>NW_026294424.1:52020012-53220012 GCF_007827085.1 Peromyscus californicus insignis | reverse complement strand
TTCTAATATTGTTATTATTTGTCCTCTATAGAATTATCTCATATATCAAATAATTCCAATATGACACATCAAATACTCATCTCTGGACTTTGTTTTGAAATAGTCCTTCTGTCATTTATTAAAAATCTCAGACATTCATGATCTTGATCTTCCTATAAATTATGTATCTATTCTTACCATGGATAAAACTATATTCAGTGCTAACACAGAGTGGATGAAAATTGAGCTTCATCTTTATTCTTTCTTTAAAATATTTATGATTTTTAGGTACCTATCTATTTACAAAATGCAGTGGTTAATTTACGGGCAATCTAGACCGTAATAGTTATATTACGTAATATTACCTAGACAATAGTATCCTATTATTTATTAAACACTGACATTGCTGTTGCTCTACAGCCATTCGTCCTAGATTCATTTCTGTTACTATGATAAAATACTGTGACAAAAACGTAAGTTAAGGGAGAAAGGAGTTTATATCAATTCATAATTCCAGTTTAGAGTCTGTCCCAGGAAGAAAATCAAGGTGGCAGGAACATGGCATCTCACATCACATCCACAGACAAGACAGAGAAAGAAATGAATGCTTTTACACACTTATTTGCTTCCTTACTTGGGATTAGCCTGATTTGCACTCTCTTGAACACTTCAATACCCCTGGTCTTGTCTATGGAATGAGGAAGCACACAGAGGGCTAGGTCTTGCTACATTTAAGTCAATTATTGTAATTCACCCACAGGTATGACCATAGACTAATACAATGTAGACAGCTGTGCAGAGACATTACTTGGATGTTCTAAGTTGTTTCAATTTCACAGGTAAAACTAATGTGCATTCCATAACAATTGATGAAAAAGAGTTTGTGAATTTGAAGGTGAGCAGGGAGGTTTATATGGAAGGTCTTTGAGGGAGAAATGTTGTGATTATAACATAATCTCAAACCTAATAAAATAAATTTTCAACTCTAATAAAGTTCATTTATAAAAATGAAAAGAAAAAGAATAAAATGACAATCATATCATTTAACACATAGGGTAAATACCTGTAATAGTTGAGATATAATAAATAAGATTATTCTCTGTAAGGGGAGTGAGCCTCATTCAGCAGTTGGAGACCTGAAGACAGACTTACCATGGGAAGAAAACACTTGCTCAAGACTGCAGCATCAAATGTGGCCTAAGGTTCCAGTCTAAGAGCCAGAATCACCAGAGAAGGAAAAATCTGCTGTCAAGCTATGGGGCAAAGCTACAGGGAAGACCTTGAGATTTGTGCTTAATAATAAACTGGGTTAAATGGGTCTTAGGGTTAAAATGACATCTTTTCTAAGGACCTTTCTTAATAAAAGTCATATAATATTTGTATCATGCTATGTTGGTTCCATTTAAATTTGCATATTTCTGGAGTAAAATTGTCAGTTAATGAGTAGACCTTTTACAGCTATTGTGGTATTATAACAAGCCCTGTTATAATCATTTAATAGTCAAATTGTGATTTTTATCAATATCTATAACATGTTTCTGAACATACTGCTGTTTGTTACCTTCCATTACTTGATAGAATATTTTGGAAATCTTTAATAAATTATTTATATGAAAATATATTATATTCACTGATAATATCCTTCTAGCTGTAATGAGTTCTTCTTGAATAACATTCCTGATTTCCTTTGTATCTTGTAATCACTGAATCACTAGCAAGAAACTTTATTTCCTAGAGTAAGTTTGTGAATAGAAGTTATATATAATATCAATGTCACTTTCTCCTGGAAAAAAAAAGAAAAATAGAGTTTACATTTCCTGCAATGGTACTAGGTATTTAATTAAACATAGTCTACAAGTCCTATGTATGACATCCTCAATGTCAGAACAATAGACAAGTACTATCAACAAGGCTTAGATGATGAATTATTAATTGAGGGAAATAGATATAGCTGGGGAAAGTTAGCAATTTTTCACCTTTCTGATAGAAAAAAAGCATCAATTTAAAACTTTTCCTGTTAAATCTTGCTTACAAGGCATGATTATACTATTAGTAATTTAGATTAAATTAACTTCATTATTAAGTTGTTCATTTTTTATATGTTGTGCTTCCTATAAAGAAGGGATTTCAATTATGTGTTTACACATACAAAAGAAAATCATTAAAATGGACACTCAGATCAATTTGGTTGACATTTCAATAATTAATTACCTCTCTAAGTGGAGTTTAAGTGTACAGAGACAACAGGTTACTGACTTCTCATTCTTTTCTAGGTTCACATCTCAATTTTGCATCCTTTTACTGATGTCTTCTTGACCAAAGAGCATTATATTGAATATAAGTACTTTGTAATTCACATTAATGTGATTATAATTTTCTATTTTATGTTCGACCACCCATGTGAAGAGAATGGGCCCATATCACTGCATACCTGCTGTGGATATGGCTCTGTATGCTGTGAGTGTGTTGCTCTGATTTGGTTGATAAATAAAATGCTGATTGGCCAGTAGCCAGGCAGGAAGTATAGTATAGGTGGTACAAGCAGAGAAGAGAATTCTAGGAAGTGGAAGGCTGAGTCAGGAGAAGCTGCCAGCTGCCACTGCCATGAGAAGTGAGATGTAAAGTACCAGTAAGCCACAAGCCATGTGACAACTTATAGTTTAATAGAAATTGGTTAATTTAAGATATAAGAACTAGATAGCAAGAAGCCTGCCACAGCCATGCAGTTTATAAGAAATATAAGTCTCTGTGTGTTTACTTGGGTCTGAGTGGCTGCAGGGCCCAGTGGGACTGGAGAAATCTCCAACTACACATACCTGTCCAATCTACTGCTTCTTCATTTCATGGCATGCAACTGGTTATGAAGATTGAAGATGGGGAGTTCCTCTTGATTAATTTGAACAAGGAACAAGGCTTGCACATAACATCTGCCTGGCCTCGGATGGTGTCCAATGAAATGGGTGAACACACTTCAGCCTATAAACTGTGACATGAGTTGTTGTAGTTTGTTGGAGTATTGGATGCTGTGGGAGGCATAAATATGAAGTAGGAATTCAGTTGACTATGACAAAGCTATACCTGGAAGAAGTCAAGTGCCCTTTCAGAGAATAAAGCTAAAATGTAAGGAATCTTAGTGATATTGGCTTTTGAATATTAGCTGTTTCCTGAAATGAATTTTTCATGTGCTATTATCACTTTTCCATTCCTAGAACAGTGTGTTTGATCATTCATTGGGCACAATTTCCCCTATACAATTGGAATGATTGGATAACTTCCCCCAACGATACTAACAACAGTCACAGTCAAGACCCCTAATTTCAGGCCTTTCTGTAATTATTGTCATTAGCAACATTCGACCAGGATTATCTCCAGTGGAAAGTATTTTATCTGAGATATTTCCCAAACTTTCTAAGAACAGACTACAGCATCCAGACTATCTGTTAGTTCCTGAGGAAGATAAAAATTTGCAATGAGACAACTGCCAAGGCCAGGCAGATGTTAGGTGCAAGCCTTGTTCCAATTAAGCTTAAACCCTCCTTTCTCTATAGCCCAAGTGGTATCTCTAAACTTCCCCTTTAACGTTTTACTCAGAACAAGAGGGCTTTTTTTAAAATTTTTTTTCTTTATTAAGAAATTTTCTACTCACTCCACATACCACCCACAGATCCTTCCTCTTCCTTCCTCCCACCCCCCGTCCTCTCTCCAAGCCACCCCACATTCCCACCTCTCCCAAATCAAGGTCTCCCATGGGGAGTCATCAGAGCCCAGCACACTGAGCCTAGGCAGGTCCAAGCCCCTTCCCACTGCACCAAGGCTGTGCAAGGTGTCACACCACAGGCAACAGATTCCAAAAGCCTGCCCATGAACCAGGAATGGATCTCAATCCCCATGCCTTGGATCCCCCCAAACGGTTTGAGCCAAACAACCATCTTCTGTATCCAGAGGGCCTAGTTTAGTCCCATGGGGGCTCCACAGACACTGTTCTACAGTTCATGGGCTTCCACTAGTATAGCTGGTCATTTCTGCACATCTTCCCATCATCATCTTGACATCCACACCTGCAGAATCCCTCCTTTCTCTCATCGATTGGATTCCCTGAGCTCAGCCTGGTACCTGGCCACGGATCTCTTCATCTGCCTCCATCAGTCACTGGACAAAGGCTCTATGATGACAGCTAGGTTATTTGCTAGGCTGGTCACTAGAGTAGACCAGACCAGGAACCTTCTGGACCACTGCCAGCAGTCTAAGGTGGGGTCATCCTTGTGGATTCCTGAGAGCCTCCCTAGCACCCTGCCTCTTCCTATTCCCATGATGTCCTCATCTATCATGGTATCTCCCTTCCTGCCCTCCCACTCTGTCCCTGTTCCATCTCGACCCTCCCATTTCCCTATTTTCTCATCCCCCACTCCTTGTCCTCCGCCACTGCCCCCACACCCAATCTGCTCCTGTAGATCTCATCCACTTCTCCTTCGCTGGGTCATCCATTTGTCCCTCTTAGGGTCTTTCCCTGTTAGCTAGCCTCTATGGAGCTGTGGGTTGCAGTCTGGCCATCCCTTCCCTCACATCTAGTATCCACTTATGATCGAGTACATACTATGGTTGTCCTTTGGAGTCTGGGTTACCTCACTCAGGATGATATTTTCTAGTTCCATCTATTTGCTTGCAAATTTCATGGTATCATTTTTCTTTACTGCTGAGTAGTACTCCGTTGTGTATATGTGCCACATTTTCTTTATCCATTCTTCAGTTGAGGGGCATCTAGGTTGTTTCCAGGTTATCAAGAGGGCTTTTACATACCAGATACATCAAGCTGTGACACAGGCAATTTAGCCACTAAGTTCACTTGCCCCACCCTTCCAGAAAACAGCACAGCTGAGATTAGGCTGAGACATATACGGCTCCAAAGAAAAATAGTTTTATTTTACCCACTACTGAGTGACATAAAACTAAGATTTTAACTAATCACTTTCAAGAATATAGTTTGAGCACATAAATCCCTTTTCTCAGATCTATTAATTGAATTTGGCCCGCAGTTGATTCTATTCCCCATTAGTCACTTCCCTTTCAGGTTGTAAATGATAGCTGACAATTACTGCTCTTTGGATGGATCTTATCACCTTTCTGTTTGACCTTGAAAGAACTCAAGCCTGTGTGACCTTGCCTTAGTCAGAGAATTGCTGCTTTGTAGAGGTATATAACTGAAAACCTCAGAGACTTGGGGAGGAACTAGAAGAACAAGATGGAAGAGGAAGAAGAAGAGCTGCTAGATGGGGAAGACCTAGATGGGAAAGAACTTAGAGAGAATTAAGATAGAACTTAAAAAGAACATGTAAATGTAGAGTGAAATCAGGCAAGAAAGGAGCTAAGTATGAGAGCAGAAAAGAAGCAGTATAGAGAGAGAACTGACTCAGAAGAATAAAGTGAATGGACTTACGAGTTCCATGTACGTAGATTCATTCAAGAAATCCTCAGATTAATTAATTTGCCACTGGAAAAATCTCTTCTGCAACTCTGGGAAAAGACTATAGAGGAGCTGGATTCCAATAGTCTTTGATACCTTTGATAATTTCAGTCTTGAACATCCCCATCAAGAGGAAATCAGAATTCCCACAAATTTCAGTCTTGAACATCCCCATCAAGAGGAAATCAGAATTCCTACAAATTTCAGTGTTGAACATCCCCATGAAGAGGAAATCAGAATTCCTACAAATTTCAGTGTTGAACATCCCCATCAAGAGGAAATCATAATTCCTACAAAACTGAATTCCAGTGGATACTTTTTCAATGTACTCTTTCAAAATTTTTGCTGCTCTAGTGGCTAATCCAGCTGTTACTTGATAATTGAAATACGTTAGTGTTTTCTTCAAATGTGTCTCATCTTCTCCTTTTGTCTCTTGTAGATTGTTTAAATTGTAGATGTTACAGATTTTTGAAATTTCCTTCACGTATTTCTCTTGGGAGTGCTGTCTTTTCTTGCTATTAATAAATTAAAGAACATGAACGTGCTTACAGAAGTTTTAATAAATATATAACATCATATTGTTATTTCTTACTATATTTTTTCATAATGAATTCTTAATTTTGACACAAATTCATCATTTTTACTCTGTAGTATGGTTTAGAAAAATGATTGAAACCAAAAATTTCCAACATTTATCAAACAACTGAAGTTGGCAAACCATGAAATCATATATACACAAGCGCCACTAAATACATTAAGAAAGTGATATTTATATGAATGAGTGTGTGATAATAATTCAAAAAGAGTTCATCAACATGAAAGAACAGGGAGAATGAGAGGGTTAGAGGGGAGATAAGGATGGGAGAAGTGATGAAATTAGTTTAATTAAAATTTTTAATATGAAAAATAAAAAAGTAGCACAGAATTGTATATTAAGCTGAGTTAGTTGTAACTTTGAGGAAATTACTGCTGTGGGATAGTCTGCATGTCAAATTACTCTGATTGATCAATAAATAAAATCCTGATTGGCCAGTGGCTAAGCAGGAAGTATAGGCAGGACTAACAGAGAGGAGAAAAGAAAGAACAGGAAGGAGGAGGGAGTCACTGCCAGCCGCTGCCATGACAAACAGCATGTGAAGATGCTGGTAAGCCACGAGCCCCATGGCAAGGTATAGATTTATAGAAATGGATTAATTTAAGCTATAAGAAAAGTTAGCGAGAAGCCTGACATGGCCATACAGTTTGTAAGCAATATTAAGTCTCTGTGTTTACTTGGTTGGGTCTGAGCGGCTGTGGGACTGGCGGGTGACAGAGATTTGTCCTGACTGTGGGCAAGGCAGGAAAACTCTAGCTACAAACGATTTCTTGACATTTTAGTTATGATTAAATGCAAGCCTTGATCAAGAAAAATATTAATTATGTCACTGTATGATATCTTTTTTTATATTTCAGTATTTTTGTTTGTCCTATAAAGTATGTTAGGGTTCAAAAAATGCGTAGAACTTAAGAGAGATCAATTTGTGATTGTTATCATATATGTAATTATAAGATTAAAGGTGCCAATGAAAGTTTTTTATAGAATTGAAGAAAATGAAGTTACACTTACTTAATTATCAGCTGGGAACTAGAAATGAGTGAAATGACTGGAAGGGTACAAGATGAAGATTGTAATATGATAGCAAAGTTGCTATCATGAGAATCCAGGGATACATGCAGTATCAAGCATCAGAGACTCAGATGTGTTCAACTTATGGTACATATACAACCTGTATTCCAAAGAATGCTGAATGCAGCCTAACATAAAATCATAAGTGGATTTAAATATTATGATTGTTTTGTGGTATTTTTGCTCTACTACATGGTTCTAGTTTATAACTCTTTATGACAATATTCTGTTACAATGTAGAATCATCACTACAGAGGGTTGAACTAGAAGGAGAGATAGGAGAATGCCACTGAATTTATCCTTGGATCATTTACCAGTCCTTCTTAAAACGATCCTTTCCATATTTACTTTAAGACAGATTACAGGTCATTAAACAAAGCATGTGCATTTTTTTTTCTGAATGCAACTACTAGTCTATGGATCAGTCTTTCTGATCAGAGTGTTTCCACTCCCAACACTAACATCAAATGTCAATGGCACTTGAGATTAATCACTTACTTCTCAGTACTTCAGGGTCCAAAATTTAGACTTGTTCTAATGTTCTCAAATTCAATTTTGCAAGTATTCAGTTGAATTACACATGGAAAAGTTTATAGGACAATGCCATGTTCATTCCTTCAGGAAAGATGCAATGGAATTCTTAGGTGAATTGTAGAAATTAATTCTGTCAAAAGACATGGATTTAAGTTGTTAATGGAAGTAAAAATGATAGCACTAAGAGCATAGTAAGATGGCCAATTTTGTAGAATGTAGAGTCACTTTTATCCTTACAGAAGAAGAAACAAAATAAAACAGAAACTTTAAGGCTGGAAAAGTTAACTAATAGAGTTTGAATTGGAAACCATTTTAAAGACCAATAAGACTGGCTCACTATCAAACAAAGATGTACTCTTTTCCATGCACTAAGCCAAGCATTCTGAGTAAATGAAATTTGTGATGCTTCTAAGAAGGGATGAGGTAGGTATGAATTGAGGACTAGATATTTAACTATTTATTGGGAAAAAATGATGTGAAAATGAGGGAAATAAATACATAAAATATTTAAATATTAGCAGATGCTTATGAAAGTAAAGGGTGATGGTATAATAGCACAGGCAGAGATTTGATGATAGTGGTGTGTGTGTGTGTGTGTGTGTGTGTGTGTGTGTGTGTGTGTGTAATTGAAAGCTATCATTTTTGCTCCTTTTGTCAAGTTATTTAGGCGAGAAGGATAAGGAGGAAAGGAATTTTAGAGAACAAGAACCCTTGTCACTAATTTCTTGATTTATTCAGAGCTCCTTTCTTTACCTTCGGCTCCTCATATTATATTTTGAGTCATTTTTGAGCTGGAAAATAATGAGGACACTTGCTAACCCTTGATATGAGAAAGGTCTTTGGGGATTTCAAGGTTGTATGACTCTGCTATGTTATAATGACAGCTTTTCTAACAGCAGAAGGTCTTGGACAGTATAAATTCCCTTGTCCTTCTTTGGATGACCTTCTGTTCCGAGCGAGTCAGCTCCTCGCACTTCATACTCAATTTTAACTTAGAAACTCTTGTCTCCAGGGAATTTGTCCTTAATTATAAGAAGTACATTGTTCCTTAAATATTTGCAATCAATTTTTAGATAAAGCTCTGATATCTTCTAATTTTTTTAGACTCCGATTTTTTTTACATATAAATATATGTGATTGCAAAGAGCACTTTCTCTTATTTTTTATTACTATAAATTAGCCACCTTTTTCACTCTCCAGTCAAGGATTCTTCCTCCTTTCAGTACTGTATGACAAAAAAGGTGACTATAGTAAGATCAAATGACATATGGTGGGGGTAGGCTGGGGTTTGTGGTGATTATCTTTCAATTTCATAAGAATAACAAACATCAACAAAGAAAAAATGCCAGTGTGTTACAGTAAATGATGAGAGTGATTAATTGATAAAGAACCAAGGGTTTTAAGATGAAAGGCCTTACATGATATATTAAGGTCAAATGCATTAGTTTTCATCTGGTTTTGTATTACTTTGCAGTATTTATTTTCTGTTCTGAGTGTATTCATGTAACTCTGTGTATTATGTATGCAGTTTTTCATTGATGTACATGCCTAGGTGTGTGATTGTGATTTCATATGTATGTCCACCCTTGTAGAGCACAGAGATGATCATGTTTTCTCTTTTTACATCATTTCTCCACTATGTTATTTGAGAAAACTTCTCATTGAACCTAGGGCTCAATTATTGGCTAGGCTGGTTTGTCAATGAGCTCAGTGATCCATTCATCTCTGCCCACCACACTACTCCACAACAATATGGTCCAGCCCCTTTATTTATGTACTAGGGATCCCAAATCAGGTCTTCAAGTTTTGTGTGGCAAGTACATTTTGGGCTGAGTCATTTCCCCAAACCACTAGAATTTTTCTTATTGTTTCACTTATTTTTTTCTCTATTTATTTAATTTTTTTCAGAAAATATATTTTTATTATGTATTCCCCTATTCCAACTCTTTTTAGTATCTTCCCATTTCCGCATCCATCCAATCTTGTGTTCTTTTTCCTCTCTTTCTCAAGAAATGGAAACAAAAATAATAACAAGAAATACAAAACACAAAACAATTAAAAGACCAATAGGAAAAAAGGAAACAAAACAAACCAAAACCAAAACTCCACAAAAATACCATTGAATTTGATGTGTGTTAAGTAACATACTACTGAATAAGGGTCCTGCCCTGTACAAAAGTTTCTGGCTCTCTCAGCCCACATCAGAGACACTTTTTCTTGCAGCAGGTGGGAATTAACACAGAGACACACCCCTGAACAATGTGCACAGATGGAGAGAATTTGAAATATTCAGTCTTAAAGGTCTGTAATCAACACCCTGCCCTCAAGGCTCAGGGATCTATGTGGATAAGAAGGCAAAATGATTGGAAGAGCCAGAGTTGATGTATGTTTCACTTGGTTTGGACTCAGTGAAATTACATTCTGTGGATGTCTGTTACCTCCTGATTTAATTGTTTAAATAACCTTCTGATTTATGCTCCAATATATTGACCTGCTCCCATCAGCTGGGAATAAGTTGCATACAGTCGCTTGATACTTTGCTGATTGGTTTAATTATTCATTCAGCCTGCCTTTTGTGAGGGAATACTATATCCAGAGGTTTGATGCAGACAGTAGAAAGTAAATTTCTTCAAGGAATTTGCAAGTTGGGAGTTGCATGCTTCACTAAACTCAGTCTTCATTACTTTGCTTATATTTAAATAATCCCTTTGGAGTGCAGTTTAGCACTAATATTATACTGATATTGATCATCTGTGCTTCTGAGTTTCTATCTTACATTGACTCCTAATTCATTTGGGCAATTATTTTGCCTTAAATTTATCTTATTCTCTCTCTTGCTCTAACCTTCTTTCCATACCCACACTTTCCCCTTCTCACTCTTCATTAATCAATTCAAGTGTCACCTTCATTCTTGAAATTTCCCTCACCATGTTGTTCTGAATCTTTTAAAAGTAAAATATAGTAACAATACTAATAGATATCCTACTGTTCTGAGGTTAATGCCTATCCACACAGCTAGAATCTTTGCAGAGGTGTTTTTTTTAGCATAATTACATCTTTCCCTCTGTCCCCCACCCACTAAGCCTTCTCATGTACACCCCTCGATTGCTTATTTTTAAATCAATGGTCTCTTTGATTTTAATTGTTAATATAGACATACACCCTGCTCACTTCACAGAAAACTACTTGTATTGTTTGTCTTCAGGGATGATTATTTGGTATTGGATAACGAGTTGATGTGCTCTTCCCATGAGAAGACTGTCTTTTTATATGCACAAAAAGAATTATTGTTTTTGAGTTTAAGAGAAAAAATATACTATAGTTCAGGAAAAGATCCAGACAGCCACCAGGAATAGATGAAGAAAAAGACATGTCTTTTAGGTAAGTTGTAGAACAGAAATGAATAGCATATTAAGAAAAGGAAATTCATCCTGAGAAAGGAGTTGGGCTACTAAGCTGAGGAAAAAGCCCACAAAACCCAGATTATCTTTTAAATACTTGAAACTATGTATTTATACATTTAGTAAATATTTACTGTGCATTTACAACATGTTGAAAACTGACCTAAAAATCTGTTTGTAAAATGAACCTGCAGTGAAATATACAAGAGAGGCCACTGTCCTTATGGAACTAATATTACTGAACAAAAACAAACTAAAACAAGAAATAAACCACATAATCCCAAGTAGTAGTAAATATAAAAGTAAAATAAAAATGATCAAATTTTAAGAATCTTTAACATGATCATTATGCTAACCATCTGAAATTCTCCTTTGTATGTGTGTGTGTGTTTGTATGTTGTGTATTTCTGTTAACAAATGTGTTTATATTTTTAATATTTATTCATTCTGTCCTTTCTAGATTTAAAGTCCCTCATGACAGGGATCTGTATGAAGTAACTAATAAATCATTTTTGGTTTCATAGTAAACCTCTGGTGGCTGCAATGCTTCTTTATACTAAACATACCTCAATTAAATGTGTATTCAATTTTTACATCCAATGCTATCATTCATCTAATTAAAAACTTTATTTGTTAAAATAAATGTGGTATTATAAATTTGCATATTTTAAATATACAAATTAACAGAGTAATATCATTTTTCCATAAAACCATAACATCAAGGGCAGCAAAGGAGCATGGAAAACAGAACTAAGGACAGCCATGTAACATTTAGATTAATAGCACAATTTTTTTGCTTAGGAACATAGTACAACTATCTTCCCATATATCTTTGATGATCATAATTTAACACATTCTATTCTATGGAAAACCAAACGCATGTGTTCAATTCCTACTTATCTTGGGTCTTGTAAGTTTGAAGCAAAGTCTAAAGTAACTATTTCTCTTCTAATGCCCAATAAATTTAGTTGAAATTTAAAAAGGTAACATCTTTAGAAATCAAGCCCATTGTGGCACTTCTTTGTTAACACCTGAGCTTTATTTATGGTTTGAGTAGTCTTCACAGTTATTTACTAATGGAGTTCTCTGTTAAATCAGTCTCTAGATCTGTAGAATCTGGCAAAAACATTGACTTCATTGTAAGTGACCATATAAGCATTCCAAAACACATTAATTTTTTTTAATGTGGTTCTTCCCACTGCTTTGACCTTGAAAATTATGCGGGGAGATGAATGGAGCAAGTAATTATGTTTGAAAGCTAGTAAGAGAACAGAAAAAAAATATTTTAACCTCTCAGCTGTTCAAGAAGCACTTCAAATGCCTTCAATACAGTCTTGACCTTCACAAAACAAATGCTCATTATTATTCAGTAGAAGTAAGAATCTCTTTGGATAAAGGGAAACCGTAAGTTACAACACTGTAAACTACAATCTATTCACATCTTATGGAATCATATTCAGGTTAATTAGTCCTAATAACTTAGTAAAGAGGTAAGCGTCATATCTGTGTTCAAGATGAGGGAAATGAAGTCCAAGAAAGCATAGATACCTGCCAGAGAAGGGATATATAAGAGAGTGGACAATGCTTAGATTCAGACTTAGGTGCATCCCTGGATTTAAATGTTCATTCTTCTTTGACAGAATATTTTACTTCTTACATTGTCTAGAATCCACCTTGCTTACCATGGATATTAATTATCCCTGGCTTCAGATCATGTGCATGGCCAGGGCACTGCCCCACCCCTGTCCTCATTGCTGCAATCCAAACCTTAATTGACCCAAAACCCATCTCTTCCCGGGTAAGCCTTTCATAAATGCTGGCTTACTTCACACATTTGCTTGTCTATTTTTGTATGTGTTGTGAGTATATGTATGAAGGCACATGTACCCATATGTGACAGCCAGAGACAGATCAGACGTCTTGCTCAACTACTCTTAACCTTGGTTTTTCAAACTGAGACCTCATTAAACCTGGTACTCAATAATTCAGCTAGACTGACAGGCTAACACATGCCAAGCGCCACCCTAGCTCTTCGATTATAAGAATGTAGCATCCCAAATGACATTTTTATGGGTATTGAGAATCAGAGCTAAAGTCCCCATGATTGTTCAGAAATTATGCTACTGACCAAGCCTTATACTCAGCTTCCTTGCCTTCTGAATTCCCCGAATATGTATATATAAGATATTTCAAAATATTCATTGTCATTTTTTTAGTCAATAAGAGTGTTGTTGACCACTAGGTTTATAAATTCCTCTCAAAATTCTAAAAATGAAAAGTTCAGATTTTTCATACCATTGTAAGTACTGAATAGTGTGCCTTAAAAATTGGGTGTAGGAGATACACCCCACTACATGAAATAATGTGCAATCACTGAATTAATTTAACTCATTCATTTGGTGCTTTTCAAAAACCAAATCTATAATCTTTTATGTTACTAGGTACTTTAAAGGAGAAAACTTGGGATGTGGAAATTCCTCAGTTCCAAGTCGGCCTGCCATGTAACTTGAATACCTGAGTTTAGTTCACACCACTCCCATAGAAATCTGGTGTGGTGCACACACTTGTGATTACAGAACTGAGGAGACAAAGAGAGGCAGATACTTTCAGTCTCTGGCTGGCCAGCCTATCTTACGTGGTTCTGGGCTGGCGTCTCAACAAGGAAGGTAGGTTTGTGATTTCTCATCCTCCAGTGGATGGCTCCACAATAACACAAATACAGGAAGCACCTATAAGAATTGATTGATTATAACAAAAAGTAATAATAAGAGGGAGAGGGGACATTGACAACAAAGAAGGTTGCATGAAACTGGAAGGGGAACAAACTGAGAGTTATGGGGAAGTGGAAAGGGGAAATGGTGAATAGATATGATCATACTGTATTGTACATATGGATATAATTCTCAAGGAATTTAAAAAAATCATAATAAAAAAGAATTGAACCAAGGCTTGGAAGGGAATTAGAAACAGATACTTTCAGAACATAATCTATTAGTCTTCAGTGTCTTCAGTAAGATATTTTGCAATGTATCGTAAGGGGCCAGGGATCTTAAGTGGATTTTCACTATGTATATATCTTTTCCCTTTTGTCCTTCAGCAAATCTTGTGTGTGTGTGTGTGTGTGTTTATCTTTGAAGCACTCCTGAGGGGCTAGTTACACCAAGATAGAACATTCTCTGACGGATTGCTTCAGTCCTTTAGAAAAGTGCAACAAAACTACAGAAAATAAAAAGGAAAAGAAAAGAGAAAATCAAATGTGAAAAAATAATAGTAGTCAATTATCAACAATTCACAGCTACTTATAAATCCTGGTAAATAGTAATTTGTAACTAAAAATGAAAGCCATACCCAGTGGGAGAGATTGTTAGATTTATTATATTTGCATTGGCAAGATAATGGTTGATTGTCAGAACGGAAGCCAGTGTACATTTCCAATTTTAATAGTCTCTTCCTATTTGTAAAATTTCCATGAATTGAAATTTAATGGATATATTTTTGTACCCTTTCAGTATAAACACATATATATTTATGGCCATCATATATATATATATATATATATATATATATATATATATATGGAAAATAGAGTATTTTCAACCATTATAAAAGAAAAAAATTCTATCAATAATATGAACATGAGTTAATTTGAAGGTTAATAAGCAATTGAAGTAAGTCAGACACACATTTGCAAGTGCTTTATGATCTCATGTCTATATCAACTTAAAAATAATAATAATAAAAGACAAATTGAGAAATCCAGAAAAAAGAACAGTGCTATCAGTAGTTAAAGATGGAAATAATGAGAAACAGAGGTGTTGATCAAATTGTACAAACCTTCCAACATAAGATGAATCATATTATATCAAATACAAAACATATGAATATATACGTTATTTTCAATACATCACTGTTATCTGATATTTCTTAAGACAGTAGGATTTAAACATCCTGATAATTATGTTTGTAAAAATCCTTAAGGAATCACACTATTTTTATTTATCTAAAATTATAAATACTCTATGTAACTACATGTATATACATATACAGTTTAAAGGAAATTTTCCCAACTGGGCTGGCATTTGTTCCCCAAAGAGCTATAGACTAAATCATCAAATTCCAAAAGGGAGATCTGAAAAACACCCTTTCTTTGTTGTAGGTCAAGGGATGCCAAGAGACTGCCAAATCAACATAGGCCATGTCTGTTTCCCTTGATTGTCATCCCCCTCTGAATGTGAATTAGTGGTACTCATATCTTGGATATAACCAACAAATATCTTATTGGAATTAAAGTGCTTTCAACAGAAGGAAATAATGCCTGTTACTACAAAACCAGCCAGATTCCTGGTACTACTAGAACATGGATCTTAGAGGAGAATCAACTATCACAAATTTGATAAGCCAGCATAATTCCTAGATGCATTCTAAATACTCATACTTAAAGCCACAGATATGTCTAGCTGTCAACTCATCAAAAAGCTTATATTAAAAGCAGATGGAGATCATTACATAAAACCACAATTGGTCAAAATGCAAAGAGCAACTTATCATTTGGTGTCCCATTGAAATGGATGCATCTACAACACAACTCCCACACCTCAGTCTCTGGGAGCATCATGCAAATAGGAGGCAGAAAGATTGTAGGAACCAGAGGACCAGAAAATGTACTGCAAGATTATGTTTCATAGAAATGGCAGGGAAGCTCCACGTATGAGTACTCAACATTGTGGCTACGTAAACAAGACCCAACCAAGGATAACACTAATGTCCATGAAAATATGGAAGAGAAAAAGCCAGAATTACTAATACACTTTGAGATTCCTTGAGACTTAAGACTGCTGTTCTCTCAACCTGGTTGTTTAATCTACCTTTTAAAGAACAATGTAACACCAACCTTACTTACTTTGGATTCCACATGTAATCAGTTTTCCCACCCTCAGCTAATGTACCATATCTTAAGTTATGCATTCTTCTAGGTCTTTTACCCAGAAGCAATACATGTATGTTTGCCTGTGTGTTGTGATGTTCATTTTCTGAAAACAGCAAAGATAAGTTGAAATCAACCTCATCAAATGAATATACGCTCCAAATGTTCAGCACAACACATGCTTCTTGCTTGATAACAATAATATTTATAATAATGTTTCTTATCTGTGATAGTTGGGGTCAGTTTGAGTCAGTGACTTGATCCCTTGTAAAACTCTGTTAAAGATTTCTGTAAAATATGTTATTTCTCCCCCATGTAATGCTTGTTGTGTTATCCAATAATAGAGAAACCAAAGTGCTTTGTTAGATATAGGCACAAACCACAAAGACTGGGACAGACAGATTCACAGTATTGAATTCATAGGTGAAAGCAAAAAGTTAGTAGAATATAATTTTTTAAAAATTATCAAAAACTTTTTTCCATAGCAACCTATATATATATGAATCATCCCAAGGCACAGTGAGACTGAAGATACAGGGAGATGGGGATGGACTTGAAATTTTGAAATTAATATTTTAATATCACTTTCAAATTAATGTTCACAATATTTCAAAAGGCATATATTATATAATTTTTGAAATTTTTATTGAAAATAGACTCTTCTTTCACATAATACATCCCAACCACAGTTTCCCCTCACCCCACTCCTCCCATCTCCCCTGCACTTACACATATTACATAAATTTTATAAGATATATGTATTAGTTTTTCATCCCTGTAACCAAATATTTGATGAGAAGGAAGGATTTATGTCATCACCCAGTTTTAGCTGGTGTTCATACTGGTAGTGATGGTGTGATGGATTACAGAGCTTGGGTCTCTTTATATCTCAATGGATCAGAAGCAGAAATCTTCAGCATGGAAAAGGACAGGATACTACCATCCCTGTCATACATCTACCAATAAGATGTCATGTCCAATGGATCCATAACTTCCCAAATCAGTGACAACAGCATGGGACCAAGAATTCAAGCAGTGAACCTATGGGACACATTTCATATCCATGCCATTGTAAGGTGTTGTCAAGGTAAAATATTAAGCAATTTTACATTAACCTCTGCTTCTCTTAGGTATCTTTTTAGAAAAGGAAATGAAGTGAGTCACAAATCAATAAGAAAACAACTAAAATGAGAATGAGGCAAATATCATTTGTTTTTTTCTGTAAGAAAAGCAGATCCCATGAACAAATCCATTTCCCCTGGCAAATGTTTAAGGGCAGAGTGAACAAACAACACAATTACAGAGTGCCTGGTCTGACTTTTGCAAACAAGAAGAAAGAGGCCCCTGAGCAGGGATGGCTGAATGGAAGGATGCTGGTCAAACAGCTTCTACTCTTGGCTTTCTAAATACTTTATGACAATTGACTCTGTGTGCTTTGTAATTGGGCCTGATAGTTCTGTAATTACTTTGTCTCAACAAACACTGTAATTGTGAATAGGCTTTATTTTGTCAGTTGTGTTTTTCTTTCCGGCTCTTCCTTTGGGCCCCTGTGGCTACAGCAACTTGATGAAAATGTGTTTGTCGGGAGGAATGTACCCTAGATTGTTTATCTTCCTTATGTCTGGTTCAGTCAGCTCTGCTGCATAGGCATTGTTGCTCATCCTTCAGCTCCCCAGGAACACAATTAATGCCTGCACTGAATTCACCTCTCCTACCTAGCAATTGGAGATTAATGTTATTGTGAGCCTGTGTCAACTCTTCCTGGAAAAGATGGCTCAACCAAAAGACAGAGAAAGTCTTTAGAGACAAGATGAGGGCCTGGCTTTCCCTTGTTTGAAGCTTGTTAGATCAGCATGATTTATGTAACTGCTCAGGCTACGCCATTTGTTCTGTGTATATGCTTTATGCCTCTGTTGAAACTAATGTATAATGATTCTGTGTATTTCAACCCTACTTCTGTTACCTCCAATAAAACACTACCACCCACCTCACCTCTGCCTATCATTAGGGTGACTTAACCCTCCCAGCAGGCACACTCCTAGTCTAGGCACCAGAGCATGTACAATCAGTGATTTGTAAACAACAAAGCAAACAAAGAAATGCAAGCTTGAGACTGACTGCTCACAGCAGTAATTCAGCATTGGATCTGAACCAGGCTGAACCCACAAATTTCTATGCCACGACCTATGCCAGGGTTAAAAGAATTCACTGACTTTCCAAAATACCTACAAAATGAACTGTGTTTCTGTGATTGTACCATAATAAAGCACAGATAACTGTTCCAAATATAGGAGAGTTCCTTAAAATTCTGATTGTCTGTAATTATCCAATGTGCACTTAACATTTATCTATAACAGTATAAAATTGACTGGTTTCAAGTTACACAGAAGTGTATGTTTAGTTTTTTCATTTGTTTAGTTTGGCTTTGTTTAATTTTATTTCAAGGCTGTTGAATTTTGGTTAACATTTTCCTAAGCAATAAGCAGAAAAATATTTATCGAGCAACTTAGCCAAATTCAAACACTAATTCATTGAAAATACAATACAACCATGGCATTTGAATTAAACAAATTGATAAACATCTCTGACATTTATCTCCACAAATAATTCTATGGATAAATTTTTTGAGAAATGCTGACATGATTTTCAGTGACCCCCTTGATTTCCTTGTGATTCCAAAGTGTATTGAATGTTCATTTTTATTATAATTCTAGAACAAAATCAATGTTATTTAATGTGTATATGAAGAATTTTCATCTATCTTACCAAGTTCAAAATGTTCTTTTTGCTTATGCTAGAAATTAAATATAATTTCAGTGAACAAAGAAACATGTATTCCCATGTTTCTTACTTGATTCAATAACACTGATGTTATTGGTATTTTACTCTTTTTTGAAGGGCCCACCACCCAGCTCCCAAACAGATCATACATGGAGGCTTATTCTTAATTATGAATGCCTGGCCTTAATGCAGCTTGTTTCTTTCCTGTTTTTCTTAACTTATCCTGACTATCTTTTGCCTGTGGACTTTTCCCCATTCTCTTACTTATGTAAATCTTACTCTTACTCCATGGTTTGCTGGCCTTGTAGCTGGGTGGCTGGCCCCTGAGGTCCTCCCCTTCTCTGGTGTCTTCTCCTTTTCTGGCTGCTCCTAGATCTTAGCTCCCTCCTCCCAGTTTTCTCCTATATATATACTCTCTGCCTGCCAGGCCCGCCTATCCTTTCTCCGGCCTTGCTATTGGCCAGTTCTTTATTAGACCATCAGGTGTTTTACAAAGGCACAGTAACACAGCTTCACGGAGTTAAACAAATGCAACGTAAACAAAAGTAGCACTCCTTAAAATATTATTCTACTACATAACACAGAGTGTAACAACTTCATATGCCCCTTGTTCTTAGTGTTACTACTTTAATCCTCTGTTCTTCTTGACACAAAGATTGGCTTGGTTTATTTAAGAGCAATAGAAAAAACCCAGATATGGTCATGTATGCCTGTAATCCCAGTACTCTGTGGCCAAGGCAAGATGACTTCTGTGAGTTCAAAGCTATTCTGTGACAGTGAAATCCAGCCCAGCCAGTGCTACATAGTAAGATGTTGCGTCCATAAGTAAATAAAGAAACAAAAAAGTCAAATAAACAAGGAAATAGAAACACAGAAGACCAATGAAATAAACAGAATTTACCAGGATAAGATAATTTATTTGACCTAAATGCCTGGGTTATATTAATACTGGTACAAGGAAATAGCATCCTGGAAAATGAGAACTAAATATAAATTGAAAAGGGCACACTCTTGACAGTTTGGAGAGTTTAGTTGAAATAAATTCAAGCGTCATTACTGTGATTCATGTTTTTATTATGAAATCCAGACATGTTAGGAATCAGCATAAAGGTTGTTCTCCACAGGTAACAAATCCCCAGTCCCTGGGATCATTGACCAGAAAAATCAAGTCAGGATTTACCATATGTCACAGATGTAGCCATGGACTTGAATACAACAGGTTTCTGATTATAAATCTCTGGCGCTATAAGATGTGAGGTTCTTACTATAGTGAGGGGAATGGATAACAGGGTGTTTGGTATGGTTGGTCTGGATTTAATAGAACATAGAAATTTACCCTAAAGAAAGATGTTCTCAAGATACAAGAAATATTGCAGAAAAAAATTTCCAGGAGTCAGTTTTTGATGATTCTGGAAAGAAAAGTAATAAATGGAAAGGTTTAATAGAAATACACTTTATGTGGTAAAAATGAAAAGACTTTTTTATTTTTATTTGGTTAATTTTAAATTTTCTGAATCAATTTGAATTTATTAGTGCAGTTACATCATACCATACTCGAGTGATTACATAAATCTAATAGATTAAATTTCAGATTAAATTTCTCTTGCCTTTGAAACACTCCTTCCTTTTTAACCTTTGACAATAGATGTGTTTTTCTCAGTGAGTCTAACGGCTGATATGGTCAGCAGTGCAGTGGACAACCGGTATCTCTCGGGATCCAATAGATGAAGTGATTATCTTGGTAATGTTTATGTACACTAAGTTGTACTAAATTTCAATATTCACTTTTAGCATTTTGGGGCTATAAGGAAGGATCATTAGAACTGAAATGCATCAAGTCAAAACCAAATGCATTCCATTCAATGTCTACTTAAAGAAATGTCTCAGCCTGAAGTACTTCTTCATACCATCTTCCCACGGACTCTCTTCATGTTGTTTCCAATATGGTAGAGATCTACTGGAGAGTTACTAAAAATAATCTCTTAAAAATAACAGTGTTGTGCTAGTTTTACAAGTGGTAATATGGAAAGAGTAAAGGAGTTCTTTAACCACATGACTATAAATCAGAAAAGTCAACATGTGAGGCCCAATCTTCAGGCTCATGATTCTGGTGGTAAGTAGCATTCAGCAACCATACCTTGAAATATGCCTGATATGAAAATTTGACAGACTTCACTTGCATGAGAAGCCATGATCTCATTCATCATTGATGGTTAGCAATAGGAAGATTGTGGGTAGACATGTCACAAACTTAAAAGCAGAAGATTCTGCACTAGTTCACAGGTAAGAAATAATATACATACATACATACATACATACATATATATATGTTATATATATACATATATATATATATTCTGATGGATATGAAAAATAAAAGGACACAGGTTTTCTGAACTGGTGATGGAAACAGATAAGCTGCTGAAGTGAAAAAAAATGGGAATTTTGAAGTGAGCAAGTTAGAATGAATGTATAATCTTGTTTTATGTGGAGACATATCCCTGTCACTTCACTTTAGGGTAAATACAGGTATGCCGTTCAGGGAGCTGACTAGGAGATCACCCCTAAAAACACAGGGTTAGCTTAACATAATTAACTTTTCCTTCTAGAATTTCTGCCCCTTGGTACAGTCCTATGAACCACAATGAGGTTTAACTGGGTCAGCCAACATTTCTGACTCAGAAGGATATAACTGTTCAAGTTTTCATTCTGTCTGCCTTTTTCTTTCACATACTGGCCAGGGTCAAAGTACTTTTTCCCATAGTACCTTGGACTTCCTTATTCTCTAAAGTTCCCCTTTCTGCCATTTCTCTTATCTCCCTGCTGCTGTATATCAAATAGCATGATTTTTTTCCTTTTTTTTTTTTTTCACATTTTCATTCTCTGGGGCAGCTATGAGATTTACAGCTTGCTTGCCCCGGAGTTTTTGTTTTACATCCTGTCAGTAAGGGCTTTCTTAGTCTTCCCCAAAGCTTCTTTCACTGTCTGCCGTGTGGCTGCTTGCTACCCAGTCAGTGCCTGACCTCCATGCCTGTGTGTCTTCTCCACTTTCCTTAACAGTGCAGTGTAACCATAAGAAATTGTCCTCTTTTGTTTTTTCATTATTGAGACTAATAACCTCAACAAGGGGCCCTGAGTTCTGTGGATTCCCATGATGGATCTACCAGATTCCCTTAGATTTCAGGTAGCACTTCTTTCCTGCCTTTTAATTATTTTATCAGCAGAGAAAACCAATCCATTCCTGCGCACGTAGGTGTACCGAGCAGTCCTCAACTAACATTTGTGAGACAAAAACAGAGCCCTCTGTTTTTAGGAAACAGGGAATGAATTCTGTTAGCTCCAAGTGTAAGTATGGAGATCCTAATCACACTAGAGGCTCCTGATGCCTCTTAATTATAGTATATCTGATCAGAGAATTATGTAACATCTCTTCTATTGTGAACTGTAAGCTAACACATGGCCGTTGTTAAACTTTTAGTAATTTGTTACCAAGCAATGGAAAACTCATGAAGCCTCTGAGTTTCTGCATTGACACACACACACACACAAAACAAAGAAAACAAACAAAAAAACAAAAAACTCGATTTTCTCTGTTTCTCCAAACTAATCTAAATCCAGGCTTTAAAGACTCAAAAAGGAACCGAGTCTCTTCATTTAATGGTGACTTGATCCACAATGAGTGTTAAAGATAGTTGAGAATAATGTGTGTGTGTGTGTGTGTGTGTGTGTGTGTGTGTGTGTGTTTGTGTGTGTGTGTGTGTTTGTGTTTGTATGTATGTGTGTCATATGCTCTACATGACTCAGATGACTGACTCTTCATCTGCATCTGTTCAGTCCTATGTTAAGAATGAATCTTTCTCATTGTCTCCATCAACAGTATAGGTCTCATTTTCTGTCAATTGTCCTAGAAAGATCTGTGTTACCCTTAGGGAACGATCTAAATTTATCTTTGTCTCCATCTTGAATTTTCCAATTTCCTTTGCATATCATCTTTTTATATTATCTTCACTAGATAACAAGAGAATTATGGATTATATCTAATTCTGTATCATCAGAGGACTGCATACCTTTATTTGGCCAAGTTTGTTTAAGTTTTATTTTCAAGTAATTAAGATGATGACTTTGATAGTTTTGTTATGGCATGTGCTAACATTGGTTTTGTTATTTCATTTTCTGTTTTCTATTTTTTAGGTGAGGTATGACTAAGTTGTTAATATATTTAGAATTACAAGAAAATAAATACTCTCTAAAAACTAAGGAGTGACTATACTAATGGTTTATTCTTACAGAGAATTAGATTAAGTTATCTTTAATAATTGTAATTTTAGGTGTTTCCATTAAAATTGTTTTCTATGATAATTTTTTTTTGCTGATTATGACCTTTTAGACTTATTGGTAAGTCTGCTTTTCTGAAGCAAAAGTAGAAATACAGACACTATATTAATATTTTAAAAGTAATTATTGCAAGAAACCAAAACATTTTAACTTGGAACATGACTTGAAGTAGTTGTTGAGAAGACTCTTCTCTATGAAAAGAGAAGAGATACAATAACTACCAACTGAATTTATTATGGGTATAAATATAAGTTTATAGCATAATCTTGACATAAAACCTCATTGACATCAAACAAAACTCCACGTATTAAAGAGAAGTTTTGCCTTTAAAAAATACTGAAAATGCTAGGCAGTGGTGGCCCATGCCTTTAATCCCAGTACTCGGGAGGGAGAGGCAGATGAATCTCTGATTTCGAGGCCAGCCTGGGCCACAGAGTGAGTTCCAAGAAAGGTGCCAAAGCTACACAGAGAAACCCTGTCTGGAAAAACCAACCAACCAACCAACAAACAAAAAAAATCACTGAAAAGTTTTTAAGTCCCCCTCAAACCTCAGGAAAGGAAAATATGTCATAGACTGGAAAATTATTAGAAGAGAGTACACGTGTTTAATCAAATTGAGAATACAAGTGTTGATTTTCCTGTTGTTTGGTAGCTATCTGTGGGCTTTCTTATCTTTCATTTCCATTTCATAAGTCACACAAATCATCAGAGAAATCTCCTTGTGACTCTTGTCATTAGCTGCAGTGTTAATAAAATTTGTACATCACTGTGTTCTACTGTCTCCACAATGTCTTTCCCTATTTGCTATTCTTTTTGTTCAACCTCAAGTTATTTAACACTAGCAGGTTTAAACTGCTCGCACCAGGATGGTGGAATTCAGCATCAGTAGATAAACATTATAGAATTGTGTGCTTATTTGCTTTGTACAAAGTTATTCATATATTTTATTTAAAGCACAGTATTTTGTCAGGAATAAAACTTTAAAGTTCTGCTGTTTGCTGTGATAAGGACTTAGCCCTGACAGGCAAGCATTCTACCAACAAAAGATATATTCAGATCTTACTTTAATGATACTGAATTGTCAATCAGGCTAGCCTGGAACCTGCATTGTTTGACTCTGCCTTCTGAGTATTGGGATGGTAGGCAAGTGCCACAATGCCAACAAGAGTGCTTTTTTTTTTTTTTTTTAATTTTGCAATACAATTCAGTTCTACATATCAGCCACGGATTCCCTTGTTCTCCCCACTCCCGCTCCCCTCACCTTCCCCCCAACCCACCCCCTATTCCCACCTCCTCCAGGGCAAAGCCTCCCCTGCGGACTGAGATCAACCTGGTAGACTCAGTCCAGGTAGGTTCAGTCCCCTCCTCCCAGGCCGAGCCAAGCGATCCTGCATAGGCCCCAGGTTTCAATCAGCCAGCTAAAAGTGCACAATGGAAAAAAGAAAGCATCTTCAACAAATGGTGCTGGCATAATTGGATACCAACATGTTGAAGGCTGCAAATAGATCCATATCTATCACTGTGCACAAAACTTAAGTCCAAGTGGATCAAGGACCTCAACATAAATCCAGCTACTCTGAACCTGCTAGAAGAGAAAGTAGGAAGTAGTCTTGAAGGCATTGGCATAGGAGACCACTTCCTAAATGTAACACCAGTAGCACAGACACTGAGAGAAACAATCAATCAATGGGACCTCTTGAAACTGAGAAGCTTTTGTAGAGCAAAGGATATGGTCAACAAGGCAAAGCGACAGCCTACAGAGTGGGAAAAGATCTTCACCAACCCCACATCTGACAGAGGATTGATATCCAGAATATATAAGGAACTGAAGAAATTAGACACCAAAATGCCCAACAGTCCAATTAAGAAATGGGCTATAGAACTAAACAGAGAATTCTCAACAGAGGAAACTCAAATGGCTGAAAGACATTTAAGGAATTGCTCAACATCCCTAATCATCAGGGAAATGCAAATCAAAACAACTCTGAGATACCACCTTATGCCTGTCAGAATGGCTAAGATCAAAAACACTGAAGACACCTTATGCTGGAGAGGATGTGGAGCTAGGGGAACTCTCCTCCACTGCTGGTGGGAATGCAAGCTTGTGCAACCACTTTGGAAATCAATATGGTGCTTTCTTAGAAATTTGGGAATCCATCTCCCCCAAGATCCAGCTATACCTCTCTTGGGCATATACCCAAGGAATGCTCAACCACACCACAAGAGTACTTGTTCAGCTATGTTCATATCAGCATTGTTTGTAATAGCCAGAACCTGGAAACAACCTAGATGCCCTTCAACTGAAGAATGGATAAACAAAATGTGGTACATATACACAATGGAATACTACTCAGCAGAGAAAAACAATGACATCATGAGGTTTGCAGACAAATGGATGGATCTAGAAAAATTCATCCTGAGTGAACCCAGACTCAGAAAGACAAACATGGTATGTACTCACTCATAAGAGGATACTAGATGTGGAACAAGGATGGCTGGACTGCTACTCACATCACCAGGGAGGCTACCTGGAAAACAGGACCCCAAGAAAGACATGGGGATCGTCCAGTGACAGAGAAATGGAATGAGATCTATATGAACAGCCTGGACATGAGTGGGGGTAGTGAAGGGCGAGGGTCGAGGGAAAGAGAGCTTGGGAGAGCGGGAGATCCCAGCTGGATCAAGAGTGCTCTTCTTTATAGTATAGATACTAATTAAAATTATAATGCCTTGCTTCATTTCTTACCTTTTTTGCCAAGATCTCTGTTCTTGGCACTAAGAGACTCCTGAGTTCTACTGCATTCTCCTCATGGAAAACAACTTTGAATATTTACAAATACATCAGGATATGTGAAAAACATTTATGTAGTTGAAGTTCTCCTTGTCACATAATTTCAGAATCTAAAGAAGCATAGTTTGTAATGTTATTCTGAGTAATTTTTTATTTTCTTTCTCTATATATGTTTCTATTTAGTACCTTTATTTACCTCTACTTACATGTTAGCCCTGTAATATTTTAAGGTATTCTAATATCTAAGTTATGAAAATTATTGGAGGAGAATCTGTAACAAACTAACACAAGACATATAAAAAAAACCTTCAGTAATAGTTTTGAAGTAGAAACCAGTGATAAAGCATATCTTTCTATCTGCACATAATTATGGCATAACAATGTGGGAAATTTTCCACTGCAATAAATGAGGAAATTCTTTCTACCTTCAAGATGACTTATAGAAGCCAGTTATATCCTGATATATTAACCAACACAGGGCCAAAATGTTCTAATAGGCCACATTAAACTATAATAGATTTCATTTATTATTAGATATCATATAATACGTTAAAATGAATAAGCATACTCTTATTTATATAAGAGTGGTTTATTTTTAAATAAAATAATTCATGTATTTTGGGTATTTAAAATATGAGTGTCACACTTTCAAATTGAATGAGTACTTAAATCAATTTGTAACAAACGCAAAGGATAAGTATTAGAAAAAAATAAACTATTTACTGAGTTCTTTTGGATCTCTGTAAAGTAGATGCAGTCTCTGGGTGACAGGCACTAAATGTTCTACAAAGACCAACATTATTTTTAATTACTATTTTTATTGTTCATCAATAAATGACAGTGATAGGTAAATATTCGCAAGGTTCTGCTGTCCAAACACTTAGAAGGTTACAGACCAAGAGTAGGACTTTTCCTCTCTGTTCAGTTACTTGTCATGACTAAGCTTTGCTTTATAACCTAAATATTTCCACCTCACAGCCTGAAACTATGTCTGTCCTTCAGACAAACACTGGATACTTTAGCTCCCATTACTTCTTAACTCCTTTTCTTATTTTCATTTCATTTCTAATTTTCTGCTCATTTGATTCTTAATAACGAAAGCAAAAGCTCTGTAAGCTGTGATTCACTTTTAGATTCATTTCTGTAAATTTATCATATTAGGTTATTTTTAGACAAGGGTATTTTATGGGAGGCTTCCTAGAATACTAAAAAGTAAAATATTGTTTACATAATACTGTTGAAAAACACAAGGGGAAGGGAATATAAAAATCTTTCCATAAAGATATCATGACTCGTTTTTAAATGATGGATACAATGGATTAGATGAAATTTAATTTCCAAATAAAAGTATCTTAAATGTTAAAATATTTATATGATCATGAGAAATATAAGCAATTCATAAAAATATATAGACTAAATCAGCTCATATAACCAGAGTCATCTTTTCACATTTACTTTTCTCTAATCCAAGTGAATAATACAAAAATGAACTCTTGATAAGAATGAAGCTATTATCCCAGCATTGAGCTCATTTAGGTTCATTGGGGACAACAAATAATGCTATCTAATTAATTAGAATGACAGGAAACTGCATGACACATTTCTTATGGCTGGCTGGTTTAACATCCTAAAACCCTCCTGTTGATTAGAACTCGCATGTTTTAAATAGAAAAGGCTGTTAGACATCCCATCTGTTGTGTAACAGAGCTTTGGGGGAAAAAATTTAAAAAGGTACACTCAAGTCTTGATAAGTTCAAGTCAGCAGAACAAGACACATGTAATGTGTTATCTGATACAAAACAAAACAGGCAGACTAATTGCTTTCATTTTTTTTCTGTTTCTCATCAAGCTGCAATTAAGTAATATGACTATTTGAATTCCTGGTAGCTTGACCCCTCTTTGTAGAACACCAAGCTGAAGTTCTGATTTTGTCTTCTGTGTAAAATGGACAGAGTTGAAGAAGCAAGCTATCTGTCTTGCCCTAGATTCAGCATATTATGGCATAATACAAAGCCTTCATCTGCATCTCTCATCACGTGCATACATTGAAAGGAACTTGTTAGAAAGCAATATTTTTAAAAATATGATTCCATTTTGTGGCTAAAAAAACTCACAGAATAATCATATTCTTTGTGAATATTTCCCATGTAAATTTGACAAGTATACAGATGGTAAATAAATCAAATATTTAATTATATCAGAAACAGGCTGAATTTCAATTTACCATACTTTGAGGAATATACATAGCCTTCTACTAAAAAATGAATATATACTCATAGTATTTTCTATACAGTGGGTCAAAAACAACAATTTAAACAAATTGTTTGCCAAAACAATATTAGCTGGTATACAGAGAAAGCCATTTTAATGTATACAGAACTAGGATTATATTGAATATAACAGAAGAAAAGTATAAATGTGAAATAAAATTAACTTATTTTTTTTTCATTTAAGTCCATTATATATGCCATTCCTTAATTTGAAAATATAAAGTACCAGCTACTTTGTATTAGATTTGTGAATGAATCAGCCAGAAGTTTGAGAAGGAACTATGATGGAACATACAAAAATATTACAAACAAATATTCAACAACAACAAAACTGAACTATTTAGTTCAAATCTACCAAATGGTATACATATCCAGATACTATTTATTCTACCTCCTGGCTTCTACTGATGAACATTTGTGTTCTTATTTTTTAATTCCTCCAAGAAAATGTATTTTGTCTCACCAGGGTGACCTCTTCATATACATCTTCACCTCCCTATTTCCTGGTCTTTATCCTACACAGAAAATGAGCTACTTAAAACAGAATGGGAATTAATCATATTGGATTACCTGGTGAGTGTTCTGTTTCTAGTGGCAAGAGTACCATCCTCACTATCATAGGATAAATGAGGGGGAGGTAACCATAATTTTAATAGTTCTGACAGTTCGTTATCATAACCCTAGGCCACATCAGAGGGAAATAAAAACATATAAGTCTTGGCTCAAGTTACATTTTTGTCACTTCACCTATACTATCCCTAAATATCTTCACTCTCCAAGAAAGTGATCTCTGTCTAGTTATTTCCAAAAAGATATAGATATTGACATAAAATATAATTTTGATGATTAAAAACTTTAAGTGATAAAAGTACATTTTTTTGTGATTTAAAAAAATTCTAATCCCTATCCAGAACTTTCTAATGATAATTTTCAGAAGTTTTAGCCACTTGATCAGAGACATTATTCATAGATTAAAGACATCTGAGTGCAACATAACACACACAGACACACACAGACACACACACACACATCTTTGAGTCCCAGCATGAGACTGATGAGACTATTAACAACAGTGTACCAAAGACAGAGAGAAATGAGTTGCTATTGACAGATACTAGCATAATTTTAATCTTCCTATTTTCCTCTTCCATGAATAACTTTGCTCTTTAAGCTCAACTCCAGCAACATACTTCAACAGAACAAGTTTTTGGAAAGAGAACTTTTGCATATTAAAAGTGCTTTTGCTGACATTTAGAATGGAGAGGTGGATGGACCCTACAACCTTATAAAGCAACAAAAGAAAGTTGTGTTTGTCTAGAAGTCATTACTTTAGCTAGTGTCATAAACGCTTCCACCGGAATCCTGCTTTCTTCTGTCAGATTTTTACAAGACTCCCTATGTAGAGAAGTATGTAAAAAAGTACACAAAACTAGTACTTACTGATAAACACTAATATATATATATATATATATATATATATATATTTGTGTGTGTGTGTCTTTGGTATGCATATAATTTTATCATTTATTAAATATGATAGTAAATTTATTTGTCTGTAAATGAAATGGATGTGATTACATATTTTTACATAAGGAAATTTTGACTATTTGATACTGTAAAATATAGAGTGTCTTCAAAGTCTGTCAGTATTGAATGATCTGTTAAAATTTATAATAGTCAATGCCACTTCACATAAATACATAGCTAGCACAAATGGCAAAATAAATTATTGAAAGCTGCACTAAGCCAACATTCATCTTTTTATGAGACTCAAAGTTAGAAAATCAAACGGAAATCTTTAAAATCCAACAATCTAACGTACTACAAGCCAAAGATATATTAACTTTATTGAAACATGGTGAGGAGTAATGATAAAAGACAATACAATTTTTGGCTTTCTGTAATTAAACAATTATGTTTGCACAAGAGCAATACATTTTGCATGTACAGTATAAACACCTCAATTCATAATATACAGCTGCTTCAAACCTTTCAAGCAGTGTTCATTATTGTCCCATGGCAGGAAAGCATGCCTGGTGCACTGTCTGCATGCTGTGGGTTAAGAGACACACTGCAGTGCAGCTTTGTGATGCATTATTGGTGAGCACTGAAAGAAGCACCCAGAATTCATTACACATTAGAGTTTAAATGCAACCTTTAATTTTGTTGTTTTGCATAAGCCTTGCATTCAGCTACCGTAATATAAATGGTGTCACATGCCACTGTTTAAGAAAGTGGACTCCTGGTGATTTTCGATGTTAGAGAGGTAGGGAGAGTATATTTTATTGCGCATTGCATTTTGAGGGAAGAGTTCTTTGGTGAGAATATGAGATGAAATCCACTAAATTACAATCAGCCTCTACCACACAAGCGCATGCTCTCACACCACAGTTCATCTGTGAAACTTCATTTCTAGAGTGCAAACTGGAGACAACAGAATTAAATAATAACTTGTGCAGCTTATGCACATTTAAAATTAAAACAGGTTTTCTCTCATGTGTGTTTGTATTATTATTTTCATGGAATCCACAAATAATGCTCAAAAGGTGGCCTTCAGTCAGTAAGACAGACGTGATTATATCAAACACACAAAAAGCTATTTAAAGCATTTTAGATTTAAGGGGTTATGGGAATTCTATTTTGGTTTCTTAGTTTCACACTGATTCTATTTTAGATTCAGCTGTTTCACAGGATGCTATTTTTATTTTTAAAAACTTTGCTTAGCAACTCAAAAAAAAAAACTCTCATTAAGCAAAGGGGGTAGATGCAAATTCTACTCTGGTGTTTGAATAGGGTACAGACCAAAGCACGCATATGTAAATATGGCACACACATATGCTTAGAGTATGAACACAAATATATTTATAATTTGTGTCAAATGCAAAGATTGTGGAATTCTCACATAACATAACGTAGTATTTTTTCTTTCTACTACTTAAATTATATTAAATTCTTAAATGATATTCTAACATAAAATACTTGTTTGGTTAACCAAATCTACCAAAAAAAAAAAAAATTTAGTTCCCATTCCAGTCCTATGTGCCCTGGTTGAAAGAGTTAAATCTTTTGTTCTATGAAATCTCAAAGGAAAAACATAATTAGAAGATTACTAGTTTGGATATATTAAAATTTTACCCTTACCAGATCTTATGCAAAGGTCATAGCCTAAAAATTGCTCAGCACTTGAGAATAAAGTTTCTGAATCAGATGTCTAATGTACTACCACTTCCTTGTGGAAGTGTCTTGCTAATCTCCAGATTCATTTTCATCACTTCTGCTTCTCTTTCATTTTCTGTGTGTGAGATAAGAATGGTCCATGACTGTCCCTGTTACCTACATAACCCAACCTTCTGAAATGGTTAGCTTCTGATTGGATAAGACACAGGCAGTGAATTATTGGTTAGGAGAGAAGTTTATCAGTCCGCCATTTCTGTATTTGTTTTTTTCAATAGTTGTATTTCTTCACTTCACCACAAGGGGGCATATAAAGGAAAGATGATTCCCTCATAACACTATCTGGGGTAGCACAAACTTAATCCCAGTAAAACCTACTCAGTCTTCATTTCTCAGAAAGCCTCAATGTTCTTTGCATGTTTCATTAACTTTACCAATGCATTTCCCACGTCTTCAGTTGAACCATCTAATCTCAAATCTGTTTGTTTTGGAGATGCTGATGAATACATAGAGCATATACATGTATATGGCGATTCATTTCTGACTGTGATTAGCTGTAATGATAATATATTTGAAAATTTAATTGTTGAACAGCAAACGTTCCACAATGCATTCTGCTTTACTGTTATAACTTTAAGTAATGCTGTAAACATTCTCAGTATAAGTGAAAAACGACCTGCAGATAATTGTCCTTCATGCAGACACACACACACACACACACACACACACACACACACACACACACACACACAGAATCACAGAACCTTGCCATCAAAATGCTAAGTACAGTTCATGATACCTCTATTTGCCTTTCCTCAAATATAATTATGAGTCTACTACCTTGATATAGCCTACTCTAATTTCTAGAAGTTCCCTAGTGGTATCAAATATGACCCTTGAACAACTATTCTTTTATACCCAATGATATCTCTTCACTTATCTTAGTCATCCTAAGAGGCTGAATTCTTGAAACCATGCCTCACCTCATGCAAAATGATGGGCTCTCTTGCCTTCTTCTGTATGACTTTCTGAGTACCTGTCTTTATTTGGTGAAATAAGTAATAAAGGCATACACAAAGGACTACTGTAGCAACTAATTCCTACTTCTTAAGAAACTTACCCTATCTCATTTGGTATGCCCCACTTCCCATCAGAGAAATAGGATTCAGGTTCACAGTCATTTAGAAGGATAATTCTGTAATTTGAATCAAGGACCCAGATATACACTATTAACTATTTTCACATTTGGAATTATGTTTATTTTTTCACAAGCATTTTATAAATACACTTCTGACAACCTCTCATGCAAATTTTGACTCTGCAAACAGAACTGCCAAGACTTTCTTAGTTCTAACTGAACCATGGAATCTAGTTTTGATACATGATCAATATAAATAGGTGTGTATAGTATCAAGTCATGCTTGCATATTTTCAGTGTTTTCCTTCTCATATTAGACAAAAAGAATAATTAGATGTTAGAAACCTCTTGGAATTATATACATCTTCATTACATTAATGCTTACAAAGACAATCCCTAACTTACTACAGACAACTAGCTAATACATCTACTGTGTCACATACAGGAAAATAATTTAAGTATTCTCTGCCCTAGCCTGTTATCACATTGTGTTATTTAATAGCCAAACACTTTATCTTAGTTTTTCTTTTCATAAAGTGTATTCCATATTCTATATTTCACTGTATATCATCATAAAAGACAGTTAACATACAATGAGTCAGTTATTCAACTATAATTCCATTTTTCAAGCAAATAAAAGAATTGTTTGTTTAAACAGTTTCCAAACACCATGGAACAATGGGCTATTCAGGAGCTTGAATGGAGAAATGGAGCATAAAATGATAAGTGAAAGAAATTATAATCTATTTCCTTTAACCTTTTACTTAAACACCTAAAAGCAAATTTTATCGTTAAAGAAGAGATTTAAAACACATTATGGCTGTGCTTTCTGAAGTGATTTCTAAATCACTAAGGCCTGATTATAGTAAAGAGTGGTCCAAAAAATGTACTCACAATCATATTTGCTGCTTGTCTTAAGAAGCAACCTAGGCAACTGTAATGTTCTCTACAGTTGAAGCACATTCCTTTAGGTAGAAAGCACTTCACATTAGCATCTCTCTTGCTGACACCTACCTAAGTTTGTTCTGCACTGGTATCTGAGCTTTTCATTTCTCCTTATTATGGCCTTGATTCTAGTTAAAAGATTTGTTTTATTCTTCAGAACTAAAAGAGTAACATCTCTTCTGTTCTCTCTTTGTTTCAGTGACCTATGGTTCTTGTCTCTTACTCTTTTATGCTACTCTTTGTGTGTGTGTGTGTGTGTGTGTGTGTGTGTGTGTGTGTGTGTGTGTATGTGTGTGTGTGTATGTGTGTGTGTGTAGACACTTTGTGTGTGTATGTGTGTATGCAGACCTTGTGTGTGTATGCAGACAGTGTATGTGTGTTTCTGTGTAAACAGACAATGTACATTTGTGTGTGTGTGTGTGTGTGTGTGTGTGTGTGTGAATACAGAGAGTACATGCGTCTGTGTGCATGCATGCAGACTGTGTATGTGTATGTCTGCAGACAGTGTGTGTCTATGTGTTATGCAGACTATATGTATGTGTGCTTGTGTGTAAGCAGACAGTGTGTTTGTATCTATATGTGAATGTGCAGAATACATGTGTCTGTGTATGTGTATGCAGACTCTGTGTGTGTGTGTGTGTGTGTGTGTGTGTGTGTGTGTGTGTGTGTGTGTGTGTGTGTTTGTGTGTGTTTGTAGGGATATGCAGATTGTGTGTGTGTGTGTGTGTGTGTGTCTGTGTGCAGAAAGGGTCTCTTAATGTGACCTGTGTTGGCCTTCCACTTGAAAATCTGCTTTTGTATCACTGTGATCAATTTAAACCACATTTTTAGTTCTTTACCACCAACTTCTCTTCTCACAAGAACATTTCTCTCAGTGCTATTTTATAAAGAAGTTCTAGGATCAAAAGCATTAAGTAAATATTTTAAATACTGAGAGGGCAGGAAAGGTACCTCAGTGGTTAACTGCACTGGCTACTCTTCCAGAGAACCCATATGTTATTCTCAGTACACAATTGGTTGCTCATAAACATCCATAACTCCAGTCACAGGGGATTCAATGCCTCCTTCCGGTCTCCACAGACAACAGGAGCACATGTGGTGTGAGACATGTACATAGCTCCAATTCCATGTAGTTTAAAAGAATTAAATGACATTAAAAAGCCTTGGCTGTTGTGGTGGATACCTTTAATTCTGGCACTCTAGATGCAGAGGCAGGTTGATCTCTATGCATTCAAGGCCAATCTTGTCTACAGAGTGTGTTCAAGGACAACCAGGGCTGCACAATGAAACTCTGTCTCACAAAAACAAAAACAACCAAACAAAAAAGTATTTAATGTTATGTTGCAAAATGAAGATATAAATGAATAGTAACTTCCTTTTTCTTTTACTTTACTTGATTTTGACCCTAATATGTACCTTTCTTTTTATTTAGAAAAGGAAGTGACAATGATGATTTTATGAGTGAAATCCTGCAGAGGAGTTTATCATAGAGTCCCTGTGCTGAGAGAACATTATTGATTGTCTACTCTCTAAATACTTTGGATTATATTATAAGTAGGTGTGTACTGTTGAACATTTAATGTGCCTAATGTCAACATCTCTGAGAATTTAAGAGGCTTATCAATCAGATGATATGTGGTTGAATATGCCCCTGATATGTTTCAAAGGTGTGTTCCTATGGCTCTAGCTAAAGAAATTCTCAGTCCATCAATGTATTCCTCACTAATATTAGTCTCCCTAGCAGGTATTCTGTGGACCTAGACTAAGACGGAAAAGCAAGGCAAGACTTTCAGCAAGCTTTGTAGGTACTGGAATGTGAGAAGCATATGTAACCAGAAGGGACATGACATTGATATAGAACCGTCAGAAATCTGATGGGAGCTGAAATTTTGTTCATTAGAACAAGAACAACAGAATTCTCCGAAGTCTTCCAGAATAATTAGAAGAAAAGCAATTTACAGAACAAATATTTTGAAGTCCATTAATAGAAAATGAACTTCAGAAAAATGTGGGTAATAATTACAGTGATTCTTCCATCTTCAGCATTATAATAATAATAGGAAATTGAAATTAGACATTTTTATGCCACAGATTTGGGCATTGAGTTATGGTTTTCCTTTGAGTGAATCAAACATTTCAAGTTCCAGATCTCAGTCTTTGGTTTGTGCATTTATTCATTAATCACTAAAAAAAAAATTAGTGTAGACAATGGGTCAGAAGCTCTGTGTAGATTTTCAGTTCAGAACTGAATTAAACATAACACTTATTATCATATAATTGATAGTCTAGTGGGTGATGCACACATATAAACACATAAACTTGGCTCTTAAAGAGGTACTGTAAAAAAATGATTGTACAACCAAGAGAAGGCAGGATAAATTTTATTTTATGAGAAAATTACATCTTTAATGTCTTACTATCTAGTGGGGTTTTTTTTTGTTGTTGTTTTTTGTTTGATTGCTTACTTGTTTGGCTAAAAGTAGAGGTATGCATGTTTTTTTTTTCCAAAATAATTCACCTTGATAAAAGGGAACTTATTTTAGTATCTTGGACTATATTAATTATCACTACTTGCCAAACACAAAAAGCATGCCTGCTGTGAGACAGAAACAATTTGAGTCATTATTTATACAATAGAGGTCATTAGGAGTTTTAACTCTCTCTGTATATAAAGATTAGTGTCAAAGACATTAGTAAGAGACTGGTCTTTCTCTGCTGGTGAAAAGAGTTCCATGGGGGACAGATTTAACCTAAGGTAGGTAACCCAGAAAAAAAATCAACTTACACACAGAAATGAAAAATTTTATTGTCCTCCAAGGACAGATTAAAGTTTCCCAATACCTTTATGAGAATTAATTCTATGTGAAAAGATTAGGGCAAGCCAAGACCGCGTGAAGCACTGCTGGGAAAGCTTCACAGATCACCTTTAGTTAAGTTAAAGAGTCTAGCCAATAACTAGAATGGTCGCAGCAGCTAGAAAAATTAGGTTGAATCTTCCTATGAAATACTTGGAACACTTTGCATGTTGTTGACTTTGTACATGAGAGACATTGGAGGCTCTGATATTAACTACATTGTGGCTTAAATATGAAACTTGCCCTCAGGCTCCCTATTTAGTCATGTTATATTAGCAGGCTATGGAACCTTTAGAAGCTAGAATCCTACAGAGAGAAGTGGATCATTGTGTGACATTGAATGTAAGAATCTTTCTACTGCAGCTTGAACCCTCTGTTTCCTGATTCATCCAGGGGAATGCAAGCCATGAGCTGCTCTCATTGCCATATGTTCCCTTCATCTGTGATACACGGTATCACACCACTATGAGCTCATTTAAACCCTTCCAGCCTAAGGTTGTATTGGGAGTTCTGTTATAGCAACTAGAAGAGTAAACAGTACTTTCTCTAACTGAAGATATTTTCTTCTTTAGAAATCCCAAGGGGTAATGTAGAAAGTAGCATATAAAAGAGACCTTAAGACACTGCAATTAAATACAAAAGATCACAAGCAACACTCAGAGAAGCACTTAAGTAGAGAAGGAAATCAATCCACATGCAGGGAAAAATAGAAGATAAATAGACTAAAATATTTTTGGAAATGTCCAAATATGTATGATTATTTTTTCAGTATTTTTTATTTCTTTTTTTTAATTAAGAGATTTTCTATTCATTTTATATACCAACCACAGATTTCTCTGTCTTCCCTCCTTCCACCCCCAACCCTCCCCCACAACCAACCCCTCATTCCCACCTCCTGCAAGTCAAGGTCTCCCATGGGGAGTCAGCAGAGCCTGGTAAACTCAGTTGAGGCAGGTCCAAGCCCCTCCTTCCTTCACCAAGGATATGAATATTTAGACTCACATCTTAGAGTCATCAATACTGGCTTAGTAGATTACCTTAGAAGAGTTAAACAGCTTGCAAACTCCATTAACATTACCAAAAAAAAATAGTTCTGAATAGGGAGCAGGGCCAGTTGATTAAAAAGTGCTTATTGTGCAAGGACGAGAAACATAGTAGATTCTCTACATCTGCATGAAAAATGTGTGTGTGGCAGACCTCATTGTAATCCAAGCCATAGTGGGACAGAGACAAGAAGATTCCTGTGTCAGCTTGTGTCAGCAAATCTAACCAAAACAACAGACATGGTCAGTGTGTCTATATTCATTATTTTTACAAGAACACAAAATCCTGAAACCCTTCAGGAGGTGTCTCCCAAACCTGATATCAGCTACCCCAATGAAAATTCAATCAAAAGTCCATACTACTCCAAACATACAATCAAAACTCCAGTTGTATTATGTTTTGATGTAGTTAAAAGTTTTCCTGTGTCCTGGCTGGTGGTCGGGACAAATCTGTCCTACTCACATCACCCAAGTAAACACACAGAGGCTTTATATTAATTATAACTACTTGGCTCTTAGCTCAAGCTTATTGCTGACTAGCTCTTACAATTAAATTAACCCATAATTCTTATCTATGTTTAGTCATGTGGCTTGCTGCTCATGGTCTCTCACAGTGCCGAGTCTGCTTTTCTTCATGACCCCATTCAGGCAGTCAAAAACTGGTATATGTGTGAGATTCTTACACATCATTTGACACATTATTCAATGAGCTTGTAGTGTAGTCTTGAACAACCACTGGATTATATCTACTATGTGTGGACCCTGAGAAAACACATCCTTGAAGATTTCACCTCAATACTGCTTCTCTCTTCTGATTCCTAGCTACATTTTGGCTCTAGTTAGACAGCATCCTAATTCCCAATGAAGCAACAGAATGTTTTACTTCTAAAGATTTCAACATACCATAAGAATGGTCCCAGTAGAGGCTCTGAGAGATTCAAATTTTCCTTTGAAACCTTATGAGTCTGAAACTTTAACTAATTATTCTTTATAAAATGGGAGTCATATATCAGGTTAAGAACCTGAAGTATCAGAGAAGCAGGAGACTAGCCACTAGTCACCTCCTACTTCTTCCATTCCTTCCTCTAAAAGGACCAAGATACACTCTCAGCCCCACCTTACTACTTCCTGTCTCCTGTCTGTCTACAGTCCTCCAAACCATTATGGTTAATTTTGGTCAGCTAATGGTTAGCTCCACTCTCTGACTTCAAGTTAGCTTTATTTGTCAGAACACAAGCAAAATATCACACAACATGAGTCTGGTCTCCATTGTCAGCATTCTTGTCTTCCAAGGTCAATGATTTATCCAGCACAATGGTTCCAAATATTCCACCTTCTTCAGAGAAAACAGTCCAAGGCATATAAAATCTACATGGACACTTTCACCACAACAATACTCTGTACCTAGTATCAAATTCAGTTCTAGTTAGCTTTTATTTCTATGCTAAACCACCATGATTAAAAGCAATGTGGGGATGGTTTGTTTAGTTGGCTTATAGGTAACAGTCCATCCTGGAAGGAACCCATGACAGGAGCTTATAATAGAGACCATGGAGGAACATGACTTTCTGACTTGCTCGGCCTCTGTTGCTCAGCTACCTTCTTACATTGTCCAGGTCTACATTCTCAGGGATGGTACTGTCCACAGTGGACTCGGTCCTCCTATATCAATTAGCAGTCAAGAAAAACCACACAGGCTATCTATTGTTAGCAATTCTACAATTAAGATTCCCTGTTCTGGTAAATCCAGTTGACAACCAAAGCCCACTATGGAGATAGAGAAAGGAGACTAATAGCCTACCTATTGCAAGACATGCCAAAGATTTTGTTACTATATTTTTTGGGGGGGTTTCAATTCTATTTTTCTTTTTTTTTCATTTTTCTTTATTAAGAAATTTTCTACTCACTCCACATATCACCCACAGATCCCACCTCCTCCCTCCTCCCACCCCCCAGCCCTCTCTCGCAAACCACCCCACATCCTCACATCTCCCAAATCAAGGTCTCCCATGGGGAGTCAGCAGAGCCCAGCACACTGAGCCTAGGCAGGTCCTAGCCCCTTCCCACTGCACCAAGGCTGTGCAAGGTGTCACACCACAGGCACCAGATTCCCAAAAGCTTGCCCATGCACCAGGGACCGATCCTGATCCCCTTGCCTGGGTGACCCCAAACAGTTTGAGCCAAACAACCATCTTCCGTATCCAGAGGGCCTAGTCCAGTCCCATGGGGGCTCCACAGCCACCAGTTCACAGTTCATGGGCTTCCACTAGTGTGGCCGGTCATCTCTGCAAGTCTTCCCATCATGATCTCGACGTCCCCCGCCTGCGTTTTATAGAACCATTAACTATTGGCATCTTTTGTAAAAGTTCGTGAAGTAGGTGATACTATTCCAAATCACAGATGAAGAGGAGGCTCAAAAAGACCAATTAGTTCTCACCAAGTGCACATTGAGTTTATACTTTTGTTTTGTTTTGTTTTTTGAGACAGAGTTTCTCTGTGTAGTTTTGGTGCCTGTCTTAGATCTCACTCAGTAGACCAGGCTGGCCTTGAACTCACAGAGATCCATCTGTCTCTCCCTCCTGAGTGCTGGGATTAAAAGCATATGCCACCACTGCCTGGCGAGTTTATACTTTTAGCTTTAAGGCAGAGATATCTTTTCTGTCTCACATCTAAACCTGCCACTACATTACATATTAATTCTGAAATCTGAACACATCTTCTCCTGAGACTATGTCACCGATCATTCTGGCTTCTATAGGCTAGTTCTTTCTACTGTCTGCTGAAACAACACCTTTCCTCTAAAAAGTACCAAACCGGATTCCCCCCTGCTTTCAGAGTGATAATCTCATTGCATACTAGGATAATTTCCATTTCACTTTCCCTCTGATCATAGCTGACTCGTGTCTTCTCAGGAAACTGAATTCAGTCTTCTGAGACTCATTCTGCATGACTGCAGTTCAAAGTACGAGATGCGTGAAATTCAAAAGTGTGTAAATGGACATGCCAACCAAATACTGTCTTATTGTATTTAAAGTCTGATCCACAATAAGGAACTCATGCCTCATACCATTAACTGGGCAAAAGACACATAGCTTAATAGACCCTATGCCCTAGAGGGGAACTTAATATTTGGCTAAACTGATAATGTATTCCATTTCCCCATAAGTTCATATATATATATATATATATATATATATATATATATATATATATATATATATATGTGTATATATATATGTATCAATATATATATACATATATATATACTCATTGGTTGATGTGTACATGAATTCTCATCAGAGAGGGTTTATTTTATAGTGGATGCTGTTTAGTACAAAGACCAACATAGATATCCATACAGAGAATGGAAGACTATACAATCCACAGCTCTAAATAGGGCTTCAATATCACCTTCTTCCAAGGCTCAAGAACCATCATGGTAGAGGGAGTATACAGATTTTAAATGTTAGAGATAGTGAATGTCAGTTTGGAAACAGTATGTGCCATACATTAACTCATACTGACTAATAATGTGTGCACAAATGAGCACAAGATCAAACCAGCCAAAATTCCAGCATGGATGGTGGAGAGGTTCATTAAACCCCACCTCTTGCAGAAGTACTAGTGGCAAATGAGGGAATTGTTGGGAAGGAAGAGTTTGTTTTCTTCAGGGATGTAGGATATAAGAGGCTACTCATACTCCAGTAGATGGATCTATGCATATGCACACATACTAAGTTTATTCAGTGGTTTTTAAACATAGCAAATGAGGGTGGGACAGAAAAGTAAGAGTTATAGGAGAGGAGTTTAGAGAAAATGGGGGTGGGTTTTTTCAAAACACATTATATAAATTCTCAGCCCCTTCCCTCCAAATGTTATCTTGCAAGTTCATGAGAAGACAGCTCTGTATGATTTCTAGTTACACTCTCAGTTATTCTCCTCCCCAGGAAGGTAGCTGGTGAATGGGGGTTAAAAACTTCTGCCCAGGAGGTCATTCAAGTTCTGAAATTAGCAGAAGGGCAGAGGTGATTCCAACCCCAGTTCACAACCAATTTAATTTTGCCCCTTATGTCTGTAAATTCTGAACCTTCTATTGCATCTTGGCATTATCTGACTTGACTGAGCATTTATATTTCTCTCTTGAAGTATGCTGTGTTCATTTCAGACTGTTTATCCCAATGGCAGAGGCTTGACTTAATCTTGGTAATTGATTGAATTGCTTATGTGTCATAGAAGTGCACTGAAGCATAGTGATTGAAAGAATAAATCTGTTTACTTCTGTAGTAGTGGCAGCAGAGTGTATTCAGATACCACCACCCACATTACTTCTCTTTAATGCACAGAATACCATGTTGCTAGTAGTCTTTGCACTCTGCCTTGATAGCTGTTTTCTGTTTCTATCCATAATTTTTAATTCTTTTTATTTATTTGTTGGTTTCACTCTGGCAAATTCCAGGACCAGTGTAGTTAGTAAACCAGTGAGATTTTTCAAACAATATTTGCAGCAGCAGAAGTTCCATAAATAAAGTTGTGCATGAAAATCAAGCATGATAATGATTTAGAATTTAGAATTTTCTTCTTGGTGGAGGGGTAGGAAGTCAATGGCCCACTATAACATCTTTAATTTCTTCCTCTTCTTTGCAATTAGATAGAGCCCTCTTAACTGCCTGTATGGAAATAGCCACCAAACTGAGGAAGACTCATCAGGAAATTTACTGAGGAACACGTATTCTTCTTTCAGGTGGTAAGACTTGTCGTTATATATGCCATTAATTTAACTTAATAGTTCATTTCAACTATAAGTTCTATCTCAAGAATGAATTAGTAACTAAAATGAAATCATGTCTAGATTTCTTCATCACTTCAATATTTCATTAATCCATTAAACAAATATTTTTAACTCTCTGCTTTTTCAGACACTGTTCTAGATACTAGGAGTATTAAAAAACATAGCCATGCAAGGCTTGCTGAGGTGAATTTGCCATTGCTCAAAGGGTGTCTCCAACTCCCCAATATTTTCCTAGGTCAAAAACACAAAAACATCTGCAAGTTCAAAGCAGTCATCAAACACTGGCAAGGCTAAGTCTCCAGAAGGGAAACCTGATTGTCATGACCAATGTGCCAATGCTTCATTAATAATTTTCTTTATTACTGTAGGGATGTATACAGCAACACGAATTGAAACAGAAAAGGAGCCTCTCTGCTAGTGGCCACATCACTTCAAAGAAAGATAAAGATCAGTAGACATGCCATCTAGTACAACAAGTGAATTATTTGAAAGCCAACTTGTAGGTGATGTCAAGGAAAAGAATTATATATCCTAAAATATGGCATATTGAAATGTAAAGTAATTTTCAAACCTTCAAAAATAATTAGATTTTGGGGCACGTGGCTCTAGGAAATTGCACTGTGCCTATAACACACTGACAATGAAGAGAAAATTTACCTGGTAAAAATAGTGTCTTGTCTCCTTCCTACAAATAGATAATTCAGAAAAAAATGTATCCTCAAGATTAATGGCCATCAGTCATATTCCTTTCAAACTTATGAAGTAGAATGAGGTGCACTAATGTATACTGGAGAGTATTCCCCCATTTTACTCTAGATCAGTAGTTCTCAACCTGAGGGTGATGACCCTTTGGGGGTCAAATGACCCTTTTGCAGGGGTCTCCTAAGACTATCAAAAACTTCAGATATTTACCTTACAAATTATAATGGTAGCAAAATTATAGTTATGAAGTAGTAATGTAGATGTATCCAACCTTCTTATTAAATAAGAAACAGAACCAATGCAAAGAAGAAAGCCAAGAGGTCAGAGCTAAGAGCTAAAACCTTACCCTTCCTCCTGCAGTGGTCCTACCTCTCCGAACCAGAGCTACCCCTGTGTTAAAGTCTTTATATAGAGTTCCTGTCCTGCCTTCTCATTGGTTGTAAACCCAACCACATGACCACCTCCTCACAGCCTGTCTGTATAGGCCTCCAGGTTTTCCATGATTGGTATTAAGATTAAAGGCATGTGTATCCAATAATGGCTGTATCCCTGAACACACAGAGACTTACCCAGCTCTGCCTACCAAGTGCTGGAATTACAAGCGTACGCTACCACTGCCCTGCTTTCCTATGGCTTGCTAATAGCTCTGACCCCCGGGAAACTTTATTTATTAACATACAAATAATATTTTAATACAAATAAAATATCACCATATTTCCCCTTTTCTATTTCAATAAAAAGGAAAAAAAAAGAAAAAGCTTATAACTAATATAAGAAAAACTATATACAAAAGTACAATAACTATATACAATATATACAAGTAATAAATACCTAAACAATGTCTAGTCCATTTGTATTTGACAAATTCAGAGAAAATAATTTCATTATCTATCCTATTTTTGTAAGTCCAAAATGTATCCTAATTAATCTTCAACTATAACTAACTAAACTTCAACTATAACTAACTAATCTTCAACTATAACTAACTAATCTTCAACTCCCTCAGAGACCCAAGAAGGAAATAATATTAACTAACAAAAATAAAAACAGGAAGTGCACATAAGCAACTTCCAAAAAATTTGTGAGTTGACAGAAACAGACAGCTGTCTGGACAGTCACCTGAGGTTTCTCCGAAGTGCTGGGGCATCATCTTCAGCCTATAGGCTTAGCATATCTGACAGACTCATTTGTGAAGTAGGATGTACACAAGGTCAACAGTTCAACCTCACATTGAGTGAGAGTAGTCCATGTACCAGAAACACCTGAATTCCACTAGTGTCATGTCATGATTCAGGATTTTAAATTCTGGAAATTGTTGATGATTTTTTAATTCAGCTGTCCATTCTTCTTGACTGTGTATATATGGCTTCATCTCAGCATCCCATTCTTCTCCATATCCCTCCATCAAATGCCAGTCTACTATTGAGAGGCGTGAGCTTAGTTACTCTTCAAGAATAACTGTTTCAGCTGCTGTTCCATTGCACATCAGAGGCCATCGGCCCACTGCCTGTTCAGCTGCCTTCGAAGAAAAGGGCACTGTACCTTTTTCGAATTGCGAAGGCCACTTCAGGGATGGTGCCATATTGTCCTGGCCTCTGAAGATGCCTTTTGATAAAGCCCTAAACACACTTGTTTTGGCAAGAATCAGTAATCCTTTGTTTTATGTCCTGTCTGTCCATTTTGTCCTGTTGATTCGAGGATACTTTGTTGTCCAGTGGCTAACTTTTGCCACAATGAAAGTTAACTCCATATGCAGTTTCTTCAATGCCCATATTTTCTCTGAAGTAGATTGGTACTGCCAGGAGCCGACATGTCTCATAGTCATAACAAAAAAGAAAAATTTTCTAAGTTATTAAAACATTTTAAATGCCATATTCTGTAGATCTCTGAAGGGTTTGAAGATAACCTGTCTATCTAAAATATATCTACTCAATCTTGAAAACATACCTAATATAACTACAAGTTCTATTATAATATCTAACTACTAACTTTCATTTCTTTATATCCTAATAGTTGGTAATAACATTCAAGGATCAGAAAATTGCATTACATTGTTAGATGAACGGTACAATTAGAAAAATATATATAACATTTTCTAACAATATCAATTTCAATATATATAATTTGTATACAATATAAAACAATCCAATCCAATGTAAAGTATTTACATTTTTCTTTTCTTTCTTTTTTTTTTTTAATAAGAACCTTAAATCTAATCTCCTTTGCTTAGCCTTTTTCCTAACCCTTGACAACAACTTGTAACCAACCCCCCTAATCAATGAAAATTATCCCAGACCCAAAACCCATTAAAAGACCAAAAAAAACCCAACCGCCCCACACCACCTCTTTGGGAATGTGGGCATCGTATTCTTGAAATTGCTTCCTGCTGGGTATGGGAGAAGGTATCTTTATCCTGAAAGAAAAATTTTAGGTTAATTGTCAAATTCTAGGAAAGGTAAATATATCCTTCGTTATCCAGTCTGTGTATAATGCCAAAATTCAGGGTTTATCTCAAATCCTTATTCAAGTAGTCTTTGAGACTGGATCATCTCAGCTAGCTCTTCTCAAAATTGCTCTGAGCACTTTGTAGTTCAAAGCTGATCTGTAGATGATGTTTGTCAGCTTAGTGATGTTATTATTGTCCACGTGGAATTGTTGTTGTTGTGGGGCCCCATCTTCTTCCTGGAGACTTCAGTTGATGTTAGGCCTAACCGTGATTTCCTGCAAAAAACTGATAAGAGACTCGAACACAAAGACTATATATGCGACTTTTTAGAATTAGTTAGTACTCTATATGACCATTTATATCTTAACAAAGTTTAAAATGTATATATATCTATATATATTGATCTTGTAAATTTTGATATAAAATTCATACTTTAAGAAAAGTTTAAAGAATCAGAATAGAATCAAAGAGTTGAGATTCGTAATAGAATAGTCCCTTAATTAATTTGGCTTTTCTCCTGTCCCATAGCAGAAGATGGCTCTTTTCCTCTGGCATGATACAGGGAGTTTGCATTTTCCTTTTAACAACATGCTTGAGTTTAAAGAAGGAGAGAGCCATTCTCCAACTCCAAAGTCAGCTTTAAATTTTAATTGAACTGGGACTATTAGAAGTTAAATAGTGTTAAATCTTTAAAGAAAAGCAGAAACAAACATTTAGGAAGACATAAAATTTTTTTAGATAACATACCCATACGCCATTTCACTCTGTTTCTTAGGATAGATGATTTGTTCCTTTTCTTCAGTTGTCTCATTTGTCCAGTGTTCTTCAAATTCGTTAACCTTCATTCTCCTAAAAGACAAAAACAAAAACCTTTCCCCAAGGCTTTTTGGGGATGTTCCTTTTTGACAAGTTATCTGATTAAATGAAAAGGCATGTGTTACTGGTATAAGTTAGTTTAAATTGGATGTTTACGATAGTTGATGAACTATCACCTCCTCTAATTAAGAGGTCTCTCTTGTTCAAATCGAACCTTTATCAATTTTGATGGTACCCACAGCTTATCTTCTCCTGTAGAAATAAAAGCAAAACCTCGTCCCCAACGTAACACATACCCTGGTTTCCATTCTGAGGTCAGCACATCCTTAAAGTATATAGGTTGATTTAATTCTGTAGTTTTTTCTATTATCCAATGTCTCTCTGCAGCTGTTGTTCCTTTCTCATTGGCATTGAGAAAATTCAAAGTTAATAGAGCATTATGTAGTCTATTTCTGGGGGTTTTTGTTACTCCTTTTTGTTTATTTAGCATATCCTTTAGAGTTCTGTTTGATCTTTCTATAACTGCTTGACCTGTAGGATTATGTGATATACCTGTAACATGGTTTATATTATAATAGGCAAAAAACTGTTTCATTTTAACAGAGACATATGATGGAGCATTATCAGTTTTGATTTGTGCAGGTATACCCATAATGACCATAACTTCTAGCAAATGAGTGATTACAGAATCAGCTTTTTCAGAACTCAAAGCAGTTGCCCATTGAAATCCTGAATAAGTATCGATAGTGTGGTGTACATATTTCAGTTTTCCAAATTCTGCAAAGTGAAACACGTCCATCTGCCAGATTTCATTCCTCTGAGTACCCTTTGGGTTACATCCTGCTGGTAATGGTGTTTGATTGTAGAAGGAACAAGTAGGACATTTCTTTACTATTTCTTTGGCTTGTTGCCAGGTTATGGAAAAATCCTTTTTTAAACCTTTACTATTTACATGATGTTTTTTATGAAATTCTGAGGCCTCCAGCACATTTCCTATCAATAATTTATCAATCTCATCATTGCCTTGTGCTAGAGGGCCTGGCAGACCAGTATGGGATCGGATGTGAGTTATATATAAAGGATGACTCCTTTTTCTGATTGTATCTTGTAATTGAATAAATAATGAAGTTAATTCTGAAGCATCGTGGATAAATTCTGCAGTCTCAATATGTAATACTACTCTTTCAGCATACTGAGAGTCAGTTACTATATTGAGAGGTTCTGAAAAATCCATTAATACCAACAGAATAGCATACAATTCTGATTTTTGAACTGAATTATAAGGACTTTGAACCACTTTACTTAAATTTTCTGATTTGTAACCTGCCTTTCCTTGTTTGTTGGCATCTGTATAAAATGTACGAACTCCAGATATGGGTTTTTCCCTCACAATTCGAGGCAAGATCCAATCAGCTCTCTTTATAAGATCAATTCTATTGCTTTTGGGATATTTGCTGTTAATTTCTCCCAAAAAATTACTACAAGCTTTTTGCCAAGCTTCATTTTCTATCCATAATTTTTCAATGTCCTCCTTAGTTAAAGTTACGACAATTTCTGCTGGGTCTATTCCTGCTAATTGACGAAGTCTCAATTTTCCTTTCCAAATCAAGTCAGAGATTTTTTCCACATAAGTTTTTAATTTTTTATTTGGTTTATTTGGTAAAAATATCCATTCCAATATAATATCTTCCCTTTGCATTAATATTCCTGTTGGGGAATGCCTAGAAGGTAAAATAACCAAAATGCAATCCAGCTTTGGATTAATACGATCTACGTGCCCTTCATGTACTTTCTTTTCTACCAAGGCCAATTCTTTCTCAGCTTCAGGTGATAATTCTCTTGGACTATTTAAGTCCTTATCACCTTCTAAGGTTTTAAACAAATTATTCAGTTCATCATTTTTTACCCCAACAATAGTTCTTAGATGAGAAATGTCTCCAAATAATCTTTGAAAGTCATTAAGAGTCTGTAGTCGATCTCTCCTAATTTGCACTTTTTGAGGTCTAATTTTTTGAAGTTCTATTTTATATCCTAAATAATTAATAGAATCTCCTCTTTGTACCTTTTCTAAAGCAATTTGTAATCCCCAGCAAGGCAAAATTTTCTTTACTTTTTCAAACATTCTTTCTAAAGTATCTGCATTTGAATCAGCTAATAAAATGTCATCCATGTAATGATAAATTATAGATTTAGGAAATTTTTTACGTACCACTTCTAATGGCTGTTTTACAAAATATTGGCACAAAGTTGGGCTATTCAACATTCCCTGTGGGAGAACCCTCCATTGAAATCTTTTAACCGGTTGAGAATTATTATAAGTAGGCACTGTGAAAGCAAATCTTTCTCTGTCTTTTTCTTGTAAGGGTATTGAAAAGAAACAGTCTTTTAAATCAATAACTATGAGAGGCCAGCCTTTTGGTAACAGAGTAGGTAAAGGAATTCCAGATTGTAAAGAGCCCATTGGCTGAATTACTTTGTTAATTGCTCTAAGGTCTGTTACCATTCTCCATTTACCAGATTTTTTTTTTTATAACAAATACAGGAGAATTCCAAGGGCTGGTTGATTCTTCAATATGATGAGCATTTAACTGTTCTTCCACCAGCTCTTGTAAAGCCTGGAGTTTCTCTGTTGTTAAAGGCCATTGCTGAACCCATACAGGCTTGTCTGTTGACCATTTTAAAGGTAGAGCTGTTAATGTTTTTGGAAGATTATCAGTTGTTGTGCCCTGTTCTTGTATGACATGGATGGCTGGTGAGCACTCATTAGAATAATATCTTTTAATATTTCTCTCAGAAACATGTACTAATTTATGATTTGTTTCTGAGATTGGAGGGATATTAATCTGAGTATTCCATTGTTGTAACAAGTCTCGACCCCACAGGTTCATAGCTATGTTAGCCATATATGGTTTTAATTTTCCTTTCTGTCCTTCTGGACCTATACATTCAAGCCATCTTACACTTTGTTTCACTCTAGATAATGTCCCAATTCCTAAGAGTTGAATGTTTACCTCCTGAAGAGGCCAAGTTGGATGCCAAAATTCTGGTGCAATTATGGTAATGTCAGCACCTGTGTCTACCAGACCAGACAACAAAACACCATTTATTTTTATTGTTAGTTTTGGTCTTTGTTCATTAATAGAAGTTTGCCAAAAAATTTTCTTTATGTTTTTTCCTGTATTTCCTATTTTCTCTGTTTCATCATCTCGACTACCATGATTTATTCCAATAGACATTTGGTTATTTAGTTGCTTTGAGTAGGGGTTTCCTCTACAACTACAGGAAAGGTTTGAACTGGATTTACTGTGGGGGCCTGCCTGAGGCCCCTCTGGGAGTTTCCCGAAGCTCGAGGCAGAGGGTTACCCTGTCTGTCCCTTGTTGATCTACATTCGTTGGTCCAATGTTTTCCCTTACCACACCTTCTGCATACTCCAGAAGGAAGGGGCATTCTGTTGCCAGTGTTCCTTGAATAAACATTATTTCTAGGAATGACCTGTTTACAATCCCTTTTCAAATGTCCTTGCTTTCCACATCCAAAACATCTAACATTGCTCAAACCTTTTGAAATTGCTTTTCCTACCCATATATCATCATGGTCATAAGCCTCTACATTAACTGTATCTCTAATCCAATCTTCCAAAGGTGCAGATCTTGCCTTTAACGGCCTAATTATTCTTTTGCACGCTGTATTTGCATTCTCAAAGGCTAAAGATTCAATTATTATCTGACTAGCCTCTGAATTCGGGACCATTTTTTGTACTGCTGAAGTCAATCTTTGTAAGAAATCTGTGAAAGATTCTTTGGGGCCCTGTATAACCTTTGTAAATGACTCAGTTTTTTTTCCTGGTTCTTCAACTCTGTCCCATGCATTCAAAGCTGCCGTTTTACATAGAAGTAGGGTTTGGACATCATATGAACACTGTGTTTGTACTGAAGCATATTGGCCTTCGCCAATAAGCTGATCCTGGCAGACTTGTATTCCGCTATCCCTCCATTGTCTTTCTATATTTTTAGCCTCATTACTGAACCACATTTTCCACTGGAGATTTTGTCCGGGTTCAAGAACAGCCTGTGCCAATTCCCGCCAGTCCTTTGGTATAATCCTATTACAAGTTGACCAGGTGTTTAACATTTGCTTTACATATGAGGAGTGCATGCCATAAGATGCTATTGCCTCTTTAAATCTTCGTAAGTCTAACATTTCAACTGGAACCCAAGTATTTTGTTCATTCTCTTCATCAGGTAGCTGCTGTACGGCTACTGGATAAATTAAGGGTGATAGTGTGAAAACTGGCTTTCTTTCTGTAACCTTACAATTCAATTTTGAAACAACTTCACTATTTATTTCTTCTGTCTGAATTTGAATTTCTCTATAATTCATTTTTACCGGTTTAACAAGTTTTTCTAAGACTGTTATCCTGGCACTTAAGTTGACGATCTTTTTAAATAGTAAAATGAGGATAAGAAAAGTAATAAACTGAATAATTCGATCAATATTAATCTTTTCATATAGTTGTTCCATTGTCAGAGTGCCTAAAATTTCAAACAAAGCCCAATTTTCTTCCAATGTACACATAAAGCCCATTTTTTTTTAATGTAGAAAAAAATTCTCTTTTAAATAGATATGTTAATTGACTTACCAAGTCTGGGTAGAACAGTAGAATCCCAGGGAATTTCACAGCCACCTGGTGTTCGAGGTGTGAATCCAGCGAGAGAGAGAGAGAGAGAGAGAGAGAGAGAGAGAGAGAGAGAGAGAGAGAAAATGTAGCCGCTTGAGCCGAGTCAAGCCTTGGCTTTACAGGCAGGGGCCCTGTTCAGCAGGGCAGGTCTGAGTTGTTTGTAGCAGTTGCAAGTAGCTCCAGCTGCGGGTCAGTCAGGCCTGGGCCCAAGCTAGGCAGCCGGGCCGCCCAGGCTGGAAACCGGACCTGCCGCCAAGCCAAGCCAAGCGGTTTTTAATGAATTCTTGTCACGTTGGGCGCCAAATGTAGATGTATCCAACCTTCTTATTAAATAAGAAACAGAACCAATGCAAAGAAGAAAGCCAAGAGGTCAGAGCTAAGAGCTAAAACCTTACCCTTCCTCCTGCAGTGGTCCTACCTCTCCGAACCAGAGCTACCCCTGTGTTAAAGTCTTTATATAGAGTTCCTGTCCTGCCTTCTCATTGGTTGTAAACCCAACCACATGACCGCCTCCTCACAGCCTGTCTGTATAGGCCTCCAGGTTTTCCATGATTGGTATTAAGATTAAAGGCATGTGTATCCAATAATGGCTGTATCCCTGAACACACAGAGACTTACCCAGCTCTGCCTACCAAGTGCTGGAATTACAAGCGTACGCTACCACTGCCCTGCTTTCCTATGGCTTGCTAATAGCTCTGACCCCCGGGAAACTTTATTTATTAACATACAAATAATATTTTAATACAAATAAAATATCACCATATAGTAACACAAATAATTTTATCATTGGGCAACATAACATGAACTACTGTATTAAAAGTTTGCAGCACTAGGAAGGCTGAGAACCACTGCTGTAGATAGTATAGGTCACAGAGAATGATAGATTTGGTTCACGCTGCTTACCTGAAGAACACAAAAATCAACTGTAAAACCTTCCACAAAACAGCAAACCTAACTCTTTGTGACTAGCCAAAGGAAATTCGATGTTCAGAAGCTCTGTCTGGGAAGGTACAGCTTGGATTTTAGAACTTGGTTCCTGAACTCAGAACATTTTTTTCTGTGTATAAAGTTAATTTTTGTTTGTTTATGAACTCAGAAATGTTACATGCCTTGAATAAAAGAGACAAATGGGTTTGCAATTTTATTATCATATCTATTAAAACGGAATTGAATTGATTCTTTATAATTATATACTTAGCGAATTTTAAATACAACTCCAATATGTCAGTGTCATCTTTGCAATTTAAACACTGGTAATGAGAAAAAAAAGGAATAGAATTATTTCTTGCTGATTTTAGGTAATTACAAATTTTCAACTTACACTAGAAATACATAGTATGAAATGAATGAGTATCTATGGTTAGAACCCTTCTGTTTGTGAAACTGTACATGTGTTTCTTCCATCTGACTCTGACATATGTTCAACTGTGCAATGACATTGTCAGCAGTTATCATTCTGCTCCATGACTAACATAAAATTCAGGATCAGTAATTTATCTTTGATGTTGTATGTAAGTTTTTTTATATGGTTATTTCAACCTTCACCCACCACAGATAAAATTTGTAAGTACTAGAAATCTCTGAGGGGCTGCAGTATTCCTTAAGTTTCAAAGCAGTATGTGTGGTGGGATGGGATGGGAGGGTGGCTCTAGGAATTCAGAAGGGGATAGAAACCATTAAAGTGCTAATTTTTAGCAGAGTAATGAGCACTTTATTAGCTAATAATGTTTTATATATATTCTGCGTAAGTGTACAAGAAGATCTGGGCCAGTAACAAGTAGACTATAACAATAGGAATAACCACAAACACAATTAAGAACTGATCTGTTTAGAGCATTGCAGCTCTCAGGAGAGAGGAAGGTGCACAGTGAGAATTCCTACTAAAAGGTACCACTGGGAATTCAGTCAGAGTGCCTTAACCTTGGGATCAGGCTTGAAGGAGCATAGATGTCAGGTGACATAAGTGGCAGTGAGCAATACCACAATGGACCAGGCTGAAAGCTCAACAGAACCATAAAGCAAACACAGCTGGAGTGATGATACCATTGAATCACAACGCGAAGATCCATCTCAGGGACTCCAGGCCCCACTCACCCTCCAATTATTCTCATTTCTTATTCTGAAGTTAAAATCTTCCCATCTCTGTATTTTTCTCTTTCTGTTGTTGTCTGACCACTCAAGGGAGCTTTTCTTAAGTTCAACCTATTTTAAAACACAAATAAATTTATTTAGCTACAAATAAATTCATCCCCTCTTCATCCCTTTATTAATTTCTTTAGCACAGCCTAAAACTCATGCAATAGTTGACAAAAAAGTAATGAACTGATTAATAAACCATCCTAAAACTTCCCCCTGCAGAATGGCCATCTTGAACATCACATTGCTTACCAAAAAGTCAGTTGTTAGTTTTCTGTGCCCAACAAGTTGGTAGATTTGAAAAGATTAATAAGTTAATTTCACTTAAGATTATTGATTTTATAACAGGACTAAGATATCTGTAAGCAACAGGATTACTGAGGAAATAAAAAGATTAAGGACATTTAGGAAATTTTGAAGCATACCTGTGTAACGATGGTAAAACTGTGCTTCTTTAAGAACAATAATAACACTTGGAAAGGTAGCATGGGAAAATACAAACCATTTTCTGTGTGGGCTCTCTATTTGTGTTTCTACACAAATATGCTTTCATTGGTGGAAGTTTGAAATGTCATAGTGCAGTTTTACTTCTGTATTTTTAGAGAAAACATAACTTTAATGTTCTCTATTCCTAGTCACTGTGAGAGAAGCATTGGCAGATAGGGCTTAAGTACAGTGACAAAAAGCCATAATTCCAGGAGAGTGACTGGCCCTCACACCAGGTTTTATTCTCCAATATAGTCCAGATCCAGAACTGTAAAAATACAGTTTTAAGTATTAGACACTTTTAATTCCCAAATATTTTTTAGATGTCATTTTTGAAGAATATAAGCTGATAGATGGGTTCTAGGGATTAGTTTGTAGATTAGAATTTCTAACTTCATTTTTCTTTTTCCACAAATTAATTGTGTTTAGGCTTCCACAGAATAGCACTTCATAGAAAAATAAAAATTACTCAGACTGTGAAGAGAGATTCAAAGAAGGAAGGAAGAGGTGAGGAGAAAGAAAAAGAATTAATATTGGAAGTTATAAAAACTTATTCCTTTTCTTTTTTGTTTCTGAACTCCTAAAATTTTCTATTGCTTACTAATAAATTTGATAATTTTATGACTAAGAAAATTACTTACTTTAGATTTCACTGACAATCTCTGAAGTCATCAATAGCTCTGTTGTCTTTTGGGGTAACTGCTCAAGGAAGCTGCATGCATTTTTCATCTTAGTTACTCAGGGAAAAAGGAGGGGTGGTAAATTAAGAGGCTACTGCATAGAAAATGTTAGTACAAGTTCATACAAACTGTTTTGGGAAATAGTTTCCAAGACTGAAATTGCAAAGCTCGAATATCCATGGTCAGAATTATGTAAAAGCCATCTGCACTTTCATTATACTGTCTAATTATATTTTTTAGACTTACTATTGACCTAAATGCTAGTACATTGTCAAGTGGAGCTTACTATTTTTATCAAACGCATTTCTACTTTGGAAGTAATTACTACCTTTGGCAAAATTTATGTAAGGACAGAGAGAAAGCTCTCTCCTTTGTCTTTTGCTTTATTGACTGAGAGATAGTAGACACTTGTTTCCATGAATCTTCATGACTTCCAGAAACTACCTGCAGTCTACTGACATTCCTTCTGCCTAATTTTAACGTACTGAGTGAGCATCCTTTTCAAAAGGAAGCAGTGAGTAGGAATGCTATTCCTGACCTCTCTCTGTTTCTTTAGTAATAGATTTGACTTTTCTTTTTTAGAAACTTAGATGTTTATTTCAATAAACAGCAGGGCCCACACAAGCATTCAAGTCACACAAGTGGTAGTTAAACTACAATTTACTATTATCTTCAGGTTCCAGATGGAAACTCGAGAGCTATGGTTTAGCTGCTTTGTAGATGGACTTTAGTTACCAGCAGATGACTGTTAAACTGGGCTTATGTGATGTGATGTCACATCTTTCTACTCAAAACCTGCTTTACCTATGTCTTGCTACTATCCTGCATATTCTTATATCAAAAGGACGATATTTGGGTTATATTAAGTGAGGATTCATTCATCAAGAAGTTTGTACATTTTAACTAGAGACAACCAGTGTGTAATATTTCCTCTGCACAATCCCCAAATATGGGGAAAATAAAAAAAACTCCTAGATAAAGTTAAACCAATCAAAATCTATATGTGCTAGCTTGAAACATGAACAAAAACTCATTGGGCTGGGCTGCAGTGGCTCATGCTTTAAATCCAAGCACTTGGGAGGCAGAGCCAGGCCTATCTCTGTGAGTTCAAGGCCAGCCTGGTCTACAGAGTGAGATCCAGTACAGGCACCAAAACTACACAGAGAAACTCTGTCTCAAAAAACCAAAAAAAAAAAAATCATTGTCACTGATATGATGTGTGCAATCTCTTTAAAATGATAAAACCTCAGCCAAAGAGAAAGCAGGCATGGTTTGCAAGATGGAAATTGGGAGTCACTAGACTACAGTTTCCCTTATTTTTTCTTGTTTTTCAGCAATTCTTCTGATTCTATGGATTCTCAAAATTTCCATTTATACATGTTCTTGTGATAAGCCCAGAAATAAAAAGAAGATTTAATTAAATATATGTTGTAGATTTTACCCTGAAAAGTTATTCTACTTATTAATGTCTTAAACTTTATAAAAAGTAAACTTTATGATTAATTACTAATAGAATCAAAGGCAAATTTTGTGTCAGAAAATGTTTGTGATGGTTTGCCTTTTCCTTTTAACTTTTTTCCCTTCTCCACTGTGTCATAATACGCTGTTTTCATCAAATTATCTATTCATCTAAAGCCTCTGTTCGCATCATACCTTTTAGTTTGAACTATTCAGACATCTACTGACTTATCAGTAGCATTACTTCATAAATAACTAGAAGAGTATTTCATGCATGTAAAATGTTTAGAATAACACAATTTTGGTGAAAGGATGTTTAACATTTTAAAAATACAACCGTGCAGAGCGAGACATGCCCTACAGTAGAATAGGGAAGGAAGACCCTAAATTCAGGGCCTGCTTTTATGTAGAAAGCTCAAGAGCAGCCTGTGCAATCAGAAAAGGTCTTGTCTTAAAGAAAAAAAATGAACTTGAGTTATAGCTCACCAATAGAGTACTTGCACAGCATATGTCAGACATTTTGTATTCCATCTGTATTATACATAGAAATAAATAATACAACTGTTAATTATGCACAATTCCATAATTATTTACCCAAAAGTAAAGAAAAAAGTCGGTTAACATAAATTATCTTTTCTAAGGAACATTATTGACTAATATAAGGACATCATAATAAGTAAAACAGTATTGTTTTGGTGTCTGTGTGTCTGTCCCCAGGTCAATTTTTTGCCACATCTGTAGTTCACACAGGCTTGTATAGAATAATAGCATGAGGGTTTAAAACATCAGTAATCAGAGAGTAAATTATGATCAACTCTGTGTCATTATGTCCATAAATGATACAAAGATATGCATGAATTAGCCCTTCATAATTCAGATGATAAAATAGCAGAGTGGATACATACTTTAAATGTATAGACATTATAAATATTATGTCATTAACTTCAAGGAAATTGGTAAGTCATTTTGAGGAAAATCACAAAGTCAAAAAAATTATTGGAGATTATATAATTGATACTGTGCATGCAAATACATACATGTGATCCTGACACACGTAATACTGTATAATAGCAGATAGAGAACCACAAATGAGGCTTTAGGACATTGATTTTTCTAAGAATATTTATACAACAGCATTAGTTTTCCCAACTACTCTGTTAAGTTGGAGTATGCAAAACTGCAATAGATGATACCTTAAAATCATTTACACTGCAATGCAGAGATTCAAGCTATGTTGAGAAGGTTTAGAAATTAGTTGTTTAAATGAAACCCAGGCTCTCCTGCTGGCTAGTGTCTTTAGATGTAAGTTTTCTACCTTCTAAAAGGAAAGGTGTTATGGGATGTTCTGTATGGCAAATGTGTTGCTCTGATTGGTCAATAAATAAATCACTGATTAACCAGTGGCTAGGCAGGAAGTATAGGGGGGACAAGGAGGAGAATAAAGCTGAGAAGTGGAAGGCTGAGAGGAGAGAGACACTGCCAGCCGCCAAGATGGCAAACAGCATGTGAAGATGCCAGTAAGCCACGAGCCACGTGGCAAAGTATAGATTTATAGAAATGGATTAATTTAAGCTGTAAGAACAGTTAGCAAGAAGCCTGCCATGGCCATACAGTTTGTAACCAATATAAGTCTCTGTGTTTACTTGGTCGGGTCTTAGCGGCTGTGGGACTCACAGGTGAGAGAGATTTGTCCTGACTGTGGGCCAGGCAGGAAAACTCTAGCTACAGAAAGGAAATAGTCTTATTACCTGTTTGTTGCAAGGATGAAATAAAAGACACAATTAATAGCTAAGCATGCTGGCATATGTATTTCATCCCAGCACATGGGAGGCAGAGGCAACTGTGTCTCTGTGAATTTGAGACCACACAGGTATACAGAGCAAATTCTAAGCTAGGCAAGGAGTACACAGAGAGACTACTCTGTTTTAAAACAAGCAAACAAACATGTTAATAGAGCCCAATTTAAAACTTACTTATTTTTGTTATTTAAACTGAAAGAGCTCCTGCAACATCTAGTTTGGAGCTTTGATGTACTGGAGGAATGAGGAGAATTACAAGTCTGGCTAACATCATATGCATTAAATTCTTATGTTTAAGTATAAGGCTAAACTTTGAATCATGCATCTTGGGTTTGCTAAGAATCAGCAAAAAGAGTTTTCCTCAAAACTTTGACTGAAATATAATGAAATTGCATATAATTGTAAAGCTGTTTCATTGAAGTCTGAACTGTCACAGATGACTTAAGGTGCCTAAGAATATCTGATTATCCCATTTATAAAGCAGCAGCATTATTGCTTTTCATGATAAAATATTTATATGACAAAGAATTCATCATAATAATTAATAAAAAATATAAAATATTCATTTTATTTTCATTGTTCTCTTGCAAGTAAAAAGAAACATTACAGAGAGACATGGAAATATTCAAATGATAAGCTATATAAATTTTACTAAAGTGAATTTATATTAAAAATCCATGTTAAATACAATATTTTACCTTTAGCAGCTTTTGAAACATTTCAGTGAGAACTCAAAGTTTCCTTTCAGTTTTTTTTCTTTTAATTTCTCTCTGCCCTGATTACTTGAGTCAATGTCTGTGACATCACTAGACAAATCTACTATCCCATCTTGATAAAACTGAAGGAGAGGTTAGAGAAGGGGGCACATACCTCAACATCATAAAGGGCCAGTATCACAAACTATAATTAACATATAGTATAATGGGAAAACTCAAAGTATTCCCATTAAGATCCAGAAGAGGACAGGGTGTCCACTTTCTTCACACCAAAATAGCACTTGAAGTTTTAGCTAGAGCAACAAAACAAAAACAAATAATAAATAAAAGAAACCAAGTAAGAAAAACATCAAAGTAACCATAAGAGACCCTAAAGATATCTCTCTCTCTCTCTCTCACATACACACACACACACACAGACACACACACAGACACACACACAGACACACATACAGACACACACATACACACACACACACACACACACACACACGCACACACACATGCGCGTGCGCACACACACACACACACACTAAAAGAATTTGCTGACTTCCTGTATGCTAATGACAAACATACTGAAAAAAATAAAAAAAAAACAGCAGAGAAAGAATGCCAGCATCAATATGGACAAAATAAAATACACGAGAAAAAAAACACAAAACAAAAACAAACAAACAACAAAAAAGGCTACAACGATAAAAACATACTATACTCCAAAAGGGTATGTCCTCCAGTCGGGAGTCAGCAAAGCCTGATACATTCAATCGAAGTAGAACCAAGCCCCTCCCCCCTGCATCAAGGTTGAGCAAGGTGTCCCATCATAGGTCATGGTCTCCAGAAAGCCAACTCATGCACCAGAGATAGATCCTGATCCCACTACCAGGGCCCCCTCAAACAGACCAAGCTACACAACTGTCTCTGTATGCAGAGGACCTAGGCTGGTCCCATGCAGGCTCCACAACTGTCGATCTAGAGTTTATGACTTTCTATGAGCTTGATTCAGTTGTCTCTGTAGATTTCCCTATCATGATCTTGACAACCCCCTTGCTCATATAATCTCTCTTCCTTCTCTTTTGGAGGAGGGGAAAGGATGGAGATGGGGGGGTGACTGGGGAGGAGGGTGAAGAAGAATGAGAGTGGAATCTGTGGTTAGCATGTAAAATGAATTAAAAAAGTCTTTAAAAAATAAATATAAAAATCATACTATACTAAAGATAATAATAATGTGGAAGAAAATAGAAGATGAAAACCCCTCTCATGCTTATATATTGGAAGAACAGATTGGATAAAAATGGCCATTCTATAAAAAGCAATCTACAATTTAACTGATATACCATCAAGAATTCTGGGCAATTCTTTATAGAAATAGAAAAGCTAATCATCTTCAAATTCATAAGGAAGTGCAAATGATGCCAGATAGACAAATTAATCCCTGAAATATGGACTACTGTGGGAGGTATTACCATACCTGACTTCAAATTATGCTACAGAACAATAATGATTAAAATAACATTGTTTTGACATGATAGTCACATAGGTCAATGAACTAGAATAAAGGACTGAGATGTAAGTTCACACTTCCCCAATTATCTAATTTTTTTACAAAAATGTTAAAACATATGAATTAGACAAAAGAACACATCTTCAATTAATAGTGCTGGGAAGCTTGAATTTAAGCATTCATGAAAATTACACCAGATCCTTATCTATCTACCTAACACTGCCCAAAATTCAACAAGAAATTCACCAAGTACTTCAAATATAAGACCCAGTTCCTAAAACTTTTCAAGGAAAACTACATTTCAAGATGTAGTTACAAGTAGTCATTTTTTGAATAGGACTCTGGTAGCATTACCAATAGGGTCAACAATTGACAAATGGGATTTGATGAAGCTAAAAGGCTTTTGTGATATGAAGGACACTGTAGATCTACTGAAGAGGCATCCAAAGAATAGGGAAAAATTGTCAGTCATAAGTGGATGACTGTTAATGTACAAGATCTAGAAAGAATAAAAGGTGAGCTTCAAGAAAAATCACAACTAAGTTACAAAATAGGATATGGAACTGAATATAAATGACTGATAAACATTTTATAAAGTGTTAAATAGGGAAGTACATATTTAAACTCTTACCATTCCAACTAACAAAATGCCCATCATCAGGAATAGAAATGACATTAAATACTGTTGTGTATGTAGCAAAGGGGAAATTCTTATATATAGTTGAAGAGAGTGAAAATTAGTGCAGATGCTTTGGAAGTAAAACTAAAGGTTTGTCATAAGGTTAGAACAGAGAGCTACCATGCAAACATCCTTGCCACTCCTGGAAATACACTCAAAGCAATTTATATGCATCCAGCGACAGAGATACTTGCATGTCCAGGCCATTGCTGCCTTGTTGACAATAGCTAGGGAATGGTAAAAACCTGGGTATTCATTAACAGATAAATTGATTAAAATATAGTCAATGAACTATTACACAGCTGCAAGAAAAATAAAATCATGATATTTATAGGCAAATGAATAAAACTGAGGAAAGTATATTATTATATTTTTTGCAGTTACTTTGGAGAGAGATACTTCTTTGATAAAAGCCATATAAAGCCTGGAAATAAAAGCTTACTCAATGCAGTAGGACATGACCAAAAAGACAACTACTATCTGTTCTCTCTCCTATTTGGATACTGTCTCAAAATGGTTATTTTATACCTTTACCATGTGGAACCTAAGGAGTTAGAAATGGGCCAAAGAGAGAAGGGGCATTAAAGGAAGGGGTACCAGGATTTGAATAAAATGAATACAAATAGGGTGAATATTGGAAATAAAAAGGGCTAAGATGGGAATTGGGTGGCAACATGATAGGTAGTGACATGGCAGTGAGAAATGGCTAATAATGACACGGCAAATAAAAATGAAGGGTTTAAGATCAAGAGAAGTAATTTCTGGTTGTTGTACAGAGAATTCCAAGTATGGATCTTCTCAAAGAACTCTGACCCAAAATTACTCATGTAGAAATTCTACATTGATATTGTGATTAGTTAAAACCTACTGGCTTATTTAACTGGGCATCAATTGTCTTTCTACATGATGATTGAGTTGTTCTTCATGTATACAGAGATGTGTGTGTGTGTGTGTGTGTGTGTGTGTGTGTGTGTGTGTGTGTGTGTATGTGTGCCTGGTGTGTGAGGGGGGAGAGATAAGGAGAGAGAGAGAAAGAGAGAGAGAGAGAGAGAGAGAGAGAGAGAGAGAGAGAGAGAGAGAGAGAGAGAGAGAGAGAGAGATTTATCACAAATTAATATCTGGGGAATCCTAGATCAAAGCCCTGATATATTCCTTATCTGGTGCTTTTTTATTGTTCTATTGCTGTGAAAGTACATCATAACCAAGGCAACTCATAAAAGAAATCATTTAATTGGAGTTTTCTTAATTTTAGAGAATCACACTATTATCATCACAGCAGGGAGCATGGTGGCAACCATGGCTCCGGTGCAGTAGCTAAGACCTACAACCTGATCCACAAAGACAAAGAGAGTCTGGGCCTGGCATGGGCTTTTGACAGCTCAAAGCACACCCCAAGTGACATACTTCCTCCAACTATGCCATTACTACTAATCTGTTGAATTCTATCAGAGTCCCACTGTTTGGTGACTAAGCATTAAAATATATGAGCCTATGGGAGCAAACTCATTCAACTACCACATCTGATGAACCTTCCTCCGATATCATAGATCATCACACCTTGTGGTATATCTATAAATTGTGCAAAAAAAATCACAATTAACTCATGGTGGTCCTTTTATTTTTCTCTTTTACATTGGCACTAATCTTTACCTGGTGGTTATACTCTCTAAAGAGTTTTTGGGATCCCATGTACCTTAACCCTATGTTCTGTGGTTTGGATGTTCCAGAAATAGATTTTGTGGAGATTTAAACATTCTTATAATAGAGTAGATATGTGATTAACAAAAGACTGAATTGTGATCCCTGTCCTAAACTACTAACTCCTCTCTTTCCATGTACTTTGTAGGTTGCATTATGTGTTTGCATATAAACAGTTGTAGCCAAGGATAAGACCATTGTCTTCTTTTGCTTCAGGACTTGTAGTGACCAAAATATGATTAGGTGGCTGAATGTCACACAAATGATGAGGAGAAACAGCTCACCAAATGTCAGCAGACGTGAAAAAGAGCAAAGTATTATTTGTGGTTTATAATCCTTGATAATTGATGAAAGAGGTATCGGTTGTAGTTTCTCTGTAATTTTACTGGGTGATGCAACATCTTTTCAAAAATCATTCTAGTTAGTGTTTTTTATCTAAATAAGTATAATTTTTGAGATAATACTGAAAAGGTAGACTCTAGGTGGAAAAAATATTTTAAGGACCCAGCATTAAGAAAATGAGAAATATTCTTATCATGCCAATATTAAAATCTTTGTAACATAATTCCAATACTGTCTATCACTACAATTTAAGTATGTGGGTATCTATGATTTACATTTTACATTCTAGCATGACTTTAGTATAGGGAATAAATGATCACAGTAAAGAACAAAGTTGTCACATTAATCCTAGAAAGGAAGTCACTGCTTTGTAAGATTGAACTGTATGATTATTCTTATTCTGCTTAGGCTTTTCAAAGTAAGCTTAGCTAGAAATTAAAATACATATCTGAAGTAACATTGTTTCTTTCCACTGCCAGGCTGACAAAGAATGCTCCTTTGGAAGACTATTATTTAGTTGATTTTTCTTTGAACGTGAGGAATATATAATATGCCCAAGATTTCTTCAGAATCTTGATAATGCTAAATGTGCTGCCGTTAATAGTTGTGGATGTCAAAAGAAAATCTTCATATCAAGACAAATCTTTTAGCATTGAGACTTCTTCAAAGATAATTGAACTTAAGGCCTTCAAACTCAGAGCGTAATTTCACAGAAGTAATTTTTGCTTCCAGTTTTTGCTGTTGCTTTATCTCTTCTGTTTCAGTAGTCAAAAGCTGATTATGAAGGCGGGATCTGGAGAACACTTGACACCTGTTTACCTTAGCATGGGGCTTCAAAATCAATGCAGGAAGAAAACTGTGAAAATAGCTATAGAGGTGCAGGAAATCAAAAGGCAACTGGGTTGTGCATAGAAACAGAGCTGCAAAGACTGAGGAGAGTATTTATGACCTATATGTATTTGGGTACACATAACCTTAGTATCATCAAGTTGTCATTGAATTACCCCAATGTTTTATTATTCAACATTGATTTTCTTCTTTATCCTTCAGTCTATCTAAGAATATAAAAAAATGTGGTTTCTGTACTTTATATAACTCATCTGTTTCATAAATGGACCTCCTTATTCTCTTGAGATAGCCACTGGATTTCTAGAATTTACACGATATTTCAGCAATGTAATAAGTCACACAACTCAAAGTTCAGTCCATATTTGGTGTAAATTCAATCATGTGTATGGGATCATTGCATGAGTATGTCTTTTCTCGATTGAACTTTTTCTTCCAGTGACTATACCTCATTATCAAATGTAACTATAGAAAAAATATATGAAAATAAATAAAAGAAAACAAGAGACTTGTTCTACCTTGCTCTGTGTCTATCACTTTCTCCTTCCATTGGTATTATGGTATCTTTGACCACTCCAGATCTTTTCACAAATAAATCTTTATCTGTCCAGATTCATTCAGAATCAAAGTTCTTTACTCTTTGTTCTCAAATCCATACGATTCTTCCATATAGAAGGAATGTACAAATTACTTACCAATAACTTACCAATTATGAATTTATCAATTGTGTATCACTGTAAATATCAATTAATACTACCACTTTTAGAAATCATTTGACAGTGTCCTTTGCCCTACAAAAACTTCTCAGTTTCAAGAGGTCTCATTTATCAATTATTTCTCTCAGTGTCTGTGCTACTGATGTTATATATAGGAAGTGATCTCCAGTGCCAATGCATTCAAGACTACTTCCTACTTTCTCTTCTAGCAGGTTCAGAGTAACTGGATCAGTGTTGAGGACTTTGATCCACTTGGACTTAAGTTTTGTGTGTGGTGACAGATATGGATCTATTTGCAGTCTTCTACATGTTGACATACAGTTATGCCAGCACCATTTGTTGAGGATACTTTCTCTTTTCCACTGTACAGTTTTTGCTTCTTTGTCGAAAATCTTATGTTTACAGGTGTGTGGATTAATGTTGGGTTCTTCAGTTCAGTTCCATTGGTCCACATGTCTGTTTTATGCCAGTACCAAGCTGTTTTTATTACAGTAGCTCTATGGTAGCTTTTGTAGGGCAAAGGACATGGTCAATAAGAAAAAAAAATACAGCCTACAGAATGGAGAAATATCTTCACCAACCCCACATCTGACAGAGGGCTGATATCCAGAATTTATAAAGAACTGAAGAAATTAAACATCAAAATACCCAACAGTCCTCTTAAAAAATGGGCTACAGAGCTAAACAGAGAATTCTCAACAGAAGAAGCTCAAATGGCTGAAAGATATTTAAGGAATTGCTCAACATCCTTAATCATCAGGGAAATGCAAATCAAAATGACTCTGATATATCATCTTATACCCGTCAGAATGGCTAAGTTCAAATACACTGAATACAGCTTATGTTGGAGACGATGTGGAGCAAGGGGAACTCTCCTCCACTGTTGGTGGGAATGCAAGCTTGTACAGCCACTTTGGATATCAATATGGCATTTTCTTAGAAATCTGGGAATCAACCTCCCTCAAGACCCAGCTATATCACTCTTGGAAATATACCCAAGGAATGCTCAATCATACCACAAGAACACATATTCATAGCAGCATTTTTTGTAATAGCCAGAACCTGGAAACAACCTAGATGTCCTTTACTGAAGAATGGATAAATAAAATGTGGTACATATACACAATGGAGTACTACTCAGCAGAGAAAAACAATGACATCATGATGTTTGCAGTCAAGTGGATGGAACTAGAAAATATCATCCTGAGTGAGTTAACCCAGACTCAGAAAGATAAACATGGTATGTACTCACTTATAAGTGGATACTATATGTAAAGCAAAGGATAACGAGACTGCAACTCACAACTCCTGGGAGGCTACCTAGTAAAGAGAACCCTGAGAAAGACACAGGGATTGCCCAACAACAAAGAAATGGATGAGATCTACGTGAGCAAACTGGGGGTTGAGGGGTAATAGAGGGCAAGGTTCGGGAGAAAGAGAGCTTAGGGGAGCGGGAGGTACCAGCTGGATCAGGAGCAGAGTGGGAGAATGGGGAGGGAGATACCATGATGAATAAATACCCCAGGGGAATAGGAAAAGCAGAGTGCTAGAGAAGTCCCCAGAAATCCACTAAGATACCTCCACTGTAGACTAGTGACAATGGTCGAGAGAGTGCCTGAGCTGACCTGCTCTGGTGATCTAATGGCCGAATACCCTGGCTGTCATGATAGAACTCTCATTCAGTGACTGATGGAAATGGATGCAGAGATCCACGGCCAAGCCCCAGGTGGAGCTCTGGGAGTCCAATTGGTGAGAGAGAGGAGGGATTGTATAATCGAGAGATATTGAGACCATGATTGGAAAAAGCACAGGGACAAATAGTCAAACTAGTGGAAACTCATGAACTGTGAACCAATGTCTGACAAGCCCCCATGGAACTAGACCGGGCCCTCTGGATAAGTGGGACAGTTGATTAACTTGAACTGTTTGGGAGGCCCGCAGGCAGTGGACCCGAGACCTGTCCTTCGGTCATGGGCTGGCTTTTTGGAGCCTGGGGCCTATGCTGGGACACTTTGCTCAGTCTTGTTGTAGGGAGGAGGGGACTGGACCTGCCTCAGCTGAGTCTACCAGGCTGCGCTGACTCCCCAGGGGAGACCTTGCCTTGGAGGAGGTAGGAATGGTAGGTGGATTGGGGGGGAGTCCTGGGAGATGGGAGGAGGGAGGACAGGGGAATCCGTAGCTGATATGTGAAATCAAGTTAATTATAAAATAAATAAATATGAAAGAAGTCATTTGACATTAAAATCAAATATTCAATGAGAGTTTAAATATGAAATCCACATGCTAGTTTACCCCAACAGTGGTGCCTTACATACATACACTTGAAGACATGTGTAAATATAAAATCCAAAGATTGAATCAACACAATTTTAAAAGAATATAAATAGTAATAGACTCAATCAAAATTCTATATTTCTCCAAAGTGGATTAATTACAACTACAGAGAAAGAAAGGAGCAAGTTACTGAATAATGTTTTAGATCATTACGAGAAAGACAGTAAAACTTTTAAAAGTACCATGAAAGTGATAGATTTTAGTAGCAAAGCTCTAAAATAAAATAGGGTATGATAAGCCTAACACTCAGCTCAGTGTTGACTCAAAAGTTAAAGGTACAGAAATGAGTAGCAGTCTAGTCATCCTTTGTTTTACATCTAGTATCCTCCTATGAGTGAGTACATACCATGTTCGTCTTTCTGAGTCTGGGTTAACTCACTCAAGATGGTTTTTTCTAGATCCATCCATTTGCCTGCAAACATCATGATGTTATTGCTTTTCTCTGCTGAGCAGTACTCCATTGTGGATGTGTACCACATTTTATTTATCCATTCTTGAGTTGAAGGGCATCTAGGTTGTTTCCAGGTTCTGGCTATTACAAATAATGCTGTTATGAACATAGCTGAGCATGTGCCCTTGTGGTATGATTGAGCATTCCTTGGGTATATGCCCAAGAGTGGTATAGCTGGGTCTTGGGGGAGATTGATTCCCAATTTTCTAAGAAAATGCCATGTTGATTTCCAAAGTGACTGTACAAGCTTGCATTCCCACCAACAGTGGAGGAAAGTTCCCCTTGCTCCACATCCTCTCCAGCATAAACTGTCTTCAGTGTTTTTGATCTTCGCCATTCTGACAGGTATAAGGTGGTATCTCAGGGTTGTTTTGATTTGGGCCTATGCAGGGACAATTTGCTCAGCCTTGGAGGAGGGGACTGGACCTGCCTGGACTGAACCTACCAGGTTGAGCTGAATCCTCAAGGGAGTCCTTGCCCTTGAGGAGATGGGAATGGGGGGTGGACTGGGGGGGAAGGCAGGAGGAGGGGAGGAGGGAGCACAAGGGAATCCATGGCTGATATGTAAAATTAAATCAAATTATAAAATTAAAAATAAACACACTGAAAAAAAAAGGTACAGAAATGTATGTGCAAGGTGACTTGAGTTGTTATTCTATTTTATTAACTGAATAAATGCTTAAATGGTGACACCCAATACATGTGTTCTCTTCAGTGCTTTCTCTTACTTCAGTGAGTTATTTTATTGTACTGTTAGAGATTAAACTCAGGGTCTCGAATAAGGTAGGAAAGCATTGAGCTATACACATTGCCCAACACTACTTTAAATATTTTTTCCATACTTTTGAATATTCAGGAAAACTGGGAAGTAAAATTTAATGCATGAAACAAACATTGGAGGTGTTTTTGATGCATACTAGATAGAATTCTCTATGCTGGAAGTATATGTGTTCTTGTTTAAACAGCTGAAACAGCTTAAAATATTTTCATACACTCACCTATCCTGTGGTCTTGGCAATGTCACTTTGCCTTTATATCTTATCTCCTGAACTAGGAATTCACTGATAGTGACAGATATCCAGATAGGAATAAAGCCTCACAAACTGCCCCTGATCCATGGTTGGTTGTTGACCAATGGAGTTTTATACAGTTCCAGTGTAGGCAAGAACAGCTGTTGTGTGATCAGGATTACAATGGTGGTGTCATGTTCTACGAAAATCATTCTACAGCTCTTTTACCTATCTACTAGCTCTTACTTTCTTTTTCCTCTCTCTTCCACAATGTTCCTCAGTCCTTCATGGCAATGATATAACGTCCTACCCAGGACTGAGCACTAAACCATCATTTATTCTAAGCTTCTTGAACATCTACCAGTCTCTGTATTCACTACCATTCACTGCAAAGAGAAACTTAACAAGGACTCCCCTGCTCATGTTGTAAAATTATAAGAATTCTAGAATCACAAATCAACAGGTTCTGAAATTCTCAAAAGCCCCCCAAAATTTATAATGATTCTTAGCTTGAGTTGATGATGATGTATAGTGTGAATTCTCAAAAAAATCAGAATTTTACACTATATTTATCCAATATTTACCTGAGTATATTTTGTCTATTCTGTTCTGAATGGCAAAATCCTATGTAAGCATATCACTAGAGAATGTTTAGGATTTATAGTATAATTTGGGACATGTGAAATAGTTGAAACTACAGAATGTCCAAAACAATACCCTAGGCCAATGCTGAGCAAATGCAGACTGAATAGATGTATTGAACACACTAGACTCTTGTTCTATTTTTCAGTATATGTGTGGTAGTTTAATCAAAAATGTACTTTATAGGTTCCTACGTAGTAGCACTATTAGGAGTTGTAACCTTGTTGGAGGAAGTATGTCACTGAATGTGGGCTTTGAGGTTGCAAAAGCTCAAGCAAGGTCCAGTGGCTTACTCTCTCTTCCTATTGCCTGCTGACCCATATGTAGAACTCCAAGCTACCTACCCAACCCTGTGCTTGCCTGTGTGCTATCATGATTCCCACCAGGAATATAATGGACTAAACTATAAGCCAGCCGTAATTATGTTTTCATCTATAAGAGTTGCCATGGTCATGGTGTCTCTTCACAGCAATACAATGCTGTGGGATGTTTTGTATATTAAATGTGTTGCTCTGATTGGTTAATAAATAAAACACTGATTGGCCAGTAGCCAGGCAGGAAGTATAGGCGGGACAAGGATAGTGGAAGGCTGAGGCAGAGAGACCTGCCAGCCGCCGCCATGAGAAGATGTTAAGATACCAGTGAGCCACATAGCAACTTATAGATTAATAGAAATGGGTTGATTTAAGATATAAGAACAGCTAGCAAGAAGCCTGCCATGGCCATACAGTTTATAAGTAATATAAGTCTCTGTGTGTTTACTTGGTTGGGTCTGAGCAGCTGCAGGACTGGCAGGTGAGAGAGATTTGTCCTGATGGGCCAGGCAGGACCAGAAAAACACTAGCTACAATAGAATATTGACTAAGATAGTCTGTAATTAAGGAAAAATAAAATATTCAAATAGAATTTAGCCATATACTCTGGATGTCAATTATTTGTGGACAATTCTTTATAGTCTAGATTCTTTGTACAACCTCATGTTAAGTAATGCATTCTGCCTTAAACAGGCCTACCCTGCCTCATCAATAAAGACATACAACTAGGTATTATTGCTGTGTTTTACTTGGTTAATTTATCATTTAAAAATTAAGGTACTACAGTAAATTAGTATCCATAAAAGTAAAAGAAGATGCTATACACATTAAGCTTAATAGTTTGTGAATGCTTTTCTAAGCTTAATGGATCCCAATTCTGGAACACTAAGGCAGTCTACATGACAAGAGGCCATTTCAATATTAACTACTTATAAATGTATTATCTGATTGACTATAAGAAACCATTCTAACATGACAAACTCTTCAGAAACCTCAACATTAAAAGAGGGGAGAAAATGCATGACCAAGGTGAATTAGAGAAGACTGTATTTGGGCTTAAGGTTGTAGGGGTCAGAGACAAATTTAAGTATAACAGAGACAACAGGTGGCAGGCATGGCAGCAGGAGCAACAGCTGAGAGCTCATGTTGAACTGGAAGATGAAGGAGAGATGGTGAACTACAAATGAAGCTAATCTTCTATACCTTCAAAGCCTGCCTCCAGTAAATTGGCTTTTTCAAAAGGACCACACCCCCAAACCTTCCTCAAAGAACACTACTACTTACTTGCTCACCAAATAGACAAATGTCCAAGATTACGAATAGCATCTCTAACATCTTGAGGTCTCCACTGCCAACCAGGATAAAGTTTCACAGCTTGATGAAATGTCCTCTCAGGGCCCCTTGCCTTCTGTTATTGCAGCTGTACAGGGACTACAATTGCTGCATATCCTGTGGCCTCAGTCAGAGTCACTCTCAAAAACTGCAGAGGAAGATGCCATGACTCTTGTATTTGTGTAACCTTGATGACTCTAAAGCTAGCATAACGTGAATGACACTGCCAAGGTTGGCTACCAGCTTGGGATGGACCACGCTACGCTAGAACTATTTGCTGCATCCTTTGTTTGAAATTGGCTTCCAGGGGGAAAAACAAAATCCTTATTATCTTTTTGACAAGATAAAACTTTCTCTGGATGGGTGGTTGCCCCAATGGCAGCATTCTCTCTATTCCAATTCAGATTGGGTCTCTCCTTAACCTACTTATCTCTTTATGCACAGCATTACGCTTTTCAGTGCCCCCTTTCTCTCCAAACTGTACATTTTTCCATATCTCACTCATTTTCTCCCTTTCATGGCAGACCTGCACAATAATGATTATTAATAATAATATGGCAGATTTAATATTAAACTATCTTGAACTCTCTGTCAAATAAATCAGTCCATTACTCTTACATTTATCCTCAAGAAAATTCTGAGGACAAGGACAGAAAGTACCCACAATTTTATTTGCCAAGATATCAAAGGAACAAACTACAGCACAATTACTACTAATGCTCTACCTTGAAACCTCTTGCATAGGGCCTTTACAGTCTGCACACTGCTCAGCACCATTGTCTTCCAAGTTTCTACTAGGGTGTCTATAAAGTTTTGCTTACAGAATCAAATACTTTTCTGTTTCTTAGTCTCAAAGTCTTCTAAACTCTTAAAAACAAATAAGAAAAACATCACATGGTCAGAATCTTCAGATCCATTGTCCCATCACATATGCTGACATCTGTATTAGAATTTTTTTATTGCTGTGTTAAAATATCATGACCAAGGAACTTACATGAAAAAAAATTTATTTGGACTTAGACTTTTGAAGCAGTGTCTGTGGTTGTATATTACAGGCAATAGGCAGCAGGCCTGGTGGATGGATCAGGTGAGCACTCACACTAGAAACGACATGAGCCCTTTAATCTTTCTAAGCTTGCAAGTTGGATCTTCCAAAGGATGGGAGTCTTTCCCTCAGGATACCTTTGCTCTTATCACAGTGAAAATTTCTCCTCAGTGGAATGGATTTCAGTGGCAGTTATACCCAATTAGTAAGTATTAGTTTGAATGTTGTTTTGGTCTTCAAATTTTTCCTTTAGCAAACAAGGTAGTGTTTGATCTTCGGATTCATATTTATTCAACTTCACAAGATGCAGACAGAATAAAACCAGACCAAATTATTCCATGACTGACACCTATCCTAAGTCCTTTTAAATCTCAGGAGGTAGACCTCCAGAGTCTGTGTTTGCCTCAGCATTGTTTTTTCCCAAGATCTCAGCAAAATATTCTACGATGTTTTTAATAAAAATGTCAAACTATTCTGCTTTCCTCCTAGAAACATGTTCCCATAGCTTAAGGACCACAATGTTGGGTTTATCACAGCCTTACCAGATTCCTTGTAACAATTTTGTCTTAATTTTTTTTTCTGTTCCTATGATAAAATATTCTTAAAATGCAGTGTAAGGGAGATATTGTTTCCTTTAGCTACCAGTTCAAGGGTCCACTACAGTAGGGAATTCAAGGGGGCAGGAATTAGATGTAGCTGACCATATTGTATCTGTAATTATGAAGCTCAAACTAATGGATGTTCAGGCTTAGTTTGCTCATTAGCTTTTCAATTTTCTGTATATCATAAAAAAATAAAACTGCTGTTAATATTTCTCAGAAACTTATAGTTAGAACATAAATGTCTTCAATTTTCTTGTGTTTATGAAAATAAAGTAGCCCAGTCACATGGTTTAACATTGGAGGAACTATGACAATGTCTTCTGATATGGCTGTCCCATTTTATATTATTTCCAATAATGTGAACATGTTCTAATATTTTGAAATATTTACTCATACATGCAATTATGTTCTTTTTATTGGAGCTATTCTTAATGAATTGACAGAATTTCCATCATTAGTTACATTACAAATGATATCAAAATTATTTTCATGGAATTTTTATCCATTTTTTTCTTTTTTTAGACAATGTGTTCTAGATTTTTTGTCCACTCTTGAGTTATTTATTTTTAAATTATTGAATTCTAATATGTTTTCTGATATTTTAGTGTGAAAAATTACAGTTTATCCTATTCTAAAATTTTTCAGTCTTACGAATACATTTAATGATGGTTATGATATGAGAAAGGTCTTCACTTCCCTAATGAAAGAGACTACACTTCTATTATTTATATCCTGATACAAGTACAATTAAAAACCAACACTTTCAGATATGTTATTATTTTCCTGAATGCCTAGTAGATATTTTTCAAATTACTTTTATCATTTTTTTCATTATAAAAAGACTTCTTATTCTCTTATTAATACCTGAATATCTTGCTGTTAATCATGAGTGACTTCTAGACATAATTCAATAATGTCTATGTTTTAGAATAAATTTATAAACATGTCACTAATTTGTAAACAATTAAAAACTTTTAATTTTTAGTAATATATCTGGATTGTAATTATACATCTCTTAAATTATCCAAAGCTATATGTGCATGGTATTATATGTATGGTATTAACCATGTGTGGTATTATATAATATTGCTGTTTTACTATTGTATCTTTGGTAATTTAGAGTTAACTTCTTTTGTTATCTATTAATGTTATTCGCCTTTTCAATCTGGACTGGTATTGACATCAATTGCTTACTTATTCAATTATATTAGCTTACATTTCTTTTATTTCTTATGTTATTATTTTAAACTGTGGTTTCTTTCTCCAAATTAGACATTCACTGGGCAAGTCATTAAGCATTTCTGTCATTCATTTGCCAGTAAAAGCCTCTGTCTTCAGCAATGCCACCTTTATCATTCTCTGGGTATCTTTATCGACCCAAATTAAACTAAGATGTGTAGTCTTCATTTCCAAATACAAAACCCAGTCCTTGGAGAGAATGAGTGTGCTTTCCCTTTTAATTATGGATTCCTTTGAGAAACTTCTCTTTAACAAGATACATTTCACAGGTTTAACTCTGAAGAAGGTAACCTTTTCAATAGTGCATTAGCACAAATAGCTAAACTGCAGTTATAAAAGTACTTTCAACTTCCATGAAAGTTAAAATAGAAATATATGCTGTTATGCTTGGGATGTAATAATGGGCAAATGAGTATTTATCACTTCTCATAACTTTCACTATACTTATGATCTTGCCTAAATGTGACAGAGACAGAACTGTTTTGGTATCCCTAAGATCAAAAGCAATTGTTATTTGAAAAAAATAAAATATGCTTAGGCATGATGGTCACAGCTACAATCCTAGCTTTTGGGAAGCTGAGGACATTATCATGAGTTCCAGCCAGTATAGGCAATGTGATGAGTTGCTGTCCAGATTAGCCTAAGAGAATTACTTGTCTAAAGTAATGATAGTAACAGCAACAACAAAAATAATAATAATAAACAGAACATGTAGAACCTTAAAAAGTTTATTTGGTCCCCTAAATTAATTTAGATGTTCATATTCTAAGACACCATACTAATCTTTCCCTTTTTTGTTTTCCTGTATATATTATACTATTTTTCATTACATTTTGAATAAATGTTATATATACAAATTTGCATATTCAATAGACCATAAATTAGAGAGTAGAGATAATGTTTACATTGCAGATATTGTTTATCAAACACCGCGATGGAAGATTAACTCATTATCAATCATATATGAAGTATGTGAAGTTAGGTATGATGGCAAATGCCTGTAGGATCATCTATTCAGAAGGCAGGATGCTAGTGTGGCAGGAAGATTCAAGCTTAAATGAGTTTGGAAAACATAGCTGGATCTTGTCTCTAAATAAAAACCCAAGCAATTATTAATAAATTTATCAATGAGACAGAGAAGTGAATGAGGACTTGACTAGTCAGAAAATGGTGTGTAAGTGGTCAGGTGTAGGAGGACCTAAAAAGATGTTGACATTCAAAAAGTTGGAAAGCAAATGGAAATGAAGAAAGTTCTACAGTGAGTGATAAATAAATAAATAAATGAACTTTTTTTAAAAAGTTCATGAAATGCTATGGAATTTTCATCAGATAATGGAAAATGTGGAAAGAATAGAGTAATAGCTCTGTGTGAGAAACCAAGTTAGACGTATTGTATAAGGTTTAATTACAAAGAATATTAAAATGAGGTAAAGCAATTTTTCTTCTGGTAAACTAAGGAAAAAACATTGAAATGTGTTCCTAATGCTTTATATCTAGTATCTACTTATGAGTGGGTACATACAATGTTTGTCTTTCTGAGTCTGGGTTATCTCATTCAGGATGATATTTTCTAGTTCCATCCATTTGCCTGCAAACCTCATGATGTCATTGTTTTTCTCTGCTGAGTAGTACTCCATTGTGTATATGTACCACATTTTCTTAATCTTTTCTTTAGTTGAGGGGCATTTAGGCTGTTGCCAGGTTCTGGATATTGTGAATAATGCTGCTATGAAGATAGATGTGTGATTGAGTATTCCTTGGGTACATACCCAAAAGTGGTAGAGCTGGTCTTGAGGTAGATTGATTCCCAATTTTCTGAGAAAACACCATACTGATTTCAAAAGTAGTTGTACCAGTTTGCACTCCCATGAACAGAAGAGGAGTGTTCCCCTTGTTCCACATCCTCTCAACATAAGCTGTCTGCAGTGTTTTTTTTTTTTTGATCTTAGCCATTCTGACGGGTGTAAGATGGCATCTCAGAGTCATTTTGATTTGCATCTTTCTGATATATAAGGATGCTGAGCAATTCCTTAAATGTCTTTTAGCCATTTGAAATTCTTCCTTTGAGAATTCTCTGTTTAGCTCTATAGCCCATTTTTTTAATTGGGTCGTTTGCTATTTTGATGTCTAGTTTCTTGAGTTCTTCATATATTTTGAGATCAGCCCTCTGTCAGATGTGGGCTTGGTGAAAATCTTTTCCCATTCTCTAGGCTGTCGTTTTGTCTTATTTACTCTATCCTTTGCCTTACCGAAGCTTCTCAGTTTCAGTAGGGTAGGGGATAGGGGATGAGAACATAAGGGAATGGGATTGTTGAACTGGAGCAGGGATGGAGTGGGAAAGCAATGAAAGAGATACCATGATAGAGAGAGACATCATGGAGACAGAGAGAAACCCAGTGCTAGGGAAGTTGCCAGGAATCCCCAAGAATGACCCCAGCCTAGACTACTAGCAATAGTGGAGAGGGTGTCTGAACTAAAATGGCTTGCCCCAGAGGTCAGATCGGTGAATATCCTTACTGTTATCACAGAACTTTTTCCAATGACTGATGGAAGCAGATGCAGAGATCAGCCAATTACTAAACAGAGCTCCAGGAGTCCAGTCAACGAGAGAGAAGAGGGATTCTATAAGCAAGTGCATCAGGATCATGATGAGGAATCATGCAGGAATGACCAAACCAAACAAGAGGGAACTCATGAAAGTTGGATCAATGGCTGTAGAGCCTAATGGGACTGAACTAGGCACTTTAAATGGCGAGACAGTTGTGTAGCTTGATCTGCTTGGGAGGACCCCTGGTGGTAGGATCAGAATCCATCTCTGATGCATGAGCTGGCTTTTTGGAGCCCACTACCTATGATGTGACACCTCATGTAGCCTTGAGGCAGGGGGAAGGGCAGGGACTTGCCTCTACTGGATGTGCCTCCTCATGGGTGGAAGTGGAGGTGGGTTGGAAGGGGGAAGCTGGAGGGGGTTGGGGGAGGGAAGAGGGAGATCTCTGATTGGTGTGTTAATTGAATGAAAAAAATTTTTCTTAATAAAAAAATAGAAAATGAAAAAAATGAAAAGCCAAAAAAAGAGAGAGAAGAATAACAAAGGAGAAAAAGTGGTAACTAAGATTTATTATAACACTTCATACAATGAAAGCAATTTTAAAAACCATCATTTACAAATGAGCAACATTTCTGAGAATATTTATGAAATGTCTAAGGTAAAATGTCAATAAGCTACTTGATATACTACTTCCTTGTAATAATACAAAGTACATTTTGCTTTCTGTTGGTAATTGGGTACCATTTCTAGTAGATTATATATTTATAAGTTTTGACATAAAATTTTGTAAATTTTTTTAAGAAGTCCAACACCAAAACATATACTAATATTTGTTTGCTCATATTTTTATTCTACTATTGATAAGTGTGAAAAAGAAAAGTGAATTATGCAGTGAGATAATATTTATGCAAGTGATAATTCATCATGCAACTGAATAATATTTTTTAACATTTTATTTTCTCTGTATGTTTTTTCTTGTTTATTGTTCATACATTTCAAAATTTATTTTAATTCTTTGAGAATTTCATACAACGTATTTGAATATATTTCCTTCTCTCCGCATCTCCTCCTGCATCTACTTCCCCTTCCCTACACACCCAACTTTGTGTCTTCCTGTTTTTGTAAACTCAAAAAGTCCAAGGTACTGTCCATATACTTATGCCCACCTTTTACTTCCATGCTGAGACTTTGTCTGGCTTGAACTTGTGCAGTTTCAGTATACACTGTCACAACCACTATGAACATCCTTGGGCAATTTCAGTATACTCTGTCACAACCACTATGAACATCCTTGGGCAATTTCAGTATACACTGTCACAACCACTATGAACATCCTTGGGCAATTGATTTTCCATGTTCTGAAAACTGCATTTGCTTGTAATCATGAAACACTTCTGAATCTTACTATCTTTATACCACTTATACTGAAAATATCCATGGGTTTTGAGAGGAGGAGGTGTGATATAGATATTCCATTCAGAGAGTGAGCATTCTATTGTCTATTATGGTCTAAAGCATACCCGTTGCATGTCTCTGTGCTAATCACCACCTATTGCAATAAGAAGCTTTTCTAATGAGAATTGAGAGATGCACTAATCTATGGGTATAATGATAAGTCATTAGAAATCATTTTAATACCAAGTACATTTATCAGAGTAAGAGTAGTAAGTTCTCCCCTAGAACCAATGGCCTGCCTGCCACAGATTTTTGGCTCTAATAACAATGCCAGGTATGAGTTTCATCTTGTATATCAGGCCTGAAATCCAATCAGAGAATGGTTAGTTACTCCCGTGTTGTTCATTCTATTATTGCCCTAGTTGGCATGTCTAGACAGACCAATGGTTATGGTAGTTTCCAGGCCTCACAGCTGAATAAGACTGATGATTACTTTCTTCTCCAGTAGCATGAATTGCATTTCTCAGCACAATGACAGTCGTGATGAAGCTTCTGGATGAGTAGCTTGATTTCTCCAAGTTCCGTGTTTCAAATACAGTTTTCTTCCACAATAGGACCTTGTCATCAATTCTGGAGTGTAACCCAGAGCAAAGGCAATAGCTTGTAATGTTTGTGGGTCTATGAGATTTCACTGAACAACACCACCAAAAGAGGAAAACCATTCCTGATATTGGGCTTTTAAAAAATTATTTCTTCTATTTTTTTGCAATTATAATTAATTACATTATTTATACACTCCCATACAACACTCCTTTCTTTCAATTTCATGGCCTATTTTATCATTGTGATTACACACATGCACACACACACACACACACACAAATACATATACATATTTATATGTATTTATAAATACATCAATACTGCTAAGACTATATGATATTAGCTAAGTGTATGTTTTCAGAACTGACCATTTGGTATTGGTGGCCTATTACCTTTGAAAAACTATTGCCACTCTTAGGATTCCGTAGTTGCCTGCAGTTCTTTGTGCAGGGTTGAAGATTTCTGGCTCTTCCCCTGTCCACTTTATCATACATATTGTCTTTGTTCAGCTCATGTAAATATAGTATACATGAAAAATGTTCTCAAAAATAAATAAAATATAATAAGTCTTAACTTACTAAAAAAATTCTTTCAAACCATTTCCAAGACATATCCCAAAGATTATGTACCATTGTCAACTAGATTTCATCCCAGTGAGGCAGGGGTGGCTCAACATACATAAATCAATAAATACAATCCATTACATAAATAGCCTCAGGGCAGAAACCACGTGATCATTTCATTTGAAGTACAAAATCCTAAAAGTTAAACAGTTATTTTGACAGTCAGCCAGAGGTTTTGGACAGATATTCACTCCAATTATTTAGCATACTCTCTTACTAGTAATGTTAGTATTACTAGCCATGCATTCTAGGAGATTTTATGAAATAGTTGGAAACATGTGATGTTTAAAGTTGTATTTCCTGGTTTACAAAAATCTTAATTCCTGCCCCTTTTACAATAATGTACATGGCATGATCTTTCAAGAAGAAAATATTCAAAGCAATTGCTCTGGATTGGGTATGGTTTGGTGTTCCAGGGTTGCACATAATGATGTTCAAACTCCATTAAGAACTATTAAGAGGCTAAATACTTTATATGACTACTGTGTTTAGAGATGGGGACTTTGGATGCTACAAGGAATAGAAAGCTTATCAGAGTGGTGCCTTACTATTAAATTACTGATGGCTTTATTAGAAGAGTGTCTCTGGAAGATATCCAGATACATAATACACTCTGTGTCTCTTTTCTTGCGGTAACCTGTATCATGTCAGAACACTGTAATATTAAAAATAAAACATAATTGTCAGAATATATAAACTAACATAATGATATTGTCTACATGCATACATATAGTTAAAATATTTTTCTTTTATTTTTGAGATTGTGGTATAATCACATCTTATTTCCCATCCCTTTCCTTCCTCCAAATGCTCCCATATACTTTTCCTTGCTATTTTCAAATCCATGGACTCTTTTTTCAATTAATTGCTGTTACATACATATATACACACATATATGTAGGTGCATATATATTCCCAAATAAAGTCTGCTTAGTCTTGTACATGAAATTTTAATAGGAATGTAACATTTTTATAAAAAATTAGAAAACATGTTTACAAATAAATGACCAGAAACATTAAAATGGTTAATTTCTAGAAGTAGACAAAACAATAATTTTTCTTTCAATTTTCTGCTGTTCGTTATTTAAGTTTCTAAAAATCAATATTATCTACTATATACATATAACCAAAAAAACATTGATTTGCAAATTTTAGTATTTTGTTTACACTCCAATCAAGCAACTACATTTCATAATTAAGATTATACAACAGCAAATAAAATATGCCATATCTATATTAGGAGCTTACCTTACAGATTATGATTTCTTTCCAGTGCTTTCAAATGGTATTTCTTCTGTATAAGACTTTTTTTCCTTAATTTCTTTTCTTTTTTTTTTTTTATTTTAATTTATTTTGCAATACAATTCAGTTCTACATATCAGCCACGGATTCCCTTGTTCTCCCCCCTCCCGTCCCTCTCACCTTCCCCCCACGCCCCCCCCCCCCCAATTCCCATCTCCTCCAGGGCAAAGCCTTCCGCACAGACTGAGGTCAACCTGGTAGACTCAGTCCAGGTAGGTCGAGTCCCCTCCTCCCAGGCCGAGCCAAACAATCCTGCATACGCCCCAGGTTTCAAACAGCCAACTCATGCAATGAGCACAGGACCTGGTCCCACTGCCTGGATGCCTCCCAAACAGATCAAGCCAATCAACTGTCTCACCCATTCGGAGGGCCTGATCCAGTGGGGACCCCTCAGCCATTGGTTCATAGTTCATGTGTTTCCATTCATTTGGCTATTTGTCCCTGTGCTTTATCCAACCTTGGTCTCAACAATTCTTGCTCATATAAACCCTCCTCATTCTCGCTAATTGGACTCCCAGAGATCCACCCAGGGCCTAGTCATGGATCTCTGCATCCAGATCCCTCAGTACTCTGGTGATGGGATGGTCAAACACCCTAATTGTTGTGCTAGAAACCTCCTTAATTTCTTTTCTACTTAAGGATACCAATCATGCTGAGTAAAAGGTAACCCTGCTAATTTTGTTTTAAGTTACTTATTTAAAAACTCAGTCATTAAATACAGTCACATTCTGAAATACTTTATTCAGGACTTCAGCGAATGAATCAGGACAATAGTACAATTTATCCCATAATATGTAGTGAAATGAATAAATTTTATTTTTACCTGTTTATCAGAAATTCAAATTAAATTGATTGTCCTATAATCTTATTGAGCAGCCTCGCTAATATCCTTAATGTATTAGTTCAATCTGAAGTTTCCTTGTGCATTTTTATTCATAATTTTTTGAAATTAAAACATAATTACATCATTTCCTCCCCTCAAATTCCTTCCATGCACCACACCTTACTGTCTCTCAAATTCTAGGCCTCTTTTTCTTTAATTATTGATACATGTATATATTTATCATTTATATATTTTATATATAATATTGACATATTGTATATTTTATATATAATATATTGTCATATGATAAATTTATATATACTATATTATCAAATTATATATACTATAATAAATATAGAGAACATAATAAGTAAATAAATAATCATGTATTAACATATATTTATTCGCATATGTATAATTATTCCTAATTATAAATACTGCCTTATCAGCCCATATAATGTTACTTGAATGTATATTATTTATGATTTCAGGACAGATCACTTGGTATTGGAAAACAGTTGTAGAGTAGATGGCCTCTTGCTGAGGAAGACTATTTTTTCCCACTCTCAGCATTTTTCACTTAGTTCTTTGTCTAGGGTTAGGGACTTAAGAGATTTTTCACCTTCCATGTTAGCATGCTTACGTCATTTCATTTTTAAAATAGATGCCAGACCATGTCCTTTAATGTCATTGCATTTTGAATACCCCAGAAGGAATATTTTAAAATATATATTACATTCTTACTGGGAGTCAAGAAATGCCTTTGACTAAAGTATGAATGCCTGGCCATTTAAATGAAGTTCTTGAGCTGGTAACTTGCTCCTTTAAAGGTTAATCACATGTAAACCCATGGAATAAAACTTTATGTAATTCACCTTTTCATGTTCTTAATTTATTAGAACAAGAGACTCCAGGACTGCTTCTAAAATCTAATCACCAGAGAACTATGACTAATGAGTCAGCATCACCTATTTTAATTATCTGTTTGTAAAATCTGGAATCTTTGACATTATCGTTAAATAATCATCTTAACAAAGGGAAACTTCTGCTAAAAATGTTTCTTCTATCTTTGGTAAATTAATGAGTCTGAGCTTTCTCCAGGAAGCTGGTACAATAAAGTTCACTTATCATATACTTGGGTATAGCTCAAAATTACAGATGTTGGAAAGATTATCTTCATATGAATTTCAACATTTATCCCTACTGTTTGACCAGGCTTAGATTTTATCTTATTTTTAAAAATTAAAATATGATTACATCCATTTCGTCCTTCCTTTTCCTCCATTTAATCCCACACATGTTGTCTCCCTCCCACCACTTTTCATGCACTACCCCTTATTCCCTCTCAAATTCATGGCTACTTTTCTTTGGTTATTTTTGTTACATATTCATTTAAATGCAAACATATGTATATACAACCTGCTGAGTTCATTCATTTAGTTTCACTTGTAATTGGCTACCCAATTTAATCTGACTTTCTAGCCTCACATCCAAAGGAGAGACCCAGTCTCAAAAAATAAGGGAAAGTGATGGAGAAATATGATATTGGACCTCTGGCCTCCACATAGCAAATGAATGAATACACACAGACGCATATACAAACACCATGCATAAAACCCAATATCTGCCTTACAGAAACATTTCAAATTCATGAGGTCTCATTTATTAATTGTCACTCTTAGCATCTGCACTATTGGTGTTTTGTTCAGGAAGTTGTCTCCTGTGCCAATGTGCTTAAGGTTTTTTTCCCCACTTTCTCTTCTATCTGGCAGCCTACAGAATGGGAAAAGATCTTCACTAACTCCACAACTGACAGAGCGTTAATTTCCAAAATATATAAAGATCTCAAGAAACTAGACATCAACAAAACAAATAATCCAATTTAAAAATGAGGTACAGATCTAAACAGAGAATTCTCAACAGAGGAATCTCAAATGGCTGAGAAACACATAAAGATATGTTCAACATTCTTAGCCATCAGAGAAATGCAAATCAAAATGACTCTGAGATTCCACCTTACACCTGTCAGAATGCCTAAGATCAAAAACACTGATGACAGCTTATGTTAGAGAGAATGTGGAGCAAGGGGAACACTCCTCCATTGCTAGAGGGAGTGCAAACTTGAATAGCCATTTTGGAAATCAATATGAAGGTTTCTCAGAAAATTGGAAATCAATGTACCTCAAGACCCAGCTATACCACTCCTGGGCATATACCCAAAGGATGCTCAATCACACCACAAGGACATTTGCTCAGCTATGTTCACCGTAGCTTTATTCATAATAGCCAGAACCTAGAAACAACCTAGATTTCCTTCAACCACAGAATGAATAAAGAAATTGTGGTACATGTGCATAAATAAATAAATAAATAAATAAATAAATAAATAAATAAATAAGACCCAAGGTATGAACAGTGATTTTTTATTCTGACATATTCAATTATTACAGATACTGTTGACATTTAATATGCTAGAATATTATGATTACTAACCTAAGAACTAATGCTACTACTGTACCTTACTTTGATTCTAGGCATTTTTAGTTGAAACAAACATAAACCAATCTCAATTACATAAAGTAATGCTCACTATAGTTCTTAAGGCCTACATCTATTAGCTGCTGACTTTAAAATCTCGGAACAATAAGCCTCTGACTTGAACACATGGCTGTTATAAGGCCACATAGCCTATCTTGGAAAGACCAAATCCCTGGTTATCAAGATAACTATAAGATTCTAGGGCTTTGTAGCTCAGTATTTGGCAGTAGCCCATGAGCCTCTGGATTTCTGGACAGACAGCAATGGAAGCTAAACTTTGCTTATTCATTACATTAATATGAGCAAATTATCAGGAGCCTTAGCTGTTTATTCAAGCCCAACCAACAGTGTGACTGTATCTGTAGGAAAAGTGGGACCCTAATCTACTAGATGTCTGAGAATGAGATACATGAATACCTCCTTTCTCTATGTCATTAAACAGAAGACTATCAGCATACCAGGAGAAGCTGCTCACTAGAAACTAGCCTTTGTGGTAGCTTGATCTTACATTCCACCTTCCAGAACTATGGGAAAAATATATTTGAGGCAAATTTATATATTATTATAGGATTTCTAGCAAGATAAAATAAATTTAGGCATTTCTGAAAATACTGGAATATAAAAACTTTACTCCATGCATATGAACAATTTCAATGCAATGATATCTGTCAGCCTTGTACAGATGGATTCAAAATCCATAGAAATTATAAGGTACATTTAACTCTACAGAAGCAGTCATTTTAAAACAGAACCAGGTTTTGTTTGTCCTGCCACAGGCTAATGACTTTTGCTTAGTCTATTTCTTACCTGCATCTTCTTGTCACAGCATCATTGGCCAACAAGTCCTATGTGCAACTCATAAAACTGTAACTCTGTTAATCTTGCAGAGTTTAGAATAATAACTTCTATATCATTAAAAACAGACATGTCTAAGGAGTATGACACAGTCTTTATTTGGGCATCCCAACCTTCTGTTTTTCTGCAAATGATTTTCTAAAAGCATGTTTATGTATCAATAAAAAAGGAATAATAACAGACAGTACCTGGATATGGTGGTAATTAAATCAGAAAAATTTCATAAAACATATGCAATACTCTCTGTCATATAATAAAATCTCCTTTAATACCTGATTCAAATCATTAAGAAAAAATAAATGTTCAGCAATAGGCACTTTGATGTGTGTAGGGATGCTGTATTTTCTGCTGGGGTACAATTGTATTTTCTCTAGTACTTTGTTTATGTTATACTTTAAGAAGAAGAATTTTACTTAATTCAAATATTCTAATATAAAATTCAGTAAAGCATTACTCTGAGAAGTGAATAGCAGGAACTTCAGCAAAATGTCAAAACAGTAAAACTGTGAGGTGCATTTAAATGTTTAGTGTGCTGGTAAAAGGAAATATGTTTAGAGCCAATAATAACCAGTTCCATAGGAATTAGGATTCCATATAATTGCCTTTATATTATTTTAGAATTTTAGACACAATTAGTGTGTGGAAAGTTGAAAGAAACAAACCAATCATTCTATCAGTATGGCACTGATTAACTCTGTCTTCATAGATATTATTATATTTTGGAGCTCTACTTTCTAAAATGTGGGGGCTAGATTGTTAATGTCCAGGAGACAATTCTGCAGGAAAGGCATAAGACCTGAGAATGTATACTTGTATAGGCAAAAGAAAGACATGACACTCTTGGGCCGGCTTTTCATTCCACCTATCATAAGCCTCATGTGGGTACCAATCATAACTGTAGGATTTGCAAACATTTTCTTCTGCTTGTCAAAAGGTTTCTCTAGAGTTCCTGGAGAGTGCAGCCTTTAGCTTGAATGGGAATGGAAATAGCTTCAGGATGCAAAGGACCTTACAGTCATAATAAGTGTCATAATATAGAGTTTATTGAAACTTGTGAAATGAAATCTCCTATCGGCTGCAGGCTGTTTGGAGCAGGGGTGACTAGAGCAAGGCCTCTTGAGACAACAGCTATGGCTTCAGCAGCATAACACTTAGAGTGGCCTCTGGATCTTTGCTGCTGGAGTAGTTTCTTTGGGCATCTCTAAAGTGTTCAGAGCAGTAAGACACAAAGGAAGGTCTGTCAATGAAAAGATTAGGTGTTCTGGTCCCCAACAGTTTAGCTTACATGAAAGAAAAACAAACGCTGGACAGTGTTCAAAACAGAACTCGTATAATGTTGGCATTTTTTAATAGTATTCAGCAGTTCTGTTTTGTTTTTTAATTTCTAGCCAAATTCTTTAGGGAGAGTTGGTCTCTCTAAAGACAGTTTCATTTTAATCTCCCCTTTACAGGTACCACTTGCCCATTCCAGTTGTTTCTTTCTTTATATGCCAGTGGTAAAGTTTCCATTGAAAATAACTGGCTCATTAGAGAATGTTTGAGGGTTGAAAGATGAATGTGGGCTCAAGTAGCAACAAAGCATGATTTCAATCACACCACTGGGTTTGGAGATACATTAAACAAGTCTTTTAATATCCACATGTGAAATGGGATAGAGGTCAAATTGCGCTGCTGGTGGTAAAGTATGGAGAGGTTATCTATCGAACAAAAAAACACAACTTTAGAATGTCTAAGTATGCAGTTGATGTTCTGCTGAAAGCTAAATAAATCCAAATTTCCTTGGAATATTCAACAGCAGAGGTAACTAATCCTTCACACAGTACCTCATTATGCACAGGCATGAAACAGATAATACAATTCCCACAAACCTCCTTTGATTTCATGTCAAACAAATTCTCCCAAAGTCATTTAATAAACAAATAGACAGAAAAAGCAAACTTTAGACCTCAAACAATTTGTGCAATCGATTACTATGAACCATCTATCTCTCTTTCTTAAAACGGATGCACTTCCCTACATAACGAGGAAATTTCACAAATTGAGGTATGAATTATATGTTAAGAATGAAATTAAAGCTGTGAAAGTCTTTAATATTTAAAGCAAAATTAATAATGTATGAAATTATATCCCATATTGAGAACCAACACGGAATTTAAATTAAATTTGAAACTGCGACGTTGCTGGATATTCTCTCTCTCTCTCTCTCTCTCTCTCTCTCTCTCTCTCTCTCTCTTCTACACAGATACATAGACAAACACACACACACAAACTGGCACACACACATTTTCCATGAAACTATTCTAACAATCAAGTTACACATTGCTGTTCATAAATTCCATAGTGACACCTTGTGTTACTTGCTAATCCCCCACCACCCCCATCTACAACATCATTTCACATGAAAGCTGATTTCTGGAGAGAAATTTCTGCCTTTTCTTCAAGACTGAACTTAAAAGCTTCTCTTAACACCAAACAGTTAGGTGATACCTTGATTTCTATGTTAGTAAATTATTTTAATCTGATATTTGCTAATATACTACCTTATATTCCAGGGTCATGCCAAGTTCATTTTCACCTCTTTATTTCATAAAATATTCTCAAGTAAAAACTTCATTTTGTGAATACACCAGACACATTAAAGAAGGGTATAAGCTTTATTATATGCATCAAAATTTGGATCTTAATTTCAGCCTAAATTACATATGCATTTTGTTGTCTTGAGCACATTTCTTAAAATCTCAATGTCTAAAGGTTCTTGTTTGAAAAATAAAATTATATTATTTACATATTTTGTAAAGATTATATTATTTACATATAGTGTCATCACTTGAAATAAATTTGGTATAGAAACAAAAAAGGAAAGAAATGGAGAGCAAAGAATAAACACAACTGGGCGGTGGTGATGCACACCTTTCTTTAATCCCAACACTTCATTTAGGAGGCAAAGGCAGGTGGATCTCTGAGTTTGAGTCCAGCCTGGTCTACAGAGTGATCAGGACAGCCAGGGCTATACAGAGAAACCTTGTCTCTAGAAACCAAAAAAATAAATAAATAAAAATAAAGTCATATTTTCAATAATAATATGTGTATTAATTTTATTTATTCTGAAAAGATCGTCATGATTCAGTGCTTAATGTTCACTATTACTTCAATGCAATCATAAAATCTGATGGTTATTATACTGGAACTAATTCTTATGTTTGCTTATATTATGCCAACCAATGTGAAGAATATAACAAATGTGCTTTTCAATAACTTTTAGTGCAATTAAATATCAAATCTGTATGAAAATTCTAAAATATATAAATTAATGAATTTTAAACCAATGTTTCCCATCCTGACTGCCAGGTCTCAAGTAACCAACTCAGAGGATGAACATGAATTATAAATATTCAAGCGATAGTCAGGCTTGTTACTAGCTAACTCTTACACTTAAATTAACCCATAATTTTTACCTGTGTTTAGTCATGTGGCTTGGTAGGTTTTCTCAGTATGGAATTCTCATCTTGCTTCTCCTCTGTCTGCTGGTGTCCTCCTCTTACTCTGCCCTTCTTCTTCCCATCATTCTTAGTTTGGTCTCCTCACCTATACTTCCTGCCTGACTACTGGCAAATCAGCATTTTATTAAACCAATTCAAGAGACAAATCTATACAGTGTACAAGAGAATTATTCCACAGCAATGAATGTTAGTAAGAAATTCAGCAAATATATATAAAGATACGTGACCAATATTTTGTTTGACTTATCAGAATAGATGAGGTTCCTCATTAGAAATCACAATTATATGATTATTTATTCAATATGCACTTTACCTCTAATGTATACATTGAGTAATATTTGGGGCAATAACAACCTTATTTACACTGTTTTCTTTGCATGGTTCAGCTGAGTGATATAGATACTTAAAAATGCAGGTTAGGCACTCTTTACAGAAACATCTCATTTGTTATAAAGATCCTTAAATTGGGTAAAAATGAGGGTAAAGAGGAGAAAAAAATAAAACAAACTCACAGCTAAAATCTTCTCTTTACAATGTGAAGAGGGTTAGAGATGACAGAGGCAGATGGGTGATGGCTAAATAAGCATAGGCGTAATGTACTGAGGAGCACCACATCCCACCACTGGGGTGGTGAGGCATTTGGTGGAGTCATTTGATGGGCAGTGGCTACAGTGACAAAGAGATTCCATCTCCTGCCTGATGATCAGAGCCATCAAGGTTGAAAAAGGCTTCTCAGGAAGAAATGAACTTTCTTTCACTGGAGGTGTTCACACAGTTTGGCATGTATTGGATAAGAGTATTAGAAGGAAGATCTAGTATGAAGTTCTTTTTAGGAAGGAATTTCTTTAATTTCAGTCTTTTCATTTCTGCAAGAGTAAAAAAAAATCTCTTTGGGAACTTCAAATGTATATTTGAATAATGAAAGAAATTTTGATGTCTTTCTCTCAGTATTCATTCTCATTAATTAAAGACAGAAGTAAAGGGAGACCCTAGACACAAACTGAAAAGATATTTTAATTCATGTCTGAAAGATGTACATTACAGTAAAAAGACACAGAAATCCAGTACACCTACCCTAATTTATTCCTGAATAATTATAAATAATTACATAGAAACAACTGCATTTCACTCTTTTATTACATTTTCATGATTTAAGATGTTTCCACACTTTATAATGAGTTCTGATCATTGCTTTTTCACAGTGAAATCTCAGCATCGCAGTCATGGCTGTGCAGAGTTCAATGGCTAACACTGTTTCATCATTATGATAAATATAATCAGTCATAAAAATAATAGGCAGAAGAAATGTGAGAAATTTGTGTTCCCTGAAATATTTATCTGGGAAGTAATCTGGATATATTTTAAAAGGTGCTACTTTCATGTACAAATAGTTTTTAAAAATGAGTTTTACTACCATGCAATTTTGTTAGCATGTTATCCAAAATCCAACCTGATATTACCAAAGCTAAATAAAATGCAAGACTGATGCAATAAAAAACAGACATTTTTGAGTGATCTTTCATTTGTTTGTCATTTAATATAGGTTTGAATGTTTTTTAATTATCATTTTTATGGAGGCAAGATAATATACAGTCTCTGCAGTTGATTAGCTTGATCTGTTTGGGAGGCATCCAGGCAGTGGGACCGGGTCCTGTACTCAGTGCATGAGTTGGCTTTTTGAAACCTGAGGCTTATACAGGGACACTTGGCTCAGCCTGGGAGGAGGGGACTGGACCTGCCTGGACTGAATCTACCAGGTTGAACTCAATCCTCAGGGGAGTCTTTGCCCTGGAGGAGATAGGAATGGGGGATGGGCTGGGGGGAAGGCGGGGGGGGGGGGGGGGGGGGGGGGGGGGGTCGGGAGGGGGGAGAACAAGGGAATCCGTGGCTGATATGTAAAATTAAATTATATATATATATATATATATATATATATATATATATATATATATATATATATATATATATATATACAGTCTCTGGTTTTTGCTGTTTTTCTCTGAAAGACACTAATACTGGTTTCAGGAAACTGTTCACTTATCAACAGACACGTTGATCTTCTGTATGAGTGTGTCCATCCTCTGTTAAGGCAGATCTTTGGAAAACCTAAGGTCTTCACAACAGCTGGTCAAAGAAGACAAACTGTAGATTCTCAAAGGAGCTATGGCTCATTTTCATATGTTCTTTGACTGGGTCCTTGGTAAGTTTTATTCTAGGACAGAGACACTCCCCCAAAGTTTTCTTCAATGTGTATCAGTTGGATTCTCTGCTGTTAATCTTGTGCCTGAATTTAGCTGGACCACAGTTCCACTATCTCTGGGCATGGCTTGCTATTCAGATCTTACCTTGTAACAACTTTGTGCTCACTCTTTTGTTCTCTCCCTCTAAGTCTGTGCTGATAAGTACTTAGCAGTGGTCTCAGAGGAAAGATCCAATAAGAAGTCAACTTTTGGATGCTCTCTTCTTCCTCTCTCTGCTGTGACAGGAAGTCCTAACAGCAGCTTCAGTCTTTGGAGTCTTCCCCTTCTGCTCATCAGGATATCAACAGGATAGTTTTCTGTGGGCTGCTAAGAAAATATTCTCAGACAGAGATGTGGGGGCCAAGCCAGAGCTCAGGGTGTAGCATGCCCGTTTTTGCAAATGCCTGGAAACATCTGCCTCAGATGATTGTAGTATAGAAGCTGCTCTTCTTTCCAGAAACTATTAGAATAGTCATGCAGATCTCCACAGGATCAGTTTCAAATGCTATTATTCCAGAGCCATGTTTAAAATTTTTTATTTATTTCATGTGTTATGAGTGTTTTGCCTGAGTATATGTATATTCGCCCTATTTATGCAGTATCTGCCGAGCTCAGAATGGAGCACCATATGCTCTGGGAGTGCTGTGAGGCAATATGTGGGTGCAAGAAATCTAACCCAGATCCTCTGAAAGAGCAGTCCATCCTCCTAGATAAGGAGCCATCTCTCCAGCACTCCAAAGCCATTAAAAAATTAATCTGAGCAAATTTGCAAAGCCATGACTGACATTAAAAATTTTGAATCATATTTAGATTTGTATGTCTTTTGGTTAATTTTAGTCTTAGAGAATAATACCTAAGTTCCTTTCTTCAATATGAAATAATAATACATTTATATTTCAACTGGTATTTGTTGTTATTGAAATAATTAAATGATAATTCTATCTGAGCATTCAATTTAATTGAACTGTAATTAGTCTTGTTTAGTACTACCATGCAATTCAGCATAATTACTTTGCCCCAAGAGTTTCCATCTCCTCATTCAAAATGCTTATAAATAATAAAAAGAGTGGTGACTCATAAGTGGGAAAATGCTGAAGGATTAGTTGAAGGGTGAGTTTCCAAACAGAGGATCAGATGACACAGTGCTAATGACTGCCTAATGATACATGCTAGCAGCAAAATGCAGGTGGATTATATTCCCCCAGTGGGCACATTAGATAGACAATTTATTATATTCATAAGTGCATGAATACAGGGAACTTAGGTAAGAATGGAGAACTTAAATATTTAGCCTGTTTCAAGGGGCAAAACAATAAATGACCAGCCAGAATAGTAAGGTCATCAAATTACATGGATAAATATGACTCCATTGTGCCAACCCTTGCTCTCATCTTACCTAGTCCTTTCTAATCTTTAATAAAAACAAGGGGATAGGATATTACATCAGCCTTAAATGGTATTAAACAACATTTTCTATTTGTGTATCTCTCAGAAATAATTTCTGTGTCCTGAATGGTGAGAAATAACCCCTGTGTCTACATTGACTGAGAACATAGGTTAGATAAGAACATAGTTGCTGAAGCTAGAATCATAGAAGTGTAGCTGGTCGAGTACAACACAGAGGGAAAAAAGTCATTGCAACAATGAAATATATTTTAGAAGACAATGTGAAACCACAGTTCTCAAACTTAGATTTTGAGGTTGTGTGAACTGAATTTATATATTACGTATTTCTACTAGCAGACTATTTTTAAAGTGGGGGCTTGTGAAGGAAGTTTATTACTTATTTCTGATTTATTCAAAAATATACAAATTATAGACTTGAGAGAGTCTCATATAGCAGAATCTCTTAGAAAGAGATGGTATGTGTGTGTGTGGGGGGTGTATATAAGAGAGATAGAGAGACAGACATATAGAGAGACAGAGACAAAGACAGAGAAGAGAGACAGAGTAAGGAAGGTACATTACTTTAGCTTTGTAATTATATTCAAATGATTTTTGATAAATGCATAAATAAAACTTAAATTTTGAAAACATTATTTAATCATTTAAACAATCTTTTAAATTCATTTTACTATTTAAAAAAGAATTGAACACTTTTAATTTCATTGATGGAATTTGTTATTTGAAATTTCATATGCTTATAAATTCCAATTACTGTCTCCCCTCTAACTTTTCTTCATTTTAAAAGAATCATGTTAGACTAACTTAACTGAAATACATACGTATTTACATGCTGATGCATAGTTTATGGAAATAGATGTAATTGATCTGACTCATAATTTTAAAAGATAAAATTCAGTCACTAATGAAGAATATGAAGCTTTCTACTAAATGAGCATCCAGCACAATGTTGGGCTCCTATATCTCTATCCACTAACTACCCCATAGTAACTCTGGAGATGCTCCAATTATCCAGTCAGTTACCCTGGAGGCACACTTCTAAGAATCACAGATCTTCAGTAAATTGCTAAAGAAAACCTTAGAAAAATTTTCAGTACTGAAAATTATTCTCTTTCCATTGATAAAAGCAACTGCAAAATAAAACCAACTCTATTCCACATGAAAATGAACTCCCCCAATAAAGAACATATGAACATAAGATAAATTATCATGCAATAGTGTAATTTCTGGTTAATTAACTTTTCTGGTTTTTTTTTATGTACAAATGAGATATAACACCTACATGGGAAAGAAGAAAGGAAAGAAGGAAAGAAACGGGATGAAAAATGTTTGAAAGGGACAAACAAAAGCAGGGGGGATAAAAGAAGAAAATTAGGAGAAAAGAACACGCAAACAATGAATAAACAGAAAAATGGCTTGTCTCCAGATTTTAAAGTTCTCAGAAAAAGTTCTGACTCATTCCTAAGAAGGCAAGGACTTTAGAAATGTGGGCATTTGTGGATCTATGGGACTTATTATGCCCCATGTTCAGTAGGACTAGTGAATTTGTATCAATTTAAAGAAAAAGAAAATCAGCTCCACTTACCCTTCCTCCTTTCCTCCCTCCTTCCTTCTCTGTCTGTCTCTCTGTCTCTGTCTCTGTCTCTCTCTGTCTCTCTGTCTCTCTCTCTCTCCCTTCCTCCCTCTCTTTTCTGGCTTTTCTGGGGCAGAATCCCCCCTGTTAGCGGGCCTGGAATTCACCATGTAGATTAGACCAAGCTGAACATAACAGAGTTCCAACTATCCCTTTCAAGATGGGTAGGATTAAAAATGTATGCCCAAAATATCAGGTATTTATTTATTTATTTATTTATTTATTTATTTATTTATTTATCTATCTATCTATCTATTTATCTATTTATTTATTTATTTTGAAAATTATATTTCTCAAAGGAAGAATGTGGTTGAATGATATAACACTCATATCTATTGAAAACTTGAAACAGAAGAGATAACTTTGTGTTTATATATGTGAAATATAGCCTTTAATTATGCATACATTTGTGAGTGTTCAAGTAATGTCATTAATTGACAAATATAAGGAAATATTTTAAAGCCTCATGTTTAACTGTTTTGGTAAAGTGGTTCTAATTTTGTTTTCCCAGAGTCACTATGTGAAAAAATATGCAGTTTACACTCCTCGGTTTAACATGATTCAAAGGGAGACAACGTGGGTTATACTTCATGCATGAGGCCATAATGGAAGTTGTGCAATGGTGGCATCCAGAGCAGTAAAAGTCTTCAGAGAAAATTAATGCTTCCTTCAGCACTCATCTCATGAAAGCCAAAGGAACTATTCAATGTCAGTCATCCAAACGGACAGGACAGGAAAGTCAAATCTAGTTTGTGAATTAGCCCACTTAATGCTCCTAGGAAATTAAAGGATTTACATCTCATATGAAACTCAATAAAATTTTAGGAGCATTTTGCAGCTTTCCAGGTAAGAAAAAATTATTTTAAATGTTCAAGGACAAGCAGCCATGATCATCTTTCGGGACCATTAAGTTCTCTTTCCTGCAGTATCAGGTGAACTTTATCCTTTCTGTAATACTACTACAGTACAGTACAGCACTACTATAAGAGAAGAAAGTTGATGATACATATACTCCTCGATAAGAATTTAACCCCATCATTTTTATGTGGCTCGAGTTGAAGCACTGCTATCTACTTATATTCTAAATCTTGCCCCTCTGTAGAATACTTCACGTTTAATCCTCATGTCATTTTCTTTGCAGTGTAAAGCAATCTGTGACTCCCTTGGCAGATTTCACATATTTGTTTGGAGGTTTTAAAAATTTGAATCAAACCATTCATAGTCCATTTCAGTTCATATAACAAGAATATTTTTCAATATTGATCACATATGAAGAGGCAGAAAAAAGATAATATGAACAAAGGAGACAAAGGCAGTATTGGCATTTAATATGAGTATTATAGAAATGTATTAGAATATGCATTAGAAACAGCCAAATATGTTTATATGGGTGATATACTAATTTGCTATGGATTACAAGTACATATATACAAGCATGCACACAGGTGGAAGTATAGCCATAAACATGAGACTACAGCCTAAGGTAGTATATTCAGTGTGTGATTATAGGAATTGCAATTACACATTATATTTTTAAAAATATATAATTCTCTTATTTCTCCCTCTAACTCTCCCATAGATCCCCATGTAGTCCCTTTCAAATTCATGGCCTCTAATTCTTTGAAAATTGTTGTTGCATATATATGTAAATAATATAAATGTCACCTACTGAGTCCATTCAGAGTGGCTTGTATGTATAACTGTTTTTAGTGCTGGCTACTTGGGACTGGATAATCATTTAGGATGCTCATCTCCAAACACAGCTAATTTTCCCTCTCATTGCAGTTTTTAATTGCCCTTAGTTCTGATCTACTGATGAGGCACCTTGAAATTCCCAAAACATCCTTTTTCTGGTGGTTTTGCATCATATTAGAATTTTTAAATTACTATAGTTGGAGCTTGGGAATTTGACCTGAACATTAGAGATATTAAAGCAAGAAGGTAGGAAAGATTTGAAGAAACAGAGCTTGGTGAAGACTGCTGCTGAACTGTGTCTTCTGGACATGGCAGGGTTGTTGTACACTTGAACTCTCATCAATGCTGGTTACCTAGACAAGACCTGCACAAGATGCATCTAGACAATACTCTACCCTGGAAGGTGTAAGAGTGCCACAGGTCTCATTCCTCGTTGGGTTGACTATGTGAAGTCAACAGCTGATAGGATTAAGAACATCAGATTCTTTCTGAGTGGGGGTGCCCCTGGAAGGTTGGCCAGACCACAGGAGCCAGCCCTATATCCCCTTACATGAAGGCAACTCAGATTGCCCTCAATATGTTGGAGAGAGTGGATGGGAAGTGAGGGTGGAAAGGAGAGACAGAGACGGGGAAAGGAAAGAAGACACGGAGTTTGGAGGATGGTGGGAAGCAGACACAGAACCTGAAAGGGAAAAAAGCAGTGAAACAGATTGGAATAAAATCTATTCATGCAGTAAAAATCCATTCTGGAAAACACTTAAAGAAAAGTTAGATACTACAGAGGCTGGAATTAGGAGCTAAACCACAAGACTGTAAAGCCGTGTATCCTATGTTTTCAACTATATTGAAATTTAAATTTATCATCAATTTTATTTTTACTGAAGATGAATGAAGCTGCTTTATGGCCCCTTTCAAGGAAAATGTCTAAATTATTCAATGTCTATAAAAGAAATAAAATGCCAATTTGAGGGGTTTTTTTGTAAATGAGTATAACATTGTCATAATTGTTTTAGTTTAAATAATGCTAGTGTATACTACTCTCTGTTTATTTCTCAGGAGCTAGTAAGGAAAGAAAGTAGCTGTTACAGTATCAGTACATAAATTTAATTGGCAAACAGGTCGGTCAAAATAATGGCTTCCGCAAAATGTTCAAACTTTTATCTAAGAAGTCTCTGAATTAATTTTCATCATTTAAAGAAGGAATTAAGTTTATAGATGGAATTAAGGGTGACTGTCAACTAACTCTGTAACATACAAAATTACTCTGGATTGCACTGATTTTTAATTGTAATTACAGGGATCTTCAACACTAAAAAAAACAGGAGATGCAAGCGAAATCCGTCGGTCTGACTAAGTTATAATATGAACAAAGCGTTTTTTCACTACAATACCATAAGTACATGAATTTTTAACTCAGCAATACCCATCTTAGACATTCAAAATCCAGAACTATGTCAAATGACATAAATTTGTGTCATTTTCATTGACTATATAGAACTTTTTACTGCAGCAATAGGAAATGAATAGGGCAGGCATTACCCAATTGTGTAATCATAACACATTCTTTCACTTAAGAGAAATAGAAGCAAAGTACGAAATCTCTCTGTGAGGGGTGGGAATTTCTACCACTTTTACAAAGACAGGCCATCATAACAAATAGTTGCATCAAAATTTTGCCCTATCAAGTTTTTTTTTCCTTTTTTTTATTAAGAGATTTTCTATTCATTTTACATACCAACTACAGATTCCCCTGTCCTCCCTCCTCCCACCCACCCCTCAGCATTCCCCCCAACCACCTCCCTTTCCCACCTCCTCCAAGGCAAGGTCTCCCATGGGGAATCAGCAGAGCCTGGTATTCAGTTGAAGCAGGTCCAAGCCCCTCCTCCCTGCACCAAGTCTGAGCAAAGTGTCTCTCCACAACTCCAGGGAGGCTAGCTGGTAAGGAGGACCCTAGGAAGGGCACATGGCTTGCACAATGATGGAGAAATGGATGAGATCTACATGAGCAACCAGCGGTGAAGGGGATAATGGAGGGCAAGGGACAGGGGATGAGACCCTATCAAGTTTTTAACACCTAAAATTGCTATTTGAAAATTGACTAATTGGTAATATTCTATAATATTTAATTATTTAGTAGTAAAATAAATGTTGATCTTTTTTTCTAAATATGTTATGATATGAACACTTAGTGAAACATTAGTACTGTGCCTATTTGTTGATGATTTAAGAAAATGATTACTATATATGCAAATTTATTTATTTTTCTTAATGTATTTTACCTTAAATTGTGAGAAATATTTCCATAGTGATTATATATGTATATATGTCCGTTTTATCTTCTCTCAAGATGAAGGAAGAGACAACAGAATACAAATATATGCATACATACTGATATATATATATATATATACATAAAATTACAATTTTTCTCATATGTATACGTGCCTGTGTGTGTATGTGCATGTGAGTGGTTATGTGTATGTGTGGGTGCATGCATGTATACATGTGTGCCTGTGTGTGTGTGTGTGTGTGTGTGTGTGTGTGGTCTTGGCATGTGAGCATATTTGTATGTGAGGCTGGGTGCAGTAGTGTTTGAACCTGAGAAAGACAGATGTTGGTGTCTGTGGTGGCCTCTCTCACTTTCAAATCTCTCACTGAAGCTGAAGTTCACAGCTCAGCTAAGCTGGCTAGCCAATTAGCTCCTATCTCTGATTCTACAGTTCTAGGAATACAGGCATAGGCCTCCACATGCAGATTTTATACGAGATCTAGGGATACCAAGTCAATTCATTAAGCCTGCACAGCACATTTTTCTCACTGACCCATCTCCTCAGTCCTAAAGACTGTTTTCTCTGATTTGTTTTGCTTCCTATGGTTGTTTTATAACACGTTACCCATATTTGTGATTTCCTTATCTATCTTTTATACACATTCCCCACCATCTAATCTTGTCACAATTTGTTGACTCCCTTTACTGTTAGTGATCATTTGCATAAGTTTCAGTTATTACCTGATACAGATTATTATGAATGTGCTATGAGAAAATGGTTAGTGGCCATATGGAAGAAAAGACGTTGCCACTGAATCCCATGGTCTCTACTGAACACTCAAGTGAACTCGTTTTTCTCAAGTAGATGTTTAGGATTGGAATGGCTAGTGTGAGGGCAAACATTTATTATTTAGTGTTATTAATACCTCCTATGGTTCCAAACTAAGGTTACAAATGCTCAGACTCCAGGAAAATTATAAATACAGTTTCTCATCCAATTTAGCTTGTGCCCTGTAATGTGGCTTCAGCCCGTTGTCAGGGGTGCATTGGTATTTACTATAGTATTTGTTAGAATAACAAAGCATGACAGTATTTTTCATAGTTTAGGTATATGCATAATTAGTTTCTTACATATTTTATTTTATTTATTTTTACTTGAAAGTTCCCTGTAAATATTTTGACTCTGGGTCTTTTACTAATCATGAATTTCAAGTATCTTCTCCAATAGAGTGTGTTTGTTTTAACTTTATGGGCAAGGCGCTTGACAAAAGTACATTCTTGGGGAGGTGGGGGAGGCTAGGAGGATGGAGGGAGAGGAAACTGTGGTTGGGATGTATTGTATGAGAGAAGAATCTATTTTCAATTAAAAAGTACATTCTTAATTTAAAGATCTACAAATATCCAAGTCTTAAAATAGTTTTATATTCAAGATAAGCAAATTTATGCATATGAAAGTTATAACACTTCTTGCCTAATCCAGACAATTTCTAGTTATTACATCTCCTCACTGGTGTTCACACCTATGTTCAAATGTAATATATATACCCCAAAATTGTATATGACAAATAGTAATATGTATATAAAAGGTTATTAAGTTAAAGAGTCTTTTCTAGAGAACAGGAGAGGGGAAAAAGGGAGACACGATCCCTTTAGCTTTTGTTTTGTATTGTGTGTTTATACTAAAACCCCTCTGGAACTATTTTCCGTTTATGTACCATAAAAATTTTAAGCATCAGTTGGGTCCCAGGAAACAATTATTATTGTTGAAAAGGATAGTCCAGCTTAAAATTTCATGAATTTTTATTCACTAAATTCTATACCACTGAGACATTTTAAATAAAAACTCATGAAATTGAGAGACAAATTTCCAAGTGATTCTCAGTGTTAAGAAATTAAGCTTATACACAGAATACTTACAGATCGAAGTGAAGACTTTTTTTAACAGGAAAATTCTAAGGATTTATAGAAAGTACTTTAAAGTAATTATTAATTAGGCTACCAATAAAAACAAAAATTATCTACAAAATCTAGACAATTGAAAATAGTGGCTGGGTGTTGGTGGCGCATGACTTTAATCCCAGCACTCAGGAGGCAGAGGCAGGCAGATTTCTGTGAGTTCGAAGCCAGCCTGGTCTACAGAGTGAGTTCCAGGAAAGTTGCAAAGCTACACAGAAAAACCTTGTCTTGAAAAACCAAAAAAAAAAAAAAAAAAAAAAAAAAAGAAAAAGAAAACAGTGGTGTTGGTTTAACCTAAGTGTAAATTCTACTTTATATTCCCTCCAGTTAGTTAATAGGGTAGTATTAAACGCTCAATTCAGGTTTCGGAATATATGCTAACTAGTTGTCAGATATAACATGTAATCCAATATATTTCTGATTCTCTAAAGCCAGTAATTAACATTAAATTCTAAATACTGAATTTTTCATGTCATAGGCAAAACCTTGGACACTCAAGAGCCCCTTTCTACAAAGCAGGAAAGACTTGAAACTGTGAACTGAAGTTTAGAGATTGGGTAAATGGAGCAGGAGACACAGGTGACAGTGAGGGCTCTCTCCTCAGTCAGTCGTCATTTGGACAGAACTTAACGGGGGACAGAGGGTAAGGAAGAGAATGAAATCTGTTAAAGTCAACTGTTATATTTGGGTTCTGGAAGAATGGGTGAATTCAAATTTAACTGAATACCTGGAACCCTTCAATATGACTCACAAATCTTGAATGTCCTCTAGTCAGTATTACTGCCTTAGAGTAGAAATGAGCAATGTGGTCTCTTTGGTCTATAAGCCTCAGACACATGAAGTTGCAGCCGAGAGGGAAATGAACACTAACCTGGATGGTGATTTGAGGATTGTGGATTCTGTTGCAAGAGCTATGGAAATTGTAGGAAACTTGATTGGTATTTTCATCTAGAAATTTAGTCATTCTATCTTGAGAATATTAACCATATTTTGTATGCCTCTTATGTTAAAGAAGATACAATAGCCAGTTATGCCAGCAAGCAACATTAATAAGTCAGAGAAAATACTCCAGCCAGTGATGCTGGTAATGAAGTTATAGCTAACTCTTGGTGTCAGAGCAGTCATTTTGGCTAGAACAGAGAAAAGTACTTCAATGAATCACATCCCCAAATAAGAACCCTTAAGGCTGGTATATTGGGGCTTGCTCACATCAGCTCACTGGAGGTTACCATTAACATTGCTTTTTAACTATGCAATCAGTGATATCATCTTGAAAGTTTGGCTTTGGCCAACATGGGGCTATTTATACTACTACAAACTTGAAATCTATATAAATCTGGACTTTTGTCTATTTTTCTTTTCCCTGCTCCTAAGAACTGTGCATTTACCAGCATACCATGGACAATAATCAGCATACTAAGTAGATAGATAATCTTGAGAAGAAAGAAAATTAAAGAAGTAGCTTTCTTTCTTTTTTTTCATTTTATTTTATTAATTAACATTTTTAAAATTTATTTTACATACTGACCATAGTTTCCCTCCCTCCTCTACTCTTGTTCTCTCTCCCCGACTCCCATCTATCCCTCTCTCCTTCCACTCCTCCATCTCCATTCAAGCCCCCAATGGTCTTGAACAAAGCATGATCCAACAAGTTGAGGCAGGCCTGAGGGCTTCACCTTGTGTCAAGGCTAGGCAAGGTAATCCATTATGGGGAACAAGTTTCCAAAAGCCAGATAAAGGATAGAGACAGGTCCTGATCTCACTGCTAGGAACCCCTCACAAAGAGATCAAGCTACACAACAGTTACACCATGCAGATGGCCTAGATCAGTCCCATGAAGGCTCCCTAACTGTTGGGCCAGAGTCCATGTGCTCCCAGGGGCTCAGGTCAGCTGTCTGTGGGTACCCTTATCATGACCTTGACTCTACCAGGAGTGTCTCTCATTAGAGAACACCTTGAATTGGGAAGGACCCTTATGTACTCAACTTTGGTTATAAGAAAATGTTATAAGTTTTCTTCAATTTTATCATTTACTTAGATCTTAACATTATGAAAGCAATGTATATTTTATCCAAAAAATAAATAGTGCAATAGTGTCAACAAATCTTAACTAGTTGGAATGTCAGTCAAATATATTATCTCATTGATGTTCAACTTATTCATTATCTATGTCCTCATTTCTTTTTCCTTCATTGAGAAAGCATTCTGCACTAGAGATTCTTTGTTGTAAATGTGTTGAATTGCCCAACAATGGAATTAAGATCTCAAGTGTTGATCTCTGTTTTATTACTCATTATGCTGAAACCCAAGGATTCCAAAGTTTTCAAAACTGTCCATTTCATCCAAAAGAGTGAAAAAATTCAAATAAAAATACCTGATGGATTGGTGCCCAACTCAACTATATATTGACATCACTTAGTAATTAATGAATGACCTATATGAAAATGTAAGCCTAAAGTCTTCACTCTCTAGTGGTACCTACCTGTTCTTATCCCAGGAGAGTAGGAAAACCACTTGAACTAATCTTAGAAATACATAAGGAAAGTGACTTCATAGTTTGGAGAGTTCCAGTACCTTATTAAATACCCTTTTTTCAGCAACTCAGTATCAGTACTCATTATAAATATCATTTTTTTCTTAATTATATTTTCTAGTTTCCCTAAAATAAACCATGCTCTGAATTATATTTAAATAAAAATGAAATGATGTTAAATCACTAAGTAGTTTCTATATGTCTTCAAAGATTTAGTTAAATATTCCCAAAAGGAAATAGATTGAATATAGAACAAGCAAGATGAGAAGTTTATAGATATGAGCTTCCTGTCTCCTCTAAATGCTATTTCCAGCTGCTACCTTTGAATGCACTAAGGGTACTTCCTGTGTGGGCTTAAGAAAAAAAGATGAAGTTAAATGGCCAAATTTTAAGTTCTAAATTTAAATGAAATCACATACTTTGTTTTCATGTTGGATAAAATAGGAAACAGGATGCTTTCTTCCAGTTAGTGGTAAACTGCAACAAAGAATCTTGCTTTCTGCTGGTCTGTATTTTTCTTAACTGACAGAGTGGGAAACATGTTAAGTTCTCATAAATGGAAAGCACCTGCTGAGGAAAACATCTCCCTTGACTTAAAAAGGGGCATTAACGCCTCTGTCACTTCCCAGGGAGATGACGATTAAAAGATCAAAAATGTAAAGCACTCAGATATCCAGCTTCAAGAGTTACAAGTTCAAAAAGTTGAAGTTGTTTTCTGTCAGGTGGTGACGAGTTGTGTCTTCACCGGGCACAGAAGTTCTCGTCAAGGTGAAGTTAATTCTGGACTTTGGTTTCCCCTGACGAGCCAGTGAATAAATGTGTACATCAAAATTCCTCCTTTATTGAATCAGCTTCCAGAAATGTCCCTTGAAGGCTAGCAAAGGCTGACCTTAATTTTTTTTCTCTGCTTAGGGGAAAACTTGTCTGGCTCACCATTAGCACAATGCTGGATATAAATTCATCACCTCTTTTTACTTTTATTGTTGAGATTATAACATAATTACATAATTTTTACCATCCCTTCCCTCCCTCCAAAACCTCCTGCATACACCTCTTGGTTCCTTTTAAAAATCATGGCCTCTCTTTTCCATTAACTGTTGTTACATCCATATATGCCTATACAAATTCCTAAATATAAGCTGTTCAGTCCGTATAATATTACTCATATGTATGCCTTCAAAGCTGACCCTTTGCAAAATGGTTTCAATGTACAATTTGTTGCTTTTAATACTCATGAAAATGCTTATCTAGGATCTGTTTGAGATTAATATTTTAAGTCATGGTTGTTTGTCAAGGGTTGTTAGCTCCAAAAGTCTTATTATTCTTTTTAATGTACCATGTACAATAGGTAAAAGGAACGAGAAAAGTGCCCTTGGAAAATATTATTGATTTTGATTATATAAATACATGTAGAGCAGGATTCCCACCATTGTATCACTGACATTTTGACTTGCCAAGTCTGTTATTGTGGGATGTTGACTTGTGCATAGCAGTATCCATACCCATCTCCAGTCGTGACAACTAAAACTGCTTGCAGCACATCTCAATGTTCACAAAAGGCAAATTTTCTCCTAATTCTAAATATTTATGTATAGAGTATCAAACAAAGAGAACTGCATCCATAATACATATTATGCTCAGCTTAAAAATATGTTAGTATAAGGTACTTACCTGTAGTTTTGTCATAACTAATATAACAAGAAATGCACCCATTCAATATAGATACATTTATTCCCTGAATATTTTGGATGAGTATTTGTCTGAATACATGGATATGAAAATCTACAGAAATAATAATGATATATGAAGAGGGCTGATGTCTGAGGTCATAATCAGTAACTGAGTTGCTAATTCATGTATATGTCAATTTTAAACTCTTTCTTCTTTTCTCTGAACTCATGGTAAAGATGACAGAAAACAATTTGTAGTTGTCAGGTTAAAGTGATTCACTCCATCACAAAGTCATTGTTTATCTCTACATTTGATATAATACTAAGATTCAAAATCTGTCATGGGCTACTCCAGAGATACAATCCAGCTGTCAGAGATCTGGTAAAGTGCGCCATCATCTCCAAAGGGTAATTTAGCTTTCTGTCAATACAAGGGAGTGGTCCAGATTTTACATAACATGATAGGAATTACAGAAGTAGTAGTGGCAAGTGGGTTGGGCAGGAAAATACCTAAAATTTAACAACTATTAGACACATGCCAACGATGATGTTTGTTGAGAAATTTAATGAATTGGGGCTTTTCAAATTTGCCCAATGTACTTGAGTTAAGGCTTAATTTTTAGACCCTTATGAATTATTTAATATTAAGCAAGTTTTACTAGCTTACTTACTCATATTTTATTTTCCTTTATTTTGTTTTCCAACTTTTATTTTCCATCAATAAAATAAACACAAAACAATTTATATAATTATTATGAAAGTAAACTCAGTTTATAAAGTTCAATTATTTAGCATAATACCTTGAATGCAGCATAAATATAATAAATACTTTTCCAGCAAATAAAGTCATGACAAAATAGATTCTAAAGAATCTACAAAGTTGGGCTGGAGAGATGGCTCAGAGGTTAAGAGCACTGGCTGTTCTTCCAAAGGTCCTGAGTTCAATTCCCAGCAACCACATGGTGGCTGAAAACCATCTTTAATGAGGTCTGGTTCCCTCTTTGGGCCTGCAGGGATACACACAAACAGAACACTGTATACATAATAAATAAATAAATCTTTAAAAGAAAAGAATCTACAAAGTTGTAATTGCTTACTCTTGTCTAGTTTATCTTTTATAACATGGTTCAGAGAGAAACAAGGAGATAGAGGCATGAAGAAGAACATGGATTCTTTTTTCTACATTTTTCAAGATAATGGAACAAATGGTATTTCAGGGAAAACATCATTTGGTTTTAAAAATCATGATACTTCAAACACCATTCAGAAGAAAAGTTTCTGTGTTCGTGTCAATGTTCAAAATATCAAGCCTATTCCAAATTGGCAAGAATTGAAAGAAAACATTCAGTGTACTTCAGTAAGTAGCCTGTGAACACTTCCCAGGACTACTGACTTTCTGGGTATGCAACATTCTCAAACCAAGAGTGTGTATAAGCACTTAAACATTTTCACTTTGTCTTTTGTACCACAGCATGGGTTTTAAGGTGACTTCTGTCTTCTACACATGGTTGAAGATGGTTTCAAGTATTTTAAGTAGTTTTGTAACCAGATGAAAAAAAGTGTATTTGCCTTCCACTAGTATAATCCTCCACAAGCAAAAATTTATTATTTGATGTATGCACAGCTACAATAATATAAAATTCAAATAGTTTTCAAAGTTTTTAGTCAAACACTTATAAGACAACTTTTCACACCAAACACTTCAGTAGAGTCTAGAGAAAGGCACAAAAAAGTGAGGGCTTACTTTCAAGGGGTGCTATCACAGTGTACAAAAGAGATAGGATCAAATGCTTATTTGGAATACAGCAGAATAGATGCTATGAAATGGGTAAATCACTGGCAATACAGAAAGAGAGAAAAAACTTCATTTGTGTATCTGCATCCTAATCAACTGAGAGAATAACATTTAATAAAACCAAAACTAGACAAAAATTATCACGCAAAATTTAGAAGATTCTACATAGCTTTGGGGGATGATCTACAGAGTGGAGAGAAAAATGGCAAAATGAGAAACAGGGAAAACTGAGTGGTTCTCATGAGTGGTTACTATTCAGAATTACAAAAACTCCATCACAAAGCAAAAAACAACTCCATGATTATAATAGTCAAGCAAACTGAAGCAACCTAAGGGATGAGGGTTGGTCCATGGATGAAGAAAATTTGGTACATGCACACAATTACTATTCATTCATTAGAAATAATGAAACCTTGACATTTATCACAGCATGAATGGAAGTGGAGAATGTTATATTGAATGAAACAAAGCAGGAACTGGAAACCAGTTTCAGATTCTACTCACCTGTGGGATATAAATTATGGCAGACATTAAGCAGAGGTGCCTGGTCATATGAGAGAAGCATGAGGCAGGGAGGGTAAAGAAAGTTGATGGATGTGTATTCTTTAGACATGGATAACTGCAGGTATTTGTGCTTGCTATTATACAATAGAAATAATATATTATGTAATAGCACAATAAAATAAAGGGCATTTTAAAAACTGGAAGAAAGTATTTTCCAGTTTTACTGTAGAGGTATTTACTGTAAAGGAGCTGTGAGAGGCTCAGGGAATATAATTGAAGAGGGTTAATGAAGACTATAGGAGCCAGAAGATGGAAGTGCTGGGAGCTACTGCCTTCTGGGCATAACACAGCCTCCTCAATCATAAAATCAGAGCAGCCGTGGTTGCCTATACTGGACCTGCAACAAGAATGGGCCCATCAGCAGCCAGTCATGGATGGGGGAGGAGCTCATCCAGCCCTATTCCTTCTAACTGAACTATTGGTTAATGATAGATTTGAGCAGAGGGGAGCCATTGCCTTCCGGGTGTACTAGGCTTCAATCCTCTGTTCCTTACCAATGGTCACACTGATAGTTCTGGTCAACAGCAGGGCGTCACTAATATAAGAAGCCTTGAACATAAAGGAACAGAAGCAGGGAATAGAGAGGGTGAAAAAGACAGAAAGAAGATAAGAAAGAGTGAAAGACTGCAGGATGATATGAATGCTTTATGTATGTTTGAAATTATCAAAGAAAAAAATAACAGTGCTGAAGTTGAAAGCACTGACTGTTCTTCCAGAGAACCTAGATTTGTTTCTCAATACCCACATGATGGCTCTCAATGGTCTCTAATTCCAATTCCACGGAATCTGATGCCTTATTCTGTCCTTTGTTGGCACTGCTTTCGTGTGGTACACCGACATGCATGCAGAAAAACTCCTGAACACTTAAAATAAAATTTTTAAAACAATACAGAACAAAATCAATTAATTTTAAAACTGTTAAATGCTGTGGATATTGCTCTGTATAAATAAAACACTGATTGGCCAGTAGCCAGGCAGGAAGTATAGGCGGGACTAGCAGAGAGGAGAGAGGAAAAGGAGAGGCAGGCAGAGAAAAGGAGACACCAGCTGCCGTTCAGGGAGCATCATGTAGAGACAACAGATAAAGCCACGGAACACGAGGCAACATACAGATTAACAGAAATGGGCTTAGTATAAGAGTAAGAAGTAGACAATGGTAGGCCTGAGCTAATGGCTGAGCATTTTAAATAATGTAAGAGTCGGTGTGTTTATTTTTTAAGTGGCCTCCGGGACTGGCAGGGCTTGGTGGGAGCTGGAGAATTTTTCTCCAGCTACATACAGTTAAATGTTTCAGAAGACAGGTAAGATATGTTTAATCTGACTTCAACATTATATAATGTACATTAATTGACATATTAGCTGATATTGCAGTACTGTATGGATTTTATATATCAGTTAATGACCAATTTTAACATACATAGCAATGATTATATTATTCCTCACTGTTCTATTATCTTTAGATGATTTTAGCAGACCTTTCATAAAATACAACTCAATGAGAATTTTCCCTAAGACATTACAGGTATAGTTGAGAAACAGGTGTTCTGTAGTGTGATTCCGTTGTTCCTGACAAGCATGTTTTGTTTTGGGTGTTCTGGTGACCACACTTGGTTTTTTATATAAAATGATGGAAGTGCATAAGGATGGAAGGATATAGAGCTGAGGACTAAGATTATGACCTATCTGAACACCTGAATCTTGATCTGCTAATTTTACCCAAGGAAACTTTCAGCAAAACCCATCTTGCCTAATCAAAAGCAAATCATAATCGTAACCATAATGAAATACACCTTACCTTTTTTTTTGTTTTCTTTTAGGGGTTTTGGCTTTTCAAGACAGTGTTTATCTTTGTAGCTCTGGGTGTCCTGGAACTCACTCTGTAGACCAGGCTGGAATGAAACCCGGAGATTCCCCTGCTTCTACTTGTTTAAAATGTGAAAAGCATGAAGCTTACATTGTTTCTTTCTGTAATTGCCAAGATTGAAACATTTCTTCCCAGGAAGATATTCAGGGGCTCACAGGAATGAGGGAAGAAGAGCAGCTAATTAAGTCAGATGTATTTTGCTTCTCTAAGACAATTAAAGTATCCCTGAGAAAATGGGAAGTAGTAGTTAATTCACAAATATAATCATTCATCATAAGGAGAGTGTTGTTTATTGAGATGTATACAGAAACTGCACGGGAAACAGTAGTTCTTAATATTTTAGTATGCTAACATGTTAAAAATAAGATAGCCCATAATATTTTTGGGGAAAGAGCAAAAATAATGGGGAACACAATTTGTAGCCAAGCAAAAAGAGTTATAGGCTTTTATTTTTATTTCTTTTTAACCTCCAACAAAATGCTTTCACATAATGTTAGAGCTATCTCAGGGGATGCTTTTAGTATACCTAAAATAGAACTAAATACAGTGCACAGAATTGCCAAAAAATGCTTTGGAAGGTAGTGCTTACAATTGTCCAGATAGAAGTAGATTTTTAGTAGATTGTCCTCACTTCATTCCATTTCAGCTACATATTACATTGCCTTTATTAAATTAATGAAACTCAAAGCCAACAGAAAATGTGAAATACACTAAGAATTTCCAGTGTGATCAGGTGACTTTAATAACTGTAAACTAACTCTTTGTGATTTCTTTCTTACTTCCTGGAATAAAAGATTGTCCTAACTATATTCCTAAAGTTTTTGGTTTTATGTACTGTTAGAAAACTGTCTCCCATAATAAATGATTTATGAAATAATCTCTATAACCATAGGGAATTTACTTGAATGAATAGCAATTGTAAAAGTTGGAAAACATATTCCTCAATTTGTCATTGGACAAAACATGCTGTTTTCTAATTTTGTCACCTTTCCTACCTTGAACCAGAGGGTCCAAACTTCAGCTTCTCCATCTTTAGGCTATGAACCATTTCTCTTTTCATGCCGGCCATGGAAGGGCCACAGCTTTATTGTCAAACAATTTGAGACTTCATTATAATTTTGGGAATAGATGAACTTTTGTCTTGAGAGATTCTCATAAAAAGCTTGTATCTCATTGTTCTCATTTGTAGAGTAGTGGATCATAAAAGCAAGTCCTCAGCTGATGGCAAATCTTTGCTTAGCTAAAATACTTAGGTAAATGACCTCAATAAGTTATCTAATAATAAATTTGGCAATAAAATTGACTGATTGGTAAACACGTAAATTTAACCTTCTAGTCCACATTAATGTATAATAAAAATCTATTTGACCTTAAACAACAAATCTGTACTAATCCCTTAATGTTTTGTCCTTATTCCACTTGCCAGGTGCAATTGGAGACTTACATCTTTATTTTTATTTTTCTTGAATTTAATATCATAAAACAACTCACACATGGAATTATCCATGACTCCCAATATTCTAGTTTTCCATTTCTCTCTGTGCTCATCATTTTAATCCGGTATGTCCCAAAGTAAAAAAAAAAATTATCAAGAGCTGCTTGTGTATCTCATCTTTTGTTTGTTGTATTCAATTATCACTTACTACACCTCTAAAACACTGGTAGTCTTGCCTCATGACATCTCTATCACCATTTTGGTCTAGACCTTCATATGTTCTTCTCCTTTCTTTTCCATCCATAATTGAGCTTAAAAATAACAAAACAACCAATTCTCCATTTCAGGTGTATACATTATTCAGTCTTGTTTTTCTTTTTCTTTTATTTTATTTTACAATACAATTCAGTTCTACATATCAGCCACGGATTCCCTTGTTCTCCCCCCTCCTGCCCCCCTCACCTTCCCCCCAGCCCACCCCCCATTCCCACCTCCTCCAGGACAAAGCCTCCCCCTAGGACTGAGAACAACTTGGTAGACTCAGTCCAGGCAGGTCCAGTCCCCTCATCCCAGGCTGAGCCAAGCAACCCGGTATAAGCCCCAGGTTTCAAACAGTCAACTCATGCAATGAGCACAGGATCCAGTCCCACTGCCTGGATGCCTCGAAAACAGATCAAGCCAATCAACTTTCTCACCTATTCAGAGGGCCTGATCCAATTGGGGGCCCATCAGACACTGGTTCTTAGTTCATGTGTCTCCATTCGTTTGGCTATTTGTCCCTGTGCTTTATCCAACCTTGGTCTCAACAATTCTTGCTCATATAAACCCTCCTCTTTCTCACTAATTGGACTCCTGGAGCTCCACCCGGGCCTAGCCATGGATTTCTGCATCCAGTTCCCTCAGTCATTGGATGGGGTTTCTAGCAAGACAATTAGGGTGTTTGGCCATCCCATCACCAGAGTAGGTCATTTCGGGCTGTCTCTAGACCATTGCCAGCAGTCTATTGTGGGGGTATCTTTGTGGATTTCTGTGGGCCTCTCTAGCACTTTGCTTCTTCCTGTTCTCATGTGGTCTTCATTTACCATGGTCTCCTATTCCTTGTTCTCCCTCTCTGTTCTTGATCCAGCCGGGATCTCCCGCTCCCCCAAGCTCTTTCCCTCTACCCTCGACCTTCATTTCCCTGACTCAAGTTCAGGCTGTTCATGTAGATCTCATCCATTTCTCCGTCACTGGGTGGTCCCCATGTCTTTCTTGGGGTACTGTTTTCCAGGTAGCCTCCCTGGTGATGTGAGTAGCAGTCCAGTCATCCTTGTTCCACATCTAGTATCCTCCTATGAGTGAGTACATACCATGTTTGTCTTTCTGAGTCTGGGTTACCTCACTCAGGATGATTTTTTCTAGATCCATTCATTTGCCTGCAAACCTCATGATGTCATTGTTTTTCTCTGCTGAGTAGTATTTCATTGTGTATATGTACCACATTTTATTTATCCATTCTTCAGTTGAAGGGCATCTAGGTTGTTTCCATGTTCTGGATATTACAAACAATGCTGATATGAACATACCTGAGCAAGTGCTCTTGTGGTATGATTGAGCATTCCTTGGGTATATGCCCAAGAGTGGTATAGCTGGATCTTGGGGGAGATTGAATCCCAATTTTCTAAGAAAGCACCATATTGATTTCCAAAGTGGTTGTACAAGCTTGCATTCCCATCAGTAGAGGAGAAGAGTTCCCCTAGCTCCACATCCTCTCCAGCATAAGGTGTCTTCAGTGTTTTTGATCTTAGTCATTCTGACAGGTGTAAGGTGGTATCTCAGAGTTGTTTTGATTTGCATTTCCCTGATGATTAGGGATGTTGAGCAATTCCCTAAATGTCTTTCAGCCATTTGAGTTTCCTCTGTTGAGAATTCTGTGTTTAGTTCTATACCCATTTCTTAATTGGACTGTTGGACATTTTGATGTCTATTTTCTTGAGTTTCTTATATATTCTGGATATCAGTCCTCTGTCAGATGTGGGGTTGGTGAAGACCTTTTCGCATTCTGTAGGCTGTTGCTTTGCCTTGTTGATTGTATCCTTTGCTCTACAAAAGCTTCTCAGTTTCAAGAGGTTCCATTGATTGATTACTTCTCTCAGTGTCTGTGCTACTGGTGTTATATTTGGGAAGTGATCTCCTATGCCAATGCATTCAAGACTACTTCTTACTTTCTCTTCTAGCAGGTTCAGAGTAGCTAGATTTATGTTGAGGTTCTTGATCCACTTGGACTTAAGTTTTGTGCAGAGTGATAGATATGGATCTATTTGCAACCTTCTACATGTTGATATCTAGTTATTCCAGCACCATTTGTTGAGGATGCTTTCTTTTTTCCATTGTACACTTTTGGCTTCTTTGTCAAAAATTATATGTTCATAAGTGTGTAAATTAATGTCAGGGTCTTCAATTCAATTCCATTGGTCCACATGTAAGTTTTTATGCCAGTACCAAGCTGTTTTTATTACTGTAGCTATATAGTAGAGCTTGAAGTCAGGGATCGTGATGCCTCCAGAGGTTGTTTTATTGTACAGGATTCTTTTGGCTCTCCTGGGTTTTTTGTTTTTCCAGATGAAGTTGAGTATTATTCTTTCCAGGTCTGTGAAGAATTGTGTTGGTATTTTGATGGGGATTGCATTGAATCTGTAGATTGCTTTTGGTAAAATTGCCATTTTTACTATGTTAGTCCTGCCTATCCATGAGCATGGGAGATCTTTCCATTTTCTGAGATCGTCTTCAATTTCTTTTTTGAGGGATTTAAAGTTCTTGTCATATAGGTCCTTCACTTGCTTCGTTAGTGTTACCCCAAGGTATTTTATGTCATTTGTGACTATTGTAAAGGGTGATGTATCTCTGATTTCCTTCTCAGCTTCTTTGTCCATTGTATATAGGAGGGCTACTGATTTTTTTGAGTTGATCTTGTATCCTGCTATGTTGCTGAAGGTGTTTATAAGCTCTCTTAGCTCCTTGGTTGAATCTTTGGGGTCACTCAAGTATACTATCATGTCATCTGCAAATAGGGAAAGCTTGACTTCTTCCTTTCCAATTTATATCCCCTTAATCTCCTTATGTTGTCTTATTGTTCTGGCTAGAACTTCAAGTACTATATTGAATAAGTATGGGGATAGTGGACAGCTTTGCCTCATTCCTGATTTTAGTGGAATTGCTTTGAGTTTCTCTCCATTTAATTTGATGTTGGCTGTTGGCTTGCTGTAAATTGCCTTTATTATGTTTAGGTATGTTCCCTGTATTCCTTCCTTTATCATGAAGGGGTGTTGGATTTTGTCAAATGCCTTCCCTGCATCTAGTGAGATGATCATGTGGCTTTTTTCTTTGAGTTTGTTTATATGATATATTACATTGACAGACTTTCGTATGTTGAACCACCCTTGCATCCCTGGGATGAAGCCTACTTGATCATGGTGGATAATTGTTTTGATGTGTTCTTGGAGTCCATTTGCCAGTATTTTATTGAGTATTTTTTCATCAATGTTCATGAGGGAGATCGGTCTGTAGTTCTCTTTCTTTGTTGTATCCTTGTTTGGTTTAGGAATCAGGGTAATTGTAGCCGCATAGAAGGAGTTTGGTAATGTTCCTTCTGTTTCTATTATGTGGAACAATTTAGAGAGTATTGGTATTAAGTCTTATTTGAAGATCTGGTAGAATTCCACACTGAAACCATCTGGTCCTAGGCTTTTTTTTTGCTTGGGAGTCTGTTAATGACTGTTTGTATTTCCTTAGGGGTTATTGGACTATTTAAATAGTTTATCTGGTCTTGATTTAACTTAGGTATGTGGTTCCTATCCAGAAAATTATCCATTTCTTTTAGGTTTTCCAGTTTTGTGGAGTAGAGGTTTTTGAAGTATGACCTGAAGATTCTCTGGATTTCCTCAATGTCTGTTGTTATGTCCCCCTTTTCATTTCTGATTTTGTTGATTTGGATGCTCTCTCTGTGTCTTTTTGTTTAGTTTGGATAAGGGCTTGTCTATCTTGTTGATTTTCTCAAAGAACCAACTCTTTGTTTCATTAATTTTTTGTATTGTTCTCTTTGTTTCTATTTTATTGATTTCAGCTCTCACTTTGATAATTTCCTGGTGTCTATTCTTCTTGGGAGACTTTGCTTCTTCTTGTTCTTTCAGGTGTGCTGTTAAGTCACTAGTGTGAGATTTCTCCAACTTCTTTATATGGGCATTTAGTGCTATGAATTTCCCTCTTAGCACGGCTTTCATAGAGTCCCATAAGTTTGGGTATGTGGTGTCTTCATTTTCGTTGATCTCTAGGAAGGCTTTAATTTCTTTCTTTCTTTCTTCCTTAACCCATTGGTGATTCAGTTGAGCATTATTCAGTTTCCATGAGATTGTAGGTTTTCTGTAGTTTTTGTTGCTGTTGAAATCTAACTTTAAACCATGGTGGTCTGATAGAACACAGGAGGTTATTCCAATTGTTTTGTATCTGTTGAGATTTGCTTTGTGGCCAAGTATGTGGTCGATTTTAGAGATGGTTCCATGGGGTGCTGAGAAGAAGGTATATTCTTTTCTGTTTGGATGGAATGTTCTGTAGATATCGATTAAGTCCATTTGAGTCATAACATCAGTTAAGTCCTTTATTTCTCTGTTAAGTTTCAATTTGGGAGATCTGTCGAGTGGTGAAAGTGGGGTGTTGAGGTCTCCCACTATTAATGTGTGGGGTTTTATATGTGATTTAAGCTTTAATAATGTTTCTTTTACATATGTGGGTGCCTTTGTGTTTGGGGCATAAATGTTCAGAATTGAGACTTTATCTTGGTGGATCTTTCCTGTGATGAGTATGTAATGCCCTTCTTGATCTCTTTTGATTGATTTTAGTTTGAAGTCTATTTTGCTGGATATCAGGATGGCTACACCCACTTGTTTCTTAAGACCATTTGATTGGAAAGTCTTTTCCCAGCCTTTTATTCTTAGGTAGTGTCTATCTTTGAATTTGAGATGTGCTTCTTGTATGCAGAAGAAAGATGGGTACTGCTTTCGTATCCATTCTGTAAGCCTATGTCTTTTTATAGGTGAAATAAGTCCATTGATATTTAGGGATATTAATGACAAGTGATTGTTCATTCCTGTTATTTTTTGCTGGTAATGTTTGTGTACTTCTTTTCTTTGGGGTTTACCTCTGTGGCTTTATCTACTGCCTGTGTTTCGAGGGTGTATCTGACTTTCTTAGGTTGGAATTTTCCTTCTAGTGCTTTTTATAGGGCTGGGTTTGTGGATAAGTATTGTTTAAATCTGGCTTTGTCTTGGAATGTCTTGTTTGCTCCGTCTATGATGATTGAAAGTTTTGCTGGGTATATTAGTCTAGGCTGGCATCCATGGTCTCTTAGTGTCTGCATTACATCTGTCCAGGTCCTTCTGGCTTTCAGATTCTCCATTGAGAAATCGGGTGTTATTCTGATGGGTTTGCCTTTATAAGTCACTTGGCCTTTTTCCTTAGCTACCCTTAATATTCTTTCTTTATTCTGTATGTTTAGTTGTTTAATTATTATGTGACAAGGGTACTTTTTTTAGGGGGTATAGTCTGTTTGGTGTTCTATAGGCTTCTTGTATCTTCATGTTCATTTCTTTCTTTAAGTTGGGAAAGTTTTCTTCTATGATCTTGTTGAATATATTTTCTGTGCCTTTGAATTGGTATTCTCCTTCTTCTATACCTATTATTCATAGGTTTGGTCTTTTCATGGTGTCCCAATTTCTTGGACATTTTGGTTCATGACTTTGTTAGCTTTAGTGTTTTCTTTGACTGATGAATCTATTTCTTCTACCATATCTTCAGTGCCAGAGATCCTCACTTCCATCTCTTGCATTCTGTTGGTTATTCTTGCATCTGAAGTTCCTGATCGTTTACTCAGATTTTCTATTTCCAGCATTCCCTCTGTTTGTGTCTTCTTCATTTTTTCTATTTCCCTTTTCAGGTCTTGGACTGCTTCCTTCATTTGTTTCATTGCTTTTTCATGATTTTCTTTCAGTGCTTTATTGTTTTCTTCCAGGACTTTATTGTTTTCTTCTACTTTATTTGTCCTTTCCTCTAGTTTTTTATAGCGTTCTTCCCATTTTTTTTGTCTTTTCCTCTATATAAGCCTCTACCTTCTTCATGATGTTATTCATAAGGCTGTTTTCTTCTGCTTCTTCCAATTTTTGATGTTCAGGTCTAGATGTTGGAGGAGGGCTAGGTTCTGGTGATGCTGTATTGCTCTTCATTTTGTTGTATGTACTTCTGCCTTGACTCTGCCCATCTTCTTGTGGTTCCTTCTTAGTCTTATCAGCGCACTTGGTTCAGACAGAGCTAACAGATTCAGGAAGTCTCCCTCTCTTGTCCAAATGGGAACTCTGGGGCAGGATGGGCACTCTTGTCCAGAAGGGAAGTCCGGGGCAGGATGGGAGCTCTTGTCCAGAAGGGAAGTCCGGGGGCAGGATGGGAGCTGGGGGCCGGTCTCTAAGTCTCAGGAGGTGGCTTGGGTCACAGGTGGATGGGCATGGGGGCAGGGCGTGGAGATTACAGGGTCTGCCGGAGGTCTTGGAGAAGGGCAGCCTTCCAGGCGGGACTAGAAGGGAAACTGCCCAGTGGCCAGAACCTGGGGCCAAGTTGGGCAGGTTTCTCTGGAGTGGCTGGTGCCCAGGGATGGGGTCTAGGCTGAGCCCGGGCACTCACTTCTGATCCAGAAGGGAATTCTAGGGCAGGATCGGAGCTGAGGGCCGGTCTCTAAGTCTCAGGAAGTGGCTGGGGGCTCCGGCGTATCTATTCAGTCTTGTTTTAACCACAGAAGAAACAAGATGCATGGCCACGTGTGCGCATGCGCGCGCGCGCACACACACACACACACACACACACACACACACACACACACACACACACACACTTTTGGGTTCTTATGCTTTGACAAGTAAATCGACATACAATCATAGAATTCACCTCACCCCACCCCACAACCTATGATAGAGGAAATGAAGTTCAAAAAAGACAATTGACTATAGCTCACATCAATTTACGTGCAGCAATGCAGGAAAAATGTCCACGTTGGTCTCCAGGTGAGGTTACAGCTGACTGCTTCCTCTCTCTGCTGCTGTCCTAGAACTGCTTTAGCAAAATGCACACACTGAGTGTTTTAAACACTCTATAGTTGTTTCATCACGTCACTGAAGACTAAAGCATCCCACAGTCCCTATCTTCAATTTTGTATTGGGATATGGGGTTTAACATAAGAATTTCAGAGGAACAGAATTTACTTCCTGATCCCACTTAGCACAGTGTGATATTTTGTTGAGATAGCTGTTCTCATTGTAAAAGAAATCACAAAGCTCAGTCCCCAGTGAGCGGCCTAGAGATGTGGTAGGATCTTTAATGGCACTTTGAGTTGTAAGAGAGTACTTTTCACTCTCTCTTGGGAAGGGGTTGGCTCTTCTAGATATTCAGCTCCCTCTCCTTCCTTTGAATGTGCCTGCATACCTTCCACATTCCACTTTGTTTTGTTTCCTTTATCTTTCTTATGTGTGGAAAAGTACTTGAGTTTGATCAGAATGAATGCCTGTGACATGCTCTTCCAAAACTGTAAGCTAAATACAACTTTTTTCTTTATAAATTCTCCATCCTCAGAAATTTGGTTCCAGGAAGAAAGAGCAAACATATCATGTTTATGTAAGAAAGTAGTTTGGGTCTCTTTAATTGTGTCAGAGAGAATTTGAAATCCTAATCATGCCCAAAGATACCTTAATGTCTATTTACAATTTTAATTGAAAATAGCTGTCTAGAAATCTACAAAAATGCATCTAAATTTTTAAATTTGTGGGTGTGATTTTAATTTTCAGTGAAAATACTTTTGCCCCATAAAAACATATTTCGAGAATGATTATAAAATCTCATGGTAGATATTAGCATTAAAAAATAAACAAAAGGGGTCTATCTTAACTGTTTCTACTGTTATACAAAATAAACATACAAGGGAGCTCTTAAAATCTGAATTGATACCTTTCCATTCTTGATGCTGACCAGGCTTGGGCACAGTCAATGAAGACTGGATGCTAACAAAGCACTTCAGACATCTCTTTTCAATGCATGCTTTATTGTGAAATGGCGTGGGATTCTCTGGGGGCTGCTTTTAAAGGTACTAATCCCATTCCTTGAGAGCCCTGTCTTCATGATCTCCTCATTTCCCAACCCCCTCACCTTGGGATTTAACTTTTGCCTCATGCATTTGAAAGGAAGGCCCAGGAACATACATTCTGCAGAATGCCCTGAGCACATTATTTGATAACCATATCTACCTCATTGAAGAACTGCTTCCTCTTGATGTTTTCACTGCTGTTCTCACCTTAATTCTGTCTTTTGTCACTGTGAATAGTGTTCAGTCTTCCGAAAACTCTGACTGATGGAGGATTTCTGTATAGGCTGGGAAGGCCGGTAATGGATATATTCACACTTTAGCCAGAAAAGAATCTTCAAAGTTTGCAATAAACTGAGCAATCTCCAGGGATCAAAACAGTCCCTCAGATTCAATACCAGGTGTCTTCTCCAATCTTAGCTTCACAACTTCCCAGCCATATCAGCTGCTTACTCTGAGCAGGGAGTCTACTGTTCTTGCTGACATAGGCTGAGAATAAAAAGGCACGGCTGCTTCAGGCATACACTATACCCGACAATTCCTGAAAACAACAAGGAGGGTGATGTATAGTGTCCTCAGGGTATTGAGGCTTTTATCCTTTGTCTCTTCTCCTTCCTCCTTTTTTTTTCCTCTGAATACCTATATTCTACTTTCTCCCTCAGTATATTATCTCTGAGATATTGTTCTCTCTTGTCACTCAGGTATTGAGTGTGATTGGAGTGCCCAAATCAACACATTTGATATTTCAAGAGACAAGAGCACTGGGAATAGGTACAGTACAATATCCCTTGGGGGGGGGGGGGGGTAAAAATAAAGAAGAACATTAGTCAGCAAGGATGGACTGATTAAATTGCTTGCTGTATAAGTTGTAATATGGTCATGCCATCCTAAGGAGCATAGAAGCAGGAGACATTTTATACTTCCTAAACCTAGTTATTAATATTAACTGTTTAATAACATTGCACTCGGGATTGTTAACATCACTCTTGTTCAGTTCCCTTTGGAATCAGTGAGAAATTGAACTTTGAAAGTCTACTCCTAGTTTTGAACCACAAGAGCTAATGTTAGGCTAACAGAAAGACCTAGTGGCTAAAAATGTTTGCAACCAACCCTGAAGACCTGTGTTCTATTCCTGGAAGCCACATGCAGAAGATAATAGACTCTTAAAAATTGTCCTCAGACTTCCACAAGCACACTGTGGCACAAACAGGCACACACACACACACACACACACACACACACACACACACACACACACACACTTTAGTACATGTGTAGACACAAATAAATAATGAATTAAAGAATAGAATTTTTAAATGTTTCTATAGAAATGGTTGCATTATAAAAGATCTTTTAAAAATATGTCTGACTATTGGAGTTTGGAAGTTATCTTAAATCAACTGAAGCATTCATTTAGAACATGAAAATAATGAAATGGACATAAGAAACATTAGTGAGTCACCCTTTCCATTGTGAGACCTAGTAAATGATAATTGAACTTGGGCTGGTAAGGTACTATTGAGTAAGCAATAGTAGGAAATGTTCTTGAGTTATACATTATAAATAATTTGTACTAACAGTTAAATACATTAACTACTTCATATAATACAAATCTGTGATGAATTTTTAAAATTCTATCTGTTGATACTTTCTTCTAATTCTCAGAACTTGGGACTCAAAGAACTACCCTCTTCTGTATGTTAAACAAACACTGTCCATTGTCTTACATCCCCATTCCATCATAACACCTTTAAATGTCAAGATGAGCCATGTTAGAAAGAGGATATCTTTCGTAACAACTCAAAATTCTACTTATTTTAATAAAATTGAGAGACAGTATGTAAGAAAATCTACAAGAGATATTTTGAAATTTTTGTTGTTTTTGTTGTTCTGGATCAGAACACAATATTCTCAAAGCATTTTGTGCATGCCAAGGGTTGGGATCTCTGTGTGTTTTATAATAGAAGATTTAAGCACTATTTCTTTCTGTGGGGACATTAAGTCATCTGATCTGATATTTACTTTGGTCTTAGCATTTGTTGAGAAGCAATCAACAGCATACATTTGAAAAGATCATGCTTGTCCATCAAAACACAAGATAAATTTTGTAACCATGCATTTATTCAGCAAATATTTATTATATTATTTAATATGTAAGTTGTTATTCCAGGAAAAACAAAGATAACTATATTAGAACTTCAGGTTTAGTTCTGTATGTTCATTTAAGGCATATATTAAATTACAAGTTATGATTGGGTATGATACAGATCAATATTAGTGTACAAAAAGAAACAGAAATATACTCATCCAATGGGGGTTATTGCACTGAATTGGAAAATTATCTTCTGTGAATCAAACTATAAACACATATATTCAATGCACATTTGAATATATTACACATCAGCATAGAAAGATTTTTGCATCAGGGATTTATGCTTATTAAGACAATTTTATAGTGTTTGTATAAAATTGAAATTTTTGCCTGTCCTGTTACCTTGGTGTTTTACGTCTATAATCACACCACTTGTTAGGTAGAGGAAAGAGGATGAGGAATTCAGTCACCCTGAACAACATAGCAAGTTTGAAGTCAGCCTGAGTTACATATCACCCTGTATCAATAAAAAGTAAAATTAAATTATGTGGTTCACGTAGTTATACTTATGTCAGGACTGGTTTCATTGCATTATATAATCATATTTTTCCTTGTATTCTTTTATAAAAAAAAAGGGCAAACTCTTATTATTGCACAGTAGCACCCTGCTCAGTCATTTATCTTGGATCATAATCGAGTCATGGGTCTACTGATTCAATGGAAATCATGCCTCTCCAGACCGTAGCTGTTTTCCCTGCCTATAACTAACTTATGATGTAATAGCTATTGACATGTCCATTCATGATCCTGCTTTCCTGGATACTAAACAATGGCCTCAGAGTTGTTATTTTCAGGTGTTTTATAATCAAACCTAACTTTCAAGTTTATGGAGTACTGATAAAACGTTTTTCCAGAGTACACAAATATGTACTTCTTTTATGATTCAAGTCAACTATTTTTAATTCAAAGAACCAGGAAAAAAATAATAGAATAAATATATTTAATCACTAAATAGTTGACATCAGAACTCAAGAAAATTTGCTAGCCACGTTATCTGTTATTTTTATGTCTGAGTGTAGTTGTACTTTTCTCTGGTCCCACCCAACCCTGAGGTCCCACAGGCGCTTACAAAATAATCATTCAGAGGCTTATATTAATTTTAACTGCTCGGTTATTAGCTCAGGCTTATTACTAATTAGCTTTTACACTTAAATTAACCCATAATTTCTACCTATGTTTAGCCATGTGGCTTGGTACCTTTTCTCAGTTATGCCTTACCATCTTGCTTCCTCTGTGTCTGGGTGGTGGTTCATGACTCTGCCCTTCCTCTTCCCAGAATTCTCCTAGTCTTCTTGCCTCACCTATATTTCCTGCCTGGCTACTGGCCAATCAGCATTTTATTAAACTGGTGTACAAGTGCATTATCCTATAGCATCTGAGAATCTTGTTTTTCATAGCAATTAACATCTTCTGGTACACAATTTTTTTTATGTACTTCTATTGGTTAGTGATTGTTCCCAGGATACTATGTAAGATTTAAGAAGCAACAATTTATTTCTTTTTTAAAATTTTAGTTGATGTTTCCTAAGAACATAGGGTACACACATTTCATTTTAAATAAATGTTTGCTAAATATTCCAATTCAAATTATGAAGTAGGAAAGTATTTGATGAAAATGTATTGAATTCTTTGAGTTCTTTACATAGAGTTTTTTTTTTTTTTTTTTTTTTTTTTTTGGTTTTTCGAGACAGGGTTTCTCTGTGTAGCTTTGCGCCTTTCCTGGATCTCGCGCTGTAGACCAGGCTGGCCTCGAACTCACAGAGATCCGCCTGCCTCTGCCTCCCGAGTGCTGGGATTAAAGGCGTGCGCCACCACCGCCCAGCCCGAGTTTTTAATTAATTAAAAAAGTGAAGGAATCTACTATGATTACTTATGTGAATATGTAAAATAGCAGTAATATTCAACTATGAAGATAAGTATAGATACAAAAGAAAAGAATGCATGCTGGTACCACTGAAATACAGAAAGACAACAAACAAGACTATATTTTGTTTCTTTCAGTGTAGAAATAACTAAACAGGAAAAAAAAAAAACATTCAATACCTGATAAACACTCTTAGAGCTGACACTTGCATTTAATTGCTCATGTATACTGGATGCTGTATTGTGATTATATCATATCTAGAATAATTTTTATGGAAAACATACTCTACTGCTCTATATAATTATATGTCATTTTACTTGACCATCAATAAGAGCTCACTACTCCAGAAAATTGCTATAGTAGTTGGAAAAATATATGTATTTTCATATGAAAAACATCAAATTATAACAAGTCAATAAATAGAAGTTAGCTTCCAATTTGATGTTGATTATAAATTTGATGAGTTAAAGAATTATGTAGAGGACAAATTTCTAGACATGATTATGATGTCATATCTAGATTACTTTGACTGAGATAGGAAGATCCACTCTAAATCTGAGTATACTATTCCATTTTTTGGACAATTTACTTATTAAAAAGACAAAAGCAAGCCGAGTACCATCATTTGTACTCTTTTTTTCTGGCTGTGGGAGTCATATAAGTCACTGCCTTACACTCCAGGGTTCACCCTTTCCCTGTTGTGATGGATTACATTCCCTCTTATACCATAAGACAAAATAAAAACTCCTCAAATTACCTTGAATTTGTCAAGCATTGTCTCAGCCAGCAGAGAGAAAGAGAGAGAGAATAGGACAATATTGAGTATCACACATTAAATAGGTCACACTTGTACAAAAATGTAACTACTAATTTCTCCTTGTTTATTAAAATAAATGTTTGCTGACTTTCCCCTGGAATTGTTTCTTCCTTTGATTTTTTCAGAACTAAGAATCTCTCTATATATAGCATTTCTTCAAAATATTAACAGAATTAGTTCCCTATTGATTTTAATATAACAGAATTTTACATCTAAGTTATAGGAAATTGCCAAAGAGAGGCAAATGACATACTATCTTACTTTTGCTAAAATTCTATGTCCCTGAAAAGCGTGTTTAGTTTTATGCAAGTTTATCACTAAATGTTGTTGTCAATAAATTCAACTCCAATGTAGGTTAAGCAGCAAATTTTATAATGATTCTACAAAGGGCAAATGAGTCGCAAAATTGAGAGAATTCCTTATGAGTGTTTCATTTTATTACAAATCCCACAAAAGAATCTAAATGATTTCAGGTTGTTTGCTTAAGTCTTTAGTCTAATTCTATTCCCTTGGTGCTCAAACAAAATGACTTTCTTTCTACTAATTGGTTGCCTCTCCTTTACCCTTTCCTGTGCAGGAAAATGAAGCCTTGGGGTGGGGGAGGGAGAAAACTATTTGTGTATACCTATAATGATTTTTTCTTTTTTATTTCAAGCCCTAGTGCTTTATGAGCATGAGTTGCCAGCAACTTAAAACAATCACCTGCAAACGTCAGGCAATCATCATGCTAGGCCCGCCATGCCTACTTGACATGCAGAAGTCATGGAGCTTTCCAAACTTATACTTGTCTAAATTAGCAAAGTCTTCCACGATTCAGATCTAATTTAAATTGTTATGAGCAGCCTAATTGTGCTACCTGCTATAGCCAACTAGTGAGTGACTCCTGATTTCATTACCCATCTCTTGCTGCTGAGAGTAAATTAAGTACTCAACCCAGGATGATTTTGCTCTATTAAGACAAAACAGTGACATACTGATTAAATTTAAGCTGTCAGATTATATTTCATTTATTACTACTGCCATTGTAGGAGAGTATAACCAGTCACTTTCTTTTCCAATACTCCCCTTTAAACTTCTGATCATAAGAAACCAGGCATAAATGATTTCTAAATGCGGATTTATAAGCTATTAAAACTAATTTTAGGACAAATAAATATTTGGAAGAATTGTTGTGATCACACCAGCACAGAGGGTAGTTGATGATACTTGAACCACTGCAATGGTGTTTTGTGAGCATGTATGTGTGTTTGTGGAAATGGATTTGTATATAAATGTTCCCATTTATTTTCTGCAGGGTTTACTGAGGTTTTTGTTTTTTTTTTTTCCATTTGACATACATGTCTGCATCTCCTTAGCCTTAATTAGAATGAAAATTGTGAGAATAAAAGCTATTTTGTTACTGTTACATGAAATGACCCTTTAAAACATAAAGGATCACTGGAGAAAAGCAAAAGATACAACATATTAACAGGATATGATCACGTATTATGGGTTATAGACTCATCAATGATATCATGTTTTGCTTTTTAAGAAAGATCTGAATCTCCATCTTCAGAGTTTCATCACTACCACTCTTGGCAATGGTTTGGTTTCTTTAGCATCACTGTGACCACAACAAATTAAAGGAGGCAGATTCATATGGCATTATTGTGTTACAGCTTTCAAGGGCTCAGACTGTAGATGACTGGCCTAATTTGCTTTAATGGAACAGAGTGATGGTTAGATGTATGGTTGAGGTTATCTCCAATACTTGAGGAATAGAAGCAGAGAAAGTAGCATACAGAAGTGCCACATAACAATACAATCACATGGAATCCATTCCATGAACAAAATTTTCTACAATTAGATACCACTCAATGCTCTTCATGAGTTCTACACAATGCTTCCTATCACAAATTACCTTATGAGCATAAGCCACCCATTTGAACAGAATCCTCATGATCTAATCATGCCTGGTTATATTCTTCTTCCAGAAAAACCTAGAGGTATGAGCATTTACTAATTCTACCAGACTGACAAACAACAGTATCCACCACAATGATCATACCAACTCCTAAAACTATTTCGCAAACTGAAGGGATCAACTCTTTCAATGTAATTATAAATACAGTGCTTTATGACAACTTACTATTGTATTATGTTGAAAAAGGTATAATTTCATTCTTTAATTTAAATCTAGATACTTTGTTATTTAAGAAAGTAGATTTATTCATGTCCTAAAAGAAAAATTTAAAAAGAAATTTTTTGGCAAAGTGCTTCCTGATTTGGAAGTGAAACTGGGAAGTATCAGAATATAATTAATAATTTAGTAATAAGGTTGTAAACCATTGCCTTTGGCAAAGAAAAGTTTATTTCAGAAATTATCAATAGGAATTAAAAAAATAACACAATAAATATTTTCTAATGTAACACAAGTACCAAAGACACAGGTATAAATAAATAACTAGGTCATAGATTTTGGCAAATACAGTGTATATTAACTCAAAAATGTTCAGGGCATGATTTTTGAGAATTAATTAATCTGTAGCATATACCAAAAATATAAGATTTTACATTTGTTTATCTGTTCAGTGTATTCAATATACTTGCATTACAATAGCTAAGCCTTTCTTTCATTTCTAAAATAATCTCACCATTTATTCCATTTGTGGATTTCTGAAACTTTAATTTAGTCATTCTAAAATTAAGAACATTCAGGAAAGAGCAATAGTACTTGTAATTTCAAAATATGATTGAGGAACTTAACAAATACAGTAAATTTTGTTTCTCTCTTCAACATACTTTGCATTTTTGTTTAATCATTTTTATCTTACATATTCTCATCATTTATGTTTAATGGCAATGTAACTTCCATGTGTTACTTATTAACTGTTAATACTAAAAAGACCTGGAAAGCAATGATTATAAAACAAAGTGGTTTAGAAAGATAAGCATGTATATTTCTAATCGTATGTCTTCATGGTTATTTTTTTAACTTTTTTTTTTTTTTTTTTGCAATACAATTCAGTTCTACATATCAGCCACGGATTCCCTTGTTCTCCCCTCTACGGCCCCCCTCAACTCCCCCCCAGCCCACCCCCCATTCCCACCTCCTCCAGGGCAAAGCCTCCCCCGCAGACTGAGATCAACCTGGTAGACTCAGTCCAGGTAGGTCCAGTCCCCTCCTCCCAGGCCGAGCCAAGCGATCCTGCATAGGCCCCAGGTTTCAAACAGCCAACTCATGCAATGAGCACAGGACCTGGTTCCACTCCCTGGATGCCTCCCAAACAGATCAAGCCAGTCAGCTGTCTCACCCATTCAGAGGGCCTGATCCAGTTGATGACCCCTCAACAATTGGTTCATAGTTCATGTGTTTCCATTTGTTTGGTTATTTGTCCCTGTGCTTTATCCAACCTTGGTCTCAACAAATCTCGCTCATATAAACCCTCCTCTGGTGATGGGATGGCCAAACACCCTAATTGTCATGCTAGAAACCCCATCCAACTACTGAGGTATCTGGATGCAGAGATCCATGGCTAGGCCCTGGGTGGATCTCTGGGAGTCCAATTATCGAGAATGAGGAAGGTCTTCATGTTTTTATTGCTATGAAGAGACACCATGACCGCAATAATTATAAAGAAAACATTTACTTGGAGTGCTAGCTTACAGTTTTAGAGGTCCAGTCCATTATCATGGACGATGGAGAGCATGAAAGCATGCAGACAGATGTGGTACTCGACCTGAGAGTGCTACATCTTGCAGGCAACTGGAAGTCAACTGAAAGTAACACTGAAGGAAAATAGAGCTTAAAGCCCACGCCCACAATAACACACTTATTCCAACAATGTGACACCTCCTAATAGTGCCACTCCCTTTCAGAGCCATTTTCTTTCAGACCACCACCCTGTGTGTTGGTGTGTTGTTTCAGTGTGAATATATCACTTCCCTAACTCTGGCAGCATGCGATGTAATGTTTACCATATACATACATATTCCTATATATGGCCTGCTCATATGGTCTATATAATATTACTTGTGCGTATGCTTTTAGGGCTCTTCCCAAGGTAAGACTCTTTCTCCAACTCTCAACATTTCTTAGTTGGTCTTTGTGTAGGATTGATGGTGTCAAAAGTATTCAAGAAAAAATTTCTACTAGTTTCTTGCTCATTCTTAAAATATCAGCATAGACATAATTTAGTGGATCAGGTGTCTGGTGACTTCTGCTTAGGGTCTCATGTAGCTGTCGTGTGTATGTTGGCCAGACTACGCTTTCTCACTTCCTCTCTGTGTCTCTCTGTCTCTGTTTCTATCTCTGTTTCTCTTTCTCTCTGTCTCTCCTCTCTCTCTCTGTCTCTGTCTCTCTGTCTCTGTCTCTCTCTCTCCTGTCTCCCCCCTCACCTCTCCCCGTGTATGTGTGTGTGCTCTCTTTATTTTTTGCATGTACATTTTTATGGGGTGTATTAAATGTGGATATACCTGTTCACCTGTGTATAGGTACATGTTTGCAGGTATGTATGTACACATGTGTGTGTAGATCAGGGGTGACATGAAGTGCCTTGCTGGATTGTTCTTCACTTTCCTTATTGAAGCAGAGCCTCTCACTGAATGCAGAATTTTAGAATTCCAGCTACCCTGGCTCCAGGGATCCTCTAAGCCTCTCTCCAGCTTACCAGTAGGCTCTGGAGATTTGAATTGTGGTCCTCAACTTTTGACAGGGAGCCCTTCCCTGACAATGCATGGATGGTGAGGATCCAGAATATGATAGGTAGAGTATACATATATATATATATTGGTGTACAGCACTTAGCACAATGTACAACTAATAGCTTGACCTCCACAAAATTTACTATTATGGTTATACTGTCATTTGGACTTCTCACTATTAACAGCACTTAAATTGTCAATACAAAAGCCCAAATATTTTTTATGCTTTTATCATAACGGTCGAACTCCTAGACCAATCAATTAGCAATTGACATTTTTGGCATTACTATGGTTAATAGTCATAGTGTAGTTGAACAAAATGGTAGAATCCAAAATACAGGATACATTAGCTATTTATACTATATTTTTCATGGGAAAATAATCTTTTTATATCAGCTAACAAAAATAATGTCTTTACTCAATACTGGAAATGCTGAATGTTAAGCCACTTGAACACACACACACACAAACACACAGTCACACAGACACACACACACACACATACACACACATATATATATATGTTATATATATATAGTTATAGTTATATATTCAGTGTCTTCTGTCTGTTAGTATTCATTTTAAATAGAATTTTTGTGTAAAATTTTATTTTCAAAATTGAAATTATACTAAATACCTAAGAGCTTAATGTGTGAAGATGCCTTTGGCTTACCTTATATTCTTTATTTCTTTTCTGTTACTGAAAATAGAATTTTTCTCACATCATATATCCTGATTACAGTTTTACTTCCCTCTACTCCTCCCAGTTCCTTCCTGTAGTGAATATTCCTCTATCCCACCAGCCAGCTGCCAAATCACAATGTGAAGACTTATTATTAATTATGAAAGCTTGGCCTTAGCTTAGGCTTTTTTTCTAATCATATTTATAATTTATAAATTTATTATATTTCTAATTTTTAACTTAAAATCCACATCTTTTAATCTACATTCTTTTATGTTGCTCAGTTACCTTTGCTTTTATAATGTCCATGTTGCTTGCTCTGTGTCTCCTGGCATCTCCACCTTCTTTTTTCCAGCATTCTCTGTGCCTGGAAACCTTGCCAAGCTATTGTCCATTAAGCTTTTTATTAAACCAATCAGAGTGATACATCTTCACAGTGTACAAAAAGATTATTCCACAACACCTCCTCACCTCCCATTTCATCCAGATCTACTCCCTTTCTGTCTCTTACTAGAAAACATACAAGCTTTTAAGTTGCAATAATAAAAATAAAATGTAACAAAATAAAATATAATAATATAGAACAAAAACTAACTCATAGGAATTGAACAAAATAAACAAACAACAACAACAAAAAAAACTGAAGGAAAAAAGCTCAAGTGAAGGCACAAGAAGCAGAGGCCCATTCATTCACACACTCTAGTTCATTTTTATTCAAACTCATTAACCACAATTAAAAAAAGAAATCCTTCTCAGTGATGTGGCAGAAAGGGGAAAATTCTTGAGAATTTTTTTTTAATTTTATTTAGTGAAACTACCCTTTTCCAGTTAATCAACTGTGATAGATACATATATATCTTATATTTACAATAAAAAGATGATAGCTACAGAAAGATCTAGAAATAGAACACATACATTATATATATATATACACACATATATTTGAAAATATCAATTTCTAGTTATAACCAGATATTTAGCTATTTTATATGTATTATATTGTACTTTGTTTTTTATGATTTTCTCTTGAACACATTATATTTGCTCCATTCTTAAAGAAAGTTACAGCTGCATTGAGTCAAGAGGAGTCTCCCTGCCTAACTAAAATCATATTAACTGTGTTTCTGGTGTGAAGTTAAGTTCATCAATTTGCAGATCAGTTCAAAACACAAGCAGAGTTAAGGTTCTACACTTGGGACAATTACATTAGCAGAGTGTTCTGTGAGGAAATCATGAGCCACAAATGTAAATCCATTCCCACCTAAACCTGAACTCTAGGTATTGCCATATAAGCCATCCTCCTCATAGAAGGTTTTCAGTCACTTCCAAGTGATACTTAGAGGTAACTTTTTTCCATTCTTTCTCAAATAGTTTCTAGGTGATTATTGATTATAGATTAACAAAGTGGCAACAAAATCACATGTGTAAGGATCTTAAGGTAATAAGAACTTCATAGGTCGGGCAGTGGTGGCACATGCCTTTAATCCCAGCACTCTCGAGGCAGAGGCAGGCAGATCTCTGTGAGTTTGAGGCCAGCCTGGACTACAGACGGAGTTCCAGGAAAGGTGCAAAACTACACAGAGAACCCTTTCTCAAAAAAACACACACACACAAAAAGCTTCATTGCATATTATTCTTCAAAATATATTTTTGTTTTTTACTTTTATTGATTTTTGTAGATTTAACATCATGGATTCTGATCCCACTTATCTTGGCATTTCCCTTCATCTGCCCTTGCAACCTCCCCCCAAAAAAACAAAATTAAATCAAAACTAAAATTAAAAGTAAAACCCAAAATCAAACAAAATAAACAAAACAAAAAAGAAGAGGAATCTTGTCATGGAAGCTGTAATGTAGCACATTGAGACTCACTGTTTACCCTTTAGTTTATTCATCTTGACTTGCAAATGTTGATTTTTCAAGTCATTGGTCTGACTCCAGGCCTCTGTTTTCTGCTGCGCCACCAGTAATGGGTTCTTACTGGGGCTCCCCTTGGATTTCCTGTTGTTGTTTTGTGTCATGGAGATCCTGCTGCTTTGGATCTGTAGGTTAGTCCCCTTCACATGCTCCAGCAGTGCATAGATGCAGTGAATGTTGAGGTGGGCCAATTGACAGCCCTGTTTCTGGGCCTAAGTAGTACCTAGGTTAGTCAGCTCTCTAGCTTTCCTTCATCATCAGTATCCTGGCGAGCTATCAAGCACTGCCTAGGCTGGCTCACCCATCGCAGCCTAGAACAAGGAGTGAGGCCAATTCTCCAGCTTTGGGATCCTTAAATCTGGGTTCAACTCACTCGTTGCCAGGACCTGCTCTATTCTGCCCAGGCAAGGTGCAGGGCCCTCTCTCCTGTTTGCTGTAGGGGATGTATGAGGGGTTTGGAGTCAGCTCTCCTGCTCTTAAGTTCTCTGGGTTGGCTCATCTGAGGGCCCCCTCCCCATGCCTGACAACAGGCTCAGCTCTAGTGTGCTGCCCAGTCTAGGTACAGAACCTCCTGTCCTGTATGCTTCAGCTAGTGTGAGGCAGGGTTAGTTCTCTCACTATAGTGACCCTGGGGACCAGCTCTCTTGGCTAGATGACTCAGCCATTCAAGGCTAAGTTCACAACCAAAAATATAAAATGTATTAAACTTTTAAGAGTTTATATGTGTTTTGATCTTATCTCCTCTTTACCAACTCTTCCCAGATTCATGCTTCTCTCCCCACCTAAATTTATATGTTTTGTTTGTTGATTTGTTTGTTTTATTAATATATAAGCTATTCAAGATCAATTTGTGCTGGCCAAATATTTTCCGAAGCTCTTACACTAGAGAATGGTTGACTGATTTAGACAGGGCTGCATATACTCTTCAAGAAAATGGTGTCTCCTTCTCACAGCAGCTAACAATTGTCAATACAGGTGAATCTATGTCTTTATCTGTGGTTGTGTGCTCCACTCTCCTCCCCATGTGAGTATATGACCTGATTGTGTTTGTACAGATTTGAGGCATGTTGTCAAAATCACTGTCAGTTCGTATCTTCAGATGCTCTGTTATGTTCAGAAGACAATGTTTTCTTGGAGTCACCCACCACCTCTGACATTTACACTCCTTTTCTTATCAGTATTTTGTTTTATTATTATTATTTCATTTCTTCTTCTCTCATATAGTACATCCCTTCTGTAGATTTCCCTCCTTCTACTCCTTCTAACCCCCGCACCCCACCTCCACCACCTCTCTTGTCCTCCAGAATCCCTCCTTCTCTATTTCCCTTCAGAAAAGAGCAGAACTCCCAGGGATATCAACCAAATACAGCATAACAAGATACTATAAGACTAGGCACAAACCCTCATATCAGGACTGGATGATGCAACCCAGTAGGGGGTAAAGGGTCTCAACAGCAGGCAAAAGAGTGAGAGACACCTCCCTCCCACTCCCAGTTTTAGGAGTTCCACAAGAACACCAAGCTATACAAGTTTAACACATATTCAGAGGCCCTAGTGCAGGCTCATACAGGCTCCCTGTTTGTCACTTTGAGCCTTTATGAGCCCTGCTTAGTTGCTTCTGTGGACTGTGTTCTCCTGGTGTCTCAACCCCTATAATGTTTCCTTCCCATCTTCTCGGGGTTTCCAGAGCTCCACGGGTAGGGACCCAAAGAAGATCTCCAGTTTGGGCTTTCTTTATCTAACATTTGATTATGTGTCTCTGAATCTGCTCCCATCAGCTGCCAGAGGAATTCCATGATGATTGGGCTAGGCACCAATCTATGAGTCTAGTAGGATGTCATTAGGAATCATTTTATCAATTTTTTTTTTCCTATCCAAGTCTCTGGACAATCTAGCCTCTGGTTCCTGGTCATCAAGGTATTTTCAGGCACTGGATTCCCTCTTGTGGCAAGGGCCTTAAATTAAACTGGTCATTGGTTGACCACGCTCACAATTTCTGCACCTGAGCAAGTGTCTTTGTAATATGAAGTGGTGTCCTTTGGGTATATGCCTAAGTGGTATAGTTGGTTCTTGAGGTAGATGTATTCCCAGTTTTCTGAGGAACCACCCATACTGATTTCCATAATAGATGTACAAGTTGCATTCCTACCTGCAATGGAGGAGTGTTCCCCTCACTCCACAGCCTCATCAGCATGAGCTGTTACATGTGATTTTAATCTTAGCCATTCTGACAGGTATAAGATGAAATCTCAGTTTTGTTTTGATTTGCATTTCCCTGATGGCTAAGGATGTTAAAATTTTCTTTAAATGTTTCTCAGCCATTTGAGATTTAGCTAATGAGAAATTTAGAATTTTAGATCTGTACCCAAATTTTTACTGGATTCTTTGGTTTGGTCATGTCTACTTTTTTTGTTCTTTATATATTTTGGATATTTAGCTCTCTATTGGATGTGGAGTTGGTGAAGATCTTATATCCTCTCCTTCAAAGTGATACTTGAGTACTGCCAGATGGTTTTCTATATGCTATGAATATGTATTGCTACCATTAGTTAATGAACAAGCTGCTTTGGCCTATAGCAAGGCAGCTTAGAGGCAGGTGGGAAATCTAAGCAGAGAAACAGGAAGGAGAAAGGCTGGGTTGGAGAACATGCTTCAGGGAGCCAAGGGGAGCAAGGTGTAATACAATACAAGGTATAATAGAATACACGGATTAATGGAAATGGGTTGATTTGAGATGTAACAGCTAGCTAGTGATAGGCCTGAGTTGTAGACCAAGCAGTTTGTAATTAATATTAAGCCTCTGAGTGATTCTTTTATAAGCTGTTGTAGGCTGGGCAGGACAAGGGAAAACTGTTTATGTGTAAAGTCTTAGTGGAGGTGGTAGTGTATGGTGCAGTAAAAATGTTCCTTTTAGGGCTGAGTATTTTGAAGTCACTTATTCTCTATACATTGGCCAGTTATGGGTCTCTTAGTTACCATCTACTGCAAATAGAAGTTTCTCAGATCAGGGTTGAGAATTACATTGACCTATGGTTATGATAGTAAGTCATTAGGAGTACGATTATGCTAATATGTATACTTACACATGACAGTGTAACTTTATCTTTATTAAAGAAATTATCAACCATCAACTTGCATATAAGAGTATTAAAATAGCATACTTGACATTCTCGTATAAACACAATGTGATGTCAAAATAAAGATGAACTGTGCTACTAATATTCATGCTGAGCTACTTAAAACAGTGAACTTTAGAAATGGGTTAAAGGTCTATTCATTTAACAGTAACAGCATCTTTTTATTGAGAAAAGATATATTGCTGCCAGAGATTTCTGATGAAAAAAACAGTTGGTTCTTATTGTATTAAGTTAGTGTACAAAATTGATAGGAAGAAGTAATCAAAGAATGAGAAGAGTCACAATCTTATTCAGTTCGTAGCCAATCTAAATTGCATCTTAGCCAATTTCAATTACACATTGGAGATGCTCCATCTGTTATGTGACAGTGATTTTAACCCCAGCTCTAAGATCTAATATCTGGAAAATTTAAACTTCACTTCAGATTATCTGCATAGAGATAAATAGGGTAATCAGGATTTCATACCTTTTCAGATGATCTGTATATAACTTGAGTGTAAACTAATATATGCTGGCATCTGCTCATTCAATATTCACTGTCATATACTTCAGTAAATTAGTAACTCAGATTTACTGGCATGCAATAAATCACATTATGCTTTACTTAGAAATGATAGATCTCTATAGACAAGCTACAGAATTTTGACCTCTGATAAGTTATTAGTACACTTTTATTTCATGTTATAATATTTAATGGTGATACGTATTTGAATCAACTGCCCCACAGGTTGTGGAATCTGGGTCCATATTTTTGTTTTGTTGTATTTTTCGATTTAGGGTTTCTCCATGTAGTTTTGGTGCCTGTCCTGGATCTCATTCTGCAGACCAGGCTGGCCTCGAACTCATAGAGATCCAACTGGCTCTGCCTCCCAAGTGCTGGGATTAAAAGCATGTACCACTGCCACCCAGCTCTCTGGGTCCATTTTTATTTATAGACATTTATACTAAGAATAAATAGCTGCACTAAATGTCTAAAATCCCACATACTAGATGCTGTCAAACTATTGTGGATCCAATAAGACTTCCCACGTTTGTAAATAGATTGGCATTGGAATAGAATATTGCTCATTTGTTTACTTATTTCCTATGACTGTTTTTGTCCTATGATAGAAAATATGATTAGTTGCAAAAAGATCACATGGTTGATGAAGTTTAAATCATTTTCACATCCGTTGGACAGAAGGTTTTATGTTGCTTTTTGGCAAGCAAAAAAAAAAATGTGATGATGTTTTAACTTAAGGGTTGTAAAAATATTACTTCAATAACCTTCAGTTCTTAAAATTAATATACATATATGCATATATACATACATATTAATGACTATTGTATATATTTAAAATATTTAATATATTTTATTTACTTTATATCATGTGTTACTTGATGTAATATTATAATGAGACTATTTAAAAACTGAATGAAACACCTACATAAAATAGTAAAGGCTACCATAAGAAGTTTAATAGTTTCACTGTAAATACTTGGCTTCAGCCAGGTCTTATTATAGATAGTTGTTTGACTCCTTGCCATTTCATTCATTTACCTATGACCTTCGATGAATGTAGCTAGAGTTTTCCTGCCTGGCCCACAGTCAGGACAATTCTCTCTCACCTGCCAGTCCCAGAGCCGCTCAGACCCGATCAAGTAAACACAGAGACTTATATTGGTTACAAACTGTATGGCCGTGGCAGGCTTCTTGCTAACTGTTCTTACAGCTTAAATTAATCCATTTCCATTAATCTATACCTTGCCACATGGCTCGTGGCTTACCGGCATCTTTACATGCTGTTTGTCATTGTGGCGGCTAGTAGTGTCTCTCTGACTCAGCCTTCCACTTCCCAGCTTTATTCTCCTCTTTGTCCTGCCTATACTTCCTGCCTAGCCACTGGCCAATCAGTGATTTATTTATTAACCAATCAGCAACACATTTGACATACAGACCATCCCACAGCACTCCCCCCCTTTTTTTCCCCAAAAAGGAAGGTTTTAACCTTAACAAACTAAAATTACATATAATTTGGGAATTTGTGCGTAGCTTCTCTTACTACTTCCTGCTGGAGGGGGGCGCTGTATCTTATGGGGACACAAAGAAAATTTTAGGATTATGGTATAGTCCATGAGGCTGTATTGTCTGAGCCAGTTGCCTTGAAACCATTCTGGATGTTGGATCATCTGGGCCATGGTGTCATCAGAGACTTTTCAGGGGGTCTTGGCTGGTCAAACCTGATGTGTCTTAATCTGGAACAAATCCATAGCCTTTGGCTTTCTGTGGGAACAAAAGCAGAGTCTCCATTCAAAGCAACATATCCTTATATCCAAATTTTGAAGTCAAGATATCTTTAAAATATACATATTGGTTTAACTCAACATCTTTTATGATCAAATGTTTTTCTGCAGCTAAAAATCCCAAAGACAGCACAATCCAGATTCTCTGTGTAATATTCATCTTTACGTGGCTTATTTTTTATATTAATTTTACTGTCTCTTTAAAGACTTTATTTTTTAAAACTATGTATTTGTTTATATAACTGTATACATCACCTTTTTTGTCTCTTTCAAGCCTACGTATATTTTACACACATTGTAAACTATTACATCTGAATCTGTCTTATTGTGAATCTATTGCTTTAAACTGCAGCAGCTGTGGCTGCTGGCTCCGCCCACTTCATCTTCCCAACATGGCGGTGGTACTTTACCACCAGCTCTGGGAGCTATCGTGGGTCTATGCTTTTAGCCAAGCAGCGTGTAGCCCAGAAACTTCTTTTTTTGTTTTATACTAGCAAAGTCTAAATCCACCATGCAGCTTAATGTGCCACTTGCAGAGGCCTCATTCCTGCCATACTGCAGGTCGAGCGCACATGCTAGGAACCCACAAGTAGCTCAAACCGGCACCTGCCGCTCATTTGAGAGAGACAATTAGGAAGCTGTTTTTAGCTCCGTTTTAGAATCTTTTCTCAGGTTTTAGGTGGAAACTCTTGCCAACACGTTGGCACCATTTGTAGCTGTAGTTTTCCTGCCTGGCCCACAGTCAGGACAAATCTCTCTCACCTGCCAGTCCCACAGCCACTTAGACCTGACCAAGTAAACACAGAGACTTATATTGGTTACAAACTGTATGGCCGTGGCAGGCTTCTTGCTAACTGTTCTTACAGCTTAAATTAATCCATTTCTATAAATCTATACCTTGCCACGTGGCTCATGGCTTACCGGCATCTTCACATGTTGTTTCTCATCATGGCGGCTGGCAGTGTCTCTCTGACTCAGCCTTCCACTTCCCAGCTTTATTCTCCTCCTTGTCCCCCCTATACTTCCTGCCTAGCCACTGGCCAATCAGTGATTTATTTATTGACCAATCAGCAACACATTTGACATACAGACCATCCCACAGCAGATGAATAATGTATATCAGTACATGTGAAATTTTGATTTCTCACTTTGTTTGAGAAGTAACAAGCTTTAGTTCACTTGGCTTTAACTTCTATTTAAGTTCTAAAAGTCAATGATTGTAAGTTATTCTGAACCTAATGACAGGGCATAATAGTAAGAAATCATCTTTGAGTTTTGTAATGTTGGTCTTTATAGTGCAAATATTAAGATCAACTAAGCCAGAACTCTGGATTGTTATGCTAACTATGGAGAACTCTGTAAGGTTAACTAAGATGCAAAGTATGGCTAAACAGTACTATAGGGTTAACAAAGGTCAGTGAGTCTGCTAGAGATAGAGAGAGAAGGGCATACACTTCCATATGGTTATTTTTTTTAATAAATTTTTATATAGCATATGTCAACCATATTGTACATGCAAATGGTATTCTAAGAAAAACAGAAGGTAGAATACATACAAGTGGGCCAAGACATTTCTGCTCCAACCTATTTGCTTATAGGTTATAAAGATGGCACCTGGTATTTTTTTCCCCTCAGGCACCTGGTATTTATAGCCATTTGTTAAAAATAAGTACATCAAATAAATTCTAACCCATCCCTCAGTTGTAACTTAATCTCAAGATCTCAGAGGCTAACAACCCTTGTATGAAATTGCCCAGGAGATTTGTCTGCATTATCAATAAATTCCTAGATTGTATATGTATGTTCTCTTCCTAAAAATCCATTTCAGAATGTCCAACTTTGTTTGCCAATATTGAGTCCTATTTTTCTTCATACATGTAAACATATATTTGTACTGTGAAAAGTTCTTGTACCAAAAAGATATGATGTTCATGCATAGCAATATCAAAGAAGGGTTTGGTATATAGAAGTTCTTTTTCATTCCTTCATGTTGTCAAAGGTATTTTTAGGACAAGAACTCTATATTGATGTTCTATGTACTAACGAAATCAGTAATCAAATCAGAAAGAGTTAAAAGGCTTCAGTAATATTTATTACAGTATATTATAGCACAGTTTTCTAGTAAACAGATGTATATCAATTTCAAAAAGAAATGTATTTTCATAATGTGTAGTCTTTTATAGTATATAGATTAAAACAACTATCAAGGAACAGTATTATAATTAAAGGGTAGCTTGATATGGAGGCAAAAGTTATGAAGCTATAGAAGAACATGAATGACATTAAAAGCTGAGAAAAAAGCTGGAATAGACTTGATACTAAATTTAGGATAAAGCTTTTTGTATTTTTATTAATTTAGTGTGTGTGTGTGTGTGTGTGTGTGTGTGTGTGTGTGTGTGTGTGTGTGTTGATTTTCTGTATGCTGGAGCATAAACTGTGTGCAACGACCATGATGGCAAGAAGAGGACATTGTATCCTCAGGAACTGGAGTTTTAGAAGTTTGTGAGCTGCCACATGAGTACTAGGGATTGAACATGGGAACCTAGGTCCTCTGAAAGAACAGCCAGTTCTCCTAACCAACATATCATGTCTCTAGCCCAGACATTATTTTAAAGTCACTGGCATCTTTAATCTCATTTGGGCTTTCTGTGTTAGCATCAAGGAGTCTCTGCTTTCTCTTTTCTTTACACTTTGAGTGCAAATTGTTCCTGGACAATTTATAGACACAGCCATCTGTCCCACTGTACTGCCTTCACTGCTTGTCTTAGATCTATTGACCATGTTCTTATGTTCTATTTTTGATGACTTGTTCTCTTCCATGTATCTATCTATTTTTTTACTAATATTTCTGTCTTGAGGACTTTAACAGAATGGGAACCTGCAGTTAGTAGTGTCCATGCTGTGATTTCTATCCTCTACTTCAATCCTGAAGTTATTATCCTCTCTACTTTCTTATTGAAATGAACTTCAGAGCCAGTTAATTAATGCCAAAAATAGCTTGAGAATACATTGACTCTATAAATCAAGTTACATGAAGTAAAAATATGAAAAATAAATCTTTATGTTTGCTTACATTTTTTTCATTCTCTAATTTTGTTTACTTGTTTACTATAAATCCGTTTCTTTTCTATCGCTGTGATAAAACACCTTGACCAAGACAACTTATAATAGGAAGGTGTATTTGACTTACTGTTGCAGAGGGATAAGATTTGGCGATGGAAGAATGAAGGTAACAGACTCCAGGCAATGAGAATGGTAGTTAACTTGTTCCCATCTTCACCCTCCAACAAGAAGCAGAGAGAGCACACTCACTCAAATGGGAGCATGGATTTTGAAACTCCAAAGCCAGCAACAGTGACACATTTCTTCCCTCAAGCCACACCTCCTAAACCTCCCCAAATAGGGTTAACAATGGGAGACTAAATATTCAAATCTGCAAGACTTCTGGGGAATGTTTTTCAATTAAACCACCACCCTTGGAATTTTTTTTTTTTTTTTTTTTTTTTTTTTTTTTTTTTTTTTTTTTTTTTTTACTATAACTAACTAATCTTCAACTCCCTCAGAGACCCAAGAAGGAAATAATATTAGCTAACAAAAATAAAAACAGAAAGTGCATGCAAGCAACTTCCAAAAAATTTGTGAGTTGACAGAAACAGCCAGCTGCCTGGACAGTCACCTGAGGTTTCTCCACAGTGTTGGGGCATCATCTTCAGCCTATAGGCTTAGCATATCTGACAGACTCATTTGTGAAGTAGGATGTACACAAGGTCGACAGTTCAACCTCACATTGGGTGAGAGCAGTCCACGTACCAGAAACACCTGAATTCCACTAGTGTCATGTCATGATTCAGGATTTTAAATTCTGGAAATTGTTGTTGATTTTTTAATTCAGCTGTCCATTCTTGGCTGTGTATATATGGCTTCATCTTAACATCCCGTTCTTCTCCACATCCCTCTGTCAAATGCCAGTTTACTATTGCGAGGCGTGAGCTTAGTTACTCTTCAAGAATAACTGTTTCAGCTGCTGTTCCATTGCACATCAGAAGCCATCGGCCCACTGCCTATTCAGCTGCCTTCGAAGAAAAGGGCACTGTACCTTTTCCAAATTGCGAAGGCCACTTCAGGGATGGTGCCATATTGTCCTGGCCTCAGAAGATGCCTTTTGATAAAGCCATAACCACACTCGTTTTGGCAAGAATCAGTAGTCCTTTGTTTCAAGTCCTGTCTGTCCATTTTGTCAGCAGTTGATTCAAGGATACTTTGTTGTCCAGTGGCTAACTTTTGCCACAATGAAAGTTAACTCCATATGCAGTTTCTTCAATGCCCATATTTTCTCTGAAGTAGATTGGTACTGCCAGGAGCCGACATGTCTCATAATCATAACAAAAAAGAAAAATTTTCTAAGTTATTAAAACATTTTAAATGCCATATTCTGTAGATCTCTGAAGGGTTTGAAGATGACCTGTCTAAAATATATCTGCTCAATTTTTAAAACATATCTAATATGACTACAACTTCTATTGTAATGTCTAACTACTAACTTTCATTTCTTTTTTTTTTTTTTTTTTTATTAATTTATTTTGCAATACAATTCAGTTCTACATATCAGCCACGGATTCCCTTGTTCTCCCCCCTCCCGTCCCCCTCACCTTCCCCTCAACACCCCCCCCCCCATTCCCATCTCCTCCAGGGCAAAGCCTTCCCCACAGACTGAGGTCAACCTGGTAGACTCAGTCCAGGTAGGTCTAGTCCCCTCCTCCCAGGCCGAGCCAAACAATCCTGCATAGGCCCCAGGTTTCAAACAGCCAACTCATGCAATGAGCACAAGATCTGGTCCCACTGCCTGGGTGCCTCCCAAACAGATCAAGCCAATCAACTGTCTCATCCATTCAGAGGGCCTGATCCAGTGGGGACCCCTCAGCCATTGGTTCATAGTTCATGTGTTTCCATTCATTTGGCCATTTGTCCCTGTGCTTTATCCAACCTTGGTCTCAACAACTCTCGCTCATATAAACCCTCCTCATTCTCGCTAATTGGACTCCCAGAGATCCACCCGGGGCCTAGTCATGGATCTCTGCATCCAGATCCCTCAGTAGTTGGATGGGGTTTCTAGCACAACAATTAGGGTGTTTGGCCATCCCATCACCAGAGTAGGTCAGTTCAGGCTGTCTCTCGACCTCTGCCAGCAGTCTGTTGTGTGGGTATCTTTGTGGATTTCTGTGGGCCTCTCTAGCACTTTGCTTCTTCCTATTCTCATGTGGTCTTTATTTACCATGGTCTCCTATTCCTTGTTCTCCCTCTCTGTTGTTGATCCAGCTGGGATCTCCCGCTCCCCCAAGCTCTCTTTCCCTCAACCCTCGCCTTTCATTACCCCCACTCATGTCCAGGCTGTTCATGTAGATCTCATTCCATTTCTCTGTCATTGGGTGATCCCTGTGTCTTTCTTGGGGTCCTGTTTTCCAGGTAGCCTCCCTGGTGATGTGAGTAGCAGACAAGTCATCCTTGTTTCATGTCTAGTATCCTGCTATGAGTGAGTACATACCATGTTTGTCTTTCTGAGTCTGGGTTACCTCACTCAGGATGATTTTTTCTAGATCCATCCATTTGTTTGCAAACCTCATGATGCCATTGTTTTTCTCTGCTGAGTAGTATTCCATTGTGTATATGTACCACATTTTGTTTATCCATTCTTCAGTTGAAGGGCATCTGGGTTGTTTCCATGTTCTGGCTATTACAAACAATGCTGATATGAACATAACTGAACAAGTGCTCTTATGGTGTGGTTGAGCATTTCTTGGGTATATGCCCAAGAGTGGTATAGCTGGATCTTGGGGGAGATTGATTCCCAATTTTCTAAGAAAGCGCCATATTGATTTCCAAAGTGGTTGTACAAGCTTGCATTCCCACCAGCAGTGGAGGAGAGTTCCCCTAGCTCCACATCCTCTCCAGCATAAGGTGTCTTCAGTGTTTTTGATCTTAGCCATTCTGACAGGCGTAAGGTGGTATCTCAGAGTTGTTTTGATTTGCATTTCCCTGATGATTAGGGATGTTGAGCAGTTCCTTAAATGTCTTTCGGCCATTTGAGTTTCCTCTGTTGAGAATTCTCTGTTTAGTTCTATAGCCCATTTCTTAATTGGACTGTTGGGCATTTTGATGTCTAATTTCTTGAGTTCCCTATATATTCTGGATATCAGTCCTCTGTCAGATGTGGGGTTGGTGAAGATCTTTTCCCATTCTGTAGGCTGTTGCTTTGCCTTGTTGACCGTATCCTTTGCTCTACAAAAGCTTCTCAGTTTCAAGAGGTCCCATTGATTGATTGTTTGTCTCAGAGTCTGTGCTACTGGTGTTCTATTTAGGAAGTAGTCTCCTATGCCAATGCATTCAAGACTACTTCCTACTTTCTCTTCTAGCAGGTTCAGAGTAGCTGGATTTATGTTGAGGTCCTTGATCCACTTGGACTTAAGTTTTGTGCACGGTGATAGATATGGATCTATTTGCAGCCTTCTACATGTTGATATCCAGTTTTGCCAGCACCATTTGTTGAAGATGCTTTCTTTTTTCCATTGTGTGCTTTTGGCTTCTTTGTCAAAAATTATATGTTCATAGGTGTGCGGATTAATGTCAGGGTCTTCAATTCGATTCCATTGGTCCACATGTCGGTTTTTATGCCAGTACCAAGCTGTTTTTATTACTGTAGCTCTATAGTAGAGCTTGAAGTCAGGGATCGTGATGCCTCCAGAAGTTGTGTTATTGTACAGGATTCCTTTGGCTATCCTGGGTTTTTTGTTTTTCCATATGAAGTTGAGTATTATTTTTTCCAGGTCTGTGAAGAATTGTGTTGGTATTTTGATGGGGATTGCATTGAATCTGTAGATTGCTTTTGGTAAGATTGCCATTTTTACTATGTTAGTCCTGCCTATCCATGAGCATGGGAGATCTTTCCATTTTCTGACATCTTCTTCAATTTCTTTTTTCAGGGACTTAAAGTTCTTGTCATATAGGTCCTTCACTTGCTTGGTTAGTGTTACCCCAAGGTATTTTATGTCGTTTGTGGCTATAGTAAAGGGTGATGTATCTCTGATTTCCTTCTCCGCTTCTTTGTCCATTGTATATAGGAGGGCTACTGATTTTTTTGAGTTGATCTTGTATCCTGCTATGTTGCTGAAGGTGTTTATAAGCTGTATCAGTTCCTTGGTGGAATCTTTGGGGTCGCTCAAGTATACTATCATGTCATCTGCAAATAGGGAAAGCTTGACTTCTTCCTTTCCAATTTGTATCCCCTTAATCTCCTTATGTTGTCTTATTGCTCTGGCTAGAACTTCAAGTACTATATTGAATAAGTATGGGGAGAGTGGACAGCCTTGCCTCGTTCCTGATTTTAGTGGAATTGCTTTGAGTTTCTCTCCATTTAATTTGATGTTGGCTGTTGGCTTGCTGTAAATTGCCTTTATTATGTTTAGGTATGTTCCCTGTATTCCTGATCGCTCCAATACCTTTATCATGAAGGGGTGTTGGATTTTGTCAAATGCCTTTTCTGCATCCAGTGAGATGATCATATGGTTTTTTTCTTTGAGTTTGTTTATATGGTGTATTACATTGACGGACTTTCGTATGTTGAACCACCCTTGCATCCCTGGAATGAATCCTACTTGATCATGGTGGATAATTGCTTTGATGTGTTCTTGGAGTCTGTTTGCCAGTATTTTATTGAGTATTTTTGCATCAATGTTCATGAGGGAGATCGGTCTGTAGTTCTCTTTCTTTGTTGTATCCTTGTTTGGTTTAGGAATTAGGGTAATTGTAGCCTCGTAGAAGGAGTTTGGTAATGTTCCTTCTGTTTCTATTGTGTGGAACAATTTAGAGAGTATTGGTATTAACTCTTCTTTGAAGATCTGGTAGAATTCTGCGCTGAAACCATCTGGTCCTGGGCTTTTTTTGGTTGGGAGACTTTTAATGACTGTTTCTATTTCGTTAGGGGTTATTGGACTATTTAAATAGTTTATCTGGTCTTGATTTAACTTAGGTATGTGGTACCTATCCAGAAAGTTATCCATTTCTTTTAGGTTTTCCAGTTTTGTCGAATAGAGGTTTTTGAAGTATGACCTGATGATTCTCTGGATTTCCTCAATGTCTGTTGTTATGTCCCCCTTTTCATTTCTGATTTTGTTGATTTGGATGCTCTCTCTCTGTCTTTTGGTTAGTTTGGATAAGGGCTTGTCTATCTTGTTGATTTTCTCAAAGAACCAACTCTTTGTTTCATTAATTTTTTGTATTGTTCTCTTTGTTTCTATTTTATTGATTTCAGCTCTCACTTTGATAATTTCCTGGCGTCTATTTTTCCTGGGAGACTGTGCTTCTTCTTGTTCTAGAGCTTTCAGGTATGCTGTTAAGTCTCTAGTGTGAGATTTCTCCAACTTATTTATGTGGGCATTTAGTGCTATGAATTTCCCTCTTAGTACTGCTTTCATAGTGTCCCATAAATTTGGATATGTGGTGTCTTCATTTTCATTGATCTCTAGGAAGTCTTTAATTTCTTTCTTTATTTCTTCCTTAACCCATTGGTGATTCAGTAGGGTATTATTCAGTTTCCATGAGATTGCAGGTTTTCTGTAGTTTTTGTTGTTGTTGAAATCCAACTTTAGACCATGGTGGTCTGATAGAACACAGGAGGTTATTCCAATTGTTTTGTATCTGTTTAGATTTGTTTTGTGGCCAAGTATGTGGTCAATTTTAGAGAAGGTTCCATGGGGTGCTGAGAAGAAGGTATATTCTTTTTTGTTAGGATGGAATGTTCTGTATATATCGATTAAGTCCATTTGAGTCATGACATCAGTTAAGTCCTTTATTTCTCTGTTAAGTTTCAATTTGGGAGATCTGTCCAGTGGTGAAAGTGGGGTGTTGAGGTCTCCCACTATTAACGTGTGGGGTTTTATATGTGATTTAAGCTTTAGTAATGTTTCTTTTACATATGTGGGTGCCCTTGTGTTTGGGGCATAAATATTCAGAATTGAGACTTCATCTTGGTGGATCTTTCCTGTGATGAGTATGTAATGCCCTTCTTGATCTCTTTTGATTGATTTTAGTTTGAAGTCTATTTTGCTGGATATCAGGATGGCTACACCCGCTTGTTTCTTAAGACCGTTTGATTGGAAAGTCTTTTCCCAGCCTTTTATTTTTAGGTAGTGTCTATCTTTGAATTTGAGATGTGTTTCTTGTATGCAGCAGAAAGATGGGTCCTGCTTTCGTATCCATTCTGTAAGCCTATGTCTTTTTATAGGTGAATTAAGTCCATTGATATTGAGGGAAATTAATGACCAGTGATTGTTCATTCCTGTTATTTTTTGGTGGTGATGTGTGGGTACTTCTATACGTTGGGGTTTACTGCTGTGGCTTTATCTGTTGCCTGTGTTTTCGAGGGTGTATCTGACTTCCTTAGGTTGGAATTTTCCTTCTAGTGCTTTCTGTAGGGCTGGGTTTGTGGATAAGTATTGTTTAAATCTGGCTTTGTCATGGAATGTCTTGTTTACTCCATCTATGGTGATTGAAAGTTTTGCTGGGTATATTAGTCTAGGTTGACATCCATGGTCTCTTAGTGTCTGCATTACATCTGTCCAGGTTCTTCTGGCTTTCAAAGTCTCCATTGAGAAATCGGGTGTTATTCTGATGGGTTTGCCTTTATATGTCACTTGGCCTTTTTCCTTTGCTGCTCTTAGTATTCTTTCTTTATTCTGTACGTTTAGTTGTTTAACTATTATGTGGCGAGGGGACTTTTTTTGGGGGTCTAGTCTGTTTGGTGTTCTATAAGCTTCTTGTATCTTCATAGGCATTTCCTTCTTTAAGTTGGGAAAGTTTTCTTCTATGATCTTGTTGAATATATTTTCTGTGCCCTTGAGTTGGTATTCTTCTCCTTCTTCGACCCCTATTATTCTTAGGTTTGGTCTTTTCATGGTGTCCCAAATTTCTTGGACATTTTGGTTCATGACTTTGTTGGTTTTAGTGTTTTCTTTGACTGATGAATGTATTTCTTCTACTGTATCTTCAACGCTAGAGATCCTCTCTTCCATCTCTTGCATTCTGTTGATTATACTTGCATCTGAAGTTCCCAATCGTTTTCTCAGATTTTCTATTTCCAGCATTCCCTCTGTTTGTGTCTTCTTCATTTTTTCTATTTCCCTTTTCAGGTCTTGGACTGTTTCCTTCATTTGTTTCATTGATTTTTCTTGATTTTCTCTCAGTATTTTATTGTTTTCTTCCAGGACTTTATTGATTTCTTCTAATTTGTTTGCCCTTTCCTCTAGTTGTTTACAGCGTTCTTCACATTTTTTTGTCTTTTCCTCTACGCAAGCCTCTAGCTTCTTCATGATGTCATTCATAAGGCTGTTTTCTTCTGCTTCTTCCAATTTCTGATGTTCAGGTCTAGGTGTTGGAGGAGGGCTAGGGCCTGGTGATGCTGTATTGCTATTCATTTTGTTGTATATGTTTCTGCCTTGACGTCTGCCCATCTCCTTGTGGTTCGTTCTTGGCCTTATCCGCACACTTGGTTCAGACAGACCAGTGTTCCAAGAGGGAAGTCAGTGTTCCAAAAGGGAAGTCTGGAGCAAGATGGGAGCTGGGGGCCGGCCTCTAAGTCTCAGGAAGAGGCTTGGGGCTCAGGCGGATGGGCGTGGTGGCAGGGCGTGGAGACTGCAGGGTCTGCCAGGGGTCTTGGAGAAGGGGATCCTTCCCGGTGGGGCTAGCAGGGAACCTGCCCGGTGGCCAGAACCTGGGGCCGAGTTGGGCAGGTCTTCCCTGGAGTGGCTGGTGCCCAGGGATGGGGTCTGGGGCAAGGAAGGGTACTCACGACTGTTCCAAAAGGGACGTCCGGAGCAAGATGGGAGCTGGGGGCCAGCCTCTAAGTCTCAGGAAGAGGCTTGGGGCTCAGGCGGATGGGCGTGGGGGCAGGGCGTGGAGACTGCAGGGTCTGCCAGGGGTCTTGGAGAAGGGGATCCTTCCCGGTGCGGCTAGCAGGGAACCTGTCCGGTGGCCAGAACCTGGGGCCGAGTTGGGCAGGTCTTTCCTGGAGTGGCTGGTGCCCAGGGATCCACCCTTGGAATTTAGTTGAAGACTTCTTTTACCTGAATCAATTTCTTTTCTTCTGAAATACATTTATATAAAAAATTGTAATAAACTCATTATTAGTCAAAAATATTAGGGCAAGGAAAATGCCTTAATTGATGTTTTTCTATTTTTCTATTTTTATTTATGTCTATCTGTATGTGTCTGTGTGTGGGTTTGTGTACGTGGGAGTGCAGGTGCCCTTGAGTTCCAAAAAGGGCTTCAGATCTCTCAGCAGTGGACTCAGAAGCAAATACATAATATGAGTACTAGAGAACAAACTTGAATCCTCTGTAAGATCAGTTCTGCTCTCAACCACAGAACAAATTCTCTAGTCCTCATTCGACCTTTTAAGCCTGGTTGTTGAATGGAAAAAGCTTAGAAAAATAATTTTTAACTGAGAGAACTTCGGGCACTTTCCCCCATGTTACATGGGGGTTTTGTTTTGTTTTGGTTTATTTGTTTGATTGTTCGTTTTACTTACTCCACAGTTTATGTATTTATTTATTTTTATTAAGATATTTTTGTATTCATTTTACATACCAATCACAGATCCCCCTCTTCCCTCCTCCTACCCCTCCAGCCTTCCTCCCTTCTCCCCCCAATCCCTCCTACAAGAAGGTAAAGCAGTTCTAAGACAAGCTTGTCTGTTGAGTTTGTTTCATGCTATCTTTTTTCTCCCTTTATATTTCAGTTTGTGCTGTTTCAATTACATAGTTGTTTAGAGCAGAATATTTTCAGCCGTGTTTAATCTGCCAATGACCACAATAAGGTTTTCATTTTTAATACATATATTCTCATATATAGCTCACTTTTAGAATTAAAACAAAGTATTCACCCTAATTTAAAAAAATGTATTTCTCTGGTTTTCCCCATCAAGATCTGGACCTTACTTGCTCTGATGATCCCTCCTCCCTCTCTTCAACTGAAGTATAGTATCTCAGCCCAGTGCTTGGCTGTGGGTCACTGCACCTGCTTCCATCAGTTGCTGGATGTAGAGTCTATGATGACAATTAACATAGTCACTAATCTGATTATAGGGGAAGGTAAGTTCAGGCAAGCTGGTGGGAGCTCATGGACTCTGGCCTGTCATCTGGGGAACATGCATGGGACCAAAATAGGCCCTCTGAATGTGTGTTACAGTTATGTGACTAGTTCTGTTTTCGGCTCCTCTTGCAGTGGGACCTGGGTGCAAGAAATGGCTTTTTGGAATACATTCCCTATGATATGGGATACCTTGCTCAGTCTTGACACTGGGGACAGGGGGTGCTAGGTCCTACCTCAACTTAGTATGCCAGACTTTGTTGACTCCTCAAGGGAGGCCTTACCTCTGAGAAGTGGATGTGGGTGGGATTGGGGGAAGTGGGGGAGTGGGGGAAAGAGGAGAGGGAGGGGAAACTGGGATTGGTATGTAAGATGAAAAAAAAAACTTAAAATATATATATTTCTAGTCAGTTACAAGACAAAACAGAAACTTGAATGTAAGATAGAAACTTTTGCAGAGGAGAATTGACAGGGATGTGAAGGAAGTAGAATAGTACAGGAGTAGCCAGAACACACTATGTGTGTGTGTGTGTGTGCATGCACGCGCATGCGTCTGTGGAGATGTCAGAAATTCATTAGAAATAATGTGAAATGTTCCTATACTATTAATTTTGACATTATTGTCATATCTGACTCTGACTATGATCACCATTTGTGCTATTTTGGGGATTTAATGTTTGCTATCATTTTTTTTGGTCAAAAAGTAGGCAAGTAATGCTACGTGAAAGTACTTCTTAGATGGGTCTTTTATAATGAAATGACAAGTTGGGAGCAGAGGTATTCTATAGCTCTTTGCTTAGGTCTTACTCTTGGGCTATCCAACAAATTGGATTTGAACCTCACTGGTGTTTCCTGAGTGCCACTTGCTTATAGTATACAGGGCATCTGAATGGAGTTGGAATTGCTCATTCTTATGGCCACACACAGAAAACCAGCAGAGCTGGAGTTCAGTGTTTTCATTTCTCCCAAGTGGAAAGCTAGGTGGAATCAGCATTTCTCTTCACGTAGTTAGGTTAGGCTCTCAAGAACTCAGTTGGTTATTCTTTAAAAAGATTACTACCACCCCCAATGGAGATCTTACTAAAAACAGAATTCTCTGACATATTTCACAACAGTTTCTTTTATCTCATTCCTGTCCAAAGCCTAAGCATATTTTCCCCCTTAATACATTCTGTGAGAATCTAATAAACTCTTAGAGATAAAACTTATAAAAATAGCAGTTTCTCTAATTAAGGGATTTAAAGGTTATAGTAGTCCACACACAGCCCCCACCAACTTGTCAATTAAAGTTGAAGTTTCCTAAACAGAATCCTTGGTTTCTTCTGATCAATTCCAAGAGTTCATTGCTAACTTGGTTGGTTGATGCTCATTAGTTCCTGTTATGTTTTATTGTGAGCCTCTCTGTGTACCATCTATCCCTCTAATTTTTGAGTGAGAAGGCATTCCTCATCTCCTCCTTATAGATCAAGTAGAGTTTACTCTAGCTTATTCCTAATTATACCTAGTTTTGTAAATATATCTAAAATATTGTTTATAAAAATCAAAATATAGGCTACATTTCCATATCATTGCTATAAATAAATTGACTATAATAAAGATAACTTTTTAATTTTTGCTATCTAAAATATAATGATTTTTGTATTCATTTTAAAAAGCATATGGATAGATTTCTATGTTTATTTCCATGAAAAATAGATTTAATTGCATCACATGGATTGAAGTAAAAATAATAACAACAGAAAATATTATTTGCATTTTAACAGTGATACCTTAGCTTTAAAAACCAACAGGATTATAGGAAATCTAAAGAATACTCAATCATTATTTCAGTTAGAAATACACCAACAAAATAATGCAAAAAAAATGTGTTAAAGTAACAAGAAAGGTACTTTCTGAGACCAGGTTTAGCTACCAATTTCAGGAATGTCATAATTAATTTTAATTAATTTTTTTTAAACTTGAGATAGAATGTCTATACATAGCCCTGGCTATCCTGGAACTTATGCTGTAGACCAGGCTATCCTCAGATCCACCTGATTCTGCCTCTCAAGTGCTGAGATTAAAGGCATAAATACCACCAAAGTCATGAATATCACACTTGACTTGTCTAATTCCCCTTTTAAAGCCACAGTTACCGTGATACCCAAACCACCTTAAGACCCAACAAACAAGAAGAATTACATACCAATTTCCCTTATGAACATAAATGCAAAAATTCTTTATAAAATAGTTGCAAACCAAATCTAAGAACACATCAAAAAGATCATCCAACATGACCAAGTAGCTTTCATCCTATAGATGCTGTGATGGTTTAGCACATGTAAATCTATAAATGAAATCCACCATATAAACAAAGTGGAAGACAAACCACATGACCATCTCATTTTAGATACATAAAAGGAGTTGACAAAATCCAACACCCCTTCATGATAAAAGTCCTGGAGAGATTAGTGTTCCCAAGGATATACCTCAATATAACATAATAAAGGTAGTTTACCACAAGGGCATAGCAAAAATCAACTTAAATGGAAAGAAACTCAAAATAATCCCACAAAAATCAGGGGAAAGACCAGGTTGTCCACTCTATCCACAAATATTCAATATAGTGCTTGGAGTCTTAGCTAGAGAAGTAAGACAACTGAAGGAGATCAAAGAGATACAAATTGGAAAGGAAGATGTCAAAATGAAATCAAAATGTCATTATTTGCAGATGATATGATACTATAGACAAGCGACCCTAGAAATTTCATTAGGAAACTCCTGAAGCTGATGAACACTTTTAGCAAAGTGGAAGGATACAATTTTAACTCACAATAGTCCGTAGCCTTCCTCTGTACAAATTACAAATAAACTGAGAAAGAAATCATGGAAACAACATCTTTCACAATACCCTCAAATAATATGAAATACTCAGTGGTAACTCTAACCAAACAAGTGAAAGACTTGTATGATAAAAAAATTAAAGACATTGAAGAAAAAAATTGAAGAAGATATCAGAATATGGAAAGATTCCCAATGTTCATGGATCAATAGGATTAATTTAGTATAAATGGTCATCTTGCCAAAAGCAATCTATAGATTCAATGTGATTCTCATCAAAATTCCAACATAATTTTTCACATACCAAAAGGGACAGTTTTCAACTTCAGATAAAAACATACATACAACAGAACCTAAGACAGCTAAAAACAATGCCAAATAATAAAAGAATAAGTGGAGGTAACATTGTGGCAAATTTCAAGTCATACTACATAGCAATAGTTTAAAAAAAAAGTGCAGTATTGGTACAAAAACATACCTGTTGATCAATCCATTCAAATTGAAATTCCAGACATAGTACACATACCTATGGATACTTGACATTTAATAAACAAGACGAAAATACACACTAGAAAAAATATAGCATTTCAATAAATGGTACTGGTCAAACTGGGTTTTTGCATGAAGAAGAATTTAAAGGGATTGATACCTATTATCCTTTGCAAAATTCAACTCCAAATGGATCAAATACCTCAGCATAAAACTAGATACACTGAACCTAATAAAAGAGAAAGTGGAGAATAGCCTTGAACTTACTGGAACAGGAAAACACTTTCTGAATAGAAGACTATTAGCCCAGGCCCTAAGATCAGTAATTAATAAATGAGACCTCATGAAACTGAGAAGCTCTATACAGCAAAGGACACTGTCATTTAAATAAAGCAGCAACCTATAGAACAGGAAAAGATTTTTTTCCCAACTACACATATGATAAATGGTTAATAACCAAAATGTACAAAGAACTCAAGAAACTAGATATCAAGAAAGCAAATAACTCAGATAATTGGATACAGATTGGGTACCGATCTAAGCAGATAATTTTCAAAAGAGTAAACTCAAGTGACTGAGAAACACTTAAAGAAATGTTCAGTGTTCTTAGTCATTGAGGAAGAGCAAATCAACAGTGTAACATGAAATCTAAACGGTCTTAACAAAAACCCAGAGCCTGATATTGGGGTGAAAGCTGAAAGGTCAAATCTGTATCCAATTATCTGAGTTATTTGCTTTCTTGATATCTAGTTTCTTGAGTTCTTTGTACATTTTGGTTATTAACCATTTATCATATGTGTAGTTGGGAAAAAAATCTTTTCCTGTTCTATAGGTTGCTGCTTTATTTAAATGACAGTGTCCTTTGCTGTATAGCAAAGCAAGCCACAGTCACCACCTCTTACCTCAACAGCTACTCAGCCTGAAAGAACATCTAGCTGAAAGGGATGCTTCTGCTGAGAGGCCTTTAGTTCCTGCGTCCTCACACCTTATATAACTTTCTTTGCCCTGCCATGTTACTTCCTGGGATTAAAGGCATGTGTTCTTCCCAAGCAAAGGCTTGAGATCTCAAGTTTTTACAATGGAATACTGCTCAGCCATTTAAAAAATAAAATAGTGGCCAGGCAGTGGTGGCACACGCTTTTAATCCCAGCACTCGGGAAGCAGAGGCAGGCAGATCTCTGTGAGTTTGAGGCCAGCCTGGTCTACAGAGTGAGATCCAGGACAGGCACCAAAACTACAAAGAGAAACCCTGTCTCAAAAAAAAAATAAAATAGTGAAATATACTAGTAAATAAATGAAACTAGAAAAAATCATCTTGGGTGAGATATCCTAGACACAGAAAGAAAACAGTATGAATTTCATTATATGTAGATATTATCTAGTAAATCAATGATAACCAAACTATAATCCATAGAGAAAGGTATACAATAAGGGACTAGAAAGCACATAGATTTCCTGAGGTAAGGGAAATTACTTGTGGGTGGAGAGAGTGACTGGTATGGGAGAATCAAGGGGAGGGCGATGAGGAAGACAATATGGGAAGAAACAGATATAATTAATGGCCTTTTGAGAGGCATTATGGAAACCTAACACAATAGAAGCTTCCTAGAATATATACATATATGAAGGTGATTAAAATAAAACCATCAAATAAAGGAGAAAGCCTCAACTAGACATCTCTTGTCACCAAATGACAAGTGTTGAGAATGGGTTACATCTAATTGAGTTGTTGGCCAAAGGAGTCCATTGGAATCCCCAAACAACTCAGGCTGTTGCCAAGACTATAGATTGCTCACCACAAACTAACTTCATGGCCCCATTGCAGAATAGAAAATTTATACAACTCATTGAATATGAAGAAGATTAGCTAGTACCTTCATTGAGCCTCACTCTTATGTGCTAATGTCTTAAGTATAGGAAGATACTCTGTATACTACCAAAGGAGAAATGATAATACCAACCCATCTATGCAAACCATTAAATATAATGTTTTCCTGCATGCGATATATACTAGTTAAAATGTAGGCATAAAGCTTGTGGTAGTAACCAACCAACATCTGATTTTACTTAAGACTCATTCCAGGAGATGTAATCAATACCCGACACTGCCTCAGTGTCCAACAATCTGATACTGATAGTCCTGGGGCCTAGGTAAAATTAAATATTTCTTTTTTATTAAAAATATGTAGTGATAAAATATTTTCTAATGGCATTCTGCTATACTCAGATATAATTGCCTTTCTTAGCCATCATCAGTGAAGCTTTCTTTTGCAGCAGATGGGAACAAATACAGCCAAAACTGTGAGAAATGTAGAGAATGTAGAGAGTGAGAAACCATGGATCACTTAACCCTACATGGGATATGTCCATAAAAACCCTCCCCTCAGGGGAGACCAAAAGATTATATGAACCAGAATAGATGTAGACACCAAGGAAATAAGTCTCTCTAAATCTACAGCATCGACACACATATGAACTCAAATAGATTGGGGCAGCATCCCTAGTGACTGCATGGACTTGGACCAGATGGGTTCTTCGAGCTGAAAGGAGACGTGCTCCTATCCCTAATCCAGAAGTTATCTCTAATTGATAATCACTTGCAGATGAAAATTTAGTTTTCTCCAGGGGAGTCTCACTGGGGAAACAAACTACACTCCATGATAGGCTGCATGCCCAGAAGTTGATAAACAACAGAAAATGAATTCATCTGCATATTTGGAAGTTCCTTGCCTCAAAATGTTTTGTTAGGGCTTTATTTGTCTTTTAATTTTATCTTATTTTTTTATTTTTATAAAATGAAAAGAAATGGAGGATTTACTTTCCTTGAAAAAACGTATCTGAGTGAAACCAGATGTACTAGTTTAGAACTGAATGAATTTAAGAACTTATGGAGCATATCTTTACTTTAAAAGGTACAATAAAGACCTGTGTTAAGTTCTTTCATGAAATACTATTATACTTTGACACAGAACCTACATTTGAAGATCAATTTTTCAATTTTTATTTTTCATTTTAGTAATCTAATTTCATATTCTAATTCATACATATTCATATATCTTTTAGCATACATGCCTTTGCATATATATTTTGGCTTCTAGTTTAGTATTTTTATGGAATCCTTGATTGTGTGAACAAGAGGGTCTCTGCAGCTATATCTGCTTCTTGTGTTTTTTCTTGGGCTCTTTTTCTTCTGTTTGGTTGTTTTGTTATATTGTGATGTGTTAGTTTTTAATCCCATCATATTTTATTATTATCCTTTAAAAGTCTAATTAATTTCTAATGAAAGAGGGAAAAGAGGTGGATCCAGATGGGAAGGGAGTTGGGGAGGAACTGGGAGTAGCAGAGGAAGAGGAAACTAATCAGTATTTATTGTGTTTTTTAAAAATATATTTTTACAATAAAGGGAAAATCATTTGCAAAAAATTAATAAATACACCAACTTAGCTTACTGTAACACGTATAGCAAGTTAAGGTGTTTCTTTTTCAGTATTTTATCATAGAATTCGTAACAATATGATAGCAAAGTACTTTGAAATGATTTCTGCATATTCATTCTTAAATCCAATAAATGAATGTCTCAATATACAAAATAAGAGGAATCAGAAATGGGTTGAAGAAAGGAAAAAGAGACATACATCATCTAATTCTATTTAAGTTAATGTCTGTGACCAAGTAATTCTGGATTGTATTGCTAGAGCACAAATTGATCCTTGTCACACTGTGCATCAGACAAACAAAGGTCATGAGGAATCTGTAGGTCATTTTGAAAAATTCCTATTTAGCATTAATGTGATATTTTCACGTGGGATTATTTGTCACAACAACAAACTGTTATTATCTGTGTATTTCATTGTTAAATACTATATGTCTATAAACTTTATTAAGATTTCAAGGCAAATCTAACAAAAGTGTGCATTTGAAGAATAAGAAAGAAGTTATTTAGATAAGCCAATGTCTTGCTGGGTGAGGAACAGTAATACATCATCCAATGAGACTACACTGTAGTTCAGCCAGTCAAAAGCAAGGCTAGACAGGAGCAGCAGTTTTGGTTAAGAACAATGAGTAGCTTGGATAAATCAAAGCAGAACTACATGCTCACAGAGTAGTGCTCCGAATACATAATTGTTACTTTTTTCAGTAAGTTTTGGGTTAAGTATGATAAAATTAAATAGTTCTAAAATAATGATATTTAGGAGAGGGTGCCTGAACTTACATTCCCCTATACTCAGATCAGCGACTACCCTCATTATCATTTTAGAACCTACATCCAGTAGCTGATGGAAGCAGATGCAGTGATTCGCAACTAAGTACTGGCTGAGCTCCTAGACTTCAGTTGAAGAGAGGGAGGAGGGATCACAGGAGCAAATGAGGTCAAGATCATGATGGAGAAAACCACAGAGACAGCTGACCGAGCTGGTGGAAGCTCATGGACTCTGGCCTGTCAGCCAAGGAACATGCATGGGACCAAACTAGACCCTCTGAGTGTGGGTGATAGTTATGTGGCTAGATCTGTTTGGGGAGCCCCTGACAGTGGGACCAGAACTTATCCTTGGTTCATGAAATGACTTTTTGGAACACATTCCCTAGGGTGGGATAACTTGCTCAGCCTTGACAGAGTGGGGAGGGACTTGGTCCTGCCTCAACTTAGTATGCCAGACTGTTGACTCCCCATGGGAGGCCTTACCTTCTCTTTGGAGTGGATAGGGGGGTGGGAGGGGGTGAGTTGGGAGGGAGGTGAGAGAAGGGGATTGAGGAGATTTATATGTTTATAAATCCATATAGTTGTTAAAGTTTGCAATGTCCATAAATATGTAAATATATCTGAAATCTTCAAATCTTATATAAATTAATTCTACCTCTTGAAAACTGTTGTAGTAATATCTTTTATCATATTTCACTAAGGATTGGAACATGCAAGCAAATATGTTAAAAACTAGGAAGAGAGATCAGCTGTCAAAAAAAAGGGGGGGCCTGCAGTCCTGGCTGTGTATGCCACGTGTTTATACAATGGTGAATAAATATGGAAAAGAGAAGAAAGAAATGATATAAACTAGTCTGAAGCCATTATACTTAAGTACAAAGATAAGTAAGAAGAAGATCATCAACTCCAGATTGCACAGACAGGTGAGGCCGGTTGGTATCTCTGCAGAAATGAACATTGCATAAAGTTGTGACTTTTTATATAATACTTAGGTCTTGAAAAAGTGTTTCATGACTATACCTGTAACCAGTCTAGAATATACGAAGACAGTACTCCTTGGCTGTCCCCACAGCTACAGGCTTATTTTCTTGTTTGCTGCTTAGATATGTGACTCCTTTTGATTTTGACATTTTTCACACACAAAAAAAGGGTTCTGTCAGTGGGCATCTTTTCCATTATTTCGGCATCTTCAAGTCTTGGCAAGATCACCTGTGAAATCGACCGTGTCTTTGAGAAAGTTATTATTAGTAGCAAATGAATTTACTTTAAAAATATAAGTAAGACTTTCATAGAAGAAGCATGAGAATATAAAAATGTGTCAGCTTAGCAAGAAAATATGGTAAAGAATTTTTCACACCAAAATGTGCCCTCATTACTTTCAGACATTTGAAATTGGAAAATGAAAAAGCTATAGTCTTCTACATTTTTAATAATGAGGCATTTGATATATAGTGACATATGTCGCTAGTATTCATAAAATTCAAGAAATATGTAGTGAGTAAAAATAAAATGTAAGATTTACTATCTCTGAAAAATGCATCTGAGTAAAACCAGATGTACTACTTTAGAACTGGATGGAGTTAAGAATTCATGGAACATATCTTTTTCTCAAAAGATGCAGTAGAGTCTTGTGCTAAGTTCTTTCAAATAAATACTATTATACTTTGATGCAGCTTCTACATTCATAGATTTTTTAGTTTTTCAATTTTTACTTTACATTTTGGTGGTCTAATTTTATATCTTATCCCAAAATGTAGATCTGATTTACATAGTGGTTAAAATAAATATATTTGGAAACCTAAAACTGTTTCAAACCATGTCATGTGTGTTAATTTTAGAAAAAAAAAAAACTTGAAAACACACACACAAATAACCCCCAAAGCCAAAAAGTACCAAAATAAAACTAAAAGTTCCCATCACCATTACACATACCACCAAAAAAAAATTCTTTTTGTGTTGGCCAACTATTGTTGGCTGGAGTGTGGCTGATATACCCAGTGACATCTATTGGAGAAACTGGTTTTCCATTTCCTAGCAGATATTAATTGCATATAACTATAACTACAACTGTGTGTGTGTGTGTGTGTGTGTGTGTGTGTGTGTGTGTGTGTGTGTGTGTGTTTCAGTCAGAGTAACTATAGACTTTAGATAGCTAGTACGGGATCAGTTGGGAGAAGGGATGGGATTTTTCCAAGGTGGGACAAACTTTGTTATAGAAAGATAAGGAAATAAAGGAGAATTGGGGAGGAATTGGGAGTAGCAGAGGAAGAGGATAGGGATATTAACTGACAGGAAGGAAGAAACGGCAAGGTAAAGACAGAATGGGGGTTAGACAACTAATACTAAGGGTCGTTTGAAAATCCATATGGAAACTTATTGATGTAGAAGCCCCCTAAACTACATTCATATACAAAAGGAATTTAAATGGAGTCATCATATAATATGGGAGACAATGACTTAACTAGCCATCATATGCACCATTTAAGTTCTCCAGTGCCAGCAATGGATTAGATCTTCTTGATCCAAGGGAGTCACATAGACCCTCCAAATATCATAAGCTATTTCCATGACTACTGGTTACCCTCCATAACCTCATAGCAAAGCCTTATTGCATATGACACCACTTACTTATGTCATTGAACATAGAGACATAGAGCTGATACCAAACTACAAGTTTAATGTCTACTAACTAGCAATCTTGGTGCTGGGAAATACTTTATATGCTACTAAACTTAATATCATCCCATTACAAACCTTGTGACCCAGAACGAAGATCTGACAGCAAGGTACACTAGTGCAAAAATTGCATGAATGTTATAGCAGTAACAAACCACTTTTTGATTGGATTTCAGTTTAGTCTGTGAGATAGAACCCATACTGGATACTGCTAAATTGTTCAATACTTTGAGTCTGTATACAGAGTCTATATACCTATAGGTCATAGACCTAAGGGAAATCATCTTCCTATTATTCTACTTAATGAATAACATGACTTCTAACAGCATATTATTCTACCCATAGATCAGTGCATCACTTGATCATCATCTGTAGCTGGAGTTTTCTCCAGTCCCACCTGGGCTCACAGCCACTCAGACCCAAGCAAACACCCAGAGACTTATATTACTTATAAACTGTACGTCCTTGACAGACTTCTTGCTATCTATTTCTTATATCTTAAATTAACCCATTTCTATTAATCTATAAGTTGCCACGTGGCTTGTGGCTTATCGGTACTTTTACATCTTGCTTCCTCTGTGTCTGGCAGGCAAATCCTCACTCAGCCTTCCTGTTTCCAGAATTCTCCTATTTCTTTGTTCTGCCTATACTTCCTGCCTGGCTACTGTCCAATCAGCACTATATTTACTACCCAATCAGAGCAACATACAGAGCAATATCCACAGCAATCATCAGAGAAGTTTTTTCTTACAGTGGACAGTAATTAACATAAATTTTTTTTTAAGGAACTTTTGATTTTTTGTTTTTTTGGTTTGGTTTCTTTATGTAGCCTTGGCTGTCCTAGAACTAGCTCTGTAGACCAGGTTGGCCTTGAACTCACAGAGATCCACCTGCCTCTGCCTCCTCAGTACTGGGATTAAAGGAGTGTGCTACCACAGCCCAGCCAATTTTTTTTTAATTTTAATTTAAATTAATTTTATTTTCTTTATTTTGCTATTTATTTTACAATTTTTAATTTTTTTTCATTTTACATACCAACCAAAGTTCCCTTTCCCTCCCTTCTCCTGCCCGCTTCTACTCCCCCACCTCCCATCCACTCCTCAGAGGGGGTAAGGCCTCCCTTGGGGAGTCAACAAAGTCTAGCATAACAAGGTGAGGCAGGACCAAGCCCCTCCCCACTACATCAAGGCTGAGCAAGGTATTAAACCATAGGGAATGGGCTAAAAAAAAAAAAAACAGTTCATACGCCTGGGATAAGTCTTGATCCCACTACCAGGGACCCCACAAACAGATAAAGCCAAACCACTGTCACTCACAATCAAAGGGCCAAATCAAAATGACACAGAGATACCATCTTATACCTGTCAGAATGGCTAAGATACAAAACACTGATGACAACTTATGTTGGAGAGGATGTGGAACAAGGGGAATACTACTTCACTGCTGGTGGGAGTGCAAACTTGTACAGTCACTCTGGAAATCAGTATAGTGTTTTATCAGAAAATTGGGAATCAATCTGCCTCAAGACCAAGCAATACCACTATTTGGGCATATACTCTAAAGATTCCCAATCATACCACAAGCACACTTGCTCAACTAAGTTCATAGCAGCATTATTCATAATAGAAAGAACCTGGAAACAACCTAGATGTCCCTCAACTAAAGAATGGATAAAGAAAATGTGGTACATTTACAAAAGAGAATATTACTCAGTGGAAAAACCAATGACATCTTGAAATTTGTAGGCAAATGTATGCAACTAGAAAAAATCATCCTGAATGGGGTAACCCAGTCCCAGAAAGAGAAACATGGCATGTGCTCACTCATAAGTGGATATTAGACACAAAGCAAAAGGTAAACAGGCTACAATCCACAACCCCAGAGAAGGAGGTAAAAAGGAAGAACCTAAGAGGATCAAGCATGGAGCGCCCCAGGAAGGGGAAATAGTTAAGATCTCCTGTGTAAACTGGCAGGAGGGGGGTAGAAAGGAGGGGAAGGGGATGGGAAGGTGAAGGATCAAGATTGCTATTTATTTTGATGTTGGTTTAATTAGTCTATGATTTTAAAAACTACTTAACTTCTAGCCAATGTTAAATGTATATATGTAGAGTTTAATACTATATATTTATGTATCATATTTTTTCAATATTTAATTTAACCTATTACTTATTAAGTAGTGAGGCTTTATTAAATATCTAAATTACTTTATTTCTATGAGACTTGATTGATTTATTATTAAAATTACTTAAATAGATTCTTTGAGGAATTAAAAGAAGCTGATTTGCCTTGTTCTATGTTTTTAGTTATCTCAGAAATTTTTTTATTCATTTTACATACCAACCACAGATCCCCCTCTCATTCTTCCTCCTGCTTTCTCACCAGCCTTCCCCTCCCCGACCCACCCACCCCCCATCCCCTCCTCCAAAAAGTAAGGGCTCACATGGGGAGTCAGCAAAGCCTGGTACATTCTGAATAGTTGATGGCCCTGTTTTATAGTGTATAAAAAAATGACCTCCTCAACAGACATTTGCTCAGCCATGTTCATTGATGCTCTACTCACAAAGCTAGGAAGTGGAAAAAATCTAAATGTCAAACATCAAATTACATATATGCATACATTCAAAGAGAAATGCAGTGCTTTGGTTTTGTTTGTTTGTTTGAGTCATAAGAGAAGTGACCCAGCCGGGCGGTGGTGGCGCACGCCTTTAATCCCAGCACTCGGGAGGCAGAGCCAGGTGGATCTCTGTGAGTTCGAGGCCAGCCTGGGCTACCAAGTGAGTTCCAGGACAGGCGCAAAGCTACACAGAGAAACCCTGTCTCGAAAAAAACAAAAAAACAAAAAAAAACAAAAAAAAAAAAAAAAGAGAAGTGACCCAAAGTCATAGTCAGGACCTACTTATTTGTAGTAGAAGGTGCTAGAGACAAGTAGTTAAGAACAGTTAATTTTGATAAATACCATATACTGAAAGTGAATTAAAAGACAGAGATTCTTCGGAGTCCATAGTGTACATGAGTAATACTTTCCAATATCACACTACTCTCTCACAGTGAGGAGCCAAACAAGATATCTATCTAACTCTGGCAGAGAAACAGAAAGAGAAGCCATTGTGAATTATAATCAGAGAAGGGTAGGGATCGGCAGAGGATGGTGCACGCTAATAAAGGGTTATTGCATTTAGGAGATTGTCTTGCAGGCTTCAGAACTCTGGATTTTCTGACTCAACTCCATGGGGTGAAACGTAAGAAATAAGTGAGAAAGTCTGGAAAATCAGTCCATTAAAGAGCCAAATTTCCTTCACAAGATCGTAACACTTTGCTTTCTCCACTGCTTATCCCCTCACCAGTAAGATTCTACTGTGTGACAGTGATGTAGTGCTGGTGACACTGCTGGGTTTGGACTCATCCTGTCGTGACAGTGGAGACAAAACAAGGATAAGACAGGAATGTTAATCCTCTGTCACACAAAACTACAGCAATCATTTAATACGGCTATAACTCAAGCCAGAGTAACATAAATCCCAACTAGAGTGTGCCTAAGTCAACTTCTGTTCTCTTATATGCCATATCTGGCTTCAACAAAAATTACAAGGCATCCCAAAAAGGTTAGGAAAAAGCACACTTATGAAAGAAAGAGTACGTATAATTACATGACAAAAATATGACATTGAGGTTAAAATTGTCAAGCAATGAATTTGAAATAGTTATGATTAGGTTGTTAAGAAGCTTTATGGAAAATTGCATGAGTTAGAAGATACAATTTATGCAAGATATGAAGAATGGCAGATAAAGAATATACGAAGTTGAAACTATTGAAATGTCCCTTATTCTTACTGGATTTCAAAAATAACATTAAATAGATTGTGGCATTCCTTTACCAGGGAGTTTATGTCTATTCCTGACTCCCAAATAGAGAGGGCAATGGCAGCTCATAGAAATGAGTCTATCTAAGCCTAGGTTGCTGAACCAGTGAATTTATTGGGCTGCTTATAGGAACATAGGTAACTTATGAAGAAATACCATCCGATAACATACCTCAACCTGAATGATGACTCAGAGTTTTATCACTAGAGTCCAATATGAAACTTTCAGGCAAGTACATGACCAAAAAGTCTCTTCCTCGTTGGTGACTTTCTGCTTGTGTAGTGTCCAGGAGCAGTTTTGTAAGGCCTTTAAATCTCATGAACCTCTCTGCTTTCTCTATGAGGAGGAAGCTACTACTCCACAGTAAGAATGTTACAATGTTTTAGTAATTTATAGCGTGATTAGTAGGATAAAAAGTAGCTATAATGGAGTAATCATGAATACTCAGTTAGAACCAGAGGCATGTTAGTGGTGATAGGAATAAGTGATGACATAAATAGAGAAAATTACATACATGGAAATTATTAGTCAGAATATGACAATGCTTTTTTAAAAGTGAATTGTATAAATACATAAATTAAGAAATTGAAAGAATATATAAAATATTTAAATATATGCTATCTGTATTAGTTTTTTTTATTATACCTTTTGATGTAATAAAATTGCCCTTTAAAAGTAACTTGAGAGGAGCAGAGTTTGTTTTGGCTTAGGGTATAGTCTTTCACAGCAGGGAAAGCATGATGGCAGGAATTGGGGATGACTGGTATTATTGGATGTGCAATAAAGAAGAAAAAAGGATGAATCATCATATATGTCTCTCTTCCCTTTTTTATTCAGCCCAAGACATCTGCCTGTGAAGTGGAGCTGCCAAAAGATGGTGTGGGGCTTTCTTTCCTAACTCTAGATAATGCCTCACAGAAAGCCCAGATACTGATCTCTAAAGTCACTGTAGATCTTATCAAGTCACTGTAGATCTTATCAAGTTCACAATATTAAACCTGAAAATGTCTAAAATACACACTGCCATGTAAGAAATTAAATATACAAAATTTAGGTCTATATTGAATATTATATCATGGCAATATTAACAAAAGAAAGTAGAAATTGTTGTTTAATTGAAGACAAAATACAAATAAGTATTATTATAAAGGAAAAAGAAGAATTAAATAATGATAAAGGGGCCAATTATCCAAGAAAATAATATTGCTAAACATGTATGAAACCAATCCTGCACTGCTAAAATACATAATGTAAGACTGAAGGAGCTAAATGAGAAATAGAAAATTATACTATCACTGTAAGACATATTCCCTTAATTTATCAATTTTATACCTCAATAATGGAATTTTATTACAAACCCCCAAACAGACTAAGAAAGAGCTCTAAAGACACCTTTCTAAATGATTAATAAACAGGCATAATATCAATAAAGATATCTTTGACAACAAGAGTGATATACATGGACTGGAGAGATGGCTAAGTAGTTAAGAGGACTTACTGTTCTTCCAAGGACCTGGGTTCAATTTCCAGGACCCATGTCACAGAATGCAAAACTGGCTTTATCTGTGTCTTCAGAAAACCTGGAACCCTTTTCTGATCCTTGGATACCTTCACATACGGTACACACACACACACACACACACACACACACACACACACACACACACACACGCGCACGCGCACGCGCACGCACGCACACGCACACGCACACACACAGAAAGAGAGAGAGAGAGAGAGAGAGAGAGTAATTAGAAGAACAAATGATCAACATGTAGAAGTGTTGGTAGTTGCTTGTTCATATTCAGAGGTAATTTCTCTCCTTCCTTCTCTAACACATAGTCATTAAAAAAGAAAAAAGTTTTTTGGCAACTTTTGAAAGTTTGAAGTTGATACAAATAAGTAGTGTTTGATATACAATAACACAAAACAAATATTTATGATTCTATATTGATACAAGTGAGTAGATAATGAACAAATGATTGAGTATAACTCTAATAAGATTTCCAAAGAATTCACTAATCTTTCACTTTTTGGACTGTTTGATCTTGTACACATGTTTTATTTTTCTCTAGACTATCATTTCAGTTAATTGGAAAAAAAATCATTTGCTCTTTTCTCTTTTTGTGTTCTTAGTGCAAATTTGTCTGGGTTGTGATTATATCATATACCCTTAATCATCTTTCTAAGCATGCAGAAATCTCTACTGGCTTTCATTATTTGCTCCTTTTTATTTCCAACCCTAATTTATGTGTGATTACCTTACTTTCCAAGACATGGTTCATGTGGGCCATGTGAACATATTTATTCTCCCAATGCTCTGTCCCATCCACTGAGAGCATGACTGATAGCCAGCCATGTACTTTCTCTGCACGCAGTGCCTGAATGATGACCGTTGTATGTCATGAAAGCCTCTAAAGTCGGATTAACTCATAGAAATCTCACAGACAGCATTAGAATACCAAACTACCATTTATCACAACTGTCTGTTTAGAGATTGAACAGATATCTCACTTCTATCAGAGGGTGTACATTCAGCCTTACCTAAGGATAACATTCTGTCTGTAAATAAAGCAAAATTTAATGAAGTAAGACCCGTCTGTTATTAGCCTAAATTTTAATTATGCCTAAAATCTCACTTAATCTTAGAGTTTATTATTGCATAAACCAATAAAATCTCTTATAAGTTCAAGGAATTTTAGTATATGATTTATTTTTCTTCCTTACATGTTAAGTAAAACTAGTTTACTAAATATATTTAGATTGTTTTATCATCAGCCTTAGAAAGAAAAAAGAAACCCCACTCCACTTTCTCTATAAAAACTCTCCATAACGTGCATGACTTTCTTCTGGAAACTTAAAAGTCATAGAGAGAAGTATGGTATTAATGTCATTGTGAGGTAAGTATTTCCTATTAGTATTGTTTTCTCACACTACTAGGTTTTTAGATTATAGACAGGATTGTTTATTTAAGCACTTATGAGTCTTTGTGCATAACAGATATTTATACATAATACTAGTATTTTACTCTTTTCACTGTATAAGTTTGAAAAGTTGAAGATAAGAATACTGTGTTGCTTATCCAAAGTCACAATATTATCTGGCAGAATTATGTATCATATATCAAACTTTTGTTTTGAAAGTATCTTCAGTGAGTCGTTGTTGCTCATTAGCCATGTCACTTGGCCACCTGTTACTGGGGAGCTATATTGAGGAATTCTGTATGGAAGGCAACTGTAACTTTCTACCTGAGCTTGAACCACCAAGCAGATGACAAGATGAACTATATGACTCAGCTTTAACATCAGCCTTGGATTCTGACCCTTAGTATTCTAATATATGGACGTTAGGCATTATCATGTTCTTTCAAGTGCTTTAAAGATTATTCTTCCATACCTGGATGAATTCAAGGGGCTTGGTAGACTAGTTTATGAGACAAGTGAACCCAATCCATTGACTGTCTGGGAAAAACATCATAAAAGGTCATTATATGGGAGATGTTTAGTCTTACTGCAACTTGATATGCCCTGTTTTGTTGATATCCATTAGAGGCCTGTCCTTTCCTGAATAGAAATGGAGAAGGAGTGGATTGGGGAGTGGGGATAAAGAGAGGTTAAGAAGGGACTGGGTGTAGGAGAGGGAGGGAAAACTGTGGCTGGGATGCAAAATAAATAAATAAATAAATATATTTTTGAAAAAAGAGGTCATTAAAAAGTACGATGTAGAAATAATCATAGAAAAAGTAATGAAAGAAATGGCATCAAAGTCTTCCTAACAGTCTTAACTGAATAATGTGAACCTATTGATCTAAGGTTAAAATCTATAAAGGTATTGTCTTAACAGAATCCAAACTCAGTAAAATAAATTAATAAATGGAGGGTACAGTGCACACCTGTGAGGGTAGGGATAATGGATTTAAGGCTGGCATCTTCTCTGAGGACATTCCCAGGGTAGCTCAAAACCAAGCAAACAAAGGTGCTTTTTATAACAACAATGTTTATGTCTTAAGTAGCGCACTGAGAAATGACTGTCTTTCCACTCAAGGTGCACTTCATGTACCAGTGTTGCAAAGGCAAGCTCATACTCAAAACTGAAAGGGGAGGGGTGAACCAGCTCTAGAGGAAAAGGAAGATGCTTTAAAGAATAGAAATTTCCATAGAGAAATGGAGAAATGGTGAGAAATATCAACAGGCAGAATAAAAGGAACAGGAAAAACTTCATGAACAGAAGAAATTGATTCGGTAGTGAAAACAAAAAAGATGAATTTTGCATTAATATAAAGTATTGTTATGAATTTGTTATCAAAAAGAATTAATATGACCACTGTATCTTGGGGCTAGCTGTTTGTCTACTTAATGATAAACAAAAGATTTCTATTTTTGAGAAATTCATAAGCTTGTATGTGAACAAGAAAATAATAAAATCATATAAAATATAACAAAACACATATTCAAAAGGAGCCCTTGAAGTGCAATACCTTCAAAATGAAGACTGCAAGTTGAAGGTATATTTTTATGCATATGTTATTACTTACTTATAACATCCCAGGAATGCTTCTTCACATAGATTTATAACAACAGTTTTCCATGTTTTAATGCATAGAAACTTAGAGACTATAAGGAAGTTGAATATAGTTACAATCTGGAATTTGCAGTTATTAGAGGAAGTTGTTGTGGCATTTAAATTTCCTAGAATTTACCATGTACATGTGGTTCAAAAGCAAGATTTCAAACTTATGAAAAGATGGAGATGAATCACATCATTGAGGCTCTGTATGATTCCAGAAAGTTACAGAGCATGAGCCAGCTTCTAATATGCAATCTTTTAGTATTGTATTCCAGCTTTCTGACATTAGCTCTGTTGGCCTCCCCTTCTGCACTCTAAGAAAGTAGACATCTTTCTTATTTTTCTGAGATGTGCTTTTGAATTAAAGCGTGGTAAATAGAACCTGGAATATAGTCACTGTTTAACAAGGTAACCAAGGTAAAAGAGGATTGATTGACTTTAATTTTCTAAATGATAAGTCATAAAATTAAAAGTTGATTGATGGAAATTAGAAGATTAAAGATTTTTAAGTGTTTAATATTTTTCCTACTTTTCATTAAGCACAGATATAAAATCACATTTTTAATTACTATTTAATTTTATTGATCCTAATTATCACTTTACTCATTCCCATTTTTCTTTTCATCTTTTACTCCATACTCCCAGTCAATTTTATCCTGTGTTAAAATTAACATACCATAGACAATAGCCAAAACATTATCTTCCTTTTAATCAGCTGCTGCTGAATAAAATTTTATTTACCACTATATTCCAAACAATCACAATTTAGTTCCTACTTAAATATATCAAATAATAAGATAATTAAAAATGCTATTCCACAAATAGACCACACATTGTCCTGCATCACTAGTGAATCTTGACATGTTGGCCTCTGCCCTCTCATCCCACACAGCTGTCTGTTCCAAGTACATTTTCCCATTGGACTTCATTAGGGAGTTCTAATGATCACTTGATGGATGCTCACTTAAATGTTAAGTTTTGTATAAATATATATAGTGGATATTCCCCACTCTAAAAAAAATATTTTTTCCTTTGGACTTATTAAAGCTTGGTAAAGAAAACAAAGCATAATCTGTCCTTATACTATTGTAATTTAAAAATGAGTCTTAACACAAAGCCAGGGGACCTCCTCCAAACCATATGACTTTCTTAGTACATTTTAATTGTGGAAGAAGGTGAGTATCCACAACCCAAAATGTTTTAAGCCTTACAAGACTCTCACCAGCATTAAAATGGATAGGATATCTTCTAGTAGACTTAACACAGTCTATTTTATACCACACTGATAATACAGAGAGTGAGAAATCATATTTGATATTTTAGACTGCCCTTGTTTACATTTATCTAAAAATTACTTCAAGCATTTCTCATACTGCCTTACCCTTGTTTGATTGCTTCCTTTTTTCTACTTGAAGAGTAGAACATGATGTCAAACACAGGTAATATGGCCTTGTGACTTTGAAATAGACTGCTGTCAAGTTAACTTCCCTTCAACATAATTTTTTAATTTAAAATTAAACACTAATAATATGTACCTAACAGCAAAGTTTAAGAGTTAAATTGAATACAAAAACATAAAAATTTAGCTCAATGTTAGGTTCCTAGGCAATACTCCATTCATAGTAATTACTATTGCTGCTGTTAATATTCTAACAATGGTTTTCCTAAAATTTTAGTATATAATATATGTTAAAATTAATATTAGTCTGTAAATGTGACTTAGCCATGTCATGAAAGGAAATTAGTGATGGAGAAAGGTAATGTATATTATGTTCTGCATCTGTATGGAAAGGCTGAGTGTGTACCACGCTATCAAAATTTGTTTTTCCCCTTTATCCTGATTATGTCACCTTGAATTATGAAAGGCAGGACCTAATTCCCACCTATCAAACAGAAAAAAAGGAACTAAGTGCTGAATGACCTTTTTTTTGTTTGTTTGTTTTTTTTTGTTTTTGTTTTTTCGAGACAGGGTTTCTCTGTGTAGCTTTGCGCCTCTCCTGGAACTCACTTGGTAGCCCAGGCTGGCCTCGAACTCACAGAGATCCACCTGGCTCTGCCTCCCGAGTGCTGGGATTAAAGGCGTGCGCCACCACCGCCCGGCTCTGAATGACCTTTTAATGCAAAAAAAATGATAATGGATGGGCTATGACTTTTCCAAGGATATATCTGAAACACAACCACCATCATCCCAATGTTATACACATATTACTACAGTATAAATCACCCTAATATGCTAGATTTTTAATTCAAAACATGGATTAATTTCACACATTTGTAATGTTTGACAATCTGAAAACTAAGAACATACACAAATACCTTCTATCTAGAAACAGACTATAGAGTACTAACATGATTTTACATATTATGCTTAAAGTCATAGTCACAGATGCTTAAGCACATAAATATGACACTCTTACAGAGGAACAAAATAGAGGAACATAGGAAGAGCATAGGTTTTGAAAAGTATGGTGATTATAGAAAGTGTCATCTTTTCATTTTACTTAAGTCAGTGTAATCAGAAAGAAATACCTGAGTTTGGAGAAAATCATGTCTATTAAAAGAATCTATTTCCAATTCAAAAAAAAAAAAGAAAAGAAGTCATAATCCAAGAAAGAAAAAGTAGCTAAGAACTTTCTAGAGGCAGAAAGGCTTCATCTAGCAATTGATGGGACCAACAGCCAAACATTGGGTGGAGCTGGGGTAATACTGCAGAAGAGGGTGGGGAATAGTTTTAGGAGCCAAAGAGGCCAAGACACGACAAGAAAATGCCCCAAAGAACCAACTAACTAGATCACATAGGGGCTCACAGAGACTGAAGCAACAATTAGGGAAGCTTTATGGCTCTGACTTACATCCTCTGCCTATCTGTTATGGTTGTGTAGCTTGGTGTTCTTGTGGACTACTAACTGTGGGAGAAGCGCTGTCTCTGACTCTTTTGCCAGCTTCTGGGACACTTTTCCTCCTGCTGTTTCCTCCAGCCTTAATATGAGGGGATGTGTCTAGTTTTCCTAAAATTGATATCTCATGTTTGGTTGAAATCCCTGGGAGGGAGGCCTGCCCTTTTCTGAAGAGAAAGGAGAAGGAATGGATCTTGGGAAGAGGGTAAGTGGGGAGGGGGGGACTGAGAGGAGAGAAAGGAGGTGAAACTTCAGTCAGCATATAATATGTAAAAAAAGAAAAAAATTAATAATAATAATAATCATAATAACAATAACAATAATGGTAAAAGAAGCTTCACATCAGAATCACAGTGAATCTCAACCAAAATAAATGTGCCAAAGCTGGACAGAAGATGTGTTACCTCTTGGAAAGAAGAATTCAACCATCGGCTGGCTGCTTCCTCATCCCAGAAAGAACAAGGAGAACAAGTTTGCTTGTCAATAAAAGAGCAAATAAAGAACAAGGGAGAAAAAAAATACAGTCTGATTTACAATGCAAGAAAACATCTTACTTATCTCCTACAAAATCAAGCTACTCTGTTAAGGGCTCATGCAGATAAGTTGGAATATCTCCTAGTATACTAAATATAGACATGAAGAATACAATAGAAGCAGACCATGTGCCTTTTAGTTTATAAAACACAGTGATTTTATGCCACATAAGCCCAATAAATTATAAGTACAAAGCAGTTGGCATTTGCTTTGAAAAATAGTGTGAACAAGAATTTGAAATACTACTTCATACTGAATATAATTTTTTTCTGATCAATCAATTTAAGATGTCTAACCATTTTCTTTATATCAGCAAAAAAGATTGTGTATCCTGTCAATACGTAATTCCAACCTGCTCTAAAACTCTTTTGATAAGTTCACCTGAACAGTGTGTTTGCTGAATTGCCTTTCTTGTGGCAATACTCATTACACGTAACAGTGTCTACAGTGGCAGATTGTCATAAAATAATGATACACTGAATGACAAACAAGGCCAGAAGTAACCCTCATTCCAGCAGTCCTATATTTAAGGAGTCGATTTAATTTGGAAAATTTGAAAATAACATCCGCAATCATCTGTAAGCAAACTGTTGCTACCTAAAATTCAGAAACCAGGTTCTAACAATAATCCTATCTCGGCCACTCAAACAGAGTCAAATCTTCCACCGATTACACTAAGAACTCAATAGATTCAGATGCATAGGAACCCTCGTGCTTTATTTTGTTTCCTGATCTTTCTCTACCCTTTGTAGACAAGAATGAGAGTTTATACTCTGACTTTCATTCTGTGGGCTACAGGTTCAGTATTTTCACATTCAATCACACAGGTCACACAAACATTTGATGCAATAAATAAAAACTCTAAGCATATTCTATTAATTTAAAATAAATAACAAACTACAGTAATATACTTTAAATGTGTATTATAAATTATACATTAAAAAAAATAATAAAAGAAATGTTTTACTTTTAAAGAGTTGGAACTCCTTTTTTGTGTAAATAAGTTTGTATGGAATAATAACTAAAAGCAACTAGATAGACATCCATACCTCAAATATTATGTTTATGTTTTTGTGTGTACACATGTAAAGTAAAAGTTTTGTCAGCTGGAAACTAAAAATGAGAATAAATATGCTACTTTGTCAAATAAAAAACTGTCACTATGAATGCCTACCTATCTCTGAATTTCTACATGGAGGAAATAAGGATCAAGGACAAAAGTAAACTGAAGTAAATAACTAATTTCGGCTAAAAAGGGATGGCAAGGACTGGGTCAGATTGTACCTCACTGATAGAATGCTTGCTAGACATTAGAACTAAGATTTATTTCACAACACTGGTAATAAAATTAAGGAACGATGAATAGCATAAAAATAAACATTTTTTTATATTCTGGTTTTACATCTTGTTAGATGGATAGCATAGAACCCCATCAGTGATACTCAGTTGACCTTTTCACCTGTATCTGTTCCTTTCCCACTGCTGTGACTAAGTATCTGACATATAGGAACAAAAGGAAAATGAAAACCAGATTTGCTTTGACTAATGCCTTGCGGGCCTGAAGTCTCTCATAGGGGTAAGGCCTGAACATGGAAGCATGAGGCAGCTGATACACTGTGTTGGCTGTCAGTGCCCATGCTCAGATTGCTTCCTCTTCTCTCTCATCATTAAGTCATGCATTGAAGCCCCTGGAATGTTACCACCTACATTCTAGGAGAGTCTTTTCCTTCAGTAGATTCTTTTTGGAAATGCTCCTGAGGACATAGACAGAGGTATATCTATCTCCTAGATGGATCCAAATCCAATAGTATTGACAATGAAAATTAAAAATGTAATCTAAAGGCATATCTTTGGATGCAGTTTGTTTGTTTAAGATATGTTCTCCCGATACAGCCTTCAATTAGCCTAGAACTCAATATAAAGACCAGAGTGGCCTTGAACCCATAGATATCCTCTGTCTTTATCTCCCAAGTGAAAGATTAAGGGCATACTCTACCACATCCAGCTAAGGAAAGATAGAGTATAGTAATGTAAAGAGATAAAGGGAAATGTGTAATAAGAGTATTAAATGAAGAGGGCATGAGAAAGCATGGTAAAGAAGAGAATTTGGGGAGGGAAAGCTAATGCTAAAGGCTTTTTGGAAAGCCATGTGGAAACCTACTACTGTAGAAACTTCCTAAAATATGCACATATATGAAAGGAATTTAAATACAGTCATTATATAATAAGGGAGACAATTGCCCCAACTAGACACCTTATCCCATCAAGTGGAAATTGCCAGGAATGGGTTACATATTATTGAGTCATTGACCATAGAGATTCTATATATACCCCTCTAAGAACAATGGCTGACTGCCAAGGGTACTGATTACTTTCCACAACCTGATAAAGATATCACTTATTTCTGTGATCAAACATGGAGAAATCAAGGTGGTACACAACTGCAAGCTTCTCTCACACAGATTAATGTTCATGGTGCTGGAAGAAACTTTGAATACTACTAAAGGGAAAGGTAATCACCAAAATCATTTTTCTACAAATCTAGTGACCTCTGACAGAAACCTGCCTACAAGATAGACTGCTGCAATAATGACACAATGTTATTAGAGCAACCAACCACTGTTCTTTATTGAATTGAATCTGCACTCTACAAGACAGAACCACCAATACTTGAAATTGCTAATGTGGCCAACAATATCAGACTAGATACAGATGGGTCATGGAAGCTAAGAAAAAGACTACTACTATTATTATGCTTTAAATTTTAATAAAATTGACTCCTAAATGACATATTTCTATACACAAAGTTCAGAGTGCTGCTCAAGCCATATCAGAGAAGCTTCTTTTGGTAGATGGCACTTTAAACAGAGATCCAGAACTGGACTTTCTGAGTTAGAGTTTCAGTTTCTGTGAAGAGACATCATGACCATGACAATTCTTATAAAGGAAACTCTTCAATTTTGGTGGCCTACTTACAGTTCAGAGGTTTAGTCCATTATTGTCATGGTGAGAAGCAAGGTAATATGCAGGCAAATGTGGTGCTAGAGAAGGAATTGAGAGTTCTTACATCTTGCCTCACAGGCATCAGGAAGTGGTCTCTCTCACTAGGTATGGCCTGAGCATATATGAGACCCCAAAGCCCACCTCCATAGTGACATATTGTCTCCAACAAGGCCACACTTCTTAATAGTTCTACTCCCTCTGGGGTCCATTTTATTTCAAACTACCATATGGGCAAAATGCAAAGAATGGGACACTTTGGATCACTCAACCTTAAATGGGATGGCATTTTCCTTTCATCAAGGTTGAGGAATCTATGCAGAAAAGATTTTGAGAGCTACAGGTGGTAAGTGACTACAAGGAAACAGTCTTCCAGAAACAACAGTGCAATAAACATATGATCCACGGCCCTGGGTGGAGCTCTGGGAGTCCAACTGGCGAGAAAGAGGAGGGTTTATATGAGCAAGAATTGTTGAGCCCAAGGTTGGCTAAAGCACAGGGACAAATAGCCAAACAAATGGAAACACATGAACTATGAACCAACGGCTGAGGGGTCCCCAGCTGGATCAGGTCCTCTGAATAGGTGAGACAGTTGATTGGCTTGATCTGTTTGGGAGGCATTCAAGCAGTGGGACCTGGTCCTGTGCTCAGTGCATGAGTTGGCTGTTTGAAACCTGGGGCTTATGCAGGGAAGCTTGGCTCAGCCTGGGAGGAGGGTACTGGACCTGCCTGGACTGAGTCTACCAGGTTGATCTCAATCCTCGGGGGAGTCTTTGCCCTGAAGGAGGTGAGAATAGGGGGTGGGCTGGGGGGGAAGAGGAGGGGGTCGGGAAGGGGGAGAACAAGGCAATCCGTGGTTGATATGTAGAATTAAATTAAATTGTTAAATAAAATAAAATAAAACAAAATAAAAGAAATTTACAAATAAAAAAACATATGAACTCACGGAGAGTGTGAGATCATGCACAAGACATGTTCAGGTTCAAAACAAAGTCTCAGCACAGACAACAGGAAGTGGACACACTAAGTTCCACCCCAAACCAATAAGCTATTTGCAGTTGATACCTATTAGGAAAATGAATACCAGTTTTCCCCAACGAAGTATAGAAGTATAACTGGATATCTCAGTTACACTCCACTGCAGGCCCCATGCCTGGGAGTAGTTAGACAACGCAAAATGAACTCCAATGCTTGTTTTCTGTTTGTTTGTTTGAGTTTTTTTTTTTTTTTTGTCTTTGTTGATGCTGTAGTTACTTTGCTTCGATTTTCATTTATTTATTTAATTAATTAATTAATTTATTTATTTATTTATTTATTGCTTTGTGCGTGAGTATATATGAGAAAGACAGAAAGACCATGGACTTGAGTGAGCAGGGAGTTTGAAGGAGTTGTGGGAGGGGAAAGAATATGATCAAAATATATTGAATGAAAATAAATTTTAAATATAAGCATTTAATCTATCACAAATCTAATACACTTCAAATATACCCATGCAATTTATTAGGTGTAGATGTAACCAACCATCTTATTAAATAAGAAACACAGAGCCGATTCAGAGAAGAAAGCCAAGAGGTCAGAGCTAAGAGCCTCACCCTTCCTGATTCAGGGATCCTCTTCAGCCAAGAGAGCTCTCCGAAAAGGACCTACTTCCTGTGTGTATGTCTTTATATAGTCTAGCTGTTCTGCCTTCTCATTGGTTGTAAACCCAAACACGTGACTGCCTCGTCACTGCCTGTATGTACCGCCCTCCAGGTCCTTAAAAGCATGTGCCACCGCCGCCACACACTTGCTATGGCTCTAATAGCTCTGACCCCCAGGCAACTTTATTAACATACAATTAAAATCACATTTCAGTACAAGTAAAATACCACCACAATAAGGCATTTATATGACTTTCTTCTACTTGCCTGAAAATTACTCAGCATCCCAGTGCATTCAGGAAATTGATGTCATCAGGAGGAAATGCCTCCTCCCTTTATTGTCTTTCTATTATCACTTAAGATTTCTTATTAAAGAACAAATCCACTTCATGGCCTTTTTATGTCAATAAATGTTGTTACCTATGCATATAAATATTTATCTATTTCTAAATACATAAGTAAAACTTGTTCATTATGTATAATATTACTTGAATGTATATTCCAAGAATGACCATTTGGTTTTGGAAAAACAATTGGTGTGCTTTTCCCTGGGAAGACTGGCTTCTATTCTCAGCATCTTTAGTTGTCTGTAGTTGTTTGTGTAGGGTTGAAACCTCCTAAATTTGAAAAAGAGTGAGGAGGGGGTAGATGGAAAGGTTTAGTGGGAGGGAAAGGAAATAAAAAAAAATGATGTAATTATATTACAATCTCAAAAATAATATTTTAAACTAAACTAATCAAACAATTCTACTAATCTTTCACTTTACCCTCTGTGGCCATCTCCTTTTAAGTGTTTTGTTCATGAAATTATTAACAATTTTTCTTAATTTTTTTTCTATTTCATTAGGAAGTGTTTTCCTCTCCATTAACACCCTTTCAGAAATGTTGTGAATTAAGGCAGTGTTATACAAAATTAACAATCTGAAGATTATTTTGCAAATATCTGCAATATGAAATAATAGTTTATTAAATAAATATATTGGGCATAGCTGAGGTCATATACTTTGAAGAACTTCCTTAGTTCTCATTTTCAAAAAAATGTTTGGGGCTATATTTCATGTTTAAATACATTTAAAATTGCATTTCTTGAAATTTAGTATCTGTAAATATATCCATTATATGAACTTTAAAATTGTACTAATAGGATAATTATGACACGATTTTGTTTTGTATCATGTTGAGTTTTTGCTAACTAATTTAACAACTAAATTTGAGAGTTAATTGAAGGTACAAAAACAACTATTACAACAATTATCATGTCTTGAAGCCTAAACAAGAAATAAAAATGGTAGGATGTGGGTAATGTTAGAACACAGCTAATAAGTGTGTGAAAAAAAATTATTTCAGAATCAGAAAGCTTCTATGAGGTAAACACAATTAAAAGTGAGGGACTTAAAACTGGAAAGGTAAAGTCGATGGTGAAGTTTATAAAGTTTTATTATTTTCTTGATTATGGCAAAGTTTTATGTAGTATTTATTGAGGCCTGTGTTGATGACATGAAGCTTAACATCATTTAAAGATGAAACAATTAGAAAACATGTATATTAAGTTTATAATTCTTTTTTTAAGTTTTTTTTAAAGATTTACTTGTTTATTATGTATACAGGGTTCTATCTGCATGCATAACTGCATGCCAGAAAAATGCATCAGATCTCATTATAGACGATTGTAAGTCACCATGTCATTGCTGGGAATTGAACTCAGGACCTCTGGAAGAAAAGGCAGTGCTCTTAACCTCTGAGCCATCTCTCCCACCCTGAGCTCATAATTTTTAAAGATAATTTTATCAACCAAGATAATAATGAGACCAAGGACAAACAGCCATTGGATGTAGATTAGATTAGTTCATCGGTAGAGATGAACTGGAAATTATCACAAGAAGGTTTTGTGCACAGAAGGGTTCCAATTTAATGTTGTTTATTTAAGAAAGAAGAAACAAGCCGGGCGGTGGTGGCGCACGCCTTTAATCCCAGCACTCGGGAGGCAGAGCCAGGCAGATCTCTGTGAGTTCGAGGCCAGCCTGGGCTACCAAGTGAGTCCCAGGAAAGGCGCAAAGCTGCATAGAGAAACCCTGTCTCGAAAAACCAAAAAAAAAAAAAAAAAAAAAGAAAGAAGAAACAAAATTTATAGTGGTCCTGCTACAACAGGAAAACACCCCCAAACTCTCGTCTTCTACCAATCTGTGATTGCTTGAAAATCATAAATATGAGACTGAAGGCCCACAGGCATCATATGCCCTATGGAGCATGTCTTTATGATTTTGTTGTTGCTCTTGTTGTTTTGTGAAACAATGGGCATAAAGAATAATTACTGCAGTAATCCTCAGTGGTTCTAAATAAGAGATCAAAGAGGAAATATTTGGTAGAGAAGACAGATTGAGTTCAAGAGTTAGACGACTATTGGATACTGTTTTGAAGACAATCAATTCTCAAACTGTCAGCATCTAAAAGTAGTGATCTAAAAGTAGAAGGGAGGGGCACTTTAGAAGCAGCTGATGTCTAGATATTCACAGGAACTTTCTGCAATGTCTATGCAAATGAATAATAATATAGCCAACACATTGGGATACATACCAATATATAGGACTTTATGCTTCTAAATCAGTCCCAATATATCCCTTTTGCTTAAGGAGTTGGCAAGAGAAATCATTTGGAAATCTCCTGCTCACTTTTCCCACATAGAGGGACCTCCAATGAAGTAAAATGACCAGAGAATAATGATTAATTCGCTTATTTCATATCTGTTAGCTATTCTTTTAAATTTGGATCATTGCACTACTCTTCAGAAGGAAGCGTATTTTTCTTCAATACTGCCATATCTCTTTTTTTTTATTTCCTACCATTTCTGTAAATTGCCTGGAAGCAGCTTATATTTGTACAGCTCTCAGTTACATATGTTTCTTGTTATTGAATAGTACTCTGTATACGACTTATTTTGATAAGGCTAAATTGAATTGATTTGATAAAAAAACATATCTCTTGCTAAAAATAATCATTATTCATAGACTATTCTAGTATCCCACACCAAACACAGATGGAAAACAACATGAATGCTGCAGGAGGGAATTTAGATGAAAACAACCTTCACAATATTAATGTGACTGATAATGAGAAGTATCAGTCGTTCACTGTATAGATATGCATTGCTTTTTCTCCAAGAATGTCGATACTCTTCTACAGGAATATTTATAAGACCGCACAAATTAGAGTGGGGCAGATATAAGGTCTTGTTTATGGCTATAACAATCTGAGTATGTCCAACTTCACTAGATATAGACTCATTAAAGCCAGAGTAGCTTGACTTTTCTTGACATTGGTCAGTGTTTATTGGTGAAATGAGGTTGATAATCAAGTCTCTTATTCACCTGCTGTCTGCCATAGTACTTACATACATGACTGTGATGAGGACTAAAGAAACTATGTCAAGAAAATACGTTCATTTTCATATCTTCTCATTATTTAATAACACAAGACAATTAAATATTTTCCTGGGGTCTCAGAGTTACCACTCTCCAGACAGGTTGAAAACAAGCAAAAATCGAAAAAAGCAAGCTGGGTATGGTGGTACACACCTTTAATCCCAGCATTTGGGATGCAGATAGATCTGTAAATTCAAGTCCAGCATGGTTTGCATATTGAACTCCAGGACAGCTAAGGTTATGTAGAGAGATCTTTTCTCAAAAAAGAAAAACAATTAAATAAAAAGGAAGAGGGGCTTTTTGACTTCACATTTGATGCTTTTAGATTATAACATGTTTTGTAGTCTTTGAGAACTCATAAGAAAAAATTAATAAGGCTATAATTATTCTGTTTTAAGTCCTGAAGTATCTGTTATAAGAGAAGAAATTATCAAGCTCCAGAATATATTTCTGTGCTTAATTGAGAGTTCTGTAGCAGTTTTTTTATATATTCTATATATTAGTTAATGCTGTAAAGTATCTTTTAAATGTCACATATTTTTAAAATAATATCTGGTAACCACAGAGCCATATTGTTATTATTGTTAAGACTGAAAAATTAACCTTAGTAATGGCTAATTAGGAGTTGGTTTATGTCCCAATTTTTAAATAAATTTACAAATATTTTCTTTATCCAAATTAAAACTGCAAACATTAATGAAACACAAATGGATTTCATAAAACATTAAAAAGTACCATAAATTTGATGTTTGTATACATGTATTCATAAGGGCTAAAGTGTTCTCTATCTCTGTCTACATGTCTAAAATCTAAATCCTTTATTTATTCATATGCTTACTTACTTAAAACATTGCCAAAAATATTTCTTGGCACAATGCTACTTCCCTTTTAAAAACCGGAATCCATTGGTTGCTCTCTGAGTTATAATATTTCCAGATGCCTAGTTATATTGCTTTCTTTAACTTGACAATAATCTGAATTATGCTTTAATATACAGCCATCAAAAATTGGATTAGGACAGTAATGTGAATGCCTATACCAGAATATAATTATTTATTGTAAAATGTTGTTTCAAAGAGGTATTGATTCATTGTAATCCAAGAAGTTTTAAAACTGTAATATAATGAGTGATATAACATAGTACCATGTTGCTGAAGATGAGCTACTGATACTTTTAGGAGTTGTGTTTTTAAATGGGTTTCCTGTCTTTCCTTCCATGCAGAGACTTTAAGTTCTACTGTTTTACTAACTGCAGACTATGGGGGGAAAAAAAACATAATATTTGAATGTACCAGCTCAATTTCAACCAGTTTATATCTGCTAATGAAATATGTATCACATAAATATATAGGGCTTTAAATAATGTAATTCTTTGGGAGAAATGTACAGGTACATATGTCCTGTGTGATGGCTAATGCTGATTCTAAATTTGAACGGATTTAGAGTCACCATGGATACAAATCTTTGCACATTTCTGTGAGTGGTTATCTAGATTAGATTAATTGAAGCGGGAAGAACCACTCTGAATGTGAGTCGCACCAGTCCCACAGTGGATTAAAAAGGAGAGAGTTAGCTGAGCACCAGCATTCATGACTTCCTGCTTTCTAACAACAGATGCAATATATGCATCTGCCTCAAAGGCAGGCTGCTATGGCTTCCCTGCCTTGAAGGACTGTGTTCTCCAACACTAAGCCGATTTAACCCTTGTTTCCCTGGTTGTTTTGTCAGCTTTTGGGTCACAGCATGTCAAGTAACTAATACAGAAAACTGATCCTGAGAAGTGAAACCATTGCTGTGATGCACATGGTCATGTGGTCATTAGGCCTTTGGAACTTGTTTACCAGAAGAATACAGAATGCTACACAAGGGGGGACAGGAAAGCCCTTGAGTACTTTAAGCAGAACTTAATGGACAATTCTGGTGCATGCTTAACACAAATGTGACCAAATATGGACAGTGGAGATCTAGCTCATGAGATTTAGGAGGGAATAAGATCTCTATCAGGAAGTGGGCAAGTGGCAATTCGTGTGATATTTTGGCAAATAATACTGCTATAGAATCCTGAAAATGCCCTGAAAACATGCAGGAGGTTGGCGTGATGGTAATAGAATGATTTGTCTGGCCGAAGAAATGTTAAGACAGAATAACATTCAGGCTGAGCCATGATTATTGTATACTGTTCTCATCTAGGCATACAGTGATAAAGGTTAAAAAACAAATCAGAAAGCATAACAAAAATGACAGGCTTAGAGGGAACAAATTACAAAGCATCTGTAATTTTTAAGAAGATTAGTATCCTGAAAGATATACATGGAGCCTGTCACTAGGACAACAGGAAAGGTGCCCCAAAGGTAAGACCTTATCTTTCTAAGGCTCCAAATGCAAATTCATTTGAAAGCTGGATGCTTAGAAAAAGAATGCTGCTGAGGGATTTACCTATTGAAAGGAACTACCCAGGGAATTGTGTCTCAAGGCCAGCACACCAAAGTCAAGGCAACTGTGGTCCAAAGAATCCATGCCCCTATCTGCACTAGCAGCAGAATTTGACAGAACTGTCTACATGATGCTAGTTCATGAGAAAAGCAGGACTCCGGGCTTTATGGAGTCTCGCATTATTGATCCTGAGAGCCACTGGAGACAGCTCTATGGGTTAGGGTTATAGTGTCCTGAAACAAGCCCTATGAGTCCACTGTGTGAAGCTGTGAAAGTGAGGCCCAACATGTGAGGAAGAGCTGTGATGCTTGAGGAGACAAAAGAACGCACTGTGGAAATCGGCCGGCTTGGAGCAGAACTGTCTCAAGAGAATCGATGCATTCTAGTAGCAGAGCTGCAGGATGAGGCTAGCAAAGCCCTTTGGGGCTCAATAACTTTATGGGAATGATGGATAAAAAATAATCCACATATCTCCTTTATAATTCTAGTACATTTTTCTATTATAGTAAAGTAATAACTAAATACTGGGATCTTTAGGTATTATATTCAGCAACCAAGAGTACAGCAACAGAAGTTCAACCATCAAAAATTAATGTCTGGCAAAAGAAGACTCAATCTGTTCCTTGTGAGATAATTATTAGGATTTGGATGAGCTAGAATTGGGAAAGGCAGGCCTTCTGGGCAAGCAACAGATTACAAGGAAAGGAAACCTATGGAGAAATCATGACCCTAGGGTAGATAGAGAAAAAAAGTAGAAGCTGAAATTTGATTAAGTAACTACTGAAATCTTAGTAACCTGTATGCTTTTGTCTTAGTTAGGTATACTATTGCTGTAATGAAATATCATGATGAAAGTTAACTTGCGGAAAGGTCTTATTTCACTTATGATTCCACTTCACTTTTCAACATGAAAGGAAATCAGGGCAGGGATCTGGAGGCAGGAGCAGATGAAGAGACCATGGCAATCAATAATTAAGAAAATATCCTACAGTCTTGCCTGTATATCAGTCCTGGTTTATTAATTTATAATTTGTTTTTACATCCTACCAAAGTTTCCCTTCCCATCTTCCAAGTTCCTTCCCCACACCCCACCACCATCTACTTCTCCTCCATTGTTTCTCGTCAGATACAGGTGGGCATCCTGTCGATATGAGCCTGACATGGTATATCAAGTTGCAATGAGACTAGGCACCTCCTCTTCTATTAAGGCTGAATGAGGCAATCTGGTAGGAAGAATAGGTCCCAAAAGCAGGCAACAGAGTCAAAGAAATCCCCTGCTTTTCACTATTAGGAGTCTCACAGGAACTCCTAAGTTACATAACTGTAACATATGCAGGTTCCTTGGTTGGCATTTCTGTCTCTGTGAGCCCCTGTGAGCCCAGGTAGGTTGGGCCTGCTGTCTAATCTCATGGATGTATTTTCTAAGGCTCCCACTTCTCCTATGACTATAGCTTACATCAAGTTGGCATAACTAGCCAGCGCAGCTTTTAATATTTAGTTTTATTTTGTTCAAGGAACACAAATAATGCAGAAAAAAAAGATAAACTTCAAATTGAAAGTCATTTGGATATGTCCTCATTAATGCACTGTTTCCTCCAATCTAGGGACACAAAGCCATATATTTTACTGTGATTGTAATATTTCAGTGTGATTAGCACTTCAGGTATATTGTTCATATATTATCATTATAACACACTAAAGTAGGTGCAAAATGCCCAATATTTAGATGACAAAATTAAAGCTCCAGAAGTATTGTAACCAGTCTAACATAATTCATTTCAGTATCAGTAGGATTATACACAGAATTTGACACATTTGACCCAATTTAGAATCTCAGGTATTATATTTTCATCCAGTAATTTTAATCACAAGAATCCTAGCATTCATAACGTTTTTATTCCATTGATGATTATTAAGTCTCATGACTATAGAAGTCTTACAGCCTGGTTCCAAGTGTACATGAAACACACTTAATCATCCTTATTATATGTTTTTTATAAAAATATTTTTAAATATATGTATATAATAAATATTATTTTTTTTTTATGTGCATTGGCATTTTGTGTGCATGTGTCTGTGTTAGGATACTGGATCCCCTGGAACTGGAGTTACAGACAGTTGTGAGCTGCCATGTGGTTGGTGAGAATTGAACCAGGGTCCTCTGGAAGAGCAGCCAATAGTCTTAACCACTGAGCCATCACTCTAGCCCACTTACCATATAATTTTGATAAATACCATATGTGCATATTTTAATAATGCAAGTTACATAAATCACAGTACTTTTTTGCACTGTAATCCAGACAAAAATATCAAGTAGAATATGAACTGTAAATTTCCTTGTCACTAATTATCCTAATTTCCTGTCTTACAATCATCTTCCAGGCTGACTTGATCTTCCTATTGATTGTTTTGTTTGTGAAGTCTCAGTGACTACTATGGTAACTGTGGGACCAGTAATGTTTTAAGTTTTCCCCTCAAACACTGTATATACATTTGTTGTTGCTAAAGCAATACCTATCACATACCTTCAGCTACTAGTATAAGGTTTTCTGAAGAGAATATTGGAAAAAAAAGTGTATCTCTATACCAAAATTTGGATAGCTTTCTGATATCTTATTGCCAGAAGCAATTCTCGTATTATATATAATATACAATAATGACAAGGTTTAAAAATTACAACAGATACCTTGGTACTACAACTTCACATTATATGTAGAATTGTTTGAAATAACTTTGAAACTATAGACTTTTATATCATTAAAATAGCATAGCATTTATCTAATTTCATAGGTTGCTTTACTTGAATCAATTGTATAAAAATAAGTATGTTCGAATTAACTTAGGCAGTTTCATTGCCTTCCTAAGATAAAAATGAAAACCTGTTTAGGATAATTTTTGTCCATGTCTTTATTTTACCACTCATTTCAAAACTTTACCAGAACATGGTGGTGACAGTTTCTTACAAGAAATTTCATTTAAAAACCAATATGTTTGATTCTTTCTTAAACAAGCAAATTACTTCATTGGATATAGGTATGAACATGTGAAAATTAAAAGCATTAGGTTGTTTGTAGCTGTTGCTGGAATATAGGCAGGTTTGCCGCATTCTTCAACTTTTTCCTTATTCACACTGTGAAAGATGATTTGTATTTCTGTCAATGGTTATTTTTCAATATTTTCTCTTTGATCCAAAATATCTTCTGGGATTTTAAAGTATGAAGCATTGAAAGTCAATTAAGCTTATTCGCTATGTTGACTTCATACATGTAAAAATAGTTAAAATTCAATAAAAGTAAGTCCTGAGTATAATAATTAAATATAAATAAATTTAAGAATATCTTCAGATTTCCCAAATTTCACCAAAATAATGAACCATTCTCATAGTTCTGAGCAGTGTACTAAGGTTGTTATTCTTCCTTAGCTGCGGAAAAACATAATAACTAAGAAATGGACATTGATATGTTAGTCTTAACTACATCCCAAGGGTCATTCAGATTGCAGTAGCTTTTCCAAAAATGTCAGTTTTTTTCATTCCAGGATTTCATACAAGGTACCAAAATGCATGTAGTAATCATATCTTCTGTGGCCTCTTGTATGTACCAGATATTAATTCTTTCCTTATAAATAACATCTTTTTTTTTAGTAATAAACCCACAAAATACCTTTATAAAATCACACTTATATAATAAAACTGAATAATAGTGGACCCAGAAGTTAATTGATGTACTTTTAGTCAGCTGATTTTAAACAAAAGCCTCAAGAACTTAAATTAGAGAAAGTAAAGTTTCTTTAATAATATTGAGAAAGTGGAATATCCACATATGCAGTGGTGGTGGTGGTGGTGGTGGTAGTGAACCTGGATCACCATCTGTCATTATGTACAGAAATCAAAATGTGAACTCAGACTTTAAGTGTAAGAGTATATGGAGATAGAGGAAAGACTTCAGAATATTGGCCTTAGCAAAGAATTTTTGGAGATGACACCCAAGCACAGGTAGCAAAAGCCAAATTTGACAAATAGGATGATATGCCACTCTGAAGCTTCTACAAAATAATGAAAGTGATTGACAAGTTCTTGTCCTAAAGCAAACTGTTCAGAATTCTCCAATTTAAGATTCTCAGTTAATACTATTTACTAACTTTGTTTTCCAAGGAAATTGAACATGTCAAATCAGCTTACTTCTTCTAAAAGTGAAGTACTTCCAAAGTTCCCTAAAGGATTACACCTTAAGTTTTAAAATATCACACATATTATGCTAACCTGAGGTTCAGAATCATTGAAGAGAACCAATGCAAACTGTCTGACTCAGAAAAATTAACAGGGAGGATATCTGAACCAGGGATACAAATCTATAAATCAAAAAATTCAATATAACTGAGAAAAAAAATAATGATGAGAGGAGAAGAGATATGCCCTAAGGTTGATTGCAATCCTACAGTAAACTTTGTTGTCCCTCTCAGGACATAAATCTAAGTAAGTCAAACTGAGTTTGTTTCAGAACGGATAAAGCCTTACAGACTTTTACAAGAAAGGAAGGAAGGAAGGAAGGAAGGAAGGAAGGAAGGAAGGAAGGAAGGAAGGAAGGAAGGAAGGAAGGAACTCAGACAGACAGAGCCTCTTTCCCTGTGATGTTTTTGTCTTGAAAGAAGGGGGAAATGCCAAATTTAATTTCTAATATGTAAGTTGAAATGATAATACAAATGGAGAGAATTTTGATTACATTGGTATCTTTTTTCTCCCATTGTAGAGATGAAGAAGCTGATGTTCTAGAATTATTAATAACTTTTCTAAAATACACTGTTAACATGTTGCAGCATATTTTTTTAACTAGGTAAAGAAGTGTTGCTGTTTTCTGCCTGCCTAAGGCACCTGATTGGTCTAATAAAAAACTGAATGACCAATAGCGAGAGAGGAGGTATAGGTGAAACTTCTGAGCAGGGAGAGAAAGTAGGGGGAGGAATTTAGGCTGGGAAGAAAAGGGATTGAAAAAAAAGAAAAGATATGCCAGGGGCCAGACAGACAGACATGGAGGAAGCAGGAAAGTAGGACATACAGAATGAAAGAAAGGACATGAAACATAATTCCATGCTGGTACCTTTTATCCTACTTTATTACCACATGTAAAATCTGGCTTTCTCTTGTTTTACTGTATGTCACTGTCTTACTTAGTGTTACTGTTGTGATAAAACACCATGGTCAAAGGCAACTTGGAGAGGGCAGGGTTTATTTTACTCACAACTCCAAGTAACCGTTCATCAACAAAAGCAGTGAGTGCATGGAGTCACACAACATGAACCTGGAGGCAGGAGCTGATCAGAGGCTATGAAGGGGTGCTGCTTACTGGTTTGCTCCTCATGGTTTGCTCAGCCTGCTTTCTTATAGAACCCAGGACCACCAGCTGGGGCTAGCACCACTTTCAATGGCCTGGGCCCTCCCCTCACCAAGAACTTACTAAGAAAATGCCCTCAAGGTTTGCCCAGAACTGGATCTTATGGAGGCGTTTTCTCAATGGAGGCTCCTCCTCTATAATGACTCCTGCCTGTGTCAAGCTGACATAAACCTAGTCAGTGCAATCACCACTGACATATTGAGAATGCTGGCTCACAACATCCACCATTAGTTCATTTATTTAATTCAATACACATGTACAGTACTATCGGAAATGTCAAAACAAATATCAAAATGTAAAACAATTCATTAAATCGATTCAAGATTACGTGTAACTCTTCAGGCCATTTGTTCCTAACGTTACCTTGATTCTTAGCTTGCCACCAAGCTCTCAATGACTTGGCTTCATGCAACTTAATACATTTTGATAGCAGCTCACTCTTCAAGACAAACTTGAATCTTTGACTGAATAAATATTCCTTTTGTTTGCTTTGGGCTTTTCTTTGTGTTCTGTCTCATTATACTTATAGTTTCATGTAAACTTTAACATCCACTATAGGCCATTATAGGTGCCTATTTTCTGGCCTGAAAAACATTTTCAATGTTAACAACCTGTACTCTCTACATTCAATCTATCCTCCCTCTTCCCTTAACTCCTCCTATATGAGATATGTGTACTATGCCTATAATTTAACCTTCTGAAAATTATTATGTTTTAGAGTCACAAAATATGATTTTTTTCATTACTAGTTTGTTTCACTTATATTTGCATTTAAGGAACTTCCATGTCTTTTTATGGCTTGATGGGTGTGTTATCTAGTTTGTAAATCAGCTTGACACAAGATAGAGTCATCTGAGAAGAGAAACCACAATTGAGAAAATGCCTCCATAGAATCAGGCTGTAGGCAGACCTATAGGGCATTTTCTTAATTACTGATTGATGTGGGAAGGTCCAGCTCACTGTGAGTGGCGTCAGTCCACATTGGTAGTCCTGGGTTCTATTAGAAAGCAGGCTGAGTAACCCACTAGGAGCAAACAATAACCAGCACCCCTCTGTGACCTCTGCCTCTCCTCCTGTCACCATAATCCTGCCCTGTTTGATATCTTGCCCTCCCTATCTCTGATGGCAAAATCTGAGACAGAGGTATAAGCCAAATAAACCCACTCTTCCCCAAGCTGCCTTTGGTCATGGTGTTGGATCAAAGCAATAGTAACCCTAACTAATACAATGACTCTTTGTAATTATTGCTGGTTAATATAGTTTCTTTAATTTAGAGACATTAAAATTAACTTCATTACAAATGTACTCATGTTTTCATGTATATTATTTTTTCCTATACTTTATATTTTCTGTTTTTATATTTTAACCATTCAAATACACTTTAATAATATTGTACTGTTAATGTAACATATAATACTCTAGTCACAAATCACGTTTAATGATTTTTCATTTTTGAAAGACATCTATACATCTGTGTACCTTTTGCAGTAAATAGTCTGAAATGATTATTTCACCATATCTTAGATGCATGATTTGATTAATGTTCCTAAGCCTTAAAAGTTTCTTCTATATTTATTAATACATCCTTGTATGCAAGCATTTAATGAGTAATTTCTCCCATTGTGCATCTCTTTTTATTTTCTTAGCAAAATCAGTGGGTTTTCAGTGAGAATAATTTTAACTTTAGAGAAGTCTCACTTCTCAGTCATGACAGAGGTCACTGGGACTCACTAATCACCTTTGTTTACACACACAGAGGAACAGTTAGCATTTCCATCAAAGCCAGACTGTTAATGAATCTAAAGTAACTCCTAACTTTGTTTTGTTTTGTTCTTTCTGTGGAGTCAGTGCTAAAAACTTATAAGCCTAGCATTTGCCAGAATGGCACGCAGAAGCAAATTTAGTTGTTTGTTTCCAAAATTCAATGACGCTTTTAATGTTTGAGGGGGGCAGGAAGTCTTGACAAATTTAGAAGTAGTGACTTTTTTTAAGAAACGAGATTCTAATAATAAGTCACAAATTCTTAGCAAGAAAATAAAATGTTTTGAATTTAGAAAATAATAGACATGAAAAAATAGATCAATAACTCTATAGAAACTACCACCTTGGACATTATGATCTGCTTTTATGCGTCACTTGACAACATACTACACTTTACACTGAATTTTTACCATAAAACATTTTCTGGAAATGTTTACTTGTAAACTGAATTATGCACCATTCTGGTTCATCCTTTACCCATGATCGTTTTCTTTATGTCCATGTGTTGATATGAAAAAAAAATTAGATTTGCACTCACAGGTCAGATCTTCACGAACCCACTTAAAACCGAAGTAGAATTGTATGACTATGTTGCTCTCAGTGAATGTGAATACTGAAACATTTTAGAGCACAACTGAATATTAAGAATTGCAAGTTCACATTTTATTTACTCAGTGGTATCTAATATCTTCTTTATGATAGAAAGGGTATATGTAAAGGGTATATAAGGTATCATTTTGTATAATAATTAAAATAATTTAGCACATATTAACAATGGGATAAATTATTATTGAGTGTCTATACAGGCTAACAAAGTCCAATAAACCTGCAGGGCGGTGGTGGCACACGCCTTTAATACCAGCACTCGGGAGGCAGAGCCAGGCGGATCTCTGTGAGTTTGAGGCCAGCCTGGTCTCCATAAGCGAGTCACAAAGCTACACAGAGAAACCCTGTCTCGAAAAATCAAAAAAAAAAAAAAATCCAATAAACCTTAGGTTATTTGTGAGTAAGGATTAAATATTACAATGCTATTTTGGATACCCAAAGTAGGGGCGGTGGTTTGAATAAGAATGGCCCCCACTGGCTGATATATTTGATTACTTACTACCAAATAGGTGAAACTCTTTGGGAAGTTAGATAGTATGAAGTTATTGAAAGAGGTGTGTCACTGTGGGGAAGCTTTGAGATTTCAAGGAACGATATCATTCCTAGGTACCTCTCTGCCTCATGGGTATTGTCTCACCATGTAAGCTCTCAGCTACCGCTCCAGCTCCATGCCTACCTGGCTACGTGCCGTTATGGTCATGGACTCTAACCCTCTAAACTGTAAGCACCCAATAAACTCTTTCTTTTATAAGTTGTCTTGTTGTAGTGTCTTATATGAGCAATAGAAAAGTAACTAAGACCATAGGTAAGACATTTTGCCTCATAATTAGATGTAGGAACTACTGTGAGTTTCCAATCATCTCATGTCTTACTATTTTTTTCAACCTTGGTAATCCAGCTCATGTAGAGAAAATGATGTCAATTTTAAAATTACATGGAAATGGCTGAATAATTTAACTTCTGGAGAAACATTCCCAGCACAGATATGAATCTCGCTTGCCTTTCTTGTTAAAATTTTGAAAATGATAACAAACAAACATAGTTCATAGTACAGAGGTGCATTCAGTGCAAGTTATCTCCTAGTTTAAAAACATTAAAAAGCACACTCGGGAAGCAGAGGCAGGCGGATCTCTGTGAGTTTCAGGCCAGCCTGGTCTACAAAGCGAGTTCCAGGAATGGGGCAAAGCTACACAAAAAAAACCTTGTCTCAAAAATCCAAAAAAAAAAAAAAAAAAAAAAAACACACACACAAAATGTACACATTTCTATGATTTTAAATATGATGTATTGAGAGAGTTTTGGAAATTACTAAAAAATTAAAAGGTATCAGTTTTAGAGTACATACAAAAAATTAAAATGTTAGCAAATAAAAAGATTAATTTTATCCTAGGTCACATTTCTGTCTAATGGTGATTTCTTTTGGGTATCTATATGTACTCAAAACATTGTATAGTAACAATAAAGAGTTTTGATTATCTTGCTATCAAGTATGTGACTAGAACAATCCTCTCTTATTTAATAACATTGTTACTTAGTTTATGAAATGGGCTCCCATAAGGATTCTTTACATATAGTTTTACTTGATGCTTACCTACCTCTTCCATTCCCAATCCTTCTATCTCCACCATGTTTAAATCATGCCTCCCGCAGTATTTTCTCACTCTCCTTTCATATCACATGTATCCTCACCACCCTTAGGTTCACTCTCATTCATAACTCTTTCTACCTTCTGGGACTCCACAGACATTTCAAGTTAAACATACAAATATAAAAATCTGAAGCTATGATCTCCACATGAAAGCAAGCATGAGACAATGACAATATTTCTTAACAATACCCTTTCAGTAATTCCTAATATTTTCTTCTAATAAATCAACAGCTCTTCTGCACATTTTAATACTGTGGATTTATAGATGTATTAGGATTATCAATTGAAAGTTTTTTCTAAAAAAAGACAAGTGGAGCCGGGTGGTGGTGGCGCACGCCTTTGATCCCAGCACTCGGGAGGCAGAGCCAGGCGGATCTCTGTGAGTTCGAGGCCAGCCTGGGCTACCAAGTGAGTCCCAGGAAAGGCGCAAAGCTACACAGAGAAACCCTGTCTCGAAAAACCAAAAAAAAAAAAAAAAAAAGACAAGTGTTCTCATTCTTTTCTCAAAGAAACTGAAAATTCTTCACTAATTAAATTAGTAAGATTATATTGTTTTACATTTTGCCACCAACAATGACAACCACATTATTATAGGCAGGAAATGAGAAAAATTGTCAGGATGACTACAGCTGTGAATTTTCATCAGTTCTGAAAAATGCTTCAGTTTCAGAAAGCTTTAAATGTTGCTTCTAGTGGCATATACACATATTTATTTCTCAGACACGCATATACATAAGAAAATTCATACTCCTTATTTACCATAATACAAGCAAATATATGCAACAAATGAAATGAAGAATTGCCAATCCATAGCTCCCTTTGAAATCAATACTGAGGACTTACTGGACTTCTATGAGGAATAGGTTTTATAAGGGTGCCCATTGTTTCTTAACAAATCCAGGTGCTTATCTGAAACACAATGCTTAGAGGGAAAACACCTTTGAAATATTCCTAAAATACATTTAAAAGCATATTACACTTTACATTATCTAGAGGAAATCTCAGGTATTATATTACTTGCTTAGTTATAGGCCATAATAAAACTGATTTTTAATATAAGCTTATTGCAAAAAGTAAAAAGAAAAAAAAAAAGAAAAACCAATTTCTAGGCTTGGCTTTCTTTTTCCTATCTACTTGGCCGCATGAAACCTGGGTGCCTGTAAAGGCAGGATAATAACTAATCCTCTTTAGTGTTTAGCAACACTTAATCCTTTCTGGTACTTATCCTATTAGCATTTTTTTCTCCTGTATTTAAATGCCAGTGCAGAGCACTCAAATTACTTGCATTTATTTCCGTGCTTCTGAATTTGCCTGTTAGAGGAAGTGCATTCAGAAATGTTTAACTAAACATATGCATTTACCAGAGTCTATGTTCACTTTCAAGAGCTTATTTCACTTTAATGACTTGCAGCGTGGATACTTTAAGCTACCGACTTACGTTTATTATTATTTTGAACTATAACAATCATATGCAAATAATTTTAACTCTTAAACCACAATTCCATGATTTTTTTTATAGACATTGACAGACTTGAATTTACTCAGGGTAAATAAATACTTCAAACATTGTTTGGCATTGCTTATATCAAAGAACACTATACAATATATACTATCTTTGGTTTGGGGGAAGAGTTGACATCTGGTCTCATACAGTTAGTTGGTCTTGAACTCCTGACTCTTCTGACTTCACATTTCAAGTGCTATGAATGCACATATGTGCTACATTAACTAGAAGTTTTAAGATTTTAAGGCCCTTGTGGTTCTGATTAGGATAAACTCTGATTTAAAAACAAGCTAACCCCCAAATCACATTGTTTTACATAAATAAAATCTTATTTCTCACTACAGAATAGACTGTATCAGGTGGAGTAGCAAATGTAGATTAACAAGGTAGAGAAAATTCAATCTGTCCAGCCATGAATGACCAGCTTCAAAAACCATGACACTCAAACATATTAGTATATACCTGCCTCTTTTCCTTTGGTAGTCATGCCATTTAATAGCAGATAACCACAGCTGGTTGGGAGATGGATCATGTTGTCCTGTAGCAGAAAGGAAGGAGAGAATGTTTGTATAAACCCAAAACTCTACTATATCTATTTTAATTGTTTTCAATTAGAGGAACACAGTAGAGTTAGTCATGCTGAGCATCCCAAATCTGAAGTAGAGAAAATTGGGGCAGAGAAATGGTTCCGCAGTTAAGAGCATTGGCTGTTCTTCCAGAGTGCTTGAGATAAATTTCCCTTCACTCACATGGTGGTTCAGAATAATCTGTAACTTAATATGAGGGAACCAAAAAACCTCTTTGGCCTCCAAGGGAATAAGATAAGTACTTGGTACACAGACATACATTCAGGTACAACACACACACATGTAAAGCAAGTAAATATTAGTTTTCAACAGAAAAATTAAAAATCCTTAAAAAGTAACATTTTTATCTGTTGTTAAAAAAAATTTTGATGGGAGGACATTTTAGATTTTGGGTTTAAGGATGCTCAACTAAGTCTACAAATTTTTTTTAAAAATCTGAACATTTTAGAAATCTGTAACACATCTAGGGAGAAGATTTTGGAAAAGAGACATCCAACTTATAATATGAAAACAAGCATATTCAGGAGCTTCCATTAGGAGGGAAGAATGGGGAGGGGAGAAGGAAGAGAAAACAATGTGCAAAGAGATTTAATAAACACGCAATATTTTTACTTTACATACAATGAAGGATTTATTTACCTGTGCATTGATGAATGTTTGTATATATCTTGATTTCTTGATTTTGGCTTAATATTGAAGAGACTTGTACAAAAATCTATATTATCATTCAGTATTGTAGCTAATGAAGCTTAGACTGAGGAGATCAACTTTTTATAAGACAACTACTCCATCACAACTATGAATTCAAATTTCTTTAGTTCACATTTTTGTCACTATGAAAATCAGTCTCAAGAAATTTGTCATTTAAAAAAGTCAGCAGACTCATTTTCATTTAGAGACTTCAAAATTCTATTTTGTTCTATGTATCTGTTATTATTTCATTCACATATAAAGTGGTTAATTTCAGTGTTAAATGGAAAAATGGCAGCTTCAAATTGGGTGAACGTTCTTTAAATGGACAAAAGACATTTACAAAACTTCTGTCTAAGCTTGAAAACCTACTGAATTGCAGCAGAGAACAGTTATGAATGTGTGCTGTTCTTATGCAGAGGTCTTATCTCCCTTCCAACAGAGTACTTTACCTCTGAGAGGGAGAGAGAGAGAGAGAGAGAGAGAGAGAGAGAGAGAGAGAGAGAGAGAGAGAGAGAGAGAGAGAGGCAGAATGTAAAAATGATGCTTCTCGTAGAGATATTTCATTTCTCTTAAAAAACAAAGTGGCTACTCTAACCCAGATATAAGCAACAAGAGTAATCTTCGTTGCCAGAGAAAGTGAGATGACAATGTTTCTACCAGTCTTTGTTTGTAATCTTAGTTAACTACAGCTGTTACTCCATCTATTCAGTATTACTGCAGGAGTCCTAGTCAATTCAATAAGAAAACCCATACATATTTAAAATATACTGTTATATAAACAATGTAACAAAAATGTTAAAAGAACTAATCCGAAATTTCATGTTTAGCATGGTGACACATCTGTATTTCTAGCAGTCAAGAGGGTGATACAGGAAGATGGTGAGCTCAGAGCTATCCTTGGGCACATACTGACTTAAAGGTCAGCCATTACATAACTATATGCTATCTCGAAAATATTTTAACTGTTTTAAATGTATTTGATCTATGGTTTTTGGTAGACTTAGTGAGAATACACAAAATACTTTGACAACTTAATCCCACAGCCTTTCCCGGTTATATTACATGTTGACAATAAACACTGAAATATATAAAAATGTTACAAGGAAAATTTTTGAGAAGAGGAATTTTTTTTACCAGAATTTCATTTAAATTGTTAGATAAAAAAAGAAGAAAAAAAGATCCCAAGTGTGAAAAAGAAGAAGAAGAAAAATATATAGAAAAAACACAAAGAGAAGAAGGTGATATAAAGATAAAAACAGGCAATGGATAGGTAACTTCCATAAACTAAGGCACATCTACAACTAATACTGGGAAGATCAAGAGATAAAAATAACCTTCCTCTTCAGCATCTACACAGTATTCAGACAGTACCTTGGTTTTAGAATGATACCATGAACAAATGAGAAAGAAGCACTTTCCATTATCCTCAACCAAGTTTGTAGATACATTTTCAAGGTGTCTCAATCAATTACCACATATATACAAGTATCATCATTCAAAATAAGAACATCTCCATGGAAAGCATGTATCTGTTACCTCAAGATAAAATGAGAAAAGTAAAACAAAGCTAAGGCTCTTAGTTACTTTCCTACTGCTATGAAGAGAAGCCATACCCAAGGCAACTTATAAAAGAAAGAGTTTGTTGGGGGTTGCAGTAAAAGGAGTGAGTCCATGGCCATCATGACAGGGAGCATCACAGAAGGCAGACATGTATGACACTGGAGCAGTAGCTGAGAACTTATATGTTGAAATAATAACCATTGGACAGAGCTAACTGGGAATAATATAGGCTTTTGAACCCTTAAAGCCTGCCTAAAGTCACATCTTTTCCAACAAGGCTGCACCTAATCCTTTCCAAACAGTTCCACTAATTGTGGACCAAGTATTGCAATATATAACCCTATAGATGCCATTCTCATTCAAATCACTACACTAAACAGCCAATTTGATTCACAATAGGGTTAAAATAAAAACCTTTAAATCATTTATGGATCCAATATCTCCCAATAGTACCACTTTAGAGACCAAATATTTAACATACAGACATTTGGGGGGCAGTCAAGATCCAATGGACGTAAGAAGTGATGGGGAATAATAGTTACTCTGAACTTACTTAATTTTATTAATTAGTTCACAGAATCCCCAACAGTGTCTCCCAGGGGCTTCTGAATGTGTGGTGTCAGACCAACTGCAAAGCTCTCAGTGTATACTAAGATGCGTACACTTCCAGCAGCAGCTCATTAAAAGCAGAAATTATGAGGCAGACTTCTGAAACTTGAGACAAGACTCATACTTGATCAAGAGAGGACAATATAATTAAAACTCTGTCTGATCCTACCACCAGTGCTGGAACAACCTTACCTATTCTTGCCATTTTTTTTTTTTTTTTTTTTTGGTTTTTAGAGACAGGGTTTCTCTGTGTAGCTTTGCGCCTTTCCTGGAACTCACTTGGTAGCCCAGGCTGGCCTCGAACTCACAGAGATCCGCCTGGCTCTGCCTCCCAAGTGCTGGGATTAAAGGCGTGCGCCACCACCGCCCGGCCTATTCTTGCCATATTTGATTGTACCTGGACATATTCACATTACTGCTATGATTAACTTGATTCTGCTATACTGAGAAATTCTGCTTAACAAATGTGTGATCACACTTAATCTAGAACTATAATGCACCTCATTCTTGAACTAGCTACAAGACACCAGGCAACAGTGCATCTTTCATAGGCATTTTATATTAAAACTTCAGACAGTTATATTGTGTGTCAGTTGAATCATCAGTGTTAGTGTAAGCAGTGTGGAATGGTAGACTCTGCCGTTCTGGATTCCTAGCCTAAATGATTATCTTAGGTCACAGTTTCAATATTTCAATGTTGCTGATTTGTGAAACTGTCTTAATTTAACTTCATTCATATATTTAACATATTTTTATTAGAATACATACAGGTGTAGATTGCATGGAAATACTGTGAAATGTCAGTCACGTTTTGGTCAGATTTGCATTTTACTCTACTACTGAAGAAAATTGCATTTGAAGTATGCATCACCTTAATTCGGATCAGTTTCCTCTTTGCCTCTTCCCTTATGTTGACTCTTTTTCCTTCTTGCCTTCTCAGTGATACCCTTTCACTTACAGCAACCATTGTAACCTCTGTCCTCCAGTCCTCCCCTGACAGACACTCACCATTTCCATCCCAATCAAGCAAAAAGGTGGAAGATATTCCCTTAAGATATTTAAATCTATATTTAAAATTCAAACTGGGACATGCCAGCACACATACACACAATTATAAACATGCAAATTCTGAGCAGCCTTATTTCCTAAAAGTAAACTAAGAAAATTATCTTTTATGAAAAAGAAAGGCAATAACTCATCATCTCAAGTTTGAGAAATATATGTAAGAATAGAGAAACGCAATTAAGTAGTTTCACAAGTGATAATAGCATTCAACTTGATATCCCCTTGGAACATCTTAACAATCAAATATCCAGACTCTTGAAAAAGCCAAATTATTTTTTGTCCCAGTTGGCTTGCTATCTTGGTATCTTTCTTTATCCGGCTGCAGACAAATATAAATGGAGTTGCAGCTAAAAATTCCACAGATACGTAAATTGAACCTCTTGTCTGAAACATTAATTACTGTCTTTGCCAAATAAACATGATTTAGCTTGCCAGGGTTTTCTTTATCTTTGGGTAACAAAAAAAAATGTATGTGTCCCTTAGAAGAAGATAGAATAGGAAATTTCTGAAACTAGAAACTCTCTGACATAAGTGGAAATGCCTAGAATGTGCAAGTACCATTGCCATTTCTGCATCCAAAGGTAACCAGGCACTATTTGGAGGACAGAGAATTACTTCTCTTAAAGAAAAAAGCAAAAGATAATGAAAGAAGGAGGAGGTAGCATTTTAACTGATAATGCATATGCAATTTATTGTCATGCTTAAATTTGGCCTGATGTTCAGGTCTGCTACTAAACAGCTAGTTGATGTTGGGCCAGAGAATAAACTTACTGTGGACCTAATTTTGCACAAATGCTGTGGAGCGTACAGCGGTGGTAGCTCTGGCAAACTTCTGTATCACTGCAGAAATGGACCATGATGCCCCAATGGAATGCCAGAGTGCTAAACTGTGCCGAATGAGACAAGAAGGTGAAAGTGTGGCACACAAGGCCAGGAAACAACAATTGATGAAATGGTTCTGTTCTCAACATCTTTAAACCTAATTTATTTTCCTTTTAGAAAACTATGTTTTTCCATTTCCTTTGTATATTCAGGTAAAACATTTGTCAGTTTTCATATAGCAGTTTCATAGAAAAGAATCTGATACAATCCTCAACAACTTTCCATAAACTTTCTAGTGGGTGTTGAGCACTAAAAAAGAAACTCACATGAATGGTGTTGGAAAAGGGAGTCAGAAGTCTTGCCCACATTTAGCTTCAGTCAAATGATAAGACCTTGTTTTAAAATAATTATAAAAATCAATGTAATAAAGGCTATTAAGGGAAAAGTGCAGGATGCCTTGGAAGAATAGAATATGGAAACCTAATTTCATCTAGGAAGTTAGAAAAGGTCATGGTCCATAGGAAGGAATGTGGTTTTAATTAATTTCATTTAATTCATACTTTGACAATTCTGTACATCTATACAATTCTATACAATCATTCTGGTCACACTTCATTCCTCCTCACAAGATTCATAGACTATCAAACTCCCAGTATCAAGCTTAAAAAATCTCCTTTCTCAAGTTGTTGATGAGGAAAGCACAAAAAACTCTGAGAAAAAAATATAAGATATTGGGATCACTGTTGGTTCCCTCCAGAAACTGTAGGTAAGACCCTATTATTGAAGATACCACATACTTCAGACACAAGAATTGAAGAATTGAAGGAATGGAGTGGGGCCTGACATGAAAGTCAGCTCCCTGAGCATTGACTCTCATAGTTTTGGAAAGTGTTTTTCAAGGAGAGAGAGGGAGAGGGAGAGAGAGAGAGAGAGAGAGAGAGAGAGAGAGAGAGAGAGAGAGAGAGAGAGGAAGAACAAGAACAAGAAGAACAAGAACAAGAAGAAGAGAAGAGAAGAGAAGAGAAGAGAAACAATTAGTAATACTGTCAAGCTGTAAAGCCTCTCAACTACAATGACTAGATAGGCAAAGTATGCATAATGAGGTATTAGTGGCACTTTTATCTTGGGGATAACCAACAGGTATCCAATTGGACTTCAGTCCTGATAAACAAGAGGGGTCTGGTACCATAAGCCTACCCAACTACCTGTGGCCAAACAGATCATAGATCTGAAAGAAGAACCTATTACTGCTAGTTTCCTAAGCCAATATGATTGCTAACTGTATTATAAATACTTACATTTATACCCACAGATAAATGTAGCTATCACCCCTAATCAAAGCAGCTCCTTTTGTAACTGATGGAGACAATTATAGAGATTCACAACTCATCAAAATATAGATAATAAGAAACTATAGGGTGTTTAACCCCAACTGATACATGTACAACATAATCTATATCTGAGGACCAGGGTAAATCATGATGAGGGAAGCAGCAAGATTGTAAGAGCCAGAGGTTTAGGACAACTATCATTAGATGATGTCACCTTAACATTTCAAGGGAAAATGCATGTATGTATTCTACCCAACATGGTGGCCTGAACAAGACCAGAATAATGACAACACCAGCCAACCTGGTGCCTAGATGAAAGACAACAGAGAATAAATGTCTGCAGAGAGAGGGAGAATCAGTTTCCTCTAGGGATGAGCTCCCACATAGGCTGTGTATAAATGTGTACATATATGTATATAAGCATATATATATATATATATATATATATATATATATATATATGCGTATGCAACAATACTAATTTCAAAAGATAATGAATTTGTGATAGAGCACATGGGAGAAGTTGGTGAAAGAAGGAGGAGAAACATTGAGTGCTCATGAACAAAGATCTCAAAAAAATAACTAGCATGAAACATGTGATGTCACACACACACACACACACACACACACACACACACACACATACACGTATTGAATTTGAAATCTCAAATAATTACTATCTATATGAAGGGTTTTCACACCCTCTCTAACACTTCCCTTCTCCTTTTCCTTTTTCTTCTTTCTTTCCCTTTTTTTCCTCTTCAGGTTCTCCTTTTTTTCTCTCCTTGTCCTCCTCCCTCTCTTGGTCTGGTTTCCACTCCATCTACTTCCCAGACTACCTCTCACAATCTCAGGTTGATTTATTCGCATACAAGAAGAAAGTTCTCCATGAACTTCAAGATACCAGATTGGCCAGCAATTTGATTCAGAATCCCCTGGCCTCCAAAATCATGAGGAGTAATTTCTTTTTTTTATTGTTAAGAAAATTTTATTCATTTTACATTCCAATCACAGATCCCCCTCAACTGAAGAATGGATAAAGAAAATGTGGCACATATACACAATGGAGTACTATTCAGCAGTAAAAAACAATGATATCATGAAATTTGCAGGCAAATGGATGGAACTAGAAAATATCATCCTGAGAGAGGTAAGGCAGACTCAGAAGGACAAACATTGTATGTACTCACTCATAAGTGGATACTTGATGTAGGGCAAGAGATGGCCAGACTGTAGCCCAGGGCTGCGAAGAAGCTAGCTGACAGGGAGGGACCCTGGGAGGGACACATAGATAGCTCAGCGAAGTAGAAGTGAATGGGATCTGCATGAGTGGGCTGGAGGTGTGTGTGGGGGTGGCTGAGAGCAAGGAATGGGGGTGAGAACATAAGGAAATAGGGGGGTTGAGATGGAGCAGGGACAGAGCGGGAGAGCAGGGAAGGAGATACAATGATAGATGAAGACATCATGATAGTGGGAAGAGGCAGTATGCCGGGGAAGCTCTCAGCAATCAACATGGATGACCCCACCTTGGACTGCTGGCAGTGATCGAGGGGGTGCCTGGACTGGTCTACACTGGTGACCAGTCTAGTGAATACCCTAACCGTCATTATAGAGTCTTTGTCCAGTGACTGATGGAGGCAGATGCAGGGATCTGTGGCCAGGCACAAGGCATAGCTCCGGGAATCTAATAGATGGGAGAGAGGAGAGGAGGCATCGTGATGGGAAGATGTGCAGAGATGACCGGCCACACTGGTGGAGACCCATGAACTGTGGACTAGTGGCTGTGGAGATACCATGGGACTGGACTAGACCCTCTAGAGAAGGCAGTCAGATCAGTTTGGGGGACACCCTGGCGCTCGCGAGGGGGGGGGGGGGTGTTGGGATGCCTTGATGCAGCGGGGAGGGGCTTGGACCTGCCTTGGCTTGATGTGCAGGGCTCTGCTGACTCCCCATGGGAGACCTTGATTTGGAGGATATGGAAATGGGGAGTGGATTGGGAGGAGGACTGGGAAGTGGGAGGACAGGGGAGGTGGGATCTGTGGGTGGTATGTAGGATTAATAGAAAATTTCTTAATTAATAAAATGAAAAAAAAGAAATTTTTACTCATTTTACATACCAATCACAGATCCCCGTCTTCCCTCCTCCCGCCCTTCAAGCCTTTGCCCCCACCCCAACCCATTCCCCACTCCCTCCTACAAAAAGGTAAGCTCTCCCATGGGAGTCAGCAAAGCCTGGTACATTCAGTAGAGGCAGTTCCAAGTCCCAGTCCCCCCACTGCGCGCCTCAAGTCTGTGCAAGGTGTCCTACCATAGGTAGTGGGCTCCAAATAGCCAGCTCATGCACCAGGCACGTATCCCGACCCTACTGCAGGGGGCCCCTTAAGCAGATCAAGCTATAAAACCTAGAGGGAGACATCATGGGGACAGGGAGAAACCAGGTGCTAGTGAAATTCCCAGGAATCCACAAGGATGACCCCAACTTAGACTACTAGCAATAGTGCAGAGGATGCCTGAACTGGCTTACCCCAGTAATAAGCTCAGTGAATACCCTAACTGTCATCATAGAGCCTTTCACCAATAACTGAGGAGTAATTTCTTACTGCTTATGGACCCAAACTGGAGATCTTTAAAGCAGACTGACATGCCAGTGATAAATTAAATAATAAAGCCCAAGAAAACATTTACTATTCTGTTTCGCAACATTCCTTAGCACATTTCATGGCCAGGTATTATCATTGGTACTGGATAAATAAAGATGAGTTAAACTTACTATTTTAAAGATTTTTATTATTTTTAAGTGATATCTGTGTGTGTGTGTGTGTGTGTGTGTGTGTGTGTGTGTGTGTGTGTCTGTGTCTGTGTCTGTGTCTATGTCTGTATCTATGAGTGTGTGTGTGTGTCTCTGTGTGTGCATTATAGGTGTCCAAAGAGGTCAGAAAAGGGCATGGAATCTCCTGTAAGTGGAGTTGCAGGCACTTGTAAGGTATCTGATGGGAGTACTGGAAGCCAAACTCCAGTCCTATGCAGGAGGAACAAACTCTCCTAACTACTGAGCCATCTCTCCAGTACTTAAATATAGTCTGTTCTCTCAACTTGCTTATAGTGTATTTGATATAAACTATTCTTAGAATATTGGCAGATGGATGTATTAGATTGTTTTAACCCTTACTTTCCAATCTCTTGTAGAGAAGAAGTCATGATAACTCAATATAGAACTCAAAACTGACTTCCAACTCCTAAGATTTAATTGTAATTCAATTTCTTTTGTTTAGTGAGTGCATATGTTTTATTTAATCTTGAATATAATGATCTGACATGAACATTTTTTTATCATTTTGGGAAAACAGGATACAAAGCACTGAAATCATTGTGCATGGTCTCAGGAGTACTAGTGATAAAGTAACTTTGCCTAAGGATTTTTCACCTACAAAGGAATCAAATCATGAATTGTGACTCACTGGTAACACTGAAGAGGAAGATCACAGATATTTCTCAACATGCTAAATTTCATAATACAGCAGTTCTTATCTCCATCTTTTAATTCAAAATCAAGTAGAAAGACAGTAATGGGAAACTGTCTCTGGCATTTTCTTATCCCTTCCTTGTTTTATCAAGATTTCAGATCAGAGTCTTAAACAGTAAATAAAAGGCATGTTGAAAGCAATACCACCTGAAGTACACTATTTATAAATTTGTTTTATTTCTATAAATATATTCAGCTTTTCAAAAAGTGATCGTAATCTTCCCTTTTGAAAATTTTATGATGTTTTCTCTTAAGGTAAAATTGACAAGCTGAAAGTAAATGAGTTATTTAGAAATAAAAGTATTTCAGTTGGCATGCAGAATTGGAAAATCCAAACCAATTACAGTTTGGAAAATATTTTATTATGTCATGTTTTCTTATGATTTCTAGATTCCTTATAAGTCTAAGGGTTTTTATTTATTTGATTTGGGTTATAAGTAATATAATCTTAGGATTAATAGATATTTCCCAGAACATAATAGCTAACTTTCTATCTGATATTGTAATCATCTCTGCAATTGGTATGCATACATAACACATTTTTATTTCAGTTGTAACAAATTGCCACAAATTTCTTTGCTTAATGGAAGAACTGTGTTTTACCTTCCAGCTGGAGAGGTCAAGACTCTTGAACTCAAAGTGTTGCTGGGATGAACTCCCCATGAAATTCCAAGAAGTAATTTTTATACTCCCTTTTTCCAGTCTCTTGATGTTCGTGCATTCTATGGTTACTGGGCATGAAAACTATGACCTGTGATTTTGTACTCATAATTACTTGTGATTACATTGACCTACTAAAATGAAGACAATCTTCACTGCTAAAGATAGAAGGGATGTCACATTTGCCAAGTGTTTTGCAATAAAAGGCCTTATGAAATATCTATAGGTTCTGGGTTTAATATAAGAGGAGTGTAGCCAGCTTGCCTGAGAAAATGACAGCTGGCCTGTTCTGTGCACATAGGCATGCTGCTAGCTACTTCCTGCTGAGCCAACTTAGAGTCTGCCACTGCACCTCGTGATTGGTGATGCACAACCATCAGAATGCTGGGGGCTAATGAGAAAGAGACAACACAGCAAAGAGAGTCTCTGGCTGCCAATGGGAAATGGGGGGGTATATAGGTTCACTTTATATCTGCAATAATTGAGTCCACTGCTTGCTGCTCACCTGAGTTCCTGTGTCTGTGTCATTGATTCTGTGTCTCCTCACTCCCTTCTCCAAGGGTCCAGATAGGGTGACCCACAACAGTTTTAGACATTGGTATTGTTCTGACATCACAGCCTACGTACCACAATATCATACAATTGAACATATAACCTGATAGAGTCCCCTCTTCTTCCTCACACTAACGTGAAATCTACCTTTGTCTGATCTACCTAATAGGTATAATGAATTCTATCACTCTCATCCTGACAGTTAACTAAGAGTTTAAAACTGATACAGTCAGTCTTCACATTCTTCTCTTCTCCAAGATAAATGCCATCAGTGAAGTTAATGGCTAATACTGCAATAAAATACCAAACCTTTACTATAGTCAAGCACTTTTATTTAATTGTTTTTGAATTTTCATTGCCATATGTTCATTGTATTTACAAAATGATGAAATTCAAAATTCATTTCATTTCAGTGTATAATGTATCTAGAATACATTAACACTACCTATCAATATCCCTTGGCTCACTCTTTTCACATTAACTTGTCCCTTTCTTAATCCAAATAGTCCCACTTATCCTTCATGAAGCTCACTCTCATACATACATACATACACAAAAAAACCTCTCACAGTCATAATATTTGAGAGAGATTGTTGTTTCCCTGAGTATTGTATATTTTGTTTAATATGGCAATATCTTGTTATATATTTCTTCAAATAGCATAGTCTTCTACATAGTTAGATAAAAATAAAGTATGTATATAGCACATTTTCTTTCTTCTTACAAACTACTATCTAATGTACATTCACAACACCAGTTTAGGAAAATTCTCCTTTACCTGAATGTATACCAGAATTTATTCTTCTTTCCTTCCTTAGAATTGCCTTCCTGACTGGAGTAGAAGAAATCTCAATTTACTTTTGATTTATAATTCCCTGATGAATAAGAATATTGAAAATTTCCATATATGTATAAGCCATTTATATACTCCATCTTTTTTGGGATCCCTTCCTTTAGTCCTTGTATTGATTGCTTTATCTACAGACTTATTATTTATTTCCTGAAACCCTTATGGAGTGAAGATATTAAAAACCTTTTAACAGAATACTTGGCAAAGACAGTATACTGTTCTATAATCAAGTTGTTTTCTATGCTATTCAGAAACTTTAATTTTATGGAGTCAAACATGATTTTCGTACTATTGTTTCCAGAGATGTTGGATTCCTTTAAAGAAAGGCCCTGCCTATAATTTTAAGTGTTTTCTTTAGGTAGTTTGAGTTTCAGATCTTACACTAATGTCATTAATCCATTTTAGATTTCATTTTTGTGCAGGCTGAGGGGTCAGGGTCAAATTTCATTCTTTTACATATGAGTATCTGTTTTCCCCACACCACTTATTTAAGAGGCAGTCTTCTCTTCGATGTATATTTTTGTAGTTGGTGTCAAAAACTGGGTGGCTGTAGCTGTGCAAATTTTCCCATTGGTCTTCTAGACTATTCCTTTGTTCTACCTGTTTGCTTTTGTGCCTGTAGTGTGCTGGTTTTGTTATTATATCTCTATTTTTCTAAATCAGGTGCTATGATAAAATCAACATTGCACTTTTACTTGGGATTGTTTTGGATCTTTGGGTTTTTTTGAAATTTATTATTGTCCTTTCAAATTCTGTGAAGATAGTCAATAACATTATGGTGGAAATTGCCTTGGATCTGTTGGCTGCGTGGTTAGTACATCCATTTTGCAACATCCAACAAAAAATGAGCAAGAAAATTCTTTGTACATTGTACTCTTCAGTTACTTTCATCAGTGTTTTAAGGGTATCCTTATCTAGACCTTTAAATCTTTTTCAATTTATTCCTAGTTTTTACTTTTTAGTGTTTGTTGATTTCAGGAAATTGTAAAATTATTTTCTTCATTTCTTTTTTGCATGTTTATTATGTGCATATAAAAATGTTGATTTTTTAACTTTTTTTTCTTCCTTATTTACTGAAATTTTTATACATTCTATAACTTTTCTGACACTTTGTAGGTATAGTGTCACATTGTCAACAAGTTGGGATAGTTTGGCTTCCTTCTTCCTTTCTTTTTTGTAGTACTTTTATTTCTCTCTTTTACTTTAATATTTGGCTAAACTGTCAAGACCAATATTGAGTGAATTAACAGAGTGGACACATTCTTATGAGTTTTCTAATCTTAAAAGAAGTGCTTTTTGTTTATCCCTGTTTATTATAATGTTGCCTGTAGTTTGTCTTTTATACCTTTGATTGTGTTGAGGGATATTCCTTTGATTCTTAATTTCTTTCAGAACATTTCTCATAAAGGGTGTTGAACTTAGTAGAAGACCCTTTCTGTGTTACTAAAAGTATCATTTGATTTGTGTCCTTAATTCTATTTATGTGCCATATATTTACTGATTTTTCCATATGTTGAACCATCTGTGCATCCCTGGAATGATACCAACAAGTTCATTATCATTTTTTAATGTGTACCCTGCTCAGAAGTAATTTAATTATAATTTATGTGTGCGGGTTTCTTTTTTTCAGGAAATTAACCTGTATTGTGTGTTTGTGTCTATGTGTCTGTGTGTCTGTGTGTCTGCGTGTATTCTTTATTTTTAGCAGTTTTGGTTTCAGACTACATGAGTTTTGTAGCTTTGCTAGACTTTGTTTCGTTACTGCTCATTCTTCTTTAGGATCTAGGGCTATTCACCAGGAAACCCATCCATTCACGGACTCCTTTTTCTTGGGAGATGCTTTCTTGATGCTTCACTTCCTTTGCTCCTTACAGATCTGTTTCTGTAGTTTGAACCATGTTGTTCAATTTCATTAAGTCACACTGTCTACAAATTTGCCCTTTCTTCTAGATTTTGAACTTTACTGGAATACAGATTTTCAAAGTGTTCCTAAAAGACTCTGACTTTCAATGATATGTGCTATAATATCTACATTTTTCTTTTCTTATTTTATTAATTTCAATCTACCTCTCTTTGTTAAATTTGCCCAGAGGTTTGCCAATCAATTTTTCCCCAAAGAGTCAACTCTTTCTTTTTGATTCTTGTTGTTTCCTTGGCATCTGTTTTATTAATTTCTAACTTGATTTAGTTCTTTCTTTTTTTTCTATTTTAGAGTTGATTTTCTTTTAATTTGTAAGAGACTTATAATGGGTCTTTTGAGAATTTTCTAATTTTAAAATTAATGTTTGAAGCCTTATATTTCCCCTCATGTTCTAATGCAGTGACTCTCAGCCTTCTTAATGCTGCAACCCCTTAACACAGTTCCTCATGTTGTGGTGACCCCCCAACTATAAAATCATTTTTATTGCTACTTCATAACTATAATTTTCTACTGTTATGAGTCATAATGTAAATATCTGATATGCATATGACCTTTGGTTACCCCTGGGAAAGTGTCAATTGACCCCCAGAAGGCTCATGACCTACAGGTTGAGAACCACTGTTCTAATTGCTTGTATTTTCATTTTTTTAATCTAGGAATTTTAAACAACTTATCTCTGAAAGCTTCCCCTGACAACAAATGAAAAAGGATACAGAGACCCATAGCCAAACCTTAGGCAAACATTGGAGAATCCTGTGGAGGAGGGTAAGGAAGATTGTGAAAACCAGAGGCACCAAGGATGCCACAAGAAACACACAGAATCAACTAACCTGGGCTCATAGGGACTCACAGACACTGCACCACCAACAAGAGAGTCTACATGGGACTGACTTAGGCCCCCTGGCTATATGTTATAGTTGTATAGCTTGATATTCTTGTGGGTCCCATAACAGTGGGAGAAAGGGCTGTCTCTGACATTATTAATTGCCTTGGGAACCCTTTCCTTCTACTGGGTTGTCTTGTGCAGCCTCAATGGGAGAGGAGGTGCCTAATGTTACTGCAACTTGATATATCATTGTTGCCTGATACACATAGGAGGCTTGCCCTCTTCTGAAAAGAAAGGAGGAAGGGATTGGAAGGTGGGGAAGTGGGGAGGTTTGAGAGAGGCACTTGAAAGAGAGGAAGGAGGGAGGGGGAACTGTGGTCAGGCTGAGGAAAAATAATTAAATAATGAATTAATTAATAAAAATTAAAAAAAAAATTCTCTCTGAATGTGATGTCCCACTAATCACTTAATAGTATATTAACAAATCTTCATGTTTGTTCATTTTCCATACTTTGTCCTCTTATACAAGTTTTATTCTATTGTGATTGTGTTGGCTAGTTTATGTAAACTTGATGCAAGTTAGAGTCATAAGCAAGAAGGGAACTTCAATTAAGCAAACATAAGATCAGGCAGTAGGTAAGCCTGTAGGCATTTTCTTAAGTAATGACTCATGGGGGAGAACCCAGCCCATATGGGTGGAGACTTCCCTGTGTTGGTAGCCATGGGCTCTGTAAGAAGAGAGGATGAACAAGCCAGGAAGCAGCACCCATCTATGGCCTCTGCTCAAGCTCCTGCCTCCAGGTTCCAGCCCTGCTTGAATTCCTGTCCTGACTTCCTTTGATGATAAACCGTGATGTGGAAGCATAATCTGAATAAACCCTTTCCTCCCCAAGTTGCGTTGGTCATTGTGTTTTAGCACTGTCATAGCAACCCTAAGACAATGATTATGTAAAGTATAAAAAATTATTTTAATTGTTTTATATTAAGAATTGATTTGTATATTAAAATATGGTCTGTTTTAGGGGAAATTCTATGGCCTGTTGACAAAAATATGTAATCCCGGACATATGGGTGGAATGTCTTTTAGCTGTCAGCTAATTCTGTTTGAATTTGTGTTCTTTTAACTCTGATTTTTTTTTTTTTTTGGTTTGGTCTTTTTTCCCCTGTAACTTGGTAAATGAGATATATTTAAATCACCCATTATTTTCTGGTGCTTACTTTGTGGTTTACTCTTATTTCCCTGAAATTGAATGTGCTGTGATGTATATTTTTCAAAATGTTTTACAGTCTTGATAAACTGCTTCCCTAATAAATATGAAGTGACCCTTCATCTCTTCTGTACAATTTTCACTTGAAATCTGCTCTGTCACAAATTATGACAGTTACTCCTGCTTGATTTTGAGTTCTGTTTGGTTCAAATATTTTTCTCCAGTCTTTCATTGACCTTAGGTTTGAATTTACCAGTGAGATGTATTTCTTGCAAGGAACAGACTTACGTTCTGTGTTTTAATCCAATCCACTACTGTGTCCTCAGATTAAAAGATTGAAAACATTATCATTCACATTGAATATTGACACATATGCATTAATATTTGTCTTTTTGTTATGTTCTAATATTTTTTTTTATTTACTAATCCTCATTTTGTGGTCTACTATCTTAGAAGTTATTCTTTCTCATTTCCTCATGGATGAGTTTTCAATTAACATCAGCTTGTATACATACACTATGAAGCTCAGAATACAATATCACGCTAGTATACACTTTTCTTTGCAGATTTATGCTAACTGAATTTTCAATCTTGTTGATCAAATCAAGGCACTTTCCCATACTTGAGTGCTCTGTTCACTATGGACTTCAAATTTATTGTCATATCCCCTCAACATTGGCTATTTGTCTCCAGTCCTAATTCTGAATTAAGAACCTAGCATTTCTATATTATTTAGTCCTCTAATTTTCAGGCAACAGAAGACTATTTGAAAAGTTAATGAAGTGAATGTATAAATTGTCTACTACTGTGTTTGCTACATAATTAATACACAAAGATTTATTTTTTATTTCTTTTTCTTCCATCTTTAGTATTTACCATTGTCACATATTTCCAGTGTAGCTAAAGTATTCCAGCCAGAACGGAACGCATTCCTGCGAGGTCCAGTACAAATTCCCATTCTCACAAGAGCTAGACATGAAGATCTACCACATGAAATTTAGGTTCTCCTGGACAAGTTGGACTTTGGTGTACTGGAAGTGGCTACATTTAGAGATTCTTATAAATTAAACAAAAGTCATGAAAGAATGTAGATGACATCATTGTTCTTGTTATCTCAGACCAAGTTCCCCAGAATGAAGCATGACAAGGATTCTTGTTTCTGGCTTGATTATGGATACACTCCCAAGAAGGACGAATGAAGCAATGTGCTATCCTGGAATTCAGCTAAACAAGAATCTCTAATCTGGAGAAATCTCTGATGTACCTGTGAAATCTTGGTACTGGGTTCCCTTCCAGATGTAATATTAACATTTATTACCTGTAAGTGTTAGATACAGTTGCGTTCTTCCTCCCAGACTAGGTAAAGGGTGGCACTCTAGAATGAAGCATGTCTAAATTTTACTCTTCCTGCTCTAACTTGCCCAAAACTTTGACAGCCTTGAACAAATTCACAGAAATTCAATCGAATGTTTGAAAATACTTGTGACTTTTATGTCTGTATTTTCAGTTTTAAAAAATAATAGTTTTTTTTTCCATGATTCAAATATAGACAGAAATGTTATTTCAAATAACAAACAACTTACGTTTCTGATTGGTATCTTTATCATTGGGAGCAAAGTGAAGCACAGGAAGCAGATCTAGGGGTTGAGTGTGTAATGGACGAATGAAAAATGGAGCACAATTATTCACAGCTACTTCAAAAAACAAGAGGTTTATAAGAACATCATTACCAAATACATCACTTTTTGGCTTGAATAGTGTCTGCATATGTACTCAAATTCTAGTTATTGACTCTGCTGTCAATATCTGTGGCTACTATACCAGAAATGTTTTTCTCCACCAATACAACTAGCTTTTGATAATTATTTTTAATGTGAAGATATTTTATAAAATCACAAATCATATATTTAAGCAATATTCTTACTTTCCTTAATATTGTAATTTTTCTTGCTCTTCTTCCAGACTGTCTTTGGAGGGAGTAGAACATGACATCATATCTAGAGAACTCAACAAAACTGAAGTACTCTCACTGTCACCTGCTGTTTGCTGTCCCGAATTTGTCTTCATCAGATTTACCACGTTGAAATTATCTAGATTAAAAAAAAATATGGGAAATGTATTCCATATATTTGGTTTGTTAATTAGTCAACAATGATTTTCTTCCACAAAATAATTGTTCTGAGATGGCTTTACCTTGAATTATGCATTTTCTATTAATTTTTGATCAAAATATAAAATCATATTTTACTTCTACTTATATATAAATAATCCTTAAACATGAAAATACAACTCCCATAATGCATAGGCATATCCCAATAGCACAATCTTCAAATACACCTGCAATATATCATTCTAAATATTCTTCACCTCTATTAACTTAGAAACATCACATGAGACCAGAAAAATAGCCCCATAATTGCTCTTTCTGCTTCTTCTTTGTCCAGGTATTCAACTACAAACTGGTTAGGTAGGTTCTTTGTAAATATCTTATCTTTTTTTTTTTTTTTAGTTCAAAAAAGCCTCAGTAGAGTTCCAATTTATTCTAAGCAGAATTCAGAGTTTCAGAGAAGAAAAGCCTTAGTGTGAATTCATCTTCAACTACATGTAATTTCTTTGACTCATAAGCTACTGCTGTCCAGGATAAACATGAATGTTTATCAAAGCAGGGAAAACAGGTTTCAACTATTAACTAACTATGAAAGAAGAAAGATTTCAACTGCATTCAACTTGTAGAGAGGCCACTGTACCTTCAAAAGCAGATCAGAAAACAGGGATAGAGGAGTATGGGGTCTGAACAGTTGTAGAAATAAAATTACACACCACAAGAGAAGGTTTTGGTTCATCTGATGCCCAGCTTGCCTCCTATTCAACTGGTACTTGTGTCGATTTAATCCCACTCTCCTACATAGGGTTGTTTTCACTTGCTTGTTTGTTTGTTTTTGAGTCAAAGGTCTTTTTACTTAGTTCTTAATTAGTTAATTCTTGATTAATTAATTAAGTCAACAAGAGTGTTCCAAGTATATTGGAACAGGTTTGGTTTTGATTTCGTTGTCTTTTGAGACAGGGTCTCGCTACACAGCCTTGGCTTCCCTGGAACTCGCTATTTGGGCCAGGCTAGACTTGAATTTATGGAGATCCACTTGCCTCTGCCTTCCAAGCATTAGGATTAAAGACATGTGCACGATTCCTGGCCCTTAAACATACTCGGTAATGGTATTTTTGTCACGTTGACTTAACTCAGCCACCTACACTGACCACCAGCTGATGTGCCAGTACTCTAAGCACATTACTCTGCATTGGATGTCAGAGTGGATCTAGTCCTTTCTTCTACCTAGAATACTCTGCTCATCACTGTTCTTCAGTCGCAGACAGTCTGTATATTTTCATCATCCCAAGCAAGTTCTTGGTATCAAGGTCAAAGTACTGCCTGTGTATTTTTTTGCTGTCTACCTAGAACTGTTTTCTAGCTACAGTGATCTCTTCCCACACATGAATCCTGCCTATATTCTTTTTTCTCCATTTTACTATCCTTTGGATTGCATGAGTGATCTCTAACTGGTTTAAATTTCACTAAAAGCAGTGTATTTTTCTCTTTCATAGAGCTGCTAACATAGATAATAGTTTTATGTAAAATTTCTAATTAATATACTTATATTTGCTTAATTTTATTTATTTAAGGACTCCAGTATACACCAACACCAAAGATCGAATATTTTTTATCTTATTAGTTAGTTACTAAATACCTTCAGTTATTAGCCCTCCAATTCCTCTATGTTGGGATGCAAGATCAGAAAGAATGTAGTTACTTGTCAAGACAATCTAAATTTTATTAGTAATAACTTATAAATGAAAAAAAGTAAATATAAACATACAAATGCAGATGTGGTCATTGATACACATTCAAGTTCTAGGAAAAATTATGTTTCATGATATATAAATGTTGTTAAAAGGCAATTCTACTTAAAAGGTTGCCTACACATAGAAATAAACAAGTTAACAAAGCAAATTATAGATTTAATTTTATGTAATAACTATGCAATAAAGACATCAAGTAGTTCTGACTCCCATAGTATATTTTGATAGGCAATGAATTCCTTAGGACCATTTATCTTAGAACTTGCTTCCAAGAGTTTCCTCACTGGGGAAGAAAAAATACATATGCGTGTCCTGATAATTGGCCTTCCCTGTCTTATCAAATTAATTCTAGTATTGGCCTGAGGCATTGTTGCACTCTTCCATTTCTCAGTCAATAGAAGAAATATGTAGATGTTTGCCTAAAATAGATATTAATTACTATGTCTAGAGAAAGACCTGGGATGCCATATGGGACTAGAATAATAAGAATACATAAGAAGAGATTTTATTCTATTTTCAAACTGTATCCAAGAGGAAGCAAAATTCATTGTATCTCAAACAACACTGTAACAGTATAGTCCTCAAATGATGTCCAAGTGAACACTGGCAACTTGAAGTTTTTTAAAATTTGTGGTAGAGTACAATCACCCAGTTGTCCCACTTAATACATTAGCTTTAATATATAAGGTAAGAGGGAAAGCATAGAGTCCAAAGCCCAGCTGTTTGACAGAGCATATAATTGGAGTTGATCTTAAAGTCTAACTTAAGATGCAGAATTCATTTCCCTAAAACTGCAGCATGGCAAGCCAGGAATCTAAGATAGGCAGTTTTGTTGCAGGCTTTCTTGGACCACCAGTCCCCAAATCATGATTCAAAGATGTATATTAATTATGAACTCTTGGCTGTAGCATAGGCTTGTTTCTAACTAGCTCTTATAACTTAAATTAACCAATTTATATTAATCTACATGTTGCCACGTGGCTCTTGGCTTTAACTGCTCCTCCTCTCCGTCTCCTCTGACATCTCTCTCACAACTAGATTCATCTCTTCTTCTCTCTCTGTCCAGAATCTTGCCTAACCTCTACCTGCCTTGCTATTGGTCATTTAGCTCTTTATTAAACCAATCAGATGGCATCTTAGCAAGGACACATCCTCACAGTGTACAAAAAGATTATTCCACAACACAGTTTGGATCTCTTTGCTTGATATCTTCCCAGTGTTATAGCTAAAATACTTTCAGTGTGAGAATCGATATTATTGTGAGTTTCTGTGTGACACTGAGAAGTCACTTAAGTCCAAGGTGTCTCTACATCTTTGTTTCTATCATAATTGTTATAGCAATGCTTGTTTTGATGAGCTGTTGAGAAGTTAAAACAACCTTACTGTTGTTTCCTGAGTTAATATGTATGAAGCAGCAAGATGGTGGCCAGTGAACTCATTGTGTGTATATGACTGGTAGCTACTCCCACTGTTAGCCTCAACATTTATAATAGTAGCAAAACTATAGTAAATATGCACACGGTTTTAAAAGATGCATGATTCTACTCTCCTCTTGGTTTTATTTCTAGTTATGAAAAGATTGTTAGAAGAAATTAACTTAGGTGATTTTTTATTAAAATTGACCAATTATTTGATCTCCATGTAAGTAAAAGTAGAAGGAAAATGAGGAGTAGGAGGTTGACAAGAAGCTGAAGAAATGCATGAATGTAGGACCACATGAAGCTTAAAATGACCATTATTTTCTGGAGTGTCACAGTGGGCAAGAAAAAGAATGGGCCAGGTATACAACTCAGGGAAAAACCATTTTCAATCATAAATTTTATGTTTCATTAAACTATTCTTTAGAAAAGTAGGGTCCATTAAAGTATTTTTTCAATAAGCAGTCTAAAAGAACTCACTTAGCAGAATATAACAGAAGCAATATTAATGAAGGCTGATCAGAAAGATATAAAAGAACACAGTAATTAGCTAACATCTACATGAAGGCATAAAGGCAATGCTAAACATAAGTACATGAAAAATATCACACGGTATAACAATAATGAAAGAATTTCTTTTTTATGCTTCTGCTCTCCTGTATGATTTGAAAGACCTCTGCCTAAAACAATAACAAAACTATATTATCATATACTATAAGTAAGTGTGATTTATATCATTATAATATCACTTGCCCTTCCTTATTTATATATTTATTACAAATCTTTTATTATCAGCATGTTAAGGAACTTACACAATAAACACAAAGTAACAGATTCACACTAAGAGTAAAAAATGAAACCTTCTTACACTATTATTTGAGGCTATCCATAAAATTCAGACAATTGGGATAAAGAATTAATCTTTGTGTCTTTGCGTCATGTGACACTGAGATTGGAAAATACCACAGGGATTAAAGAATACACTGAGAAAGCTCCACAACATCATACAGAAGACAATGAGACTTGAGGACATAGTTCAATCACAAAGCTAGAGTTTGGCATATGTGAGATCCTGGGTTCCATATGCAGTACTGAAAAAACAAAACAAAACAACACACACACAAAACCTCCAAAATAAATAAGTAATAAAAATAATCAAAATAATTCAGGAACAAATTCTATAAAGCTATTGTTAAAGTAGTTTTAAGTCTCCATTGTTTTTATTGGTTAATGTTTTATATACAAATCATTGACACTTCAAACCACAAAAGAAAAAATAAGGAACCAGAGATTTCATGCCCTAAAATTTAGCTGGCAATGTCATCATCAAAATGAAAAGACCAAAACAAGTGTATTTGATAAAGATACAGTGTTCAGAATATATAGGGAAATTTACATTTCAACAATAAAATGATAACAGTCCAAAATTTTGCAAAGATTTTGAAGAGTTTTCTCTAAAGATATGCAACAATTCAATCTGTATATAAATAAATGTTCAATAGAATTCAGCAGTAGGGAAATGCAAATCAAAACCACAGTGAGATAATACTTCACATGCACTGGAAAGTACTGATAAGCCTGTTGAGAAACCGCAGCCCCTAGAAACCATTATGCAAATGTAAAGCAATGTAAATATGTTGAGAAACACTTTCTCTGAGTATCTCTCAAACAGCTATACTGTTTCTTTATAAACCAATAACTATAATGCAAGTTACATAACAAGGAACAGTGAAAACATATCTTCACTAAAAGCTGTACACAGTGTTCATAGCAATGGAAATATTTGCAATATCTAAAAGGTGGAAACAATGTAAATCCACCAAAGAATTTATAAAGAAACAAAAACTGTTCTAACCATACCATGAAATCTTGTCCATCCATAAGAGCATGTATGTGTTAATAAGTGCTGGAAAACGAATGAACTTTGAAAGCATAACAATAAATGAATTAAGCAACTCACCAAGGATGGAATATCATCAGATTTTTCTTTTTCATTTTTCTTTGTTTTTTCATTTTAAATTAAATTTATTCACTTATTTCACATCCCAAATGTAGTTTCCCCTTCCCCCCTCATCCCATTCCCTCTCCCACCACATCCTCTGTGCCCCCTCTCCCAATCCACTACTCTTCTGTTTCTGTTCAGAGAAGGGCAGGCCTCTGTGGCAGGCATATCAAGTTAAGGTAGGACTAAGCCCCGCCCACCTCATATTAAGACTTGGTAAGACAACCCAATGTGATGAGTAGATTCCCAGAAGCCTGCCAAAGTGCCAGGGACAGGCAAGTCACCCACAGCAAGGAGTCCCACAATTAAACCAAGCTATCCAACTGTCACACGTATGAAGAGGGCCTAGGTTGGTCCCATGCAGATTCCCTAGCTGTCGGTTCAGAGTCTGTGAGCTCCTATGAGGCCAGGGCAGTTGTCTCAATGGGTTCCCTTGTGACGACCTTGAGCCGAGCCTCCACTCCCCCACCAAAGCTCTTATAATCCTTCCTCTCTCTTCAACAGGATTCCTGGAGCTTGACTGTGGATCTGTGCATCTGTTTCCATCAGTTACTAGAGGAAGGCTCTTTAATGACAATTAGGATAATCACCAATCTGATTACAGAAGATGGTCAGTTCAGATTACCTATCCACTATTTCTAGGAGTCTTGGCTGGGGACATCCTTGTAGATAACTGGGAGTTTCCCTTGTATCAGGTTTCTACCTGATCTTGAAATGCTCCACCACCAAGACATTTCTTTCATTACCCTTGCCCTGTATCCCGATCCCAACCTGACCCGCTCATACTCCCATCCCCACTGGCTCCTAGCTTACCCTGGAGATCTCTTCTATTCCCCTTCCCAGGGAAATCCATTCGTTCCTTTCTGTGGCCTCCTTGTTACCTAACCTCTCTGGGGCTGTGGATTGTAGCCTGGTTATACTTTACAGCTGATATCCACTTATGAGTGAGTATATACCACGTTTGTCTTTCTGGGTCTGGGTTACCTACTGAGGATGATTATTTTTCTTTTTTCTGCTCTTTCCTTTCTTTCTTTCTTTCTTTCTTTCTTTCTTTCTTTCTTTCTTTCTTTCTTTCTTTCTTTCTTTCTTTCTTTCTTTCTTTCTTTCTTTCTTTCTTTCTTTCTTTCGAGACAGGATTTCTTTGTGAAGCTTTGGTGCCTGTCCTGGATCTCGCTCTGTAGACCATGCTGGCCTGGAACTCACAGAGATCTTCCTGGCTCTGCCTCCCAATTGCTGGGATTAAAGGCATGTGCCACCATCACCCGGCTAAAATAATTATTTCTAATTCCATACATTTTCCTTCAAATTTCCTGATGTCATTGTTTTTAACAGCTGAATAATAATCCATTGTGTAAATGTACCACATTTTCTTTATTAATTCATCTGTTAAGGGACATCTAGCTTGTTTCCATGTTCTGGCTACTAACGAGTAATGCTGCTATGAGCATAGCTGAGCAAGCTTCCTTGTGGTATGATTAAACATCCTTTGGGTATAGGCCCTAAATTGTTCTCGCTGGGTCTTGAGGTAGATTGATTCTCAATTTTCTCAGAAAGTGTCATATTGATTTCCAAAGTGGCTGAACAAGTAATATTCACACCAGCAGTAGAGGAGTGTTCTGCTTGCTCCACATCCTATCCAGCATAGGTTGTCATTAATGTTTTTGATTTTAGCCATTCTGAAAGGTATAAGATAGAATCTGAGAGTAATTTTGATTTGCATTTCTCTGATGTCTAAGGATGTTGAACAATTCTTTAAATGTCTTTTGACCAAAATCTCAAAAGAGATTCTTCTTTTGAGAATTCTGTTTAGATCTGTATCCCATATTTTGATTGGATTATTTGTTTTTTTTTCTTTCTAATGTCTAGTTTCTTGAGTTCTTTATATATTTTGGAGATCAGCCCTCTGTCAGATGTAGAGTTGGTGACAATCTTTTCCCATTCTGCATACTGCCATTTTGTCCTATTGATAGTGCCCTTTGCCTCACAAAAGCTTTTCAGTTTCATGAGGTCCCATTTATTAATTGTTTACCTCAGTGTCTGTATTAGTGGCATTCTGTTCAGGAAGTTAACTCCTGTGTCAATGCATTCAAGCTTGTTTCTCACTTTCCTTTCTATCAGGTTTAGTATAATTGTATTCATGCTGAGGCAACTGATCCACTTGGACTTGAGATTTGTGCAGTTGCACTTTTCTACATGCCAACATCCTTTTTTGCCAACACTATTTGCTAAATATGCTCTCTTTTTCCATTGTATAATTTTGGTTTCTTTGTCAGAAATTACGTGTTCGTGGATGTGTGAATTTATGTCAGATCTTTGATTCAATTCCATTGATCTACCTGTCTCTTTTTATGCCAATACCATGCTGTTTCTTTCTTTCTTTTCTTTTTTTAACTATAATTCTGTTGTAGAGCTTTAAATTAGAGACTGTGATACCTCTAGTAGTTCTTTTATTATACAGAATTGTTTTAGCTGTCCTGGGAATTTGTTTTTCCATATGAAGTTGAGTATTCTTTCAAGGTTTGTAAAGAATTGTGTTGGAATTTTGATGGGTATTTCACTGAATCTGTAGATAGCTTTTGGTAAGATGGCCATTTTTACTATGTTAATCTTATCAATCCATGAGCATGGCAGATCTTTCCATCATCTCATATCTTCTCCTGTTTCTTTCTTCAAAGACTTGAAGTTCTTGTCATACAGGTCTTTCATTTGCTTGGTTAGAGTTACCCCAATATATTTTATATTATTTGTGGCTGTTGTGAAGGGTATCGTTTCCCTGATTTCTTACTAAGCCAATTTATATATGAGAGCTATATATAGGAGAGATACTGATTTTTATTTATTTATTTATTCATTTATTCATTTATTTATTTATTTATTTATTAGTTAATCTTGTCTACATTGCTGAAGGTGTTTATCAGCTGTAGTAGGTACCTGGTATAACTTTTGGGGTCACTTAGGTATACTACCATACTACAAATATTGCAAATAGTGATACATTGACTTCTTCCTTTGCAAATTGTATCCCCTTGATCTCCTTTTGTTTTCTTATTTCTCAAGCTAGAACTTCGAGTAGTATATTGAATAGATATAGAGAGAGTGGACAGCCTTGTCTTGTTCCTGATTTTAGTGATATTGCTTTGAGTTTTTCTCCAATTAATTTGATGTTGACTATCAGTTTGCTGTATGTGGCTTCTGTTTTGTTTAGGTATATTCCTTGAATCACTGAGCTCTCCAAGACGTTTATCATAAAGGGGTGTTGAATTTTGTCAAAGTATTTTTTAGCATCTAATGTGATGATCATGTGGTTTTGATCTTCCAGTTTATTTATATGGTAGATTATATTGACAGATTTTTTTTCTGTTGAACCATCCCCATAGCTCTAGGATGAAGCCTCCTTGATCATGATGTATGATCTTTTTGATGTGTTGTTGGATTCAATTTGCTAGTATTTTCTTGAGTATTTTTACACCAATATTCAAGAGGCAAATTGTTCTGCAATTCTCTTTCTTTGTTGAGTCTTTGTGTAGTTTAGGTATCAGGGTGATTATAGTGTCATAATAAGAATTTGGCAACATCTCTTCTTTTCTATTGTGTGGAAGAATTTGAAGAATGTGGGGACCCACAGAGGTTTCCTAGTGAGAACCTAGCTTGCTTTACCCAGCAGAAATGCATTGGAGGATGACTTGACTTTAGTGTATGTGTGTGTGTGTATGTGTGTGTGTGTGTGTGTGTGTGTGTGTGTGTGTGTGTGTGTGTGTGTGTGTTTTCCAGGTGTTACTTTGCTGTGGGATGTTCTGTATGGCAAATGTGTTGCTGATTAGTCAATAAATAAAACTCTGATTGGCCATTGGCTAGGCAGGAAGTGTAGGCGGGACAAGGAGGAGAATAAAGCTGGCAAGTGGAAGGCTGAGTCAGAGAGACACTGCCAGCCGCCATGATGACAAACAGCATGTGAAGATGCCGGTAAGCCACGAGCCACGTGGCAAGGTATAGATTTATAGAAATGGATTAATTTAAGCTGTAAGAAAAGTTAGCAAGAAGCCTGCCACGGCCATACATTTTGTAACCAATATAAGTCTCTGTGTTTACTTGGTTGGGTCTGAGTGGCTGTAGGACTGGCAGGTGAGAGAGATTTGTCCTGACTGTGGGCCAGGCAGGAAAACTCCAGCTACATTACTTGGCTGTGCTGGGGGGACATCTTTTACCCTGCCCCTTGGCCTTCCTATTAAAAGCTCTTTTGGCCAGGTGGTGGTGGCACATGCATTTAATCCCAGCACTCGGGAGGCAGAGGCAGGCAGATCTTTGTGAGTTTGAGGTTTGAGGCCAGCCTGTTCTACAGAATGAGATCCAGGAAAGGCACAAAGCTACACAGAGAAACCCTGTCTCAAAAAAAAAAAAAAAAAAAGAGCCAGAAGGGGCCTGTGGATATTGATCCAGGTCCTCCCAAAGCTATCTTGTGTTTCTGTCTGTCTTCTCCACACTGTCTTTCTATCTACATATTTCTTATTCCTCTCTCCTCAAAAGTACACTGGAAAATAGTGGGAAACAGCCTCCCACAGAAGAGTATTGGTATTAACAGATTAACTCTTCTTTGAAAGCCTGGTAAAATCCTGCACTGAAATGATCTGGCCCTGAGGTTTGGTTTGTTTGTTTGTTTGTTTGTTTTGGTTAGGAAACTTTTAATGACTGCTTCTATTCCCATAGGGATTATAGGTCTATTTGAATTGTTTATCTAGTCTTGATCTAATTTTGGGATGTGGTACCTATCCAGAAAATTGTCCATCTCTTTTAGATTTTTCCAATATTGTGAAGTACAGATTTTTGAAGTATGATATGATTTTTTTTGGATTTCCTCAGTGTCTGTTCTAATGTCCCTCTTTTCATTCCTGATTTTGTTAATTTGTGTATTTTCTCTCTGCTTTTTAATTAGTTTGGATAAGGTTTTGTCTCCCTTGTTCATGTTCTCAAAAAACCACTCTTGGTTCCATTGATTCTTTGTATTTCTATTTTATTGATTTCAGTACCTAAGTTTGATTATTTCCTGCTGTCTACTCCTCTTGCATGTGTCTGCTTCCTTTTGTTCTAATACTTGCAGATATGCTGTTAAGTTGCTAGTATGAAATTTCTCCAAATTCTTTATGTAAGTACTTAATACCATAAACTTCCCTCTTAGAACTGCTTTCATTATGTCCCATCAGTTTGGGTATGTTGTGCTTCCATTTTCACTGAATTCTAGGAAGTCTCTAATTTCTTTACTTCTTCCTTTAGTCATTGGTAATTCAGTCCAGAGATGTTCAGTTTCCATGAGTTTGTAGGCTTTCTGTAATTTGTGTTGTTGATCTCCAACTTTATCCCATGATGATCTCATAAGATACAGGGGGTTACTCTAATTTCTTTGTATCTGTTGATATTTGCTTTATGACAGAGTATGTGGTCAGTTTTAGTGAGGGTTCCATGAGATTTTGAGAAGAAGGTGTTTTCTTTTGTGTGTGGGTGGAATGTTCTGAAGATGTCTGTTAGGTCTGTTTGAGTCATAACATCAGTTAGTTCTGTTATTTCTCTGTTTAATTTCTGTTGGTGACAGTGGGGTGTTAACATCCCCACTATTAATGTGTGGGGTTCGATGTGTTATTTAAGGCTTAGTAATACTTCTTTTACAAATGTGATTGCCCATGTATTTAGGACATAGATTTTCAGAACTGATACTTCATTGTGATAGATTTTCTCATGGATGAATATTGGAATGTCCTTCTTCATCGCTTTTGATTGATTTCAGTTTGAAGTTAGGTATTAGGAAAGCTATACCAGCTTGCTTCTTAGGTCCATTTTATTGGAAAATCTTTTTTCAACCCTTTACTCTGAGGTGGTGCCTGTCTTCAAAATAGAGGTGTGTTTCTTGCATGCAGTAGAAGGATGGGTCCTGCTTTTGTATCCATTCTGTTAGCCTGTGTCTTTTTATTAGCAAATTGAGCCCATTGATACTAAGAAATATTAATGACCAGTGATTATTAATTCCTTTTATTTTTGGTTTTGGTGGTGGTGGTGGTGGTGGTGGTGGTGGTGGTGTGTGTGTGTCTGTGTGTGTGTGTGTGTGTGTGTGTGTGTGTGTGTGTGTGTGTGTGTATATGTGTCTGTTTCCTTTCCTTTCTTTGTGATTTGCTGATGTGAGGTTATCTATTGCCTGTGTTTTCATTGGTCCAGCTAACTTCATTGAGTTGGAATTTTCCTTCTAGTAACTTTTGTAAGGCTGGATTTATAAATAGGTTTTTGTTGGGCGTTTTTAATCTTTTGCGGGGGTCTGCCACCCAGCTCCCAAATAAATCACACATAGAAGTTTATTTCCTAATTATAAATGTTCAGTCTTAGCTTGGATTATTGCTAGCCAGCTATTCTTTTTTTTTTTTTGGTTTTTCGAGACAGGGTTTCTCTGTGTAGCTTTGTGCCTTTCCTGGGACTCACGTGGTAGCCCAGGCTGGCCTCGAACTCACAGAGATCCGCCTGGCTCTGCCTCCCGAGTGCTGGGATTAAAGGCATGCGCCACCACCACCCGGCTAGCCAGCTATTCTTAACTTTAAATAACCCATCTGTCTTTCTCTTCAGGGCTTTCCAGTTCTCTTACTTCTTTAAACCTTACTCTGACTCTGTAAATTCTGTGTAGCTGGGTGTCTGGCCCCTGATGTCCTCTTCCTTCTCTAGCTACTTCTTTATCTTTTTTTCCCAGGTTTTTCTTTCTATATATTCTCTCTGCCTACCAGCTCTGTCAATCTTTTCTCCTGCCTTGCTATTGGTCACTCAGTTTTTTATTAGACCATCAGGTGTTTTAGACAGGCAAAGTAACACAGCTTCACAGAGTAAAACAAATGCAACATAAACAAGAGTAACACACTTTCAAATAATATTCTACAATAGGTATTGTTTAAAATAGGTTTAATTTAAACCTATTTTTATAGGCATGTCTTCTTTTAAGTTGGGAATGTTTTCTTCTATGATTTTGTTGAATATGTTTTCAGTGCCTCTGAGCTGAATTTCTCCTTCTATCCCTTAGGTTTTTCCTTAGGTTTTTCCTTAGATTTGCTCTTTTCATGGTATCTCTGATTTTCTGGATATGTTATATAAGGAAACTTTTAGATTTGACATTTACTTTGACCAATGGATCTATTTATCATGAAATATCTTGTTTTCTCCATCTATGGTGATTGAAAGTTCTGCTGGGTTGTCTGGACTGGCATCCCTGGTCTCTTAGAGTCTGCAAAATGTCTATCCAGGCCCTTTTGGCTTTTAGAGTCTCCATTGAGTATATTGAGAAGTCAGGTATAATTCTTAGGTCTGCCTTTATGTTACTTGAGTTTTTCTTTTGTAGCTCTTAATATTCCTTCTTTACTCTGTATGTTTAGTATTTTGATTATTATGTGTCCATGGGAAGTTACTTTTTTTTCATAGACATGTCTTTGTTTAAGTTGGGAAAGTTTTCTTCTATGATTTTGTTAAATATGTTTTCAGTGTCTCTGAGCTGGAATTCTCCTTCTTCTATCTCTATCTTTCTTAGGTTTGTTTTTTTCATGGTATCCCTGATTTTCTGGATGTGTTGTGTTAGGAACCTGTTAGATTGGACATTTAGTTTGACTGATGAATCTGTCTTCTCTATTGTATATCAAGGCCACAATTCTTTCTTCTGTCTCCCTTTCCTGCTTGCTTGCCCATATTTTCCATTTCCAGAATTCCCTCAGTTTGTATTTTCTTTATTGTTTCTGTTCCAATTTTCAGGTCTTGAATGGTTTCTTTCACCTGTTGGATATTTTTTCTTGTCATTCTTTAGGGTGTTTATTGATTTCTTCCAATTGTTTATCTTTTCCTTGATTTTTTTAAGGGAGTTTTTTACTTCCTCTTTAAGTGTCTCCATCATGTTCATAAAATCATTTTTAAGATCATTTTCTTGTGCTTCAGCTGCAGTGCAATGCTTTTCTCTTGCTGTCATAGGATTGCTAGGTTGTGGTGGTAACATATTGCCCATTCTCTTACTGATTGTGTTCTTATACTGGTGTTTAGGCATCTCAGTTTGGAATGATTATAGGTCAGGATGTTGATTCTTGTTTGATTTTGTTAGATGGCTGCTTTGTTCCTTTGTTTTCTGTTTCCTTTATTGTCTTCTGGCATAAATGGCCAAGGATTTTTGCATATGGCAGGTCTTCAGGTCTAGCTGGTCGTCCAACTGAGGTTTGTGGGGATCTGGGTGCCTAGATCCAGCCTGGCCAAATGAGCTTATGGAGTCTGCTGGGGTTGTGGGGGAAGGGCCAGTCATGGGGAGGATGATGAGGTGGATGGAGCTGGGCATCAGAATGGGTCTTGGGGGAACAGAATCCAGTGAGTGGTGGCAGTCCGACTGGCTGGCTTGTCTTAACCTCTTGTTGGCTAGTAGAGACTGCATCATAGCGGTGGAATTCCACCAGAGTTGGGGGTAGGGCCCAGTAGCCTCGCCAGTACTGAGATGGGAGGGGGAGGGGCAGGTGCCCTGGGGCTTAGGGACTGGAGATTTGGGCAGTTGGACTGGAATGCCAGTCACAGTTCATCCATGGAGTGCTCCTAGTTATTTGTGTATGTATCCAAATGTCCATCAGCTATGAGCACTTGACATAATTTTCCACACTTACTTACTCCAAGTTTGTAGACAGAAATAAATAATAAAATTAATGTGGCATTTAATAGGAGCAAGGAACAAAGACAATAACAAAATAATCAGTGTGACAGTATTAGATCTAAAAAAATAACAGTTTTTTGCTAAACCTTAACTTAATTAATCAAAAAAGAGAGAAAGATTGAATTTATAAAGTTAGAGGTGAAAATGGAGATACTTTATCGATATGGATGAAAGTTGAAGGGTCATTTAGAAATACTTTGAAAATTGAAAATCTAGAAGGAGGAGACACATTTGCAGTCTGTGTGTCCTATAGAAGTTGAACAATAGGATTCAAACTACTGAAACAGGTCTGTAAGCAGCTACAGAAGGGAAGCAGAAGTAAAGTGTCTCCCAGTTAAAAAGATCCCAAGAATGAATGGGTTCCCTGCTGAATAGCACTAGATCTTAAAGAAGAATGAGCAATAATTGTACTCAATGGTTCTGTGAAACAGAAAGTGTAGCACACTCATGTTAGGCATTTCTTACTCTGAAACCAAAACCAATAAGAATAAACACACACACACACACACACACACACACACACACACACACACACACACACCACATGCACACACACACCACATACACAAACATGCACATGCACACATACACACATGCACACACAAATTATAGATAAATCTCCTCAGAAAATCAATAAAAGAAAGTTAATTAAAGTACTTGTGAAGAGAGTATGCATTAAAGAATAATACACTATGAGAATGTTGGTCTCATTCCAGGGATACACAGATGATTCCCCTGAAAAATCAATAAATGTGATATGTGATGTAAATGGAATTAAGGACACAAATCAAGTGATCCTTTTAGTAATATAGAAATGGACTATGACCAACTTCATTTCCCCTTATAATAAATGTCCTCATAGAAACTGAAATTCAAAGTAACATCCCTCAACATATTATCAAAGGTATAAAAGACAAACTATAGGCAATGTTACAATAAGCAGGAGAAAACTGAAAGAACTACTTCTAAAATAAGAAGTCACACAAATATGTTCACTGTGCCCACTAATTTAATATACGTCTTGAGGGTTAATCAGCAAGTTAAAACAAAAGAAAGAAAGAAAAGGGCTAAATATTTAAAACAGGAAGAAGTCACTCTCCATATTTGTAGGCCTGCCTATGGGACCATAAAGACTAACACCGGAAACTTTCAATTTGAAAACATTTGGTCAAAGAACTAAGATAATAAATTAAGAATGCTAAAAGTTAAATTAAATGAGATAAAAAATCAATTTTTCTGTATTTTCTGTATTCCCATTTAACATGTTGAGAAAGAAATGATGAAAAGAATCTCATTCATAATTTTCTGAAAAAAAACAAATCACTGAAAATAAAATGAGAATCAAATCTAACCAAGAAGACAAAAGATCTCTACAATTATCAAAGAATTAATACCAATATTAAAAAATAATTTTTAAAATCTTTACATAAAAATATAAAGGTGTTAGTGATTCTAATATATTTTTAATTGTTATTTTGAATTTCTTGTTGTTGATGCTGTCTTTGGTATGTTTTCTCTATGTTGAGCAAGCCATCCCCAAACCTGTGATTCTCCTGCTTTAATAGCAGCAGCATTGGAATTAGAGACTCAGACAGACTATCACAGCCAGTAATAGTTACTGAAAACTTATGCACATAGCATTCCCACTTTGAATATAATTCTAATCATGCCATTGCTAGAGAAATCTGTTTTAGCTAGTTATTCCGTGAATTCAGTGAGATAATGGTTAGTAAAAATATAAAAATAAAAATATATAATACAGCCCAGGAGCTAATATTATCATAAAACTGGAGGATTTTTTTCTAATGTTATCAGTGATCTCACAGCATAAATGACCTCTAAAGACACTTGTAAATTAAATTAAAATGTGACACTGAAGTGATTAACCCACTTATTTCCATTTATTCCTTAATAAAGAAATCCTCTTTCTTTGTTTTCTTTATTGAGGATTGTGGGGGTGCTAATTCTTTTTGACCAAAGGAAAAAATACTGTTATTATTAAATTGAATGGTATTTTGAATAGGTCACTCAGATTCCACTTGTTTTTTTCAGTCACTGTGCACTGCTGAGTGATGAGCATTAGGACAGAAAGGGGAGAAACAGTGAATCTGGATGCTGTAATTTCACAGCCTCTGAATCCAAGCAGATCAAGCCTTTCTTCCATTGCATTAAAAAATACAAAGGTATCAATCACTTGCCTCAAACATTGTTTCCCATCCTCAATATTTGTCTTAAAACCTGATAATATTAGAGCATACAAATCAGTTATAATATCATTTTATTCTATTTTCTAAGTCAAGTTACTCTCTAGTAAATGAAAAGTTCAAAGAGCTGATTTTTAGGCATTTTATATGTTTGAGTGTATGTAATTTAGAACTGTCTACACTGTGCTTAGGAAAAAGTTACAGCAAACATAGCCAATGTCAAGTGCAACCTGAACTGATAAGTTCATGTAATACAAACATAAGATTTTTGTGAATAGCTTCATTGCTTTATATTACATTTCATTTACATTTGTTAAAGTCGTAAAAGGCTGCTGATATGGGGAAATGTTTGTGTTTTTCTATGGCAAACAAGAATAGGAAAGAACTGATGCACAAACTCTGAATGATGCACGTGAAATGCAGAGAACATTCAATGAAGGGGAACAGACACAAATGTGAATTAACAGACAAGATCATATCTAATTGACTCTCTAGTTTAAAACTTCAGGCTACTGAACTGTTAGACTAGCCTATTTCCAGTGCTTCCTTCATTTCTGTTTGTCACTTTCAAAAAAAAAAAACTGTCACATATGACAAAGAGTAGGTTATCTGGGATTGAAGGCTAAAAATGTAAGACAATCTTAATTTGATGGCAATACCATATCTGTAGTTGTAGCAGAAGAAAGGCAAAGTCAATGTATGAAAATATTACGTATTGAACTAAATTAATGTTTCTGTGCAGCAGGAAGAAAACTAAAGCCAGTTTAACAGTTCTAGGAGTTGAGTCTTAATAAAAATGTTTCTTGATTTGCTGCAGAAGCATTTTTGGATGTTGGAATGGAGAGGTTAGTGGGGGACTGGGAGGAGTGAAGGGAGGGGAGGCTGCAGTCAGGATGTGTTGTGTGAGAGAAGAAAAAAAAGAAACCTGAGGATTCAAGGATGGAAGGAAAAGATAAAAGGAGTCCGTCTATGTAAATATACTTGATTTCTAACATGAACAATAGATTTAGACTGGTGACATTTTTCTCAAAAGCATTAGATCTGGATATGAAAGCCATGAAATTTCTTCCTTTGTTGTACACAGAAAATCAATATTGTTCATAAATTTCAAAGATTCCGTGGTTCTTTAGGAGGTGGTTTATACTGGCACAGATGGCCTTAAAGTACAGAACCATTGTGAGGAAGCCAGGCATTCTGCTGCAGAGACATTGTGCACTGTGTTCCTTCTTCCACAGAAGCTGAAAATCCATCTCCTTCACAGAGAAACACTATTCTGAGTTCTAAATGTTTATGACAAAGATAAACTAATATCTACATGAGCAAAAATTCAAAACAAAACAACAAACAAACAAGCAGAAAGCCCAGTATGAGAACCCATTTTCTGTTTTTTTTTTTAATTGTCTTTAGTGCAAATTGTTGTGAAGTCTTCTTAAAGGAAACTATGCTAATAAGCTAAGAATGACTATTGGAATCAGCCAACTGACCATTGGAAGTGGGAGGTAAAGATAGGTGGATTCTTGGAGTTTATAGGATAGACAGGCAGCCCTACTAATGAACTTTTGGTTCAGTGAGAGACACTATCTCAAAGAGGAAGGTAGATGTCAGGATGTATGTGTATATCAATCAATGAATATTTATATATACATATTCATATATATATATATATATGAATATGTACACATGTAGAATAAAGCATATATATATTCTCAGCAATTTAAAAAAACAGGTCATAAATTTTACAAATATCAAGGAATATGCATGGGAAGTGTTTGAGGGAGGAAATGAAAGTGAGAAGATGTGATCATACTATAATTTCGAAAAATATTTTAAAACAATAAAGAATAAGACAGAGTGTGATTGAGGAAACCTGCTGTCAATTTCTCAGCTCCACTTGTCTACACATGTACATATGGACCTGAATGAACTTGTGCACACACATGCATGCATAACTACATGCATACAGGTGCAAATCCCCATGAACACACAATCACAGAAACACAACATACACACACATAATACACACACAGACACACACCCTCAAAAAATAAATACATGGCGAAAGCAGCCCCTCCCCTTGAAGAGTTTTTACCTGAAAGAATCAATTTTCACTTTCAGTCATATGATGTGCAAGGTCATGGGGATGACTTTTAGATTTAGAGATGATTAGAGGGAAGAAAGTCTTAATTTACTTGTTTGGGTCCAAAAGAATGGCCAATATGAGGTGGCTACTCATAGAATTTATTAAGTATGCCTACCACATTTATTCATTTCCCATGTTGTTAGAAATGAAGCATTAACCTTGCCAGTGAGAAGCATAAAATTGACATGTTTAAGAAACAGGTAAATAAACTGTGACTTGAAGTCTCAGTACTGCACGCTTAAATAAACCTAATAATGGTCAAGAATAGTTGACTCATGTTTGGATAATTAGTTACTAGAATGAAATATCCTCAACTTTAAGGGGGAAAATTCTTGTTGTAAATCTGTTTGTGTGTAAAAATCATGTTTTGCAAACAATCTATTTATTAACATAAAGGGAGAAAAATCATGGAGTGTTCTACCCTCATTTTTAGTAGTTACTTGAAAATTTCAGGTAATATATATTTTATTGTTTTACTCCTTCTGCGCTCCAAATAGATCTACCCTCCTCTCTACACACTCAACTTCGTCTGTTTTTTTTTTTGTTGTTGTTATTTTGTTTTGATTCCAATAACAATCAAGTACAGTTTATGCAGGCCATAAACTCGCCATGGTAGCCTTTCCCTAGAGGATGAGCAATCTAGAGAGGCCTGTGCTGTTAAAGAAAAGTAACTATATCTGTCCCAGCAGCTCTCACCTGCCAATAGTTCCTTAGTCAGGGGTGGAGCTCTCCTGTACAAGTTAGGATTTGTGTCTAGCTTGAGTTCATGCAGGTCCTGTGCCCACGGCCTCACTGATGGCAACTCATCTGTGCAACTGCTCTGCTACATCAGGAAAGTAATATTTTCTTGTTACTGTCCACAGCCTCTGTTTAATTCCAGGCTTTTGACCCCATCTTCCTCTTGAAATTTCTAAAATTGGGAGTCCGTTTCTTAATGTTTCCTTTTTAAAGACTGTTCTGGCTAGTTCTAGATCACACAAAGAACCATTTAATGTAACTGTCCGGCACTTAGTTGTAGTCAAAATAAATTTGATCACAGTCATACAAGACTGACATTTAGATGTGATTTTAATGAGTTTTATTCAATTTTTCTTTGAACATCTAAGATTAAGAGTTTGAGAAATGTAATGGACCACCTCACTTTGTTACAGGTAGAGTTCAATAACGGAATCACAGTACAGGATTATGGCTTATTAGTCGGGGGTGGGGGACTGATGACTTCAAAGCAAATTTGTTTTATTTAAACAGCTATGCACTTGATCTAATATGACTATTAAAACTCAACTTGAATTTAGGAATCATTGTTAATGCTTTTATTGGGAGAGTCCCAGCTGTTCTAAATAGGCTTATTAGCAGTGTGTCTCAACAGATATATCAGGTGAAATGTTTGATGGCTTGTTTCTTTAATAAATTGTAAATCAATGGCTTAGAAAAGCAGACTACAGTGAGCTATGGTGCTGACATGGGACTTCCTTGTCAAATAAAAGTTTAACTTTCATATTTTCAATAAAACAAATTTGGGTTGTTTCTTTTCTTTCAATAAAATATGCAAAAATAAATACAATCTCAAAAGAGAAAGGAGACCTTTCAAGTGACACCCTAGAAATGCAAGGCCCAATTAGAGGCAACTATGTATGATTACATGCTTAGGAAATTGTAAAGTCTACTAAAATTTTTAGATATACACAGCCTTACAAATTTGAAGTATGAACACAGAAGACATGATCACAGCAACACAGTGATTATAGTAATCAGCTGTAAAAAGTGTCATTGACAAATAAATGCTAGATAAAACTGCTTCATTGCTAAATTTTACCAAACTATTAAAGAATTATCATCAATTTCCCTCAAAAAAATCACAGAAATTGACAAGAAAGACAATTCTAATGTGTAAGCACATTAGATGGGGTCAGCTTTACTCTCATATAACAAATAAAGCAGAAATCATACATCAATAACCGGGATTATAGATGAAAGGCTATCAAAATATTATCATGGAAATGCAGAAGCACAATGAAAAGATTATTGAACCCAATTAAGTGGGGTTTATCCAAAGCATGCCAAGATGATTGAACATATGCAAATCAATAAGTACAATGTATCATATCAACAGAAAAAAAGACAAAAATCATGCCACTGTCTCAAGATTCAGAAAACACAGTCAGTAAAATTGATGACACCTTTGTGATGAAAACTCAAGATAATTCAGGCTTCACATGACAAACCAATATTAAAACTCATGAAATTTGGAAAAGCTGAAAGCATTTCCCATATGATCTGGAAAGGGAAAATGGTGTCTACTTCTCTCATTATTTTCCCAACTATTCCTGGAAGTTTTAGCCAGACCAATTATGCAAGAGAAAAGAATAAGCTGCACACAAGTGAGAAGGAAAGAAGATATCATTTGTAGATGACATGATTTTACATATAGAAAAGACTTTACCAAAGGATTACTATTATTAATAAATAAATTTAATAAAAATAACATTATAGAAAATTGACAAATACCCAAGTACCAAAAATAAACTTTCTGAGAAACAAATCACAAATCAATCTAGTTTATATTAGCTAAAAATTCATAGAACATCTAGAAAACTGCCTGCCAAAGTACACATGCAACGACGGCAGCCTTAAGTTTATCATGACATGCTGGCCATTGTTGTGATTCACAGGCATCATAGCTGAGTAGAACTATTTTTGGCCTCTCTGTTGGAAATCTGCATGGATCCGTTGGGTACCAGGAAACATAGTCCTCAGGGAGGGAACATTAAAGTCACTTTCAGCACAGGAGCCTCTGGATCTATTTCTGAAGCATGTGGGATCTTCAGCAATAGGAACTTACTTCCCACCTCTGGGACAGCAGTGCAACCGAGGGAAGAAATAGTCTTCACCAAGGAAGAACACACCAATTGCTATCCAATCTCAAATGGTCAGCCCTGAAAACATATATGCACAAGTACCACTATATAAACAGACTAGGTAAGATATAGACATATGTAATAACAATTAATGAAAAAAAAGGCCATGAATTTGAAAGAACAGGAAGAACTATATGGAAGGGTTTGGAAAGAAAAAAAAATCGGAAAGAAGAAATTATGTATTATATTATAATCTCAAAATAACCCTTATTCTCACTACCTCTGACCATTGAAGAAATACAAACTAGAGATACGTTGAGATCTAAGCTCACATAGAAAGAACAGGTGTTATCAAAAAGCCAAAAAAAAAAAAAAAAGTGACAGACCGAAGTATATGCCTTTTGACCCCTGCACTGGGAAGCCTGATACAAGAGTATCATATTAAGCTTCATGCCAGTCTACACTATATTCTGAGTTCCAACCCAGCCTCAGACACTGTGGTGGTTTGAAAGAAAATGCCCCCCCAAAGGGAGTGACACTATTAGGTGGTGTGCCCTTGTTGGAGTAGGGGTGATCTTGTTGGAGGAAGTGTGTCACTGTGAAGGTGAACTTTGTGGGCTCATGTATGCTTAAAACATGCTAGTGTTTAAGGGCAATTTTTGTTTCCTGTGAGTAGAGATGTAAGAATTCTCAGTTTGTTCTCCAGGACCATGTCTGTCTGTATGCCGCCTTGCTTCCTGCCGTGATGGTAATGGACTGAACCTCTGAAAATGTAAGTGAGCCACCCCAATTAAAGATTTTCCTTTATAAGAGTTGCTGTGGTTATGGAGCCTCTACACAGCAATAGAAACCATAACAAAGCAGTCACATACTTCTATTATTTTTGGTTGTGATTATTACGAATATTTCTCTTTTTAAGCTTTTGGAATAACTTATACTTATTTTTTAAACTGAATTTGTTCTATCATGTATTATGAACTGACATGTCTAGGATTTTACTTCACTGTGAGAACTTATGCTTATGTGACTAGTAGCTTGGTTGTGGTTCACAGCTGCTTTTGTCTGAAAGCAGTGGAGATTCCTGGTCTTTTACATGCCCCGATTTTATCTTCCCATTGACTTTGTGAATTCCTAAGTACCATTCTTCAGATAGATTGTATGCCCTTTATCCTATTTGAGTACAAACTTTCCCAGGTGGTTAAGGCTGGGGAGTTCTCATAGACAGAGAGGTTAAATCAAAAACTCTACACTGCAGTTTCAAGTGCTTCTGAACATCAGAGAAAGTTCACATACAACACAAAATAAAAAATTGAGAGGAAGTTTAATACAACTGGCTACTATCTATTCTTTCCCCTTTTTTAAAATTAAAAATAGATTCTTCTCTCATACAATACATCCTGACCACAGTGTTCCTTTGATCCACTCCTCCCAACTTCCTACTGTCTCCCCATACCCCCAGATCCAGTCTCCCTTCATTTCCCTTCAGAAAAGAGCAGGCTTCCAGGAGACAACAACCAAACATGACAACACAGGATATGAAAAGAAAAGGAATATCCCTCATATCAAGGCTGCATAAAGCATCCTAATAGGAGGAAAAGAGCCTCAGGAACAAGCGATAGATTCAGAGGTACACTCGCTTGCAGTTAGGATTCCTACACCAGTCTAAGAGCCGTAACGTATATGCAGAGGACATAGTGTAGACTCAAGCTGGTCCCACTCTTGCTATTTTAGTCTCTATGAGCCTGTGTGAGCCCTGCTGTATTCTCCTGGAGTCCTCCATCCTCTCTGACACCTACAGTCTTTCCTCCTCCCTTTCAACAGCGTTTCTGGATCTCTGAGCAGAGGGACCCAATGGAGACCTCTAATTTTGACTCTTTCTCAGCGTAATATCTGGCTGTGGGTCTCTGCATCACTCCCATCTGCTGCCAGAGGATGCCTCTCTGATTATGAGTGGACAAGGCACCAATCTATGAGTATAATAAAATATCATTCGGATTCAGTTCATTGATATTTTTTCTTTTTTGCTAGTCAGGTTTGGTTCTACCCAAAGTCTCTGGGCTTTAGTCTCTGGTTTCTGCTCAATCCAGGCAATATAGGGCATGGACTTCCTCTTGACAATGTGGGCCTAAAGATAAACTGAACTTTGTTTGACCAAACCCAAAAGTTCTGCACCACCATTCCTCCAGCATATCTTGCAGGCAGTATAGATTGTAGCTTCAGGGTTTTGTTGCAAGGTTGATACACATGTTTCCCTTTCTATAGTCTGCAGAGTACCTTGCCACATCACAGAGACTAGAACGAAGGGGTGAAGGCACCATGTTTTCATAAATGAAGTTGTAAGGTGGTTTAGGTTTATTGGTCAGGCTTATAGATAAAAAATGAGAGATGATTAGATCATAAGTCATAAATGTTTTAGCCCTGCATGGTTACTAGCTTTTCTAAAACTGAGAAAGATTTTAGAACAAGGACTATTGTCTCTATAGAGGCTTTTTAAAAAACCGAACTCTGGCTTTTCCATTTCTATCAGGATTCAAGAATTTTAGTTAGCAAGAAATATAAATTTGATCCTAAGTTATGTGGGTGAAGCAGAGACTCCTCATCTTTACACTCTCTCTTAGATTTCCCTGTCATTCTGGATTTCCTTAGACACTTGATAATTCTGGTGAAGTTTGGTGGAAGGAGAGCATTCTATAACTGTTACTAGACAGCATCTACAGATGTCTTATGGTGATATTTTATTTGTATTAAAATGTTATTTGTATGTTAACAAATAAAGTTGCCCAGGGGTCAGAGCTATTAGCAAGCCATAGGAAAGCCGGGCATGGTGGCCGATGCTTATAATCCCAGCACTTGATAGGCAGAGCTAGGTAGATCTGTGTGTGTTCAGGGATACAGCCAGCATTGGAGACACACGCCTTTAATCTCAATACCAACCATAGAAGACCTGGAGGTCTGTACAGACAGGCAGTGACGAGACAGTCATGTGGTTGGGTTTACAACCAATGAGAAGGCAGAACAGAAAGTCTATATAAAGACTTTAACACAGGAAGTAGCTCTCTTTAGGAGAGGTAGGACCACTGTAGGAGAAAGGGTAAGGTTTTTGCTCTTGACTCTGAACTCTTGGCTTTCTTCTTTGCATTGGTTCTGTGTTTCTTGTTTGGTGGGACAGTTGGTTACATCTACAATGTCTTTTCAATAGTATAGTTAGTTGTTCCCTACTGTCTTCCTCCTTCTCTGTGTGTGTTGTCAGTCCATTCCTAGAAACTGACCCCTATTGTCTACACTAGATTTTATTGTTGTGTTTGTTTCTGGTTTTCTTTTAATTAACAAAGGAAGTTGGTGGCAAGTGTAATGAGAGGAATTCTCTTTCCCTAAGTAAATAGACCTGCTACAAATTCCTTTCCTTTGAGAGTGAACATGTGACATTGGAAAAGCTTTGGGTATACAGTTGCTCTTGAACAACACATGTCTGAACTGGGAAGATACACCTATAGGCAGAATCATTTCTCGCCCCCTTCCCCATTTATAACAATTTGAGAAAAACCTCACAAACTGTATAGCCTTGGGACTTTCAAAATATAAGAAAAAGATGTTCCATTGGTGTGTGAGTTGTAAATGGATAATCATCTACTTTATCTCTTACAAATGAAAAATGAGTACTCAAGAGAAACGTAAACAGATACAAGAACACTGTAATAATTTGATAGCCACCTTCTGTTGCTATATCAGGGAATTTAAAGTCATATTCACCTGGGTGGAAGGTTGACACTCATAACTCTCACATTGGTCAAGGTTCAATGCTATTTCATAAAAATTATGTTTTCTCTACTAGAGCCAGGAGGCATTCTTTCCAGGATTTATCCTGAAAACCTGGTGTGGTTTCTGGAGGTAAAAGCAATGAAAATTATACTGCAGCCTCTCCAACTTCTTACACATTGACCCACACACTAGGTCCTAAAATGGGGGTTACAAGTCCATATAGAGATTCATAATGAAACATGGACACCACAAAAACTTTGGCACAGGGAAAAGCTTTCTTAATAAACAGTGACTAAAATTTAATTTGAAATCAAGCAAACAAATAATGCATGGTGTTTCTGGTAAAGTTTATCCATGTTGAATGGTGCAGATTCACTGCTGCCTTGGAAATAAAGACACAACATGCATTCTTTGTACGCCACTCACCTTCCTGCCACACAAACACAATGAGTGTTGTCTAAAATACCTCAGCTTGGATTCATGACTTTCGTATGTAAAGAGTAATGATACTTTCATGGCATACACAAATTTTTTTTTGCTTTCATGGAAATATTACAGTTTAATTATATAAAACTCATACTCAATATTTTCCTGCAACCACTTTCTACCATATGGGTATGAAAGTGGCAGGTCTTTGGATCATATCATTTTAGAATCTCTCGTTTTAAAGGTTGATGTTTGAGTAGCTGACTTGAGTTTCATATAAAATTATTAAATGAATTTTTGCTTGAGATTGGGACAGACTGACAATTTCTAAATTGACAATAAACATACCTTCTCCTTTGTACTACACATTATGAGATGCAGTGTTTCAATAATGATGCTTGTAAAATCAAATATCAAACAACTCTAAAGCAATATTCAAGCAAATTTGTGTACTGCATTATCAAATAGTAAACCATGATTTCTATATGTAAAAATAAACAAGTATTTCTATCTCAATAATATACAAATCTGATTTCTTCTTTAATCCATTATAAAAATTATATATCAAAAAATTTCCTTAGAAGAAATTCATTCATAATTGCCGATAAACATTTAAATTTAAAATTTTATGCCTATTTATGTAATAAACTAGGGTAATGTTTAAGTTTCATGGACAATAAATGGCTGCAAAAAGATGAAAAAGGTTTAGAAGTACTCAGCTAGTCCACTCTCCATCTGAAGCATTTATAGAGGCTATCATTTAAGTGCTTTTAACTGTTTAACTCTCCAAGAGGTTTGGCTGCAGGTAACCCACCAGCGTAACTTTCCATGGGTGTCTCTTTCTCCTCAGATTTCCCCTTAACTTTAGTTCTCTATGACATAGAAAAGTCACTTGCTTATGTGCTTTTCAGCTCTTCTGTTATTTATTATTATTTATTAATGTTAAGAAATGGTTCACAAGCTCATTTCCAGTAGAGGGTTAACATGACAATTCAATTACTTTTTACATGTAAAAAAATCTTACTAAATTTACGGTGAGTTATGCCCTTCAGATTTTTTTGTAAGAACAGAAATGTATGATGAAGTTATTTCTGGAGCAGGTTAAAATACAGCATGTAAGACCATAAATTTAATAAAAGTTTATTCTATGAAGAAATAAGGTAGAGTTTTTGTTTCTGGAATCGCAGAAAATTATTTAATACTTACTCTTTTTAAAGAGAGCACTTTGCCTTTAATTAAATTTCTATCCACTTAGTTTGACTCAGTTTGAAACCATGAATATATATTTATTTACATAACATCACCCCATAGAAGTCTCTATTCCAAGAGGATATTGAGTCTGATAATTTCTGGTATAATTAGATTGATCCTTAGACTAAGGAAAGGACAATTTAATTTTAGCTCTTAGGATTTTAGATGATTTATTCAGGGGTCAAATGTGAGTGTTCTTTTGAGAAGCAATGAATTCACTCAGTACACTGCACACGCTCTCTCTCTCTCTCTCTCTCTCTCTCTCTCTCTATATATATATATATATATATATATATATATATATATTTAATTTTATAGCTGAGGAGTTCTTGATATTTTTAGAATTAACAATAGTTCTGTTGTATGTGCATATCTACTTTAGAAATTACAAAAATATATGATATTGACACTTAAGTCTTTCGCTCATTCTACGTGTGTGTGTGCGTGTGTGTGCGCGCGCGTGTGTGTGTGTGTGTGTGTGTGTGTGTGTGTGTGTGTGTGTGTTACATACTTCTGACAACCACTCTGTTAAAATTTAAAAGGACTCTTCCTAACATTTCTCCACCATCAGTGAAATAGGTCAGACAGTAAGTGAACTCAAATGAAAATAACTAAGAAAGACTGGCCACAGACTTCTTTTGACTTTCTAAATGCATCCTCCATCCCACTGAAAAGAGACTGTCAATAAGAAAGTGAAGAAGCAGGATATTGTGTGGGTTTAAACTATGTGCACCAATTTAAACCAAAATTGTTAACATAATTCAAGGCCACAAGCTTTTGTAGACGAGTGTTTGAATGAGGAATGTGAACACTGAAATACAAGGTGACAAAGTGATTCTCAACAGAATAGTTAATGCAGCTGTGTCTGTCTTATATGAGCCCATATTAGTATTTTGAAGGGGACAATCTTCTATACAACATGACACTTGCTTTGCAATGATATAACTTGATATTATACAATGATATTGAATTTCAGTTTCTAGTAGTTTGTTTTATAAAAAGGCAAAATCATTTTTTTCCTTATGAAATTACTTATGAGTTATGTTGCCAGTAAAGTATCACGTATTTTAAATATTGTGTAACTGGGGTAAAATCACCAGTTAATAGTGGAAAAGAGATAAAATTATGAAATAGAGTGCAGGAAATATTTAAGTGAAGTTCCCAAAAGAAAACAAATGTAATATAAAATTAGTGTGATTATACCTATGCAGAGAGTTTGGAGAGTTGAACACATACAGGAAACTTCCTTAACACAAGGTTAGGATGGCTCAACTACTTAGTGCAGTATATCTACTTTATATTAATTGTCTAGAAAATTTTATATATTATACAAATATTTCAAGACCCCTAATTTTCAATGTCATGTCTTTGTTTACCTGGAAATTCAAAGTGCAGTGTGAAACAGTATGTCATTGTTACTATACAAAGTCACAGTTTTGAAAAAAGAAGATGTTTTCATGAAATTTTTACATTGAAAATATATTCCTTTCTCACACAATAAATCCCAATGACAGTTTCCCCTCCATCTGCTCCTTCTAGTCTCTCCCATCTCCCCTTTCTCCTACACCCAGTCCCCCAACTTCTCCTCTTCAGAAAATAGCAGGCCTTCAAGAAATGACAGCTAGTCAGGACAAAACAAGATACAATAGGACAAAACAAAAGTCCTCCAGCAAGGCTGAACATGGCAATCCAATAGGAAGAAAAGAGCTCTTGAAGGCAGCATAAGAGTCAGAGATGCACCTGCTCCCACTGTTAGGAGTCTTACAAGAACACCAAGCTAACAGCCAGAATGTATACGCAGAGGACCTGTTCAGACCCCTGCCGGCTCCAAGCTTGTCATTTCCGTCTCTGTGAGCCCATGTGAGCCCTGCTTAGTTGACTCAATGGGGGCAGGTTCTCCTGGTGTTCCCCATCCCCTCTGACTCCTATAAATTTTCCTCTCCCTTTTTCACAGGTTCCTGGATCTCCGAGGGGAGGGACCCAATGGAGACTTCCAATTTAGATTTTCTCTCATTGTGTCTGGTTGTGAGTCTCTGCACCCACTCTCGTCTGCTGCCAGAGGAAGCTCCTCTGATTACGAGTGGACAAGGCACCGATCTATGAGTATAATAAAATATCATTAGGAAACATTTCATTGATTTATTTTTATTTTTTTTGTTTTTTTGCTGGTCATAATTTTTTCTTCCCTAGTGGTCTGTCTATTCTCTGATTCCTGCCCATCCAGGCAGTATAGGGCATGGGCTTCCTCTTAAGAATGTGAGTCTCAAGTTAAACTAAAAATTATTTGGCCACTCTGACAAGTTTTGCACCACCATTAACCCAGTACATCTACAGGTAAGACAGAATGTAGGTTGAGGGTTTTGTGGCTGGGTTGGTATCCAGGTTTCTCTCTCCATAGCCTGGAGCAAATCTTCTTTCACCAACTTCATGTCTTCAAAGAAAGAACTTTAAGAAGATATTAGAAAATCTCAAGATACCTATGCTCATAAATTGTAGGATTAGCATATTAAAAATAACCATTCTCTTTTTTATTTTGTTCTCCTAGCTGATCACCCTAGCCTCTAGGCTTCAGACCCAGGGTCACGACCAGTTGTAGGCTAGCAGGCAAGATTCCTGAAGCTACTCCCACTGGACCCTGTAACCTACAAGCCCCAATCCACCCCCCCAAATCTACCCATCTAGTAACTGATGGAAGCAGATGCAGAGATCCACAACCATGTACCAGACTGAGCTCCAGGAGTCCAGTCGTAGAGAGGGAAAAGCAAGGTGGAGTCAAGATCATGATGGAGAAATCCACAGAGACAACTGAACCAAGCTCGAAGGAACTCATGAACTTTAGACCAATAGCTGTGGAGTGTGCATGGGACTGGACTAGACCCTCTGCATACTGGAGACAGTTGTGTAGCTGTGTCTGTTTGAGGGGCCCTTGACAGTGTGATTAAGATCTATCCCTGGTACATGAACAGGCTTTCTGGATCCCATTAACTATGGTCGGGCACCTTGCTCACCCCTGATAAGGGAGGGGTTTAGTCCTGCATCAACTGAATGTCCCAGGCTTAGCTGTCCTCCTATGGGAGAACTTACCCTGTTGAAGGAGGGGTTGAGGAAGGGCAAAGGGGGTAGGGTGGAGAAGGAATGAGAAGGGGATCTGTGGTTGGTCTATAAAATGAATTAAAAAAGAAAAATAAAACAATAAAAATAAAAAAGAAATATATGGCAAAAAATGACCATTCTACCAAAAGTCATCTATAAATTCAATGCAATCCCCATCAAAATCCCAACACTACTCTTTACAGACCTTGAAAGGATAATTCTCAACATCATAAGGAAAAACATAAAATTGGGATAGCTAAAACAATCCTGAACAACAACAGAAGAACTGCTGGGTACCAGTACCACCACTCCTGATTTCAAGTTCTACTGCAGAACTATAACACAACACATGGCACTGACATAAAACACAGGCATGTTGATCAATAGAATCGAATTAAAGACCCAGACATAAACCACACATTTATGGATGCCTAATTTTTATTTAAAAACAAACAAATAGAAATACACAAAGGAAAAAAGGGAGAGCATCTTCCACAAATGATGCTGATCAAACTGGATATCTGCATGTAGAAGAATGCAAATAGATCCATATTATAACCCTGACAAAATTCAAGTCCAAGTGGATCAAAGACCCCAACATAAAACCAGGCGCACTGAACATGATAGAAGTGAAAGTGAGGAATATCCCTGAATGCATTGGCACCGGAGACAACTTCCTGAACAGAACAATAGCATAGGCATGAAGATCAACAATTACTAAATGGGACCTCATGAACTTAAAAGATTATGTAAGTAAAAGGACAATGTCAATCAGACAAAAAAGCAGCCTACGGAATGGGAAAATGGTTTTTACCAACTCTGTATCCAATAGAGGACTAATTTCCAAAATATAAAAAGAACGCAAGAAACTAAATATTAAAAAAAAATAATCCAATTATTTGGATCTAAACAGAGAATTCTTAAAAGAGGAATCTCAAATGGCTTCTAAACACTTAAAGAAATGTTTAATTTTCTTAATCACCAAGGAAATGCTAATCAAAACATCAAAATGACATTAAGATTCCATCTTTTACCTGTCTAATAAAACAAGTGACAACTCATGCTGATGAGGATGTGGAGAAAAGGAACACTCTTCATTGCTGATGGGAATGCAAACCTGTACAGCCACTATGGAAATCAATTTTGTGATTCCTCAGAAAATTAGGAATTGATATTCCTCAAGACCCACTGTTGGACATATGCCCAAAGGACACTCCATCCTAACACAAGAACACTTACTCAGCTATGTTCATTGAGGCTTTGTTCATAGTAGCCAGAAACTGGAGACAACCTAGATGTCCCTCAGTGGAAGAATGGATAAAGAAAAATATGATACATTTACACAATTAAGTATTACTCATCTGTTTAAAAAATGACATTATGAAATTGGCAGGCAAATGGATGGAACTAGAAAAAAATCATCCTGAGTGAGGTAACCAAGACACAGAAAGACCAATATGGTGTGTATTCACTAGTAAATGGATATTAAATATTGAGTAAATGATAATCAAACTATAATCCACAGATCCAGAGAGGTTAGGTAAAGAGGAGGCCTTTTCCAGGAAAATGTGGATCTGCCTAGGAGGGGGAAATTGAATAGATTCTGAGGCTAGACTGGGGACAGGTAGGGACAAGAGTAGGAAGGATCAGTTTGGGGGAGAGGAATGGAGGGAGAGAGTTGTGGGAGAGACTGCTGAAATTAGGGGGCATTTGAGGGCAGTGAAGAAATCTAGGGAGGTGAAAACTTCCTGGAATCTATGAGGGTGACCCTAGTGAGGACTCCTAGTAATTGAGGATACAGAGTCTGAACTGATCATTTTTTTGTACCCAGACAAGGCTTCCAGTGGTGGGATTGAATTACATTCTACTGAGCTGTTGGTTGGAGAGGTCTCACGGAGATCTCTAATCAGCCCAGACTGATGCTAGGTCTCACTCTGAAAACTGACAGTAGGGCCTCATCGCCAAGGACAAGTTCCATTCATCTTATTGAATGTAGGGAGGTTGAACTGGTGTGGGCTTGAAGACCTCACCCCTACATTCTAGAAAAAAAATGTTTTTTTTCTTAGATTGATAATTTTACTTCTTATCCAAATTGAAACTTAGAAGGAGGTTATTAAATAAAGTTTCAGTGCACAACTGACAGACTTTAAATAAAGGAAAGTCTTTTAAAAGCTAATCATATGCAGTTAAATTTTCAAACCCCTTAATACTTGTCAACTAGGATCGAAAATATTTAAAACTTGTGTTTTGAATTTTTTTTGAAACTACTTAATAATTCATGACATGCAGTAATTGCTAAGAGTGGAGAGTAGCCGGGCGGTGGTGGCGCACGCCTTTAATCCCAGCACTCAGGAGGCAGAGCCAGGCGGATCTCTGTGAGTTCGAGGCCAGCCTGGACTACCAAGTGAGTTCCAGGAAAGGCGCAAAGCTACACAGAGAGACCCTGTCTCGAAAAACCAAAAAAAAAAAAAAAAAGAGTGGAGAGTAAATAATGGTAATGAGTGATTATCTCAACGGTACTCTAGATGTGGAAGGATGCGTGCGAATGAGGGCAGGACATTGTAAAACAGGAAATGTCAAAATGACTGCGGAGACAACATGATAGTGCAGTCCAGACTAAGAACCTAATTCAGCTTGGGCACAGTGTCGTTTTAACAGTGCCATTTAGTTGTTGCTTTTTTTCTTTTGATACTGTGTTTTAGTGTACTCACCTTGGCACATCTATGTATGTTTTACAATCTCCCTCAGGTCAACCTCTCTTCTCCTAAAATGCTTAAAGTAAGGCAATCACATGAATAGGTAGTTTTCAGCTAAAAGTCTGTAGTTACTCACATTGGATAATAAAGAGATCAATTAATCATTTGAGTTTTTCCTTTGAAATTTATGGGAGTATTTTTTTTTTACTTCAAAAGGATTTTAATAAAATGCTTTAGTTCCTTGTGAGGAATATAAACAACAACCAAAAACATTGCTCATCTTTGTTTCAATGAATCATAAACCCTTGAACAAAGAACATTTGTCAAAAGGCTAGAGTGGAGATCACAGAAGTTTTGCTGAGTTAGTGACTTCACTAAAATGTGAAGCTGTGATGGATAGAAGTTCTGAAGAGAAGTGAGTACCTAAGCTGAATCCATACTTTAGGAACTTATAGGTGCAAACTATTGAATATGATAAAAGTAATAGCAAGTGCCTAAGACCCATTTATCAAGAATTAGTTTGTGTCACAAAGATGGTAGATGAAGCATGATCCACCATTTACACCAGATTTTCCTATCACCAACCTGAGTGTAAATAGGCCTCTGCTCCTATTCATTCCTTCTTTTTTAGCATTTCATCTATCTGAAAACAGAGTCCTTTGTGTGCCCATGTAGCATGAACCTTAGAGAGTTCTTATTAATAAAATCAAAACTGAGCCAGGTATTGGAGTGAACTGGAAGATCAGAGAACCAGAACAAGCCACAGAACCTCACCTCGCCGGATCCTCATCTGGTCTTGTTTCTTCAGACTGGAGGACTCTGAGTCCTCATCCAGAATGGGTCACAGCTGAACTGCTGCTCAAAAGCCTGAATGCTTAACCAGGCCAAAAGCTTAACCAGGCCAAATGCTTCTACTTTCTGGTCCTCATGCCTTATATATCTTTCTGCTTTCTACCATCACTCCCTGGGATTAAAGGCTCACTTTCTGGGATTAAAGGCGTGAGTCACCATGCTTGGCTGTATCCTTGAACACATGGATTTCTGCCTCTGGAATGCTAGGATTCCTAAGTATCCAGTGGCTTTTCTGTTCTGTGACCCCAGATAAATTTATTAGGGTACACAATGTTTTGGGGAACACAATACCACCACATGCCCAGTTGTCTCAGCTTGTTCAGCTTGTTCCAATTGCCAATGAATCTATTGTTATTTAGTCTAAGAATCACCTACTTAAAAAGTCTTTAAGAAAATTTTTCCACACAGTACATTTTATATTCTCTCTTCTACCTGGCTTTTCCCAGATTCTACCCACTTCTCTATCCAGCCAACTTTGTGTGAGTGAACTCTCTCTAAACAAAAATAAAAGCAAACTAAAAATTATGAATAGAAGAACACCAATTAGAAAAATATCAACATGTACACACTGGATAGATAGATAGATGGATGGATGGATGGATGGATGGATGGATGGATGGATGGATGGATGGATGGATGAACGGATGGACAGATGGACAGACAGATGGATGTGTGGGAAGGTAGATAGAGAGGGGGGATAGGAGAGGAAGAGACAGAGAGAAAGATGATAGGAGGGAGAGAGAGAGAGAGAGAGAGAGAGAGAGAGAGAGAGAGAGAGAGAAAGAAAGAAAGAAAGAAAGAAAGAAAGAAAGAAAGAAAGAAAGAAAGAAAGAGACAGAGAGGCAAAATCCTATCATCACTGAGAAGATTAAGTAAGCACAAACTGCTGCCCCTCATCAAGAGACCTTATGCAATTGATACCTGCTACTTGTTTTCTACAGTATAATCTCAGTGGGTATATAGGGCATATTGAAACAAGTCCCATGCCTAGGAAAAGTTAGGCAACACACACACACACACACACACACACACACACACACACACACACACACACAAATCATCTACATGTTCTGCTTCTCAGAGCCCTTTTCTGTCTAGAGTATCTTATGGTTTTAGAAAATATTTTGCATTTTATCTTTATTCCGGAGCCAAGGGTTTGCTTTCCACTTGACCTTCATTCTTGAATTCTGGTCTCCCTATTTCACTTCTTTCATGAGAACTCTCTCTTACAAATTTCATCTGAAATTATTTAGTCTCCCTTCCTTCCTTCTTTTCTTTCTTCCTTCCTTCCTTCTTTCCTTCCTTCCTATTTTTTGAGATAATAATGTAATTACATCATTTTCTTTTTTCCTTTGCTCCTTAAAAACTTTGTCATATATCCCTCGTAGTTCATTTTCAAATTAATGAACTATTTTCCATTAATAGTTGATATATGTGTTCCTAAATATATAGGTATAACCTGTTCAGTATATATAATGTTAGTTGTAAATATATATATGTGATATATGTGTGTATATATATATATATTGTGTATGTATGTATGTATGTCTGTATTAGTGGCTGAACATTTGGTATTGGTAACTAATTGGTGTTCTTCACTAAGAAAGGCTATTTCTGCTCTCATCATTCATTCTTTAGTTGTCTGTATTTCTTTGTTTAGGGATAAAGCCTCATCAACATTTCCTATTCTGCTTTAGCATATCTATAGTTGTTGTCCCTGTTCAGTTCATGTTTAGGTAAACATTTACAGGTGTACCATCTGAAATTTCTAAGAGGCACAATTTCATAGTCAATTTCCTGCCCTCTGGCTCTTATACTCTTTTTATTCCCTCTTCTGCAATTTTCTCTGAACTTTCAAGTACAGAAATTGTTTGGTAGATATATGCATTGGTAAGGCAGCCCACAACTCTTCATTTTGATTGCTAGTAACTCTGTAATGTTCCCTCCCCATCTGTTGTAATCAGAAGTTTCCTGATTCAAAGTTAGAATTCCACTCATCTGCAAAGACTAGGCTCAGAACCGAAAGGAAAAGGGGCATTTGTTGTTTGGTTTTTTGTTTTTTTTTATTGTTTGTTTATTTGTTTAGCCTCTGTGCTGAACAACCTTCATCAGCCTTCCCCTAATAAAGCCTTCCTTAACTTCCTGCCCCACTGCTCACACATTAGTATGTACCAATATATGAGAAAAGTAGAAACTCATTTATGTACGAGTGCAATTCTATCCCATGTACTGAATTTTTACTTGAAAAACATGTCCACTTACAATCCAAGGTTGTCAGAAGTAATACATGAATTATATCTTCTGCTCTAAGGTTGAATGAACCACACCCATCCCCGAGTCTTTTGATGTGGTCTTCTACAAACTGAGCTACTGAGTCGGGTTTGTTAATGGGTGTCAACCTCATGAAGGAAGGAAACTCTGGAAATAATACTGCCTTCTTGGAGCGTTCTTGTATGAAATTTGTAATAAACAATGACAGGCCTGCCTGTCATTTGACGAGCCTGTCAAATGCTTACTCAGCTCTATTTTCCTTACTTTTCAAAAATTTCATTTAAAGAAATTTTTCCTCTTACTAACATTGTTAAATATTTTCATTGAAAGATCTAAAATGACATAAGAATACAGTCTCCTCGATCTTCTTTTCTACATATCACCTCCTTTAATTATTTCAGTAGAAAATGGTGAATAATTTCAAAGTACTGATGTATCATTTAGAAAAAAATATATTCTCTCAAAAGCTATTTGTGTGATTTATCTATCATTTCATACCTCAGTTTCTATTTTGTAAATTATAAACAATAATTATTACGTGTTGAATTATTATTTTAATATATGGATGAAAATGCTGACATATGACAAACATCCATTAAGTTGGAACAAGAAAAGCCATGAATACAGAATTGTGATCTTCAGGGAATTCATTTGAACACTTTAAAGAATGAACAATAAGATAGAATTTTTATATTTCTCTTCTGAACTAGGGAAATGTCAATGTGAATGACAAGAACAAAGATTGATGTGGTTGACAGCATCCCTTGGAATTATCTTTGCAGTTTAAGATTTTGAGAAACCTTGGGGGAATGGAGTCGTGAAAGGCTTGCAGGATCTTCCAATCTCAGTTTTCAATAAAAAGAACCATAATCTCACAGAATATCTACGACTGAGATACCTGAAGATCTTTGGGACCTGAATCTTTAAATTTAAAACTTGAAAAGTTTTTTGTTTGTTTGTAATTATGGAAATAATCTTATTTCTTAGTTTTCCTTTTCTTAAGTGTTTCCATTTAGGAAATTAATGCCGTTTAACAAAATGGGTTGTTTATTTAGCCACTTTTATTATGTGCTTGTATATTGCATTTTGTTCATATGTACTATTCCACATGTATACATGTGACTGTCGAGGCCAGAGGACGACAGCAGGTGTCTGCCCTGTTCCTTCGAAACAGGGTCTCTAATTGACCAGCACCTTACCAACTATTCTAGACTATCTGGCAGTGAACACCGGTGACTCTTCTGTCTTAGCTGCCACAGCACAGTGGTAGCCAAAACCTGCCATTAGACCTGGCATTTTCAGGTGAGATCTGGGGATCGAATTCTGTTCCCCATACTTATGAGGCAAGCACTTGAGTGAATGAGGTATTCCCTAGAGTGATTCCTTATTAACCTTGAAGCAAATGAATTCATATTGCTGTCTCAAGGACCAGCCTCAAGCAGCTTAGAGACTGAGAAGGATCCAACATCATCAGTGGACTAATCACTCAGCTTGACTTTTTTATCTGAGGGAGTAAAACTTAATTCTCTGTGGCTGGCAAGGGGGACAAAGCTTAACTCTCTGGGGCCAGTGAAAAGGGGAAACACACACACACACACACACACACACACACACACACACACACACACACACACACACACAACCTGTCTGGATCCCTCTTAGGGTGCTGCTGAATGGCAAGCCTTCAACAGGTCACAGAAACTGAAGAGGAGATGCAGAGCAGGTGAACTACTGGGCAGATGAACAGACACACAAGGACTTTGCTGATGACCAAAGCTTATCTCTTCCTTTTATTTTTCTTACTGTTGCTGCTTCTCCTGTATTCCTTTTCTGCTCTGTTTTTCCTACACTGATGCTTCTCTCTGTCTCCCTTGATGTCTTCCTTCTACCTACTTCCTGTTATTTTTCTTTTACATCTTTCCTCTTATATCTTTCCTGGTGTTTTCCTTCTTTCATTACAGCTTATATACCCAGCAAAATCTCTCAAGCAGTATATAAATTACAATGGGGTTGCATTTTATTTTTTAAGTGAATGATTACAATGAATACAAGTAAAAAAACCATATCTTCCATATCCCTACATTATTAAACATTTTATGTATGTATTACAGGTGAAAAGTAAGCTATCGAAAGAACCCACATACATTCATACCCAAGCAACTTATTGTACATTAACAGAATGTAAGCAAGCAAGGTATTTTTTTCTCAGTCAGTTCTTTTACCAGAAGGTTGCATTTTGTGGTTCCATTTAAAAGACAAATCATTTTTTATTATATCAAAAGGCAATCTTATAAAAAGTCTTAAAATAATTACAAATCTAAACTTTTATATATGAAAAACAATCAGTCAGCTCTACTTTAAGTCCTCCATTCGTCAACAGGTTTTTATATCAGGAAGCTGAGGACTGAAATGGGCACAAGGAAGTAATCATCATCTTTGGTCATCAACCCATCCTAACAAAAAGGCATGTCAACTAGTAATAACTGGGCTGCTTTGTTCTTGTTCCTTGACCTCACGGAGTCCTTCACTCAGCTACGTGCATTTCTAAACTTTAGATTGTTTCTAAAGGTTTTTTACCTCAAAGCCATTAGCAAAGACATCTTAACCTAACCTTAAGTCATACTTAAAGCTTTGTTTTAGCTATGATACACACCAAAACCTATGAACACATCTCCCTCATTAAGATGAAAAATACCTGAACTAGCTCAGCTTCTGGGACTCAATTGTTGTTCTTAATCATTAACCTAAGCCACAGTCTATATGACTCCTCAAGAGAAAAGAGCTGTGTGACATTTCCGTGTTCTTATTTTCTATCCTCTGCATCCCCTGTTTTATCTGGGGTAGGGGCAGCACCATATCTTGTTTTTACCTATATTAGTTTTTCCCACTAATCTAACCTCTACCATAATCCCTTACAGTATTTATTAAAGACCCTCAATTATCAAAATCCTATTTAAACTAACACTGTTATTCTATAAAATCATTGCTTCAGTTAAACAGTACACCTTAGGAGCAAATCATCTTCATAATAATTCACAAGCAAATCTGCTCAGTAAAATGAGATATTTTCTTTTTTTATTTAATAAATGTTTTTACTTCATAATTAATTTAATTTTACATATCAGCCAATGATTCCCCTGTCCTCCCTCCTCCTACCCCTCCAGCCTTCCCCCCAATCCACCCCCCATTCCCACCTCCTCCAAGGCAAGGTCTCCCTGGGGATTCAGCCCAGCCTGGTAGATTCAGTTGAGACAGGTCCAGTCCCCTCCTCCCTGCACCAAGGCTGAGCAAAATGTCTCAGCATAGGTCCTAGGTTCCAAAAAGCCAGCTCATGCACCAAGGACAGGTCCCAGTCCCACTGCCTGGGGGCCTCCTAAAGAGTTCAAGCTCATCAACTGTCTCACTTATCCAGAGGGCCGGGTCCAGTTCCGTGGGGGCTCCTCAGCTATTGGTTCACATTTCATGTGTTTCTGCTAGTATGGCTATTTGTCCCTGTGCTTTTTCCAATCATGGTCTCAATATCTCTTGCTCATATAATATCTCCTCTCTCTCGCCAGTTGGACTCCTGGAGCTCCACCTGGGGTTTGGCCGTGGATCTATGCATCTGCTTCTACCAGTCACTTGATGGGAGTTCTATCATGACAGTTAGGGTGTTCAGCCATCTGATCACCAAAGTAGGTCATCTCAGGCCCTCTCTCGACCATTGCCCGTAGTCTATAGTAGCGGTATCTTTGTGGATTTCTGGGGATCTCTCTAGCACTCTGCTTCTTCCTATTCAAAATGGGATATTTTCATGAGATAATCATACTACATTAAAGGATCTCCACTTGCTCATTATACCATGTCAGATACCAGAGAAAAATGGCAGTAGCAAATGTGTAAAGACACAGCAGTAGCAAGAGACATTCTGGGGCCAAAGCCCTCAGAATCTTGCTTACCTGAAATACACCAATTAGTACCTTTCATGCTGGTGGGCCAGTGCCCTGAAGTCAATTGCCACCTGCTGCTCCTCTTACATTGCTACCAGTAGATTCAGAATTTTTATAATCCTTAAATAGAATAGACACAAAGTTGAAGAAGGCAAAAATTGAGTTAGAATGCTGATCCGTATCATTGTAGTGAGAAGCAAAGAATAAATAGAATGCTAATATTTAACACAAAGAAGCATCCATTTAGTTTAGAATGTCATGATACACAAGGAAGAAGAGAGACTGTGAGGTCAAGCCTGCCCTTTCATATACTGAGACTTGCTTAAAGATCACATGCTAATTCAAGTCAACAGTAAGAACACAATGAACCATGTATCATCAAACTCTAATTCAGTGTTTCAGGAACAGAACTGGCTTCATTTAAAGTATGAAATAGTGTCCATCCATCCATTAGGTATTAATGACAAGTTGGAATATCCTAGTCAATCAATGTCAGAAAATATTTCACATGTGGAGTTAATTCTTCATATATGTAAAAAATAGACTGGGTGAACATAAATTTTGTTGCAGATATATTTGCAATTCTTCTCTGAAGGATGGTGTACAAGCAGTGAGAAGCAAACACAGTAGTAAATTTAATGAAAATGAAATTCTGTAGAATATTGTGAGTATTAGTTCTAACAAAATAAGAAACATGAACTTTCTGAGATATTTAATAGCAATGTTGGCATTAACATTTAATAGATATAATAAAAAACACCAAACACACACACAAACACACATATACAAACAATCATATACACACATGTTTGGTGACCTTATGAGAAAAACAGAAGTTATGGTAGTCAAAAAGTAAAATAGCCTTTAAATTAAAAATTATTTAGAGGGCTGGAAAAATGGCTCAGTAATTAAGAGCACATGCTGCTTTTCCAGAATACCTTGGTTCATTTCCAAGCACCCATGTGGTGATATATTGTGTCCCCCAATATATTGTGCATCCTAATAAACTTATCTGGGGTCAGAGAACAGAACAGCCATTAGACAGACATAGAGGCCAGAAAATGGTGGCACACATGCCTTCAATCCTATCACTTGGGAGGCAGAGATACATCCGGATCTCTGTGAGTTCAAAGTCACACTGGTAAAAGTCAGGCATGGTGACTCACGCCTTTAATCCCAGGAAGTGATGGCAGAAAGCAGAAAGGTATATAAGGTGTGAAAACCAGGAACTAGAGCTGGTTAAGCTTTTAGGCTTTTGAGCAGCAGTTCAGCTGAGGTCTATTTGGATGAGGACTCAGAGACCTCCAGTCTGAGGAAACAGGATCAGCTGAGGAATTGGTGAGGTGAGGAAGCTGTGGCTTGTTCTGCTTCTGATCTTCCAGCATTCATCCCAATACCTGGCTTCAAGTTTGTTTTTATTACTAAGACCTTCTAAGATTCATGCTACATACCCACAATAGATATCTCAGAACTTTCTCTATTCTTACTTCCAGGGGATTTTTGCAGTCCTCTGGCCTCTGCTGGCACCTACATGCATTTGGTGCAAGTAAACTCATGGAGGCATGCAAACAAACACACACAGATAAGGAATGAATAGATACGGTTTGTAAAGGATTTATGAAACGTGATCAAACAGTTTACTTGTTAAGAGGTCTGGACTTTGGGATTGAATTTTAAAATAATTTTAATAATTTAAGACTTTTCCACATACACTGGAATTGACAGACTTTTCTACTGAGGGTTGAAGGCACACAATTCAGATCTATTTAGAGCTACGATCTCTTTCCAAGAGATTTTTCTTTTTCCTTTTTTAAAACTCTAAGATTTTTCTTTGTTGGAGTTTCATCATACAAAAACAAACCAGAGGCTAGATGTGGTTAATGTTGTGTAGTTTGCCATTCCTGTTTGTAATTCTTGCAATAAAGGTATCTCCACCATATACTTCGGGAGGAAGCAGATGAGAAAGGATAAATGACATCTCCTGGTAAGATAATGGGTCCAAAAGAACAGGAAATCCAATCACCGGATTCTAGCATATCAAGGATCCTTTAAAGAGGAAGGAAATACCTGCAAATGACAAACCTACATGATTGGACTATCATATGGAAATGCAATCAATACTGTGCATTTATATCAACAGTCTAGCTGATACATTTGATTTTAAGTTTTTTTTTTCTTTTGGTTCTTTCCTTTGCCTTCTTGCCCATTTCCCTTCTGTAGACAAAAATAGTTTATAATTTTTAGACAGAGATAGCTGAGTATCTTTCTTTCTGTCTTATTCAACATAAAAGACCAAGAGAAAGAATTGGTGGTTATTACATGATTTTCATTTGTTACTTTCTTTAGAGAATTCCTTGGTGTGGTTTGAAATGAATATAGCAAAAACGTCTAGACTAACTTGCAATTAAGAGACTGCTTTACTAAGACATTTTGACAAAAAAGAATCATCTACATTATATCTATGGGGGGAAAAGGAAAGACTTAATTGCTTTTAGTATTTCCATCCTACAAACCAGATGAAAGAATTTTTTTTTAAGTCAAACACATAAAGAGGCTATTTCTGTGTCATTTTGAATATCCATATTTGGATGCTAATTACAATCAGCACAAACATTGCAGTGTTTCCACTAGAGAGTAATGTATTTGCCTCATGACCCTTTGGTTACCTTTGATGTCCTCATGGAGAATTCATATTTCAATGACAAAGACAGTAAGCAGGGAAGTCTGCTCACAGATTTGAAGAGTTTTCTCTGGATGCCAGTTATCCTCAGAACACTTTTTGCTGTCTGAGTCAGACATTTCTTGTAAGATGCTCAACTTAAGAAGATGTGGATATAATATTTAAATAGTCCCAGTTACCAGGTAAATTAAGAGGGAAAAGAGGGAGACATGATGAATAAAAAGCAAAAGGAATAATTAAAAGTTATAAAATAATAGAAAAAAGGAAACAAATAGCTCATGATGGAGAGGGACTTAGGACTGCACAAAAATAAGGATTAGCAATTGTTGCAAGAATCATATAAAATGACAAAGGGTGGACACTGAAGAAATGGGGGAAGGAAATTCAAAATTTCTGTTTGTATGAAAGCTGCAAGAAAGCTTTTTATTGTGTAATTTCATCTGATCTGAAAGTAGAAACAGCAATTTAATTGAAACTACACCTTCAAGAAACACACATAGATACATTAACATTTGAGAAATGTCTATACTGTGGTGAAATTGCCAGTACTAAAGATTTAATAGAATCAAGAACTGAGCTGACCAGAGCGACCACGAGCCTTGAGTGCTGACTGAAGACCTTCAATGAGGCAAGTTCAGCAATGCTGCAGAAGTTTGAACTACATCAATTTTTATTTTCATTTAAGGATAAAAGCAGAAGCACTGTGTGTCTGTTTGTGTCATAGACAACTCTGTTGCTTTAAAAGGATTGTATTTTACTATACAAATGTCATCCTAAGAACACTCAGTCTCCTTGCAGTGCCAAATATAGCACAAATATTTATGATATAAGTATCACTAATTTACTTGAATCAACAAAGTCATATATATATGAATATATATTGCATAGAGGTAGCACTAAGATATTTTAAAAATTTTCTATTCAGACAACATGGCTTATAACAAAGATTACAGAACTTTTAACTGAAATGTTATTTTAATTAAAACTACATTATCTTAAAGATTTTAAAAGGCCTGAAAAAAGATTAAGATTTTAAACTTAGATATATGACTTATCACAGAAGAATAGAGTTTGTCCTAAAACTACCATAAGTATAAAAAAAAGACCAGAGAAAGTTTGTTACAAATTTCTTGATCAATGACACCTACAATATATTCTTGCAGAGTAAAATGAAAATGCAATAATTTTGTTTTGATAAAATGATCTTTAAAAATAATACCATCTCTAAAAATGACAGACATTTGAAAATAACAAGGTGACTTTTTTAGCTCTTTCCCCACAATAGATAAAAGTAATTATTTTCACCACCCCTAAATGCTTATGAAAAGTGTATCTGTGTGATCTGTAGATGAAATTCTAAATGGTCTTATTAAATAAGAAACACAGAGCCAAATACAGAGTTAAAAGCCCAAGAGATCAGAGCACTAGTGATTAGCCTTTATCTTACCAACTCACTGCCATCTCTTCCCCAGAGAGGGAGACCTTCTTCCTGTGTGACTATCTTTTTATTACCTTTCTGTTCTGCCTTCTCATTGGCTCTAAACCCAACCACATGACTTCCTCATCACTGCCTGTCTATACAGACTCCAGGTCTCTATGGTTGGTATGGGATTAAAGGTTCAGGTCACCATGCTTGGCTGTGTCCTTGACCACACAGAGACTCTGCCTACAATGCGATCAGATTAAGGGCGTGTGCCACCACTTTCAGACTTCTGCTAAATGGCTCCCTTTTCAGCTCTGATCCCCAGGCAACTTTATTTATTAACATACATATAAAATCACATTTCAGCACAAATAAAATAATCACCATAATGATCTAAGGAATGAAAATAAATCCATGCCTCTTTTCAAATCTTCTGAAAAAGACAATATCTAAAATACAAGCACCATTGTAGTATTTTGTAGTAGATGCAAGTTTTGGTGCTCATGTGTTATTTCCATTCGAAAATAGCATTTCTTAATTGTATTCTTGTGGAGGTTTGAATGAGATTGGCCCATAGGCTCATATGTTTGATTATTTCCTGCCCTGGTGGTGGAACAATTTGGGAAGGATTAGAAAGTGTGACCTTGTTTGAGGAGGTATGTCACTGGGGACAGGATTTGGGGTTTCAAAAGCTCATACGATTTCCAATTAGCCTTCTGTCCCTCTGCTACCTGCTTTTAGATAATGTTGTAAGTTCTTAGGTACTAGCACCATGTCTGCCTGCCTTCTTCCATACTCCCTGCTGTGATGGTCATGGATTTACCCACTGAAGCTGTTATTCCCAATAAGCTCTTTATTTTCTAAGTTGCATTGGTTATGGTGTCTCAGCACAGCAATTGAAAAGTAACAGCCAGGCGGTGGTGGCACATGCCTTTAATCCCAGCACTCGGGAGGCAGAGCCAGGCAGATCTCTTTGAGTTCGAGGCCAGCCAGGACTACCAAGTGAGTTCCAGGAAAGGCACAAAGCTGCACAGAGAAACCCTGTCTCAAAAAAAAAAGAAGAAGAAGAAGAAGAAAAGTAACAAAGACAGCATTTATGCACATATACCCACACTCCCATTTCCATCTTATGGCACACATCGATTTCAGAAGACAGCTTGCAGGGGTCTCTTCTTTACTTCTGTCATGTGTGTTCCAGGAATCAAATTCAGATCCTCAGGATTGTCAGTGAGGCCCTATTTTTTTCCTGCTGAGCCATCTACTGGCCCTTTACATTTTTATAAAACAAAAATAATTTTAAATTATTTTGGGTTTTGGTTTTGATAAGGGACTCATGTAACCCAGGCAAGGATCATGCTCACTCTGCACCCTTGAAATCTGTTCTTCCTGCCTCCACTACCAGATTCTGGGTTATAGTTTTATAGCATAAGAAATTTAAATGGTTAAGTTAGTAAAAGTCACATGTATTCCACTATTTATTTTCATGATAATTCTAGTGTACATTATCTACAATATCCATTAGCATACACATATGCAATTAATAAAAATTTACCACAGGAAGCATAGCTATTAAATAAATTACATGGTTAATAAATTTGAATGACATTTTCTTTATGAAATACAACTAAAATTAAGCTTTATTTTCTGCCTTAGATTTAACAACTACTTCTCAAAATCCCCCCTCCAAAAAAAATAATAAATAGTTTGAGTTCTGAAAGTTTACAGAGTTTACCTTCATTTTTAAGTTTGTAAATCATCAAATGTCATTTGAAACCCAACTACTGATGTGCCTGGATTTCAGTAAGGGTTGATGGAACATCATAGGAAACCCCAGATCAATGCAAATCTCTAGGACACAAGGTTGAGGTTGCAACTTATAAACTCTTTTTTGATACTCGTACTACAGTGTTGTGAACTCTGCATTGAACACAACACTCCACTGTATATCTGCTCTGAGTCAGCAACTCTTAAATTTTAGGCCAAATAATGGGTGAGTCTATTGTTTCAATTCATAATACTGGGATATCACAGCCACTAAGATACTGTTCTCACTGCCTTTACAAAAGAAACCTCTTCCTACAGAAGACAACCAATGATATACACAAGTAACGAAGCATTTAGAGAAAAGTGAACACTTGGAGGGTACTTGCTGCTCCTTACTCTTTCTCTGTACTTGGTAGAAAGAAGGCAGAGGGATGCATTTGAAAAGCTTTTGATACTTTAAGAACTTTTTGTGAAGGCATTTAATTCTTTTTTATTGTTCGAAAGAATGTGTGTGTGTGTGTGTGCGTGTGCATGCGTGTGTGTGTGTTTGTGTGTGTGTGAGTGTGTGTGTGTGTGTGTGTGTGTGTGTGTGTGTGTGTGTTTAAAATCATGTGGAAATAGAGAATAATTTATATGTAGGCCCTGTGGGTCAAACTCAGGTCAACTTGCAGCAGGTGTCTTTACTGGGCCATAACTCTACCCCATAATTCTTTCAAATGAAAGAATATAGGGTGATAATAACTAAAATACCATATTTCTGAGTAGTTATCATGCATCAGGAACTTGCAATATTTAATACAAATTGTACTAACTTAATATTTAAAGTACGTAAACTGGGACTCAAAATGTTTAAATAATTTTCCAAAAGTCATTAGTCACCTAAGGTTAGTGTTTCAACTTGAAAGCATCACAGTCTTTTTTAAATATACTATTGTTCCATTGGACATTTTGTTTATTGTCTTTTTACTTGTCTAATATGCCCTTGGCCTTCATAAAGCAGAAGTGGTGACATGGTTCACAGACCATCTGACAGTCCCACTGATTGAAACATGCAGGACTCAGAAGCCTTGCTCATTTCCATCATTGAAAGAAGAAATATAGATGTGTAACATCTTCCTGAATACCCAAAACTCTGCAAATGGGTCATGTTTCTAGACATACGTGAAATCTAAAATTGCTGTGCAAATGTACAGCCAGATTTTCTAAATTCCTCTACTCATGTTGTGAAAGATTTGCAGCAATATTTTACACTAATCTTTAAAAACAGAAGAAAGAGCAGAGTAGTTCTCAAAACATTTTTAATATAATACAAACAACAAACATTCATAATACTTCAGACAAGTAATTATGATCATTAGGCTATGACACGAAAGATTTGTGCTGACTCCTTTAACTCATATCACAAAATAAAGTAACTTTTTGAATGTACAATAATAGAAAAAGTACAAATAGCCTTGAATAATACATCTTTTCTTGAAAGAAGGGTCATAATTTGTGTAATTTAAAGAACATTCATTTTATTTTCAAAATTTATTATTTCATATACGATAATGTTTGTCTGTCAATATTTTTCAATGTAAAATAATGCTAAAATAATCAATAAGAATTTATACCAGAAAGTAACAGATTTCTGCCCTACCATCCTTCTTAAAATTGTATTTTATCACATTTTGGCCCTAGCATCACTTGGGACTTTTATGTCCTTAAAATGTGCATTGCATTTTGAACATACCCTGACTGTATCTTACAAAAGTTCATCTGTGGGGAGCTTGGTCACTAGTTTGTTCTGGGAGGTGATGGACCTAGTCATCAGTGATGCATATGCTAGAGAGATTGTGCCTGGGAGAATCATGCATCCTCGGTTCTAATCCAGGTTGGCTGTTATCAATACAGGCAGAGCATACTTTCTCTAGTCTCTAACTTTCTGTCCCAGCACTTGCTCCTTCTGTACCTGTTCTTGCCACAGAGCTATCAGAAGACATGAACAAAAGGAATTACTGAACCCTTTAGCCTCTAAAACTGAATAAAATTCCTTTCTTTACCAAGTACTCACTTTGGGTCTTAATAATACAGCAATACAAATATAATGAGACAACCCTGTGAGTTTTCACATTTTAAAAATATAGAATTACTTTTTATGTTATTCTTTACTAATTTTGCATTACAAATCATAATTTCGTCAAATAATATTTTCTCTTCATATCCTGTTTTCTATGCCCTTTATAATTCTAAATTATTCACCAACAATAACAAACATACCAATTATCTCTATTTTGTGTTTTATGATATCAGTGATTAAATACCAGCAAAATTACTTTGTGAAAATAGTATTTAAGGAAATGGACAAACTAGGTCTTGGGCCAGGAAATATCTTAATTCTTTATCTCTATTATATTATACAGGGGAGAATTCATCACAATTTGAAATGACTATTCAATAGTAATTAAGTCAAGCTTCACTAATAAACTGAAATACCTGTTTGCCACAAAGGAAATGGTGACTGTGTTTCTTGCTCTCCTGGGAACTTAAGCGTATTTGTTGACATTGGATATGCCAGACAGCATTAGGTAGTTGTGGGAGATAGACCTCAGATTTCCCCTTGCCTTTTGAACTTTTGTAGTTGTTTCTTCGGAGTTTTAGCATAGTCATTTGGTACACTCCAGTAATTCTTCAACAGAACTGGCTTTGTTCTCTCTAAACAGCAAATGTCAAAGGGAAATTTAAATGTAAGATTTCTCTGCTCATTTCTTTTTATGATTGCTTGAAATCTAAAGTTGTGGTAAAAATTTGAAATATGTTTGTTAGGTAGTACTAAGTAAGGACAATACATATTAAGTAGTAGTAGTAGAAGAAAAATGAAAAAGGGGAAACCTATGCATATGATCTGTCTGTCTGTATGTCTGTCTGCCAGGCCACCTGCTCGTCCTTCCAACCTCCAGTTAAAGAAAAAAAATGAAATAAAACACAGGGGCTGGCCCTGTAGCTCAAATGTAGGGTGTGTGATAAATTTTCATCAATCACTTGGTTCAGTCCCAGGAAAATTAATTAAATAACAAGTGAAAACAGAAGAAAATTAGGAAAATTGTTTAGAATCATACCTGTGTTCATAGCCTTTTCTTTCTTATATTAGACGGGCCCTCAGGTACAAAAATAAAAGGAACTGTGTTGTAAATCATCAGTTTCATGATGAAGAACATTATTCCCAGCAATAATTCTATAAATGTAAAATGTGTGTGTATAACCACACACAACGAAAGAATAAAATTTGTCTTTGTAATGTAAACTTCAAATTCTAACTATTCCATTAAATTTGCAAACCTAATGTTGCATTAACATTTATTTAAGCTAATTCTTGTCTCTTTTCCCATTTGTATTTTAAAAAGCTGTTAGTCTGGAAATTCTATCCCTATTAAGCCAATCTCTTCCCCCAAAATTACTTCTTTGAATTGGATTATTTGCCATACAGTAGCTTATTTTCTCTTCCTAAATATTTGATAAACATTATCTGGAACCAATTAACACATTGATCATTTCAATGTTTATTAAAACACACTTAATGACTTTTAAAGAAGAAACATGGTTATGTTTACAAACTTTATGTAGTGCATTAATCTAAGACATCATGCAGAGAGAAGACATTGAAGGCTAATTTAGCACTACGCTCAGTTACCAATTTGGTAAAATATTATCAGATTGATGTTATGAATATACTAATAATTTTCTGGTAGAAAATTCCAGACAGCTTAAGGAATCAATAGAATTTTAGGTGGCATTCTGAAAAGGTTCTAGAGGGGTCCCAAAGAAGGGTTTAAATGTACAGAAGTATATAGCCACAATAGATTTAGCAAGTAATAAAGCAGAACACGGGCAAGAGAGGAGCAGGCACATGCAGCTTAGATGTTCTTCTGAAGGCCAAGGACATAATTCTAACTCCTGAGGTGGTTTCTCTTCTTAAACCTGTCACCTTGCTTTCTGGCTAAGCACACACTAGTTGTCATATGAAAGTATCTGACGCTTCATTTCTCACTGCAAGAGATGGACTAAAACAAACTAAAAATCTACCTCTTCATTTCTCTGCCACACATTAAGACAGAAACTTCATCTTATGCTTCACCTTCTTAAGAATGAAGTTACTCTAGTTAACTATTTTATCTGGAAGCTTCTGAATATATTTTGACAGTGACAAGGCTAGAAAGAAGCCACAGACTTTCCTTCGCTTGGGAGACAGTTATAATGGGGTACCTGACAACACGTACTGTCACTTTACAGCCCCATATGTTAAGAAAGATTTCTTGCAGGCCGTTTAAGCAGAACCTCCCTTGGCGGCCCTGAAGCCCAGCGGGGATTGATTCTAGGGCTCAGGAGTCACAGTTCTCTGGCTTCAGACAGCTTTGGTGACCTCTTCAAAGTCCTCACAAGGATTAGACTGTCACACCTTGTCAGGCAGGCTAAGCTTTTATAGCCTCATCCTTTGCAAAGTTTTCAGGTATTCTCATTACTATAGAATTCCTTTTTTTGTATCCTTTCTGTTTAATTTCCATTCCGTCCATATTAGAATACTTCCCACATTCAGATAGAATTGCTGCTGTTTGTAAGTCCCTCTTCTCCCTGCCAGATCTTCAAGCAATGCCATCCTTCATACCCTCACCTCAGCTAGAATACTTCTAACCTACATTAACTGAAACCTTCATGTCATCCCTTCAAACTCTTACTTGTAATTGAAGCTTAGCTCAAATGTTACCTTTAAGAAAATCTATTAGGAGCTAGGCAAATGGCTCAAAAGCCTTGCATGATGATGTAGTCTGGTAATCTCAGAGCTCTGGGGGAGGACGGCAGAGACATGAAGATGGCTCAGGCCAATAGCCTACCTGAAAAATAGCAAGTCCAAGTTCCATTGAAAGAGCCTGATGGAAGGTAGAAAGCAATTGAGTATCCTAGGATGCTTAATCTGCACATACATGTGGAAACACATTCATTCACCACATACACATACACACACACACACACACACACACACACACACACACACACACACACACACATAAATACAGATTTTTATGAGCCTACAACTAAACGTAATTGTAGAATATATCACATAATATTCATATTTTCAAGTAAATAATGAGTGAAAGAAGCAATATAACATTATGGCAAAATTGGTGTCCAAGATACTTATACTTGACAGGGCCTACAACAAAATATATCCTTCAAAGGCATATCCTCAAAAGCCTACTTCTACAAAGCCTTATACAGTTTTCACAAATCCATCAAAATCTAGAATTATTAGATCTGACTTTTCACATTCCAATTGTCTGAAATCCCATCTTTAAACATTGTATTGAGGACCAAGTATTCAACACATAGCATGTTGGGAGCATGTTAGTTAATTTTCTCTTTGCTATGCCAAAGTATCTAAGAAAACCAAAATGAGGACAGGAAGCATGTAGTCTGGCTCACTGTTTAAGAGTATAATCCACAATGAGAGGAACAAATGGGGACAGGAATGTGAGAAAGCTAGTCACAATGCATCCACAATCATGAAGGCCAGAGAGATACCAAAGTCCTACTCACCTTTTATTCATTCTGGGACTCATGATGCTCACATTCAGGATGGTTGTTCATACCTTCCCACTAATATCCCCCATAGGCTATCCAGAAGTTAGTCCCCTGGGTGATTCTATATCTAATGTTGTTTAAAATCAAAATTAACCACTATATATATATATATATATATATATATAGAGAGAGAGAGAGAGAGAGAGAGAGAGAGAGACAGAGACAGAGACACAGAGACAGAGAGAGAGAGACACAGAGAGAGACACAGAGAGAGACACAGAGAGAGAGATACAGAGAGAGAGAGACACACACACACACACACATGAGTACATTTCATATTGGAGCCATAACAAATGCCTAGGTAACAAGAAGGTTATTTGACAACATCTAAGAGCTCTCTGATACTACAAGTCACTGGTATTATTATTATTGAAACTTAAATATTGAATATGATGTTTTGCTAAACATGAATGTTTTGCCATTATTTACACATCTATTTGCTTCATTTTGTGTCTTTTGCAACAGAAGCCAGCTCAGCTACCCAACCCCTGCACATTTTTTGCTCTTTGAGAGTACAAACTGTACTTTTTGCTTTGTATTTTCCAATATGGTTTCATCATAAGTAGCCAATATGAATATTAAAATAGATGACTCAAAACTTTAAAGAATGATGAAATGTAACAGTATGCTTATGCCTTCTTGTTTCTAGAAATACATGTCTTGCAAAATCTAACATACAATAGCATAGATAATGGCATTTGATGTCAAGGTGAACAGTATTTAGAGAGGTAAATAATGTGATATAGATCCTCCCAAGTAAAACTACAATGGTAGAATATGAAGAATGACAAACATAGATGCACCAGAGACAAATTATTAATTAATGAATATTTTATATGCTTTAAATTATTTATGAAAATTAATTTTAATATTTTAGCAAATCCTCAATATTTCCAAACTGAGAAATTTGATCATTAAATTGAATATGTACAGTGTTTCAAGCAACCTGAAGAAAAAGAAGTATAAGAAAGTCATACGAAGTTAACTGTAATAGGTAGCTATTTATACGGTTATGAGTAGGACAGAGTAAGTTGCTTTTTATGTAATGTACACTTAAAAGTACAGTTCTTTATACTCATCATAATCCTGCAAGATTGTGTTTTTTTTCTATTTAGCAGATGAGAAACATATATATATAAAGTCAAGGAAACCAAAATAAGGTCAGCGTAGTATATAAAACCAGAATTTGAATTGGAATCAAACCCTATGTACTTTTTGAATGTACATGCTTACTAATGACATAAAGAAATTACTTTTTAAGACACAGGTACTGTAAAGGCAAGAAATAGGAAAAATGGAAAGGGACAAAGTAATACCACGGATGTTTGAAAAAGCTATGGGGAATCATATTATCATATGATTACTTAAAATATGTATACAAAAGAATATATATAAATAGATTCACACATAAATACATATATGTATATGCATGCATATATTTATATATGTGTGTATGTATATAGTTTAAATGAAATTATACCACTAGTGGTGACAACACTCTCTCTGAAAGCCATATATTAACTAACAAAGACCCCAGTGCTAGTTGTAGAAACCTCCTTTCAGATTGTTGAGAGGATGATCCAAGAGACACCCAAAACAATGTAGACTATTGCTGTAGCCCTTGGTTACCTCCAGAATTTGAGGTAAGATCCTTATTGCTGAAGACAGTCACACTTCAGACACCACACTTGGAAGAACCCAGATGCAAATGCCCTTCCTGAGAACTAGCTCTCACAGTACTGAAAGGGTCTGTGCAAGCTACCGGGAGAAAGGTGATGGGAGAATGTCTTTCTATACACTGCGAATGTGTTCCTCTGATTGGTTGATAAATAAAGCCATTTGGCCTGTAGCAAAGCAGCTTAGAGGCAGGCAGGAGATTCAAAGAAAAAGACAGTAAGAAGGTGGGGAGAGACACAGCAGCGAGCTGCCCAAGGAGCAACATGTAATGGGATGCAGGTAAAGCCATGGAACATGTGGTGATACATAGATTAATAGTTATGGGTTAATTTAAGATATAAGAGCTAGCTAGCAAAAGGCTTGAGCCATGGCCATGCAGTTATAATTAATAACTGTGTGTTTACCTGGAGGACGCAAGTGGGAGAGATCTGTCCCGACTGCTGGCAGGCCAGGACACAGGAAAACTTCCAGCAACAGAAAAGTATGCAATAGGCTTACCCAGCTGTAAAGTCTGTGAGTATAATGACCAACATGGCAAGATATCTCCAAAGGCACTCAGTATAGGGATAATCAACAACCATCTAATTTGACTTAAGGTCCACTCAGAAGGAAGGAATTCATACCATGCACTGTAGCTGGAGAGTTTTCTCTCAAAGTCCCGCCAAGCCCTGGCAGTCCAACAGCCCACTTATAAAATAAACACACAGACGCTTATATTATTTAAGCTGTTTGGCCTAATGGCTCAGGCTTCTAGCTATCTAGTTCTTACATCTTAAATTAATCTATTTCTATAAATCTATACCTTGCCACGTGGCTCCTGGCTTACCGGCAGCTTCACATGCTGCTTGTCATGGTGGCAGCTGGCAGTGTCTCCTTCCGCCTTCCTGTTCTCTCAATTCTCCTCTCTGTTAGTCCTGCCTATACTTCCTGCCTGGCTACTGGCCAATCAGTGTTTTATTTATTGACCAATTAGAGCAACACATTTGACACACAGACCATCCCACAGCAATGCACTGTTAGACTGTTTACTCTGCCCATGACTGTGAAGACCTTAATAGAGAACCTACAATTGCCACTTCTCCAAACAAGAGTTATGTCTAACTGAACTCTAAATACTTATCTGTATACCCACAAATCAACTGTATCTCTCTTCATCAAAGGAGCTTATCATTTAATACAGACAGGGGTCATTACAGAAAGCCACAACTGGGCAAATTGCAGAGAACAGCCACTGTGAGTGCCCAACCCACACTGATACATCTTCAACACAACTCTCATACCTAAGGCTCAGGGAACATCACAGAAAAGGGGGAGGAAAGATTATATGAGCCAGAAGATTGGGACATTTGCTGTGAGGCAGTTTCTTCTGTATATTACAGGGAAGCTGTACTCGTGCTCAGCAATATGTTTACCTAAACACGACCTTAAAAATAACAACACTCACTGGCATGCCAATGTGGATGGTGAAAAATATAACAAGGCCCAACCCCTAAATGAAGAGCAAAGGTGAATTAATGGTTGCTGAAATAAGTAAAATCAGTCTTCTCCAGAGTTGAGGCCCCTGATATGTTATCCAACCTCAAAATGTCTGGGACTAAACAGTTTTACAGATGAATAACACTAAAGTCAGGATTTTGTATTTATAACTGCATGCGCGCATGCGTGTGTGTGTGTGTGTGTGTGTGTGTGTGTGTGTGTGTGTGTGTGTGTGTGTGTAAAACATTAGTAATCAAAGGATATAAGAGTAGGAGCCCCATGAATCGAAAGAGGAATTGGGGGTGTAGAAAGCATTGAAGGCATGAAAGAAAATGGGGAATGATATAAATACAGTACTTCCACATAAAATTCTCAAAAAAACAATTTTAAAGAATACTTTGTTTCATAAACATGATTTAAGTGAGGCAGGTTTGGAGAATGTACTGCATTTGCTCATTCAATTAATTTAAACTAAGCACCTTATACCATCAGTTCAGGTAATAGTGAAATATGACAGACCTGGTAGTTGGCCCTGTGAGGGTAGAAAATACCACCCAAATGGCTCTTTTCAACAAAATGAGGATTTGGGATTTGAAACCTCATAAATCCTACTGCAAACTCTTTTATTGCTTACATATGTTAAAGGTTATTCTGTTTGGAGACCCTCTTAATAGCTTTACCTGTTCTTAGCAAGTAGTAATGATTACTGTTTAAGAATGCATTAACTACATGTGCTGAATAATTATCATGGCGTACAGGGAGCCTCTATAACTAACACTTAGCACACTGCTATGGTTAATTCTAGTATATATTTAGGCACTATATTTAAACAATTTACAAAGTGAGAAGCGGGAGAGATGGAAGAGAGAAACGGGTGAGTGAGCAAGAGAACAATGAGAAGATAGATAGGGAAAGGGAAGGAAAGAGGGGAAAGATGGGGGATTATGAGGTAGATAGTGGAACAGGAAAGGTGTGTGAGAAACAGAGGGGTGAATGGGCCTAAACCTCTTTTCCTTGAAGAAAAAACATACATTTGATGTACTTTTGTTTGTTTGGTTAACTCTTTCTGGTAGTTTGGCCACTTTCTTTAGCCCAGACTGTTTTCCACTTTAGTATTTCTGCCTCAGTTGACAGAGTCCTGGGGCCACAGGTGAATTATATTTCAACATCTTGAAAAGAGATCATAGTGGCACATACCACAGGAAATAATGAAACAGCAGCTGTAATTTCACATCCTAAGAATGTTGTGATTATCTTGCAAAGAGTAATTCTCTTAACATTGGTATCTTAAGTGGCAGATTTTTACTGTATTAGCATATTAGGTAAGGTTAGTGTTCAAGAAACAGACACCATCAAGATTGCCTTGATGTCCCTGATATGATACAGATGCTTTGAAAAGACGTGGCTTCTTGTAAAGTAGTATATTTCTACATCTCAGAGAAAATGGGGCACTCTGAGGAAACTGAAACGTCATGCACTTCAGAATCAGGAATTTTCAGACTCATTTAGGTCTCTTTCCAAATATGCTGCCTTCCAGTCTTTAAAAATACAATCCATCATGAGACAGGTTTTTGTGTTTTCTTTTAGGCCTCACAGCTGGTAGGGCTCACTGCTTCCACTTCAACTTAATGTGCCTCTTGCCCCTTTCCCACTTCTCTGGCCTCCAGCATCAGTTCAGTTTTGAGTCTTTCTGCTCCCATCTACCACTCCGTATCCTATGGCAAATCCCACACTACTGAGCATCCACATAAGGTGGAGTTCTTTCTCTTACCTGCTTATAAAGCCTGAAATTAGCACTAAAATGTTACTAAAGATAATTGTATCTTTTTCTTATGACTGAAAACTACTTCAGGGTCTGGGAGTACCCAAGAGTCATCTTCCGATGTATTAACCACCATTCCTATTATTTGTAATATCTTTTTTTCTCATGAAAGTCAAGTGGGAAAATAAATTAGTGCATTGAGCTTTCCAGTAACTCCGGCTCCAGATAAATGAAAATGTATTGCAATTGTGTGTATTATAATTGAAGAAAGAATCATTTCCTCAGATATAAGATTAGAGTAAATGACCTCTAACTTCCTCTCTAATTCCATTTCTAAGAGTTCTATGAGCCACACAAATACAGTTCAGAGTGTCCCACTCCTTTACAGTGATTGCTTCCCCACAGTCACATTCGCACTTGGATTCTCTCCCCTCTATTAAACACCTGGGTTAATAAAGGACTTGAAAGATGAATCCAGCATTTTCATTCATATCATAGTAATTGTGATTTTTTTAAAACTCTCTTGAGTTTTTGAGGACTCTATAATTCCTGAGAGAACATATTAATTCTAAGTTCAGTCTCAATTCTACTAGCAAATTTCCTATCAAGGTGTTATGTTTGCTGGAGTGATAAAAATCTTTGATAATTGCTAATGTCAGGGAATTTTCAGACAATCTAAGTAGATTTCATTTCTTAAGTTCAGAACGACAGTGCATCACTTTATCACCTTTTTGTGTGTTTTTAATTATTTATGTTGAACCTGGTACAATTCTAGGCCTTTGGGATAGAGTATTAAAACAAAACAAATAATCTTGCCTTTTAAGAGGTTATATTTTCTTACCTTCATAAGTTCTAGTTTCAAAATAAGTAAATATTTCTAGACCATTAACCTGTAGAAGTTATTTTATACTCTTCTTTTTTTTGTTGTTTTTTTGTTTTTTGTTTTCATGTTTTCCATCACGTGTCAGGGTTATATTCAGATTGTTTACTGAAAACAGAATTGGGACCTACCTTACACAAACCAGTGAACCTTGGATCTTTTAAACCTGCAGGTAAGCTGTTTGGACAAAATGATACTACAGAACTGTATATGATTATCAAATTCAATATTTACTCAAAGGAAAAGGAGTAGTATTGGGACAAGTTTCATGGCAATCAATTTTCAGATTAGCTGAAGATTATAAAACAGCATTATACAACAAACCTGGAACAAATAATCTATTTTAATTGGCCATTATGAAATAAAATAAAATCTTTCTGCCCCCTTCTGTAATAAACTAAATACCTGGGAATTATTTGTAACTATCTTAAAGTTGATTTTTACTTAAGAGCTAAAGTCTTCCTTGCTCACAGGTGATCTCAGTCTTGGTTGAATGATAATATTTCTTGTTGTTTACATAAAGTATTTGATACTGTAGTGATGACTGGTCACTCTAATGTTCACATTTCAGACTGACCTGATATATTTAAAGTAGATTTATCCTTGTCATATGTTAAATGTATGAATGTAGAAGAATTACATCTGTATTAAACAGCTTTTAAACTAAAATACACACAATTAGTATTTTGTAAGGCACGTCTCTTATCCAGTGGCAATATATGTACCAAACTATGAATGAACTGCTAGACACAGAAACACTATTTAATGACAAGAGAAAAACTCATTGTAGATTCAATGTTATCCAGTGGATTCTGTCCATTAATAGTAGCAAAAAAATCATTTGTCCCCCAAAGGCATCATCTTCACATGTCAAACCAAACAACTCACTAAGACATAAGTATTGACTATAAGGACAAGTGAACATGATTTTATGGGAACATCGATGCCATTTTAAAGGTATTATTTTAAATAAATTATTTTTTACATTGTAGCTCAGATATAATACACTAGAGAACTAATGAGATTTCATTCAACAAATGCAATGAATTAAGCATGATACTAACCATTATATTTTGAGTGATACTAATAAAATCCAAAAACAATAGAAAATAAATAACTATTATAAGGTTATATTATTATGTTTTCCCATTTTTCTAATATTTACATGAACTGATAGTTAAGATTAACCAAAATGAGAATAATGGCCACATTTCTCCTACATTTCTTTCCAGTTTCTTCTCATATTTGTGCATGTTTTCCAATGTGAAAATTTAGCTACAAGTTCTGTCAATCTTGTATATTTATAATGCATACACTTTCTTTGGATATACTAAATATTTTATTCTACATAATTGTTAAATAAAAATTTTAACCATATGCAACAGTTTCCTTCCTTAGCTGTTCAAAGTCCAACATATGCTGTGGGATGGTCTGTATGTCAAATACTCTGATTGGTCAGTAAATAAAACACTGATTGGCCAGTGGCCAGGCAGGAAGTATAGGCGGGACTAACAGAGGAGAACTGAGAGAACAGGAAGGCAGAAGGAGACACTGCCAGCCGTGCCATGACAAGCAGCATGTGAAGATGCCGGTAAGCCACGAGCCACATGGCAAGGTATAGATTTATAGAAATAGATTAATTCAAGATATAATAACAGTTAGCAAGAAGCCTGCCACAGTCATACAGTTTGTAAGCAATATAAGTCTCTGTGTTTATTTGGTTGGGTCTGAGCGGCTGTGGGACTGGTGGGTAACAGAGATTGGTCCTAACTGTGAGCCATACAGGAAAACTCAAGCTACAAACATAGATCAACATACCTTGTCAACTGAATTCTTTTCTTATCTTACCAAGTAGTTGATTAATGCAATGGTTCTAATATAAGGAATAGTTTTATTATGATAGTTCTCTTGGGTCTTCTTGGGAATTCAATGAGAAGATCTCAGAAATATTAAGATTTGTCATTTTTGGATGTCCATTAAGCTTGCACCTCTTTTCTGTAAGAACTCTTGCTGTCTCAATCACTGGAGTTGTATTCTGAAGGTTCTGTCTTCAAATATGCTTTCTTAAACAACTGCCCTAGAAATATATACCTATGTATTCAACAAACATGCAGACAACATTTTCCTAGACAACTGGACTACTGGCTATAGGTCTATCATTTTAATAAGTAATTATTCTTATGGTGATATGAAAGATTTAAGTGGTGATATCTGGTAAATAAAAATATAAATTAACAAAAAATAAAATTGATTTAGAAAAAGAGATATGGTAACTATGCACACATATATAATCACATGGATGTGTATTAATCTAAATTATTAGAGTAGGTAAAGTTTAAACATTATAGATTTGTACCTTATGAGTTACAATGGTCGTCATGGTTTGATGCCTTGATGTGGCTATGGACAGCAAGGGAACGAAGCAAGGACTGTGAATAAGAGAAACAGGAATCAGAAAACTCATGTTTTGTGGGCTGTGTGCACTCTGATGGGGTGGCACCAACTCCTACAACAACCCTGAACCTCAGCATGTTTATTATGTATGGCATGAGCTGAGGAGTTGGAGTCTCTATAGAAGGAGTCTGTAGACTAGTAGTCCTAAGCTGTACACATCCCAGAGGGGGAAGCGGCAGATCGAGTCTTTGCATACACTGGTTAATCATTTATAAATACTCACACTAGGACCAGAGTGCTTTTCTGATCCTGACCCAGGAAACAGGCTTTGCCAGTTTTCTGTGGGTCAGTGGCCTTGATCCTTATCAACAATACTCATTCACTCAGGACTTCACTCATTCTTTACACAACCACACAAGCCTTCCGCCACTGCCCATGATGAATCTGTTTCTTTGTTTAGTGCTTGACAGTTGATACCCAACAAGTGGAATCCGGAATCAGAATCTGCTGACCTGGCTCCTGTGTGATGAGGGAAATAACTAATAATAGAAGAGCAAAAATTTCCACAATGAACTTCTTAGAAAACACGATGGAGATAACATGAAGTTGTTAGAAGAGGAATGTAGAAGGGCCACGGACCAAAGGTATCATTGATTTCAAAGAACCAATGCATTGATATAATTATCTAAAATAATAAAAATGATCTAAGGTTGTGATCAAATTATGGTTAGAAAAAAACATAAACTAGGAGATGTTCCTATGATGGTGACACCAAAGATAACATAGAGCTAAAGAAAGGGTCATGAACCTATGACATGTACCTAATTTGCTTTTTATTTTCATTTATTTATTGAAAATTTCATACATGCATATGTGTGGTGGTATTTTACTTGTACTAAAATGTGATTTTAATTGTATGTTAATAAATAAAGTTGCCTGGGGGTCAGAGCTATTAGGGCCATAGCAAGAGCATGGCGGTGGTGTCGCACGCCTTTAATCCCAGCACTTGGTAGTCAAAGGAATGAAATCTGGCAGATGGACGTGTTTCACTTTGCAGAATTTGGAAAATTGAAATATGTACATCATACCATCGATACTTATTCAGGATTTCAGTGGGCAACTGCTTTGAGTTCTGAAAAAGCTGATTCTGTAATCACTCATTTGCTAGAAGTTATGGCCATCATGAGTATACCTGCACAAATCAAAACTGACAATGCTCCATCATATGTCTCTGTTAAAATGAAACAGTTTTTTGCTTATTACAATATAAAGCATATTACAGGCATACCACATAATCCTAAAGGTCAAGCAGTTATAGAAAGATCATACAGAACTCTAAAGGATATGCTAAACAAACAGAAAGGGGTAACAAAAACCCCCAGAAATAGACTGCATAATGCTCTATTAACTGAATTTTCTTAATGCCAATGAGAAAGGAACAACAGCTACAGATAAACATTGGATAATAGAAAAAACTACAGAATTAAATCAGCCTATATACTTTAAGGATGTGTTGACCTCAGAATGGAAACCAGGGTATGTATTACGTTGGGGACGAGGTTTTGCTTTTGTTTCTACAGTAGAAGATAAGCTGTGGGTACCATCAAAATTGATAAAGGTTTGATTTGAACAAGAGAAACCTCTTAATTAGAGGAGGTGATAGTTCATCAACCAGCATGAACATCCATTAAACTAACTTATACCAGTAACACATGTCTTTTCATTTAATCAGATAATAACTTGCCAAAAAGGAATATCCCCAAAATTAGTCTTGGGGAAAGGTTTTGGTTTTTGTCTTTTAGGAGAATGAAGGTTAAGGAATCTGAAGAACACTGGACAAATGAGACAACTGAAGAAAAGGGACAAATCATCTATCCCAGGAAGCAGAGTGAAACGGCGTATGGGTATATATTATCTAAAAAATTTTATGTCTTCCTAAATGTTTGTTTCTGATTTTCTCTAAAGATTTAACGCTATTGGTCTTCTAATAGTCCCAGTTCAATTAAAGTTTAAAGCTGACTTTAGAGTTGGAAAATGGCTCTCTCCTTCTTTAAAGTCAAGCATGTTGTTAAAAGGAAAATGCAAACTCCTTGTATCATGCCAGAATAAAAGAGCCATCTTCTGCTATGGGACAGGAGAAAAGCCAAATTAATTAAGGGACTATTCTATTACTAATCTCAACTCTTTGATTCTATTCTGATTTTTAAACTTTCCTTAAAGTATAAATTTTATTTCAAAATTTACAAGATTCATATATATAGATATATATACATTTTAAACTTTGTTAAGATATGAATGGTCATATAGACTACTAACTAATTCTAGAAAAAAGGCTTCAATTAGCTGCATATATATGTCTTTGTGTTTGAGTCTCTTATCAGTTTTCTGCAGGAATTCACGGCCAGGCCTAACATCAACTGAAGTCTCCAGGAAGAAGATGGGGCTCCACAACAACAATAATTCCACGTGGACAATAATAATATCACTAAGCTGACAAACATCATCTACAGATCAGCTTTGAACTACAAGGTGCTCAGAGCAATTTTGAGATGACTAGCTGAGATGATCCAGTCTCAAAGACTACTTGAATAAACTACTTGAGATAAACCCTGAACTTTGGCATTATACACAGACTGGATAATGAAGGATATAGTTACCTTTCCTAGAATTTGACAATTAACCTAAAATTTTTCTTTCAGGATAAAGATAACTGCTGTGGGATGTTCTGTATGGCAAATGTGTTGCTGATTAGTCAATAAATAAAACACTGATTGGCCATTGGCTAGGCAGGAAGTGTAGGCAGGACAAGGAGGAGAATAAAGCTGGGATGTGGAAGGCTGAGTCAGAGAGACACTGCCAGCCGCCACGATGAGAAACAGCATGTGAAGATGCCGGTAAGCCATGAGCCATGTGGCAAGGTATAGATTAATGGAAATGGATTAATTTAAGCTGTAAGAACAGTTAGCAAGAAGCCTGCCACAGCCATACAGTTCGCAACCAATATAAGTCTCTGTGTTTACTTGGTTGGGTCTGAGAGACTGTGGGACTGGCAGGTGAGAGAGATTTGTCCTGACTGTGGGCCAGGCAGGAAAACTCTAGCTACAAATGGCACGTCCAACGTGGTGGCAAGAGTTTCCACCTAAAACCTGAGAAAAAATTCTAAAATGGAGCTAAAAACAGCTTCCTAATTGTCTCTCTCAAATGAGCGGCAGCTGCCGGTTTGAGCTACTTGTGGGTTCCTAGCGTGCGCACTCGACCTGCTGCCATATGGCAGGAATGAGGCCTCTGCAAGTGGCATATTAAGCTGCATGGTGGATTTAGCCTTTGCAGGTACAAAACAAAAAAAGAGGTTTTTGGGCTACACGCTGCTTGGATAAAAGCATAGACCCACGATAGCTCCCAGAGCTGGTGGTAAACTACCACCGCCATGTTGGGAAGCTGAGGTGGGCAGAGCCAGCAGCCACAGCTGCTGCAGTTTAAAGCAATAGGTTCACAATAAGACAGATTCAGATGTAATAGTTTAAATTGTGTGTAAAATATACGTAGGCTTGAAAGAGACAAAAAAGGTGATATATACAGTTATATAAACAAATACATAGTTTTAAAAAATAAAGTCTTTAAAGAGACAGTAAAATTAATATAAAAAATAAGCCACGTGAAGATGAATATTACACAGAGAATCTGGATTTTGTTGTCTTTGGGATTTTTAACTGCAGAAAAACATTTGATTGTAAAAGCTGTTGAGTTATGCCAAAATGTATATTTTAAAGGTACCTTGACTTCAAAATTTGGATATAAGGATATGTTGCTTTGGAAAAGAGTTTCTGCTTTTGTTCCCACAGAAAGCCAGAGGCTATGGATTTGTTCCAGATTAAGATACATCAGGTTTGACCAGCCAAGACCCCCTGAAAGGTCTCCGATGACACCAAGGCCCAGATGATCCAACATCCAGAATGGTTTGAAGGCAACTGGCTCAGACAATACACCCTCATGGACTATTCCATAATCCTAAAATATTCTTTGTATCCCCATAAGATACAGCGCCCCCCTCCAGCAGGAAGTAGTAAGAGAAGCTACGCACAAATTCCCAAATTATATGTAATTTTGCTTTGTTAAGGTTAAAACCTTTCTTTTTGAAAAAAAAAATGGGGGAAGTGCTGTGGGATGTTCTGTATGGCAAATGTGTTGCTGATTAGTCAATAAATAAAACACTGATTGGCCATTGGCTAGGCAGGAAGTGTAGGCGGGACAAGGAGGAGAATAAAGCTAGGAAGTGGAAGGCTGAGTCAGAGAGACACTGCCAGCTGCCATGATGAGAAATAGTATGTGAAGATGCCGGTAAGCCACGAGCCATGTGCCAAGGTATAGATTAATGGAAATGGATTAATTTAAGCTGTAAGAACAGTTAGCAAGAAGCCTGCCACAGCCATACAGTTCGCAACCAATATAAGTCTCTGTGTTTACTTGGTTGGGTCTGAGAGACTGTGGGACTGGCAGGTGAGAGAGATTTGTCCTGACTGTGGGCCAGGCAGGAAAACTCTAGCTACAGATAACTTCGCCCATACCCAGCAGGAAGGAATTTTAAGAATACGATGCCCACATTCCCAAAGAGGTGGTGTGGGGCAGGTGGTTCTTTTTTCTTTTTAATGGGTTTTGGGTCTGGGATAATTTTCATTGTTTAGGGGGGTTGGTTACAAGTTGTTGTCAAGGGTTAGGAAAAAGGCTAAGCAAAGGAGATTAGATTTAAGGTTCTTGTTTAAAAAAAAGAGAGAAAGAAAGAAAAGAAAAGAAGAAAAAGACAATTACTAGTTTTAAATACTTTACATTGGATTGGATTGTTTTATGTTGTATACAAATTATATATATTAAAATGATATTGTTAGAAAATGCTATATGTATATTTCTAATTGTGCTTATACTGTTCATTTAACAATGCAATTTTCTGATCCTTGAATGTTATTATTACCAAATATTAGGATATAAAGAAATGAAAGTTAGTAGTTAGACATTACAATAGAACTTGTAGTTATATTAGATATGTTTTAAAAATTGAGCAGATATATTTTAGACAGGTCATCTTCAAACCCTTCAGAGATCTATAGAATATGGCATTTAAAATGTTTTAATAACTTAAGAAAATTTTTCTTTTTGGTTATGACTATGAGACATGTCGGCTCCTGGCAGTACCAATCCACTTCAGAGAAAATATGGGCATTGAAGAAACTGCATATGGAGTTAACTTTCATTGTGGCAAAAGTTAGCCACTGGACAACAAAATATCCTCGAATCAACAGGACCAAATGGACAGACAGGACATGAAACAAAGGACTACTGATTCTTGCCAAAACTAGTGTGGTTATGGCTTTATCAAAAGGCATCTTCTGAGGCCAGGACAATATGGCACCATCCCTGAAGTGGCCTTCGCAATTCGGAAAAGGTACAGTGCCCTTTTCTTCGAAGGCAGCTGAATAGGCAGTGGGCCGATAGCTTCTGATGTGCAATGGAACAGCAGCTGAAACAGTTATTCTTGAAGAGTAACTAAGCTCATGCCTCTCAATAGTAGACTGGCATTTGATAGAGGGATGTGGAGAAGAACGGGATGCTGAGATGAAGCCATATATACACAGCCAAGAAGAATGGACAGCTGAATTCAAAAACCATCAACAATTTCCAGAATTTAAAATCCTGAAACATGACATGACACTAATGGAATTCAGGTGTTTCTTGTACATGGACTGCTCTCACCCAATGTGAGGTTGAACTGTTGACCTTGTGTACATCCTGCTTCACAAATGAATCTGTCAGATACACTAAGCCTATAGGCTGAAGATGATGCCCCAGCACTGCGGAGAAACCTCAGGTGATTGTCCAGGCAGCTGGCTGTTTCTGTCAACTCACAAATTTTTTGGAAGTTGCTTGCATGCACTTCCTGTTTTTATTTTTGTTAGCTAATATTATTTCCTTCTTGGGTCTCTGAGGGAGTTGAAGATTAGTTAGTTATAGTTGAAGGTTAGTTAGTTATAGTTGAAGATTAATTAGGATAGAAAGTGAATTAGATACATTTTGGACTTACCAAAATAGGATAGATAATGAAATTATTTTCTCTGAATTTGTCAAATACAAATGGAAGCCGGGCAGTGGTGGTGCACACCTTTATTCCCAGCACTCGGGAGGCAGAGCCAGGCAGATCTCTGTGAGTTTGAGGCCAGCCTGGACTACCAAGTGAGTTCCAGGAAAGGCACAAAGCTACACAGAGAAACCCTGTCTCGAAAAACCAAAAAAAAAAAAAAAAAACAAATGGACTAGACATTGTTTAGATATTCATTACTTGTATATATTGTATATAGTTATTGTACTTTTGTATATAGTTTTTCTTTTGTTAGTTATAACCTTTTTTTTTTCTTTTTATTAAAATAGAAAAGGGGAAATGTGGTGGTATTTTACTTGTACTGAAATGCGATTTTAATTGTATGTTAATAAATAAAGTTGCCCGGGGTTCAGAGCTATTAGAGCCATAGCAAGAGCGTGGTGGTGGTGGCTCACTTAATCCCAGCACTTGGTAGACAGAGCTAGGTAGATCTCTGTGTGTTCAAGGGTACAGCCAACATTTGAGACACAGGCCTTTAATCTCAATACCATAGAGGACCTGGAGGGCTGTACATGCAGGCAGTGATGAGGCAGTCACGTGTTTGAGTTTACAACCAATGAGAAGGCAGAACAGCTAGACTATATAAAGACATACACACAGGAAGTAGGTCCCTTTCAGAGAGCTCTCTTGGCTGAAGCAGGAAGGGTAAGGCTCTTAGTTCTGACCTCTTGGCTTTCTTCTCTGAATCGGCTCTGTGTTTCTTATTTAATAAGACGGTTGGTTACATCTACACATATGATCTATATCTATCATATCCACTCTTCACTCTCCAACTTCCATCTCTTCTCAGGACTCCGCATGTCACTCCCCCAAAAAAATTCATGTCCTTTTTGATAATTAATTAATTATTATTTTATATTATTATGTAAGTAGTTAGGTTGTGTTCATTGATTTTTGTCTTTAAATTCATAAGTGTCACACTAAGTAGCCAAAACAGTCCACTACTTCTTGATCCCTTTTCCTCAACCTCTTGAAAACAACTGGCTTTCCCTACATTTTTTTATAACATTGATGGTAGACAGTGCAATGTAGAGAAAAAAATCTTCCCTCTTGGGCAGGGAAGGATTTCTGCAATGTGAGGGATGACCAACACACTCTTGACCTACTTTCCTTGAGTTGCAAACTGCCATCTCTTAAATTAACTTAGTGGTGTGTGTGTGTGTGTGTGTGTGTGTGTGTGAGAGAGAGAGAGAGAGAGAGACAGAGAGACAGAGAGACAGAGACAGAGACAGAGACAGAGAGAGAGCTATTCAATGTAAACTTTTTTCAGAAATTGTTTGGTCTGTTCACTCTTTGAAGAAGGGATCACATGTCTCTAAGAGCATGTTCAGCCATGCAGCTTTTAGTGAAAACTCCTAATGACTTCATGAACTATTTTATTTTCTTTTTTTTAAAGAGTTAATAAAATGCTTTATTGATGTGATTTATTCATGCCTTATAAACAAGGGTGAAAAATACATTCTTGAAGTCTGCCAATACCACAAAATGGTATCATTTGAAATATCATGCACTATTTTCAGCATAAGTTTTCATAATTATTATATTAAAGTTTTCTTTCTCTTATCAATCTCATGTTTTTTCAAATAAGAATTGTTTCTTAGCATAAGACTTGCATTTCCTGCTTTGAGCCTCCAAGCTTTGTTACTGAGAAGGAAAAGAATTTGCCTTCTTAATCTTATGCATTCCTTGAGACAAAGCTTGTCTTAGTCCTTGATTTAACATATTTCATCCACAGTACTTCTAAAATATTTCCAGTAGGAACTTTCTATTGCTATAACTTAATTATCATAAGAACAACTTTGAATATTTAAGTATAAACTCCAAATATATAAATTACTGCTGAGAATGTAATTAAAATATATAATACGTTAAATATTATAACATGACGAGCCAAGTGCTGATATTCCAAAATATGAAGGACAAGAAAATATCTTAAATTAGTTTTTTTTCTATTTTACAAGAAAATTTTCTAGCAATATCTAAAATTTAGTGAAAATACTTTTCTAGATATCAATCTCAGGGAAAAACTGGTTAGCTTACTTAATTAAAAAAACTATTTTTGAGAATTTCAAATATGTGTACAATAAAATATATGTGCATGTTTGGTCTAATGAGATGACTAAGCAATTGAGACCATTTGCTGCTCTTCCAGAGGAACTATGTTTGGTTCCTAGAACCAGTATCAAGTGGTTTACTATGATTTGTTTTTTTTCTTCTTCCTTTTTTTTTCTGTTTTTTTGAGACAGGGTCTCCCTTTGTAGCTCTGGCTGTCCTGGAACTCACTCATGTAGACCAGGCTGACCTCGAACTCACAGAGATCCACCTGTCTCTGTGCCCTGAGTGATGGTATAAAAGGCATGTGCCACCACTTCTGTGCTTTCACTACAGTTTTTAACTCTGAGAGACCCAACATCTCTTCTGCCTACATGGGCATCCATGCACCTGTGGCATTCATACACACACACACACACACACACACACACACACACACACACACACACACACAACGAAAATAAAAATCATCAAAATAAGCAAATTTAACAAACTATCAAAAAAATCTACCTTTAAAGTGTAATTGTTACATAAATTAAATGGTAATTTTAGGGTCTCTTTTATTTCCAGAATAAACATCTAATTACAAGTGAGAAATTCACACACATTACAGCCTTCTTGTTAAAAACAAATAAGAAGTTGGTTTAAAGCAATGAGTATGTCTTGCTGCTAGAGAGCTCATGTTTGGACAAGTCTGGCTTAGAGACATGGTCTTTTAGGGAGTAATCTGGGAGGGTGCCTGTACTTTCAAAGTCCTATATTGACAGGACATTAGGAGAAAGTTCTTAAAAGTATGTTTGATGTCTAATGTTGTGTTAAAATTAAAACTGTGACTAAGTGGGTCCAATTTATGACACATTTTGTGAATTCCTGGATTTCTCTACAATATATTTATTGTCCTTGTGAAATATATACTCACAGGCTGAAGACATGGTTTAGAGAATTCTTCTCTCTCTATCAGAAAACCAGAGTTCAGATACCATCTCCTGAAACTGATAGTTCACAAATGTCTGTAGCCCCAATTCCAAGGAATTTAAAGCCCTCCCCTTCCTTCTATATGAATTGTCACAGACACACATATATGCACATACATGCACACACAAATACACACGTAGAAATAAAATTTAACTTTAAGAAGGGAAAAAGGCATAGATGTTATACTTAATTTGAATTTCAAGTATATTTTAACAGTAACTATAATAGAAAAAATTGCTATCAGAGAAGAATTAAGGATAATTATTTAGTAAGAACATTAAAAAATAATATTAAATGTAGCAAGACAACTCAGAGTATTTCATTTGAAAATAATGCTCATGCTTTCTTGAAATGTAAAGGAAATCACATTATATGAGATCATAATACACAGAATAATGCAAAATGATGACTTAGATCCAGAATGGCAATGTTGTAACGGTGTTGATGATGTGCACACACCTTAAAATGGGTTATAAGTGTTTAATTTCAGTATTTATTGTACCTTAAATATGGAATCTTTTTGTTTCTCCTTTCTTTTACTCACAGACTTTTTGTTATATTATCCCATATATCAAAAGAACACATTAGAAAACAAAATGTTTGGTTAATACAGTTGTGCTAGGATTTCCTGAAAACCACCACACCACGTTCTAAGTCTTCCTGCCATCCTTCATCACACTGTATACATAAACACAGACTCCCTCTCAACAAGAACTTATATATATAACAGAAGCTCAAGTAGTAATACATACTTTCTGTGACATTTTGCTGTTAGGGTATAGGTCAGCTGTCCTTTCTCACATCCAGCTACTAGAGACTGAAGAGGGAAGAGCATGCGTTTTCAAATAGAAGATTGTCATGACATTACTCTTGATGCTATTGCAACACTGGGGTTACTTCTTGGGTTAGAATGAAGAGTGGACATTGACAGAGGATTCTTCAAATGAAAAAAAAAATTAATGCTATAGTAGTGTGCTTTGGTTTTTTAGAAGAAAGTAGCATACACTTTCCAAAAGTGCCACAGAGGCATCAGTGTGAGAAGACATCTGGGTGACACTTCTGCATATTTCCCAGATGCAGAGAAGGCTCATCAGACTTACTCTTTCACTTATGAAACATCATCAATTTATAGTTAGTGTTAGGTAAGTTAAAATCAGGGCATTCACATTTTTCTCACTTTCTAGTTTTCTGATTTCCTGAGTACCATAATAGAATCATTGTTCCTGATTATCTGTCACTGTTTCTGCTCAATGAATAATACTTTCATAGAAAGGTGAGAGGAGATGAAGTGTCTTACTTCCAGATGTAATACGCTTGGTCTACAACTCAGTGTCCATCAAAAAACTAATAATTCAGGAAATAAATATTCAAGAAATAGTAAATAATCATCAATCTTTGAAATCTCAAAAAAAATCAAGGCCTACGATTGCTTTATTTTTAACAGAAAGAAGATGAAAATTATTTCTCAGTACTTATTTTTTGCTATGCTGAAACAATTAAGCAAATATACTATAGAGCTTTCATGAAGATTTACATTAAACTGCTAGGCTTATTTGCTGTTGAACATGTACCTGTACATGAACCACAATTTAAATAGATCAGTTTTCCTGACCGAAAGAGACAAATATAGCCAAATTTACCTAAGGGATCGCTACCATTTCATATTATTTATTTCCACTTATGTATTTATATGAAAATAGCATTACCATTATCACGGGTTTAAATAAAATCCAGCTACTTGTGAAAGTGAAGTGAGTAAACTCTGGAAGTGAGGAAAACATTCACATGCTGTAGTCACACTCCAATTACAATGAATAGAGATTTTGATAAATATGTCAATGCTGGTTTATTTCTCAAATAAAATGCACAAAATTTGATTTAGCAATATTAATAGTAAACTTTTCTGGATGCTTATCATTATGTTATATGAAACACAAGCCATACTAGATAATTAGTTTAAAATCATTTGACAACACAAATATTCGTTTAAAAAGGAGTCATAATAGACCTCATTCAACAAAAATTGCAGTGCGGGTAGATCGTTATTTCTGACATTCAGCAGTCAACATTAAACTTCATTGCTGAAGATGCTTTTCATAGCTGAACACTCTAAAATAACAATTGCATCAGAACATTCATGAATAACACATGAAGTCAGAATTTACATTTTTCATTAGTAAAACTGCCTATTTCTTTCAAAAGAATGTTGTTTGTTTGGGTAAATAATACAAAACCATTGTATATAATTCCTGTGCAAATTGGAAAGTATCAGTTATAAACTCCTTCAACAGAGGATCTGAAAATGTTAGGTCCTGATTACCACTGACAGATTCATATTTTCCCCAAGATAATTGCTAACAGTGTAAAGAGCATGAGGGAACTTCTTGTCAGATAGTATATTATGCATATATTTTTTGGTATGGACAGGACAAAACCCTGTTGAAAAATGCTTGCCCTCTCTTCTCTTGTACTTCTTAACCTTGGTCATTCACAACAAACTATTTTTCCTATGGTTTCTGCTAGTTTTGTGGGTAATTGGAGAAAGCCATGAATATTTATAGGAACAATGATGAATAACAACACAAAAGCCACATAGCTTCATGTTAACCTGAAGTTTCACAATACTTGCAGTGGAATTCACTTATCTGCTTACATGCCTTCCATCACAGCAGCCCCACGTGCTCTTTAGTCATTCATGGGACAAAGTCTATTGTTTAGTCTTTGTATTTTATGAGTTCCATAATAAAAATTTGTTTCCTACACCAATAACACTAGCAAACTAAAAATCATTAGATGACAGTCAAAAGTAGCCATGGCAATAACATTACATATTTGTGGAGCTAAAGAAACTCACCTGTCTGTTATGCAGTTTTTCTGAATATCTGACTTATGCACTGACAATCATCTCTGCTTTGGTTGGAAACAGTGAATGATTCTCTGTGCCGGAAGATGAAAATCCATCTTGTGGATGGTGACATAAGGCCTTCTCCACTTACGTGCAATGAACATCCCCATTTTGTTTCTTGACATTTCCCCTTACAATAATAATAATGACTGGCCATCATCCACTACTTCTGTTGTGACTAGAACTTTTCTTATAATTTTTATGTATTAGTCCATAGGTTTTTCAGCACTAGTTCCTTCTTTTATTGAGGAAAGCTGTCCTGGAAAATTATGGGTGCTCCATAGCAACAATCTGTTAAACACCAGCTATACCCTATCTTCATTATACCACCAAAGATGTCTCTAGACTTTGCAAGTTTTCTGTACGGCACCATCGCCACATGGGAACCACTGATCTAAAGTGAGAGATGTTATAATTACTCCTGTTTTATAGGTGAGAACACTGGAAACATGGTTGTTACCAAGGCATTATCAGAATTCAGACACGCAGAATGACTCATGCCTACAGCCTGCCCTGAGAAACTACTTGATTATTGTATCTTGACACCTCTAGATGTGACCAGAGGTTGGTTAAAAATGTAATATAATATTATATTAAGTTTATCAAATTATATTATAGGATCTAATGATTCTGAGTTTCTGGAGTAAGTGAACTAGAAGTGATAAAATCACTGTGATCAGTTTTGGTTAACAATGTATTTATAACTTTATTGGTTTGTATGGAAAAACTTGGATTATATCAGCTCTATTGTAATGAATGAATGAATAATACATAAATAAATAAATAAATAAATAAATAAATAAATAAATAAAGGACTGAGGTGTTGTGAATATCTCTATGTGTGCTGTGAATGTGTTGCTCTGATTGGTTAATAAATAAAGTGCTGATTGGCCAGTAGCCAGGCAGTAAGTATAGGTGGGACAAGCACAGAAGAGAATTCTGGGAAGAGTAAGGAGTTACCAGACAGACACAGAAGAATCAAGATGTGAAAGCAGAACTGAGAAAAGGTACCAAACCATAGGTAAAGACCCTCACAGAGAAGTCTGATGACCTAAGTTTGATCCCCAGAATCCACCTAGTGAAAGGAGACAACCAACTCTTGAAAACTACCCTCTTAACAGAACATCATGAGAATTTTCTGCCCATGCATGTTATGGCAACAACATAGTGTGTGCATGGGAGTGAAGACACACAAATGTGCTATAAATAAATACATTTTATTAAAAAAAAATTAGAAAGCATGACAATACACTGAAATGTACATATGCCTTCAAATGAGATTATTTGATACATATTGGCAGTCTGACAAAAATGAAGATATAAAATAACTTCTCAGTAAATATCATTTCTGCTGAAGAAATGATCCTCTCTTTCTCTCCTACCAAAGTTCACTTCTGGATATTTAGTAGATATCCACTCTTTCAAAACTTCCCCCAATTGCTCTCAACCTGGATAATAAAAATATCCTTACTGAGACCACAAATCCTCGAGTGTGAACTGCTGTGTTTCAAATCTGGCTCAACCAGTCACTAGATGCATAACTCTGCCCATTATTTTTCATTAAATTCTTTTCATTTCTTCTTCATTACCTGAAAAGGAAAATCATATCTGCATCATAAAACTGTTATTAAAAATAAGTGACTTAATACATCAAAAATTGAAGCCCATACAAATGTTTGTTTCCTTGATTATTATATGAAAAAAATATGCTCCTTTTAGGAGTATCATAGCCTATAATTAATTCTTATTATATGAAAATTAAATATAAATAAACATAAGTACAAATATCTGTGAACACATGCATAAACACATTTGTGCATTTTACTGCATAATTATGTTATTTTATGATTTAGAAAGACAATGCCTTGAAATTCACATGCTATTATGTTACAAATTTCCCTTAGCAGCCTGTTACTGAATTAGAAAGCAAGTCTAAGCCTAGTGCAGATTCTACCATACTCTTAGGGTAAGTTTATTCCTCTCTTCATTGTAAATTATTGGAGAGCATCATAGTATCTTAATTTACAAGATGTACCATAAGTCAAGACAAGAAAGCAATACAATTTTTAAAGGGGTCACTGAAAAGTTACTTGCTTCTAATTGATCTTCTAATTAAGAGCCCTTGCAATGTTCTCATGGCATCTGGAAAAACACTCTTTCCATAGGTAAAAGTTTTGCATTCATACTTCTGAGACATGTATAATGTGTGTACTCATGTTGTTATGGCATGTGTCCTGTCGAACTCTGAAAAACACTCCTAAGTGATGGAGTGCTTGATTTAAACACTGAATAAAACACCTCACCCATTGAGATCTCTGACGCTGACACTAACATTATTCTACAAGTGAGTGATAACAGAATGTGTTGCCAAGTAAATAACTGAAACGAATTTTTAGTGACTATAGTCATAGTACTCATATCCAAGAGATTCTCAGATTTGAAAAACTCAATTTATATTTTATAAACTTGTACCAAATAAAATAAAACAAAGGTTATTAGTGTTTATTTCAACTCAGCAATTTTGTATAATAATAAATATATTTAGATGTTAGAAAAATCAAGGTAGAGATAAATGTATCTATAATGTGCTTCAATAGATAGAAAGAGCTTAGGATAGACTTAACAGTCATACCTTTTACTTGCTGGACTTAAAGTTATAGATAAACCATAACACATAAATAAATGGAGACTTCAGTATCTCACTTCCACCATTAGACAGATGGATTAAATGACATCATAGATCAAATGGACCCAAAAGACATTTACAGAACTTTTCCATCAAAACAGCTCAAGAGTTCACATTCTTAGTAGCTCATGGAATCCATCTAAAAGAGATCATGTATTAGGACATTTCAAAAGTTTTAATAAGTACAGAATAACTGAAGTAACATCTTGTGTCCTATCTAACACGATGCAATAAAGATAGAAATCAGTCAAAACATTGCAGAAAATATAAAAAACAGGCAGATTAAAAAACACACTATTGAATTATAAGCAAACCCCTAAAAACACAAAAAGAATTATTTAAAATTCCTAGAATTAAATGAAAATGAACACACATTATCCTGAAACCTGTTGGGTAGACTGAGGGCAGTCATAAGACAGAAGTTTATCAACTTATGTCTCTACATCAAAAAATCAGAGATCTCAGATAAGTATATGATGAACATGGAGACACTGGCAAAATAAAAGCAAATCTATCCCAAAAGCGGTAGATAAAGAAATAACACAGATCCAGAAAGAAATTAATAAAACAGGAAAAAAGCACAAGGAAAGAGTGGAACAAAGATTTGGTTTTTTGAAAAAGAACCACTAACTTTTAGCCAAATTAACCAAAAGGGATAAAACAACTAGCAAACAAAAAAGTCTGAATTCTAAAATTTAGAGAACTTAAAACATAGATGGAAGAAAATCACTAGGACAAGGACATGCTTTAAAATTTTATATACCACTAAACTGGAAAAATTTTAAAAAAGATTAAATTCCAGATGCCTGTTAATTTAAATCTCGTATTTGTCAATGGAGGCACCATAAACTCCAAATGAAATTTTTTCAGAGTTTTTTCACAAATCATCAGATAAATGTTTAGTCTCTTTCTTTAAATATGTAAAATACTTAGGCTTGAATGAGTGTAAACTACTTAGTAAATTATATGATCACTTAAATAAAAAGAAAATATCATTAACCACTACCATCTTTTTGAGCATATATTCCCATTTCATATTTTTAAAATAAGCACAACAGGAATTTTTAAAGGAATCACAACAGGAATTATTGCTCAGGATTCCAAAATGTATTGCAACTTATCAACATTAATTAATATTTCCAATTGAAGTGACAGGATTTGATTAGTCTAAATCCATATTATTATTAAAGTTGGGCATTAAATTCAATGTTCCATGTTTCCATTATATACATTAATTATACTCACTTTTTATTTCAAAGATAAACATTTGTTAAAGATACATTTACTTTTCTATCTTTTCTCTTATTAATTAAAAACTATTAACCAAGTATATATGGGGGAAATGATTAAATAATTAACTTTTGTTCCTGCAGAGACCCCTTTGTGTTTTAATTTACATGTTGATTATGTTTAGCCAAGAAAAGGCTACCATGTTAAATTTGATTAAGCAAAGCAGAAAATGCTTTCAAATGAATAGATAGCTGAAACTAGAGAATGTGTTTTGTCTAATTGTGTTAATGAACTACCCTAATGAGACTTGTTTAGTACAAAAGCCTTTCTGACCTTTTCATTGATTGTAAAACAGGATACTTCTAATATTTGCAGACTTTTACTCCATTTTTATGTGTTTTTTTTTTTTTTAAAGCCAAACACTTAAATGACTTTAACATTGTAGAAAACAATGGGATGGGTAAAAGACCTAAACATTTTGTCAACTCAGCTGTGAAACCATTGATTCGTGTTCTTTGCCAAACTTTCATGTTGAGGGCACTGGTGTTTTTTTAATTACTTCCTTTGTATTCCAGAGTATGTCTGACAGCTTGGGGAAATACATACGAAATATATTACTTAATCCATAATATTGACTGTAAGACCCAGGATTTAAGCACCAAAACCAGAAGCAATATCTGATAAGTTGTAACACTGCCATCTTCCATGAGTGAAAATTATAGATGTTGCAGTGCTCAGAAAGGATCCAGGCAATTTGCCATGAGACTGGCTCCTTTTCATGTAGGTGTTATATTGCCTACTAATGCAATGTAAAGATCTTCCCATCACTACAATATTTAAATCATATACAAATAATCATCCTCATGTGCATAGAGAGGACAATACAGTTACTTAATACTTGACTTCCTACAGCTACATACTTTATGACAGCCTTCATGTATAAATAAGATCTCTGAAACACGCCTGAGTCCTTTTTCTTAAATGATACACTTTTAAAGAAAAGAGTGTACTTCAGAACATAAAATAGCCATAATATTTTGGTAACTATTGATTACCAGGATTCCTCCTGTCTGAGTTACAGTATGTGTAAGCAGGAGTCTTCTAAATTTCCAGTAATTTCAATAACCATAGTCATCAGAATTTTAAGTTCATATTAAAATGTTGAACAGATACAAAGGAGGATACTTTTCTGCTGAAAAACATATTTCATACAGTGTAACCACCAGTTTTTAAAACCTACATACACTTATATATTTAAATGCTTAAAACATATGTTACCTATATGTATGTAACCAAAATTAATTAAAAAAAGAGGAGGGCTTAGAAGGAGAAAAGGGAAAGGGGAAATGTTGTAATTATACTATAGTCTTAAAAAATAAAAGAAATAATTTTAAAATCCCTTATAGAAGTCAAAACAGTAATTTTAGACTGGTGGCATTTTAAAATGACTTTTGATATAATTTTCTGTTTGCTCTTATACATATTCTGATACTTTCTTACTGTATAATTACTTTTGTTGCATCTATCCAACTATGCATTTTAAGACCAATTCATGAGATTGGTATGATAATAATCAAATGAAGAAGTCATCTTCAATATATTCATATATATGTACAACATTTTTCATCAAATTCCTTACATAAATTTTAATAATTTACACCTTGATCTATTTCCTATATTCTGAACACCGAGGAACAAGCACAAGAATTTTGTGAGTAGGGTATTCCCATGCCTGTCCATTTTCTTTTGATGTTCATACACTTTCCTCACAGTTCTCAAGATCAGTCTCATATATATATATATATATATATATATATATATATATATATGTGTGTGTGTGTGTGTGTGTGTGTGTGTGTGTGTGTGTGTGTGTGTGTATGTGTATGTGTATGTATGCATGTATATATATTTAATTGCACTTAAAAAGCAGCTGAGAAAGAAAGTATGAGGGTCTTTGTTTCAGTAGAGTAGCTAAAGTTTCCTTTCCATGCTGAATATAAACTTTGTTCAGCATTTATAGTGGAAATGATATTGCTTTTACTATGCAAATATTGTTACTAAAAAAACAAGTACATACTTGGGTATATATTATTTCCTATGATTATAATTTTATAAAATTTGTGAAGCTCAAAGAACACATTCATAAAGATCAATAACATTTTCTTTATTATTTAACTTCGTTTATTTATCAGTTACAAAACCCATACCCTAATATCTCTACATCAAATGGTTTAATCACATTTGCGGTCAATTAAGATGTAAAATTCTTATACTTTTTGCATATATGTGTATGTGAAATTTTGATTGTTTTTTTGAAATTTTGTTATCAATGGGAAGAAATCACATGATTACTTCCTGAGTTCTATAACACTTGATTTTTTTAAATCATTCACATGATATCTAGAGCACAAAAATAGCATGGTACCACTGGCCTTTAATTTAGACAAATTGGATTTGAACCTCATGGCACACATATCACCTTAAATTACTTTTGGTACATAAACTGGTCCTGCTACCTGTTATATCCATGATTTCCCATACTTTGTGTTGTAAATATAGCTATCTAAGAATAGATCTTTAGAAAAATCACTTAAAGACTGTGACTTAAATCTTTCTCTAAACATAATAATTGTAGTTTCTGGAGACATTATAAACAATCTACTCTTTATTACTGCTTTTCTTTAATAACATATATTTTTAGTATAAGTTTTACTTGAAAAAATTTGTATTGATCTGGATCCTGTCTCATTAAATAATGTATATATTCCTTTATCATCAAATATCACACTAATTTCACAATGAACCAAACTCCCAAAGTCCCTTGAATGTTTTTGTGAGCATGACAAAATCTGGAGTCTCTTCCATTTCGTCTGAATCACACTGGCAATTTTAAAAACAGTTTCACAGAGGAATTGTGTGTTAATATTGAGCTACGGAGTAGTAACTTGCAGTAACTATAGTAGAGCATGTTAGTCAGGAGATGCTTGCTGAGGCATAGAATAAGTCCAGCTAATCAATGGTTTCTGTTAATCAGGAAGAGATGTTACTTTCACAACCATACTAGAAGCAATTTTGCCTTTAGGAAGGTTTGATACTTTTCTCCAAGGTCACAAACCCCATAATCATAAAAGTAAGGAGTTGAATTTGGAGCTGTGTTAATTTAACCTGTTTTTCCCCCAGTATTTCATAACTTTGTATTGAACTAATCAATCTAAAAGCTAATCAGTTTCCAAGAGGGGTGGGAATATAATTTCTACTGCAATTCACTCCACCCTGATGTACATGACCCATACGTTTGGCAACTTAGCTACTCATTAACTTTAATTAATGTGGAATCTCTTTGTCTAGATGTCTTTTTACTAATGGGGAAACCAAATTCCTCAGAGTTGCTTTTATTTCCAGCCAACACTTAAGGTTGTTAAAACAGGTAACCATTTGAGTGTCATACAGAACGTAGCTAATGCTCTTCTCCCAAACAGGTAGACAGAAATGGTTGCATCCAAATATATTATGATACACAACATGTGTCGCTTCTGAAACATTAACAGAAGTCACAATTTTCATAAAGTAGAGAAGAATGAAATTTTATTTAACATTCTAAATATTACATATAAACTCATGAATTCTTAGCATCACTCAACATTGCAGTCAGGATAGCAATCTAAGGAAGGAAAAGGAAGTAAGAGGCCTTGAGCCTGACCAACAACACATTACACAATGAACAATTTGCAAGTGAAACCTTTTGGACAAAGGAGTATACTGCATGATACACAGCAACTTCCAGTGCACCTGAGAGGGATAAAGAGGTGATGGAGAGCAGAAAGACAGAGGAGAAAAAAGAGTTTTGTTGTTATTTGCTTTTGTTTGTTTGTTACATTTGTTTGCTTTTTAGTTGATATTGTTTCTATTTTGTGGTTTATTTAGTTTTTTGTTTTTGCTTTATATCTATTATTTCTTTTTGGGTTTTCTTTTGATGGGGGATGCTGCAGGGTTGGGAGGTGGTTATAGAGGGACTGGGAGATGGATGAGATTGGGATGCATCATATTAAATTCCCAAAGAATCAATAAAAACAACTCCTAACATTGAGAGCAAGGGATGTCTCTAACTCTGTTGGCTGCTTTGGGGACCCATTCTTCCTACAGGATTGCCTCATCCAGCCTTATTAGGAGATGCCTAGTGTCACTACATCTTGAATACCATGGCTGGCTGACATTCATGCCTATATCTGAAGAGAAACAGTGGAGGATTGGATGAGGTGGGGGAGGGTGGAGGAGGGTAGGAACTGGGAAGAGTGGAAGGAGGGGAAACTTTGGTTGGGATGAAAAACAAAAAAATAAATTTAAAAAATTATGCTAAAAAAGAATTAGAAAAAAGGACTAAATTCATTTGCTTTTCAGAGAAAGAAAAACACTGACTCAAAAGAACTCACACATACACAGAAGAAATTTTATTGTAGCAATATATGCACTAAATTGTTTACATAGATAAGTTAAAGAGATATTTGGGAACAGCAGGATTCATTCCATGCCAGGTAAGTCCCTGCCTTCCTAGGCTTGTTGTAAAATTAAATGAGAATACATAGGAAGTCCTCATCACATGACTTGGCATGATCACACTGAGCATTCAATAAGTGCTTGTTCCTACCACTTTAATGGCCATCATCATTCTGGGGGCCCGGGATGAACAATTTTGAGATATATTCATTAATGGATTAATGAAAAACATACGGAAATGTTTATATTCTCAAAAATTGTATTGAATCTAGTTTGCAATTATGGACAAAATTCAGCTGAGACTGTTCACTGGGGACAAGGGTTATTGACTTTGGCTGTTATAGACTGAGATAATTAGCTGGATAAAGTACAAATTTCCTGATCCTTTCATACCATCCTGTACATAGAATAAATTGGTAACAATGGAATTGTGGACTTCCTTTCTAAGATATTGTTTACTCAAAACATAAAAATTAAAAGGAGATATTTATACTTTTCCTAAAAATTAACTTGAGATTCTATGTTTTTAATTAGGTAGAAAACATTGTATTATAAATCTGACTTTCTATGATTTTTGTTTCTATCACTGAATATAATAATAATGATAATATAATAACAACAGTAATAATAATAATAATAATAATAATAATAAATTAACTTTTGTCATTGCCTGACTGATAAGTATGTTTGCATCCCTGGTAGTAGGTTTCTGTGCCTATGAAATAAGTCACATCAAGATGAATCAAAAGGACCAGGTTTAATGAGCAAAGTGCCCCCAGATGACTGCCAAGCCTCCCAGAAGTGAGGTAGGGGAGAGAGGAGGAGAAATCACATGGCAGGTCTAGGGACCAGAGTTTAGATACCCGATAGGTATGGTCTGCAGCAGCTCTGGGGGAGCAGCCACCGCTTGGGGGGCTTTCTGAGAGGGACAGGGGTTTGGAAAGATGGGGGAGTGTGGCAGAAGTGGAGCTTCCAACTGAACACTGACCACCAACCGTTAAATTATGTATATACTGAAAATTCTAGGACCTGTCAGCTTATGTGATGACTTTTCAATGTGTTGCTGATGAGAACAGCATCACAGTATGGATGTTTTGATCACAGTGTTGTTTTCAACAGCTAAAATTATACAATTACCATTAAAGCTTATAAATTAGCCTCTCAAAAAATTAATTTGTTTATATCACCTCCCAAGGACCTAGTTATTGCTAGTGAATTGGAAAAATGTTTCTCCCTCGTCACTTGGAATTGAGACATGGATTCAGCACCAACTGCGAAATTATTGCCCATTCTGCTTTTCTCACTTGCGAAACACGGAGAACAATCTTCTTATTATCTGCTATGTGGTTGCCTTTCTGAAGGCTACAGGCCTGCCAATCACAAAGAACCTGGAACTGAGCAGAACCATCCTAGGTCAGCACCAGGTTGGGAATGTTTTCTTTTTGCAGTTATTACAGACAGAACAGGTTGGGCAATTGCCCAGCTCCCTGCAGATTGGACCAATCTCATCCTGTGGAGAAAGCCAGGGAGGCCGAAGGGCCTAAAGCCAGGTAAATTGCCTGCAAAGTTGCTCGGGCCATTGAGGCTGGGATATAGCAGACAGGCTTGGAGAATAGAATAAGGGGCTTTGGCTTGCTAAGCTACTTAACTGTTACTGAAACACAAACCTGTTTTTGTTGGTTGTTTTTCCTAAAACTGGCTGATTTATATTTCTCCTTCTGCAGTATATACTTCTCATTGTTTACTATATATTTAGTATCATTCTATTGGAAAATACAAGCTTGTCTCTGTTGTAGAAAACATGTAAAAATAAGAACTTTCACAAATAGCCCAATAACCTGAGGTTTTTAAGGGAGATTATTACTACCTGAATCGAGATGGTGAAAAAAAATTTCAGTGTTCATCTACCACAAGCAGGTTCCACATAAGGAGTTAGAAGGTGATGGTGACTCTTACTTTTGCTCCCAATTCATAACAAATAATAATTTATAGGAACAGATCTTTCTCTTTTCCATAAGATTTAATTACTTTTTTGGCTGAGGGAGAATCACAGTTTAACAACAAAGTGGCACACATGTGTTTGTGATCCATGTTTACGCCAAGAGTTTTGACAAATTATGTGTATATCCTAATATATGACGACTGGAAATCAAACTGTGGGTTTGAAATCCCAGCTTTTCTTTGAGAGATTCTCTTGTGATCAGTTATCAAGAGCAACAATGCTCAGGATGACACACAAGGTAAGCATATTAGTTTCTTTACATGTAGAGATTCGGTAATAACAATTGACACGAAAAATTATGCAACAAATATTAGTTACTGGAAATTTTAGTATCATTCTTAGCTGTAAAACTGTGAATATTGAAGTAAATATTAGACTGCTTCAGTAATTGAGGAAAGGACAGTTCAAATCAGCCTCCCTAGCAGATAGCCATAACACAAGGGGAAACGTACAAGTGTGTATAGGTCTGTGTCACTGTGTGACTGTGCGTGAATGAGTCAATAAGAGTGGATGTGGAAGGACTCTCAGCTCTAGCACCATGTCTGCCTGCTTACTGCTATGCTGCCTACCATGATGATAGTGGACTGAACTTCTGAAACTGTAAGTGAGCCACCTCAATTAAATGCTTTCTTTATAAGAGTTGCTGTGGTTGTGGTGTCTTTTCACAGCAATAGAAACCTAACTAAGATCTTGCCCTGGACTTCCCTTCTGGAGCACAGGTGAGTGCCCTAGCTGGGCCCAGACCCCATCCCTGGGCACCAGCCACTCCAGGGAAGACCTGCCCAACTGGGCCCCAGGTTCTGGACACCGGGCAGGTTCCCTTCTAGCCTCACCGGGAAGGATTCCTTTCTCTAAGACCCCTGGCAGACCCTGCAATCTCCACGCCCTGCCCCCACGCCCATCCGCCTGATCCCCAGCCTCTTCCTGAGACTTAGAGGCCAGCCCCCAGCTCCCATCTTGCCCCAGACTTCCCTTCTGGACAAGAGCTCCCATCCTGGCCCGGACTTCCAATTTGGACAAGAGAGCTCCCATCTGGACAAGAGAGAGAGACTTCCTGAATCTGTCAGCTCTGTCTGAACCAAGTGTGCGGATAAGGCCAAGAATGAACCACAAGGAGATGGGCAGATGTCAAGGCAGAAACACATACAACAAAATGAATAGCGATACAGCATCACCAGGACCTAGCCCTCCTCCAACACCTAGACCTGAACATCAGAAATTGGAAGAAGCAAAAGAAAACAGCCTTATGAATGACATCATGAAGAAGCTAGAGGCTTGTGTAGAGGGAAAGACAAAAAAATGGGAAGAACACTGAAAACAACTAGAGGAAAGGAAAACAAATTAGAAGAAATCAATAAAGTCCTGGAAGAAAACAATAAAGTACTGAAAGAAAATCAAGAAAAATCAATGAAACAAATGAAGGAAACAGTCCAAGACCTGAAAAGGGAAATAGAAAAAATAAAGAAGACACAAACAGATGGAATGATGGAAATAGAAAATCTGAGTAAAAGTTTGGGAACTTCAGATGCAAGTATAATCAACAGAATGCAAGAGATGGAAGACAGGATCTCTGGCGTTGAAGATACAGTAGAAGAAATAGATTCATCAGTCAAAGAAAACACTAAAGCCAACAAAGTCATGAACCAAAATGTCCAAGAAATTTGGGACACCATGAAAAGACCAAACCTACGAATAATAGGGGTAGAAGGAGAAGAATACCAACTCAAGGGCACAGAAAATATATTCAACAAAATCATAGAAGGAAACTTCCCAACTTAAAGAAAGAAATGCCTATGAAGATACAAGAAGCCTATAGAACACCAAACACACTAGACCCCCAAAAAAAGTCCCCTTGCAACATAATAATTAAACAACTAAATGTACAGAATAAAGAAAGAATATTAAGAGCAGCAAAGGAAAAAGGCCAAGTGACGTATAAAGGCAAACCCATCAGAATAACACTCGGTTTCTCAATGGAGACTTTAAAAGCCAGAAGGACCTGGACAGATGTAATGCAGACACTAAGAGACCATGGATGTCAACCTAGACTAATATACCCAGCAAAACTTTCAATCACCATAGATGGAGTGAACAAGACATTCCATGACAAAGCCAGATTTAAACAATACTTATCCACAAACTCAGCCCTACAGAAAGCACTAGAAGGAAAATTCCAACCTATGGGACACTATGAAAGCAGTACTAAGAGGGAAATTCATAGCACTAAATGCCCACATAAATAAGTTGGAGAAATCTCACACTAGTGACTTAACAGCACACCTGAAAGCTCTAGAACAAGAAGAAGCAAAGTCTCCCAGGAAAAATAGACGCCAGGAAATTATCAAAGTGAGAGCTGAAATCAATAAAATAGAAACAAAGAGAACAATACAAAAAATTAATGAAACAAAAAGTTGGTTCTTTCAGAAAATCAACAAGATAGACAAGCCCTTATCCAAAGTAACCAAAAGACAGAGAGAGAGCATCCAAATCAATAAAATCAGAAATGAAAAGGGGGACATAACAACAGACATTGAGGAAATCCAGAGAATCATCAGGTCATACTTCAAAAACCTCTATTCCACAAAACTTGAAAACCTAAAAGAAATGGATAAGTTTCTGGATACGTACCACATACCTAAGTTAAATCAAGACTAGATAAACCATTTAAATAGTCCAATAACCCCTAACGAAATAGAAACAGTCATTAAAAGTCTCCCAACCAAAAAAAGCCCAGGACCAGATGGTTTTAGTGCAGAATTCTACCAGATCTTCAAAGAAGAGTTAATACCAATACTCTCTAAATTGTTCCACACAATAGAAACAGAAGGAACATTACCAAACTTCTTCTATGAGGCTACAATTACCTTGATTCCTAAACCAAACAAGGATACAACAAAGAAAGAGAACTACAGACCGATCTCCCTCATGAACATTGATGCAAAAATACTCAATAAAATACTGGCAAACAGACTCCAAGAACACGTCAAAACCATTATCCACCATGATCAAGTAGGCTTCATTCCAGGGATGCAAGGGTGGTTCAACATTCAAAAGTCCATCGATGTAATACACCATATAAACAAACTCAAAGAAAAAAACCACATGATCATCCCACTAGATGCAGAAAAGGCATTTGACAAAATCCAACACCCCTTCATGATAAAGGTCTTGGAGCGATCAGGAATACAGGGAACATACCTAAACATAATAAAGGCAATTTACAGCGCCAACAGCCAACATCAAATTAAAGGGAGAGAAACTCAAAGCAATTCCACTAAAATCAGGAATGAGGCAAGGCTGCCTGCTCTCCCCATTCTTATTCAATATAGTACTTGAAGTTCTAGCCAGAGCAATAAGACAACATAAGGAGATTAAGGGGATACAAATTGGAAAGGAAGAAGTCAAGCTTTCCCTATTTGCAGATGACATGATAGTATACTTGAGCGACCCCAAAAATTCCACCAAGGAACTGATACAGCTTATAAACACCTTCAGCAACATAGCAGGATACAAGATCAACTCAAAAAAATCAGTAGCCCTCCTATATACAATGGACAAAGAAGCAGAGAAGGAAATCAGAGATACATCACCCTTTACTATAGCCACAAATGACATAAAATACCTTGGGGTAACACTAACCAAGCAAGTGAAGGACCTATATGACAAGAACTTTAAGTCCCTGAAAAAAGAAATTGAAGAAGATGTCAGAAAATGGAAAGATCTCCCATGCTCATGGATAGGCAGGACTAACATAGTAAAAATGGCAATCTTACCAAAAGCAATCTACAGATTCAATGCAATCCCCATCAAAATACCAACACAATTCTTCACAGACCTGGAAAGAATAATACTCAACTTCATATGGAAAAACAAAAAACCCAGGAGAGCCAAAAGAATCCAGTACAATAACACCATCTCTGGAGGCATCACGATCCCTGACTTCAAGCTCTACTATAGAGCTACAGTAATAAAAACAGCTTGGTACTGGCATAAAAACAGACATGTGGACAAATGGAATCAAACTGAAGACCTTGACATGAATCCGCACATCTATGAACATATGATTTTTGACATAGAAGCCAAAAGTGCACAATGGATAAAAGAAAGCATCCTCAACAAATGGTGCTGGCATAACTGGATATCAACATGTAGAAGGCTGCAAATAGATCCATATCTATCACCGTGCACAAAATTTAAGTCCAAGTGGATCAAGGACCTCAACATAAATCCAGCTACTCTGAAACTGCTAGAAGAGAAAGTAGGAAGTAGTCTTGAATGCATTGGCATAGGAGACCACTTCCTAAATAGAACATCAGTAGCACAGACACTGAGAGAAACAATCAATCAATGGGACCTCTTGAAACTGAGAAGCTTTTGTAGAGCAAAGGATACGGTCAACAAGGCAAAGCGACAGTCTACAGAATGGTAAAAGATCTTCACCAACCCCACATCTGACAGAGGACTGATATTCAAAATATATAAGGAACTCAAGAAATTAGACATCAAAATGCCCAACAGTCCAATTAAGAAATGGGCTATAGAGCTAAACAGAGAATTCTCAACAGAGGAAACTCAAATGGCTGAAAGACATTTAAGGAATTGCTCAACATCCCTAATCATCAGGGAAATGCAAATCAAAACAACTCTGAGATACCACCTTATGCCTGTCAGAATGGCTAAGATCAAAAACACTGAAGACACCTTATGCTGGAGAGCATGTGGAGCTAGGGGAACTCTCCTCCACTGCTGGTGGGAATGCAAGCTTGTACAACCACTTTGGAAATCAATATGGTGCTTTCTTAGAAAATTGGGAATCAATCTCCCCCAAGATCCAGCTATACCACTCTTGGGCATATACCCAAGGAATGCTCAACCACACCACAAGAGCACTTGTTCAGCTATGTTCATATCAGCATTGTTTGTAATAGCCAGAACCTGGAAACAACCTAGATGCCCTTCAACTGAAGAATGGATAAACAAAATGTGGTACATATACACAATGGAATACTACTCAGCAGAGAAAAACAATGACAACATGAGGTTTGCAGACAAATGGATGGATCTAGAAAAAATCATCCTGAGTGAGGTAACCCAGACTCAGAAAGACAAACATGGTATGTACTCACTCATAAGAGGATACTAGATGTGGAACAAGGATGACTGGACTGCTACTCACATCACCAGGGAGGCTACCTGGAAAACAAGACCCCAAGAAAGACACGGGGATTGCCCAATGACAGAGAAATGGAAGAGATCTACATGAACAGCTTGGACATGAGTGGGGGTAATGAAAGGCGAGGGTTGAGGGAAAGAGAGCTTGGGGGAGTGGGAGATCCCAGCTGGATCAAGAACAGAGAGGGAGAACAAGGAATGGGAGCCCATGGTAAATGAAGACCACATGAGAATAGGAAGAAGCAAAGGGCTAGAGAGGCCCACAGAAATCCACAAAGTTACCCCCACAACAGACTGCTGGCAATGGTCGAGAGACAGCCCGAACTGACCTACTCTGGTGATGGGATGGCCAAACACCCTAATTGTCATGCTAGAAACCCCATCCAACAACTGAGCAATCTGGATGCAGAGATCCATAACTAGGCCCCGGGTGGATCTCTGGGAGTCCAATTAGCGAGAATGACGAGGGTTTATATGAGCGAGAATTGTTGAGACCAAGGTTGGATAAAGTACAGGGACAAATAGCCAAATAAATGGAAACACATGAACTATGAACCAATGGCTTAGTGGTCCCCAACTGGATCAGGCCCTCTGAATGGGTGAGACAGTTGATTGGCTTGATCTGTTTGGGAGGCATCCAGGCAGTGGGACCGGGTCCTGTGCTCATTGCATGAGTTGGCTGTTTGAAACCTGGGCCCTATGCAGGATCGCTTGGCTCGGCCTGGGAGGAGGGGACTGGACCTACCTGGACTGAGTCTACCAGGTTGATCTCAGTCCGCGGGGAAGGCTTTGCCCTGGACGAGGTGGGAATGGGGGGTATGCTGGTGGGAAGGGGAGGAGGGCGGGAGGGGGGGGGAGAACAAGGGAATCCGTGGCTGACATGTAAAACTGAATTGTATTGCAAAATAAAAATAAAAAAAATGAATTAAAAAAAAAAGAAACCTAAAAAAAAAAAAAAAAAAGAGTGGATGTGAATGTGTCTGCCCTTCAAGGAAATCAAAGAACTAAGAAGAAAACATTTGTGGAGACAAAAACTGAGAACAAAGAAAAGTCCAGAGGGTTCCTTAAAGAGCTCAACATCCGTAGATGTCTGGGAGCTACAAATTAAATCCCTGTTAAAATCGCAGCTCACCCTAGTAAGAATTGAAAGGTTGGCCCAGATGTGGTAAAGTGAGAATTCTTGTACACTGTTGATGAAAGCATAAATTTGGTTTTGTTCAGCCATTTTGGATATTAGTTTGAAAATTTCCCCCAAAAACTAGATACCCAGGAGCCAGGATACCTTCCCGAGTATATATGGAAAGAACTTTGTATCCTACTACAGAGACACTTGAACATGTGTGGTCATTGCTCCTCTATTCACAGTAACTAGGAAATGAAATTAACCTAGATAACCATCAATTGATGAGTCATAGGGAAAATGGGGTACATATGCCCAATGGAATACTACCCACCTGTAAAGAAAACTGAAATCATGAAATTTACAGCAAAGTGGTCAAAACTGTAAAAATATATTCTGAATGAGGTCTCCCAGCCAAAAGAGACAAATAATATATGTTTACTCTCTTATATAGATCCTAACAGAATTTTTGTGCATGTAACTCAGAATGCCTTCAGATTCTAAGAGATCAGAAATGAATGATTAGGAACAGAGGCATTAAGGAAGGGGTGATGGTATATAGGTAAAATGAAATTATAAAATGGAAATATGGGAAGTGAAAGGTTCAAGAAAAGAAAAAAGAGGACTAGGCAAAGCCTTAACTATAAAGGAGGATTATGAAAACCTCTATGTGAAAGTCTATGATATTGCAACCCAAGGAAAAGTTACTATTAAAAGACATGGTAGAACTCATATGGCATGAAGAACTGGAAGGTGGATATCAGGGGTTAAGGTTAAAATGGGTATGGGGGAAAGGAGTTGGAAGAAGAGTGGGGATAGAGGGTAAATTAACCAAAACTAAGGATGTATGAAGGAGTATTTAAACTCAGTACTTTATAAGTCATTTAAAATTATAATTTGGGAGGCAGAGGCAGGCGGATCTCTGTGAGTTCGAGGCCAGCCTGGTCTCCAAAGCGAGTACCAGGAAAGGCGCAAAGCTACACAGAGAAACCCTGTCTCGAAAAACCAAAAAAAAAAAAAAAAATTATAATTTGAAAATAAAGAAATTAAAATAGAGGTATCCTGCCAGGGTAGACAATACTGCCCCCAGAAGATATGGGTTGTTACATAAAGGCCTCAGTGCTAGGCACGGGACACCTTCCTGCAAGCTGCTGATTAGAGAGTTACTAGAGATGTCTCCCTTTTGTTAAGGACATCACACACTTTGGTTGCACAATATAAAAGAAATCAATATTGAAGTGTGCAGGAAACTCCCTCTCTTCTGCGTAGGTTTTGTATTGCTAGAAAGTGCTGTGCAGGCTCCCAGGGAGAAAAGACATCAGCATTCTTACCTGTCACTGGACCACACATGCTACAATACCAATCTGTTATGAAATACGTGCCCACTGATGCCATAGCAGCACAGTATTTATAGGGGTAACAAACTGCCCTTGGGTAGAATTGGTGACCTGATACACAAGGAAGGATTTCATACTTGGTACTAAATATCTCAAAACTCCATGTCTGGGGAGATCCAGAGCCCTGGTGGGGGGGCAGGGGGGGCTGCTTTTGTTGTTTTGATAAATTTTCGTATTTGAAACCTGCTTCTAAATATTCCTGTTTATGCACATAGATTTATGCTGCTCTCAACTTTGGTCAGAGAAGCTTCTTTTTGCAGTGATTTGTAACTGATCATTGTGCTAAAGGCATTGATTTATAACTTGGTCAATGTGCTAAGAGTAAGTGACTGTGACTGCTTAGTCATAGATAGACTTTCTATACCATCTGGAGCCCAGGAAATCACAAAACAAGAAGCAGAAAAAATGTCAGAGCTTGAGGATGGGAAGAAAGGCAGTGAAATGTTATCTTCTGTGCACAGCATGGTTATTGTGTTAACCACACAAGATCTGCACCAGAATGAACATAGAGTTCTAGGCTTGGAAGGGCAGATATGGAAACAAGGGCACTTCTCTTCTCCCTCATGCTTTCCATGGGTTCAATCAGACCAAGTCAGTATTATACAATGTATTTTACAACTCACAAGATAATGCATACATAAATGGATATTTATAATTATATATGAATATTATGTTTCTATATTAAGATATAATTTTAAATAGCCCTAAAGACGCAAAAAAGTCTTTAAAGGTAGCATGACATCACCAAATAGTTCAAGATAACAGAAAGAGAAAGAAAAAAATTGCATGTGTAAACGGGTGTGACTAACAATGACGGTAACACCAGGCAGTGACTGTGTCCTTTCAACACCAGTGCTGAGTAACTGTGTTAAAAATGAGCTCTGAGTTCTGAAGTTATATTCACTAAGAAGAAATAAATAAATAAAATACAAAGGAGTGATTTCCATGACAGTGTAAGCTTTTACTTCGTGTGCTTTTCCGTAGATATCCCATATCAAACTTTAATTAAAAACAACTACCGGGAACAGTGTCTATGAGTCATTAGTGACATGAGAACTACATTGTAAAATGATGCTTTTAAGCCTGAGTATTCTCTCCTTAGTAGTGGTTTTCACAATATGTACAGTTGTGACATAAACAAACAGACAATTTTGAACATAAAGCTCACAATAAATCTGTGACATTAACATCTGAAAGTTTACAAAACCAAAGTTCTTTGCGGAACCATTGACATTTACTTAAAATATAGCCATTAAAAAAAGAATAAAAGAACAGACATATAAGGAGAGCTAGTTATTAGACTTCTTCACATCTTTAATGTTAAAACTTAAAAAAGGAAAAAGGCAAGTAAATGGTAAATACTTAGAAAGAAGGTTTTTTCACCCCAGCAGGAATTCTTTCAATAGAAGTGAACTGAAAATATTAAGAAGTGGCTTCCCTCAATTGAGTCCAATTGAATTCAGTTTAACAGACATTTCTTGAGTGAGTCTATGTGTAATGCCTTGTCCAAGGTGATATTTTTCTAAAGAAAATTAGTGGAGAAAAATAAAGGGAAAAAATAACATTAAAAAGGCTAAAGTTTTACAACAATTTTATTTTATATTTCTTACCCAAATTTCTTCTGCAATAGTGTTCTAACTTTTTACGACTATAGGCAAATTTCTTATTATTTTTATCTTTACACTAAGTGGTTACAAAAATCGAGAAAACATGACCTGGCAAGGCACAAAGCAATCTGAAAATTTGAAGGAGCTGTCTTTGGCCACAACACAAACACCCATGTATTATTTCATCTTTTAAAAGCTTTGGAACTGGGCTGTGTTCCTTTTTGATCTGTATATGGATTGCATATTAGGAAAACACCAGCCAATATAGAATTCTCATATGAGCCTCACTTTGTTGTGGTTGTTTTCTTTTCTTTCTCTCCTCCATGGCTTGCTTTTTTGTTTTCTTTAGCTTAAAAATATCGAGCTTAACATCGAGATTTTGTTTTACATTTTAAGAAAATTGATAGGTATACAGAAAGAACATAGCTTAAAAACCAAGTTGTATAACTCAAAATCCATGTTGCGTGACTTGAAATAATAGGATTGAGCCCACCACTAGGCATCTCTGGTAATAGCTAGGCCTCAGAAGCAAGCCCCTGCCATGTCACCTAATAGCTCAGATCTGGGCCTAGACCAGAACAGGACTTGATATACTAATGAACCAACACCAAGGTGGTGCTGATATGATGGTGAACCAGCCCCAAGCTATGAGCCCTGAAAGTGCAAAGATATTCACCAATGAAATGATACAAAATTTGGAACATGAAGCATGGTCCCTAGGGTCACATTGCTGTGCTCCCAAGCTGAGGCTTCTCTATCCTCTATCTGCAAGGCTTGAGACTCTGTGCCTGACCCTGGCCTCCATGACTGTTGTACTTCTAGCACTGTCTTTGGGCCCACACAGATCCATCTGTCACCTCTAGCCATTGGATCTCCTACACTCTCATGGACCTCCTGGATCTCCATCAATGCCATCCTCTCAAACTGTCACAGCTGAAGGACTTCAAGACTTACATAGGTGGATCCAGGATGCTTCCTTAGGATCCTCACCAGAGAATATTCCCCAATGGACCCCTGCAGCAGGTGTTGTGCCCAAACAACTGTTCCTGGCTTGGAGAGATGACTGTTTAAATTTTATATTAACATGATAGTATAAGGAAAGATTGTATGAATAAACTGAGCATATTTAAAAGACAAATATGTGTCTTTCACACATATTTGTGTGTGATATCCCAATTGTTGAATGCCTTATAGTTTATAGGCCATGCTCTCCACAGCATGCATTACCAACTACTGTCTCTGTAGTTCTAACACTGTGAGTATTACTATAGGACTTTGCACAATTTCAAGCAACAATGAAAATATGAGAAGAATGAAATGAACTACAGTGGAAATTTAAAACTAATTTTATCAATTCCATACACCAAGTGAATTTCATATGCACCCCACTTCCCATTTTTCTCTCCCTCCATCTGTGAACAATTTATTTACTTAATATCTTTATGTGAAAATAACAAGAACAAACATAGTCATCCACGGGCTTTTATAATCTGATAAATAATGTTTTCAAGAATTAATAGTAAGGACAAATTGCTCACATGATCTTCTCTGATTGGTAAAACTTCTATTGTTCAATTTTTAAAGTTTTTTTTTAATAATTGATTCTTTCCGTGCTGACATATAGCAAAGAGAGAAAAATGAACAATCTGTTGTTTAAATTCTGATATACATATAAGTAGTCACTAATCTCATTGATTAGTTCAATGATTTAAATGGAACTCTGTCCTGGATATATATTCACATCACTTGAGACCCATTTCTAAACATACACTTAAAACTGAATGGTTGTATGTTGGGAGGAACCCTTCCTACAAGTGAGAAATTTAACCTTTGTTACTTTGTTTAAGTCTACCAACACTGTGACTTATAATCTATCATACTCATAGTCTACTCAGTGAAATGTTAATCTCTACCTCCACAACACACACAAAAAAATAATGGGTTCTATCTAATCTTGTGAGCATGGCAACCAAACTGAATTAATAGAACTAATCATCCTGCCTCATCACATACTTAGGCAGAACAGAACATTTTGTTCTCCTTCCAGAACAATTCTTAAAGATCCTGAAAATAACCAACCATTTTTTTTCAATTTATTTAATTGTAGTAAAAAATAAATAAAATTTACATTCTTTAGACCTTCATGTGTACATATAATGGTATTAAATATGTGTATAGTGATATGCAACCACCACCAACATCCTCTGTATAAATTTTCCATTGTGTGATGTAAACATGCTGTATCAATTAGACACTAGCTTCACATTCATCCTTACCCAAGCCCTAGTGCCCAACATTTCACATTTTGCTTCTATAATTGTGGGTTGTGTTTTATAAAAATAGAATTTTTTATTACTAGCCTTTTTAATTTACTGTATTGTTTTGCTTAATGTTCTAGAAGTTTACCCTTTTTGTATTGGATAGTAGTGTCCTCTATCTACATAAGGCCAAATAAAAATTCATAATTTGTGTTTAAATCACATTTGCCTGTTTATTCAATGATGGATTTATTATCTGGGAAAGGAGAGTGCAGTAGTGGGGGAAAATAAAACAGCCATGACTTCCCAACTTAACTGCTCTTCTGTGATCAGAAGCATCAATTAGCTATCAGCTGGCAAATATCCAGGATTTGGAGGCCAGAGGCCCTTTTTGCAACCTGGTTTGTACAGGCAGTGCATATATTTCTCTAGAAATACTTGCATTACTTTGTGACTCAGTATGGCTGTTGTGAGATAACCTTTTTGTACACTGTGAAGATGTGTCTGTGTTAAGGCACCTTCTGATTGGTTTAATAAAGAGCCAAATGGCAAATAGCCAGGCAGGAGATGATAGGCAGGACTTCAGGGGAGAGAGAGGAACTCAGGAAGAAGAATCAGAGAGGCTGAGATTCGCCAATAAGACACCAAGGAAGTGAGATGCACAGTACTGAGCAAAGGTAACGAGCCACATGGCAGAACATAGATTAATAGAAACAGCTTAATTTAAGTTTTAAGAGCTAGTTGGGAACAAGCCTAAGCTAAGGCCAAGCTTTCATAATTAATAAAAAGTCTCTGTGTCATTATTGGTGAGTTGGCATTCAAAAGGGAGTCTGCCTACAGATAGCTGCAGACAATACTTTTGTGCCAGGAGCTGAAACTGACCACAATTAAATTGTGACTCTTCACAATATCCATTCTGAATCCCAATTCTAACCATTGAGGTGGATGATTTTGTGTCTGGTTAAATAATAGGTATGGTATTTTTATTTGCGAGATTTTTTTTTACAATAAAGATTATATGTTCAGAAGAACTGTATCACACAGATTCTTCCATGGTTGTTTTCTAAGTGGGAAGATCAATTCCTGGCACATGGAATTCCACCATCTTCCCAGGATACTCTCTAAAAATTATTTAACAGATTTTTGATTAAATGAAAGCAACCAAAATACAATGTATTAAATCATGTGTTCTTCCATTGGAATGCTAAAAGTACACCATAGGAAAATACGTATGTGATTCCCTGGGAAACTTCAGGTCACTCTAGCCAGGTAAGCAAGTAAGCTAACTGTAAATCTTCACCTCTCCTCTGCTTCTCCAAATCCAATCCCCCAGTCTTACCCTGAGCTCCATAGCAGATAATGTGTTGCAGCCTTCCTTTCCCTATCTCAAATTGATCACACAGATCCTCCTCTCCAAACTTTTGTTGAATTATACCAACCACCAACTCCAGCAGGCACTCCCCAGGAACCCATAGGACACTCGGACCAGGGAAGCAATCCTCAACTCCCAAGGGTTTTCTCTGGGAAAAAGAAAAGCAGGGGAGCCAAGTTGCCAGAGAAGCAAGTTGCCCATTAAAAGAGGAACACATTCACCTGGAACCTGATTTGGCCACATCTATCAGGATCTGAGAAGACTTTTCTACTAGACAACACAGCCATGCACTCTCATAATAATAAGAGAGAACAACATAAACCAAAGAACAAAACACCCACCCAACAAAGACAAGACCAGATATCAGCACAGAGAATTACAATCTTCCCAAACCCAGAGGTCTAAATAACATGATAAAAACAGGATCAATAACAAAATATTAGATCTCCTCTTGAGCTTAGCAACCTTACCAGAGTAGGTCCTGAATATGCAACATTGCTGAAGACCTTAAAATAGCCTTTATGACTATGATAGAGGTCCGTAACGAGAAAATGAATAAACCTTAAAGAAATCTTTGAATGAGCAAACAAACAGTAGATGGAATAAAATATCTCAAGACCTCAATGTGGGGAAAGAGTAAATCAAGAAAACACAAATTGAGGGAAACAAGGAAGTGAAAATGTTATGGACTCAGACCAGAACCTCAGAGGGAAGATTCACCAAAGGAAAAGAAAGCTTCAGGCATTGAAGACACAGTAGAAGAAATGGGTACTTCAGTCAAAGAAAATGTTAAATCTAAAAAACTTCTGACACAAAACATCCAGCAAATCTGGAACACTACAAAACTATAAAAATCTAAGAACAATAGGAATAGAGGAAGGAGAAGACACCAAGATCAAAATCCCAGAAAACATTTTCTGTAAAATCCTCACAGAAAATTTCCCTAAACTAAAGAGAGATTTCAACTGAAGTGCAAGAAGCATTAAGAACACCAAATAGACTGGACCAGAAAAGAAATTCCCCTCACCACATAATAATCAAAACATTGAATGTAGAGACTAAAGAAAGAATAGTAAGTGCTGCAAAGGAAAAAGACCTAGTAACATATACGAGGAGGCTCATTAGAATAACACCTTACTTCTCAGTGGAAACTCTAAAGTCAGGAAGGCCTGGACAGGTCTTCTACAAACCCTAAAACATGACAGGTGCCAGCTCAGAATACTATACCCACAAAGATTTCAATCACAATGTACAGAGACAATAAGACATTCCATGAAGAATCCTGTGAAGACCCACAGAGCTTTCTTAGTGAGAACTTACTCAGGGTCTGAGAATCTGGACTTGCTTTACCCAGGAGGGCAGCATAATGGGATGATTTGACCACGGGCTTGGTTACCAGGTGTTTGGAAGGGTCTACACCTGGCTGTGCAGTGTGCTTTGATATTGCAAGGGGGAGATCTTTTGCTCCTCCCCTCGGCATGTTATAAAACGCCCTTTTCAATAAAGGACAAGGCTGATGGGTATCGACCCAGGCCCTCCCAAAGTTATCCTGTGATTCTGTCTTTCTTCTCATAGTCTAGGTCTCTCTTTATATCGGATATTTCCTCATTCCTCTCTCCTCTACCTAAGAACCCTTCAAAAGGTGGGAGCTGGAGTCCCACAGAAACCATATTTAAGCAATATCTATCCACAATCCAGCCAAACAGAAGGCACTAGAAGGAACTTTAACCCAAAGTAGTTAATTACAACTAAGAAAAAAAAGGAATAAATAAACCCAGAGTAGCAAGTCAAAAAAGGGTAAGCACACAGACACACCTGCATCACCACCACAAAAAAAAAAAAAACAAAATAAAGAGGATCAATGAACACTACTCATTGATCTTTTTTAAGATCAGTGGTCCCAATCCCCCAGTAAAAAGATAAAAACTAACAGAATAGATGCTAAAGCAGAATCCATCTTTTGCTGCTTCCAAGGAATATACTTCAACATCAATATTAGACATCACCTCAGGGTAAAACGTGGAAAAAGATATTCCAGGCAAATAGACTTAAGAAATAAAATACTGTAGTCATTTTAATATCTGACAAAATAAATTAAATCTCATCAGAAGTGATAAGAAAGGACACCACATACTCATCAAAGGAAAAATCCCCAAAAAGGGTATTGGAATTCTGATCAGCTATGCACCAAACATAAGGGCACCAAAGTTGATAAAAGAAACACTGCTACATCTTACATTGCGTGTTGACCTCATACACTAATAGTAGGAGACTTCAATACCCCGCTCTCACCAATAAACATGTCATCCATACAAAAATTAAACAGAGAAATGGTGGCGCTCAGAGATATTATAAACCAAATGGACCTAACAGATATCTACAGAACATTTCACCCAAACATAGAAGAATATACCTTGTTTTTAGCACCTCACTGAAATTTCTCCAAAACTCACCACATACCAGGACACAAAGTGTAGCTCAACAAATACAAGGCAATTGAATAACACCCTCTATCCTGTCTGACCACCGTGGATTAGAGCTTGATATCAACAACAACAGAAAGCTTACAAACTCATGAGAATAGAATAACTTACTATTGAAGGAAAACTTGGTTAAGTCAGAAATCAAGAAATAAATTAAGGACTTTCTAGAATTGATAAAAATGAATGTACAACGTGTCTAAATTAATGGGGCACAAGGAAGGTGGTTCTAAGAGACTAAGTGCCACTATAAAAAGAAAAAAAAAACTGGAGAAATCCCAGAGCAGCAGCTTAACGGCACACTTGAGAGTTCAAGAACAAACTAGAGAAATAACGCTTAAAATGGAGAAGACAGCAAGAAATCATCAAACTCGGGTCTGGAATCAATAAAATAGAAAGAAACAAGCAAACACAGTACAAAGACTTAATGGAACAAAGAGTTGGTTCTGTGAGAAAATCAGGAAGAGTGGCATACCCTCATCAAAATTAACCAAAAGGTGGAGAGAGAATATCCAAATTAACAAACTTAGAAATCAAACCGAGGGCATTACAATAGGCCCTGAAAAAATCAGAAAAATCATAAAAACATACTCTAAAAAGCTGCACTCCAGAGAGTTGGAAAATCTAAAACATGTGGATAATTTTCTCAATACATACCACATACCAACTTTAAATCAAGATCATGTAAGCAATTTAAACAGACCTGTAACCCCCAGTGAAATAGAAGCAGTTATTAAATATCTCCTAACTAAAAAAAAGCCTAAGGCTTAATGGTTTTAGCACAGAATTCTACCATATTTATAAAGAAGAGTTAAAGCCTATACTCAAATTATTCCACAAAATAGAAAAAAAAAAAGGAACATTGTGAAATTGGTGGGGGATTTTTGTTCGTTTAATTTGTTTGGTTGTACTTTGGTTTTGGTTGGTTTGGGGCTTTTATTTTTGGTTTCTTGATTCAGGGTTCTCTTTGTAGCTGTGGCTTTCCTGAGACTAGGTCTGAAGAACAAATTGGCCTTGAACTCAGAGATCCCCCAGCTGCTGGCTTCTAAATGCTGTGATTAAAGGCATGTGCCACCATGCCCTGATTGCCCACTTCATTTTATAAGGCCACAACTACCATGATACCAAAACCCCGTAAAGACTCCCCAAACGAAAGAGAATTATAAAACAATTTTCCTTATGAACATAGATGCAAAAATTCTCAAAAAATACTTGCAAATTGAATCCACCCTGCCAAATCCACTGGCAAAAGATCATCCACCCTGATCAAATAGGCTTCATCTAGAGGTTGCAGGAATTGTTCACCATATGTAAATCCATAAATATAATCCACTATAAAAACAAATTGAAATGCCTTGACAAAAACCAAATTCCACTTCAGGATAGAAGTCCTGGAGAGAGGAGAGATACAAGTATATATCTCAGCATAATAAAGGCAGTGCACAGCAAGCCTATAGCCACATCAGCTTAAGTGGAGAAAAACTCAAAGCAACGGGGAAGAAGACGAAGTTGTCCCCTCTCTCCATACCCATTCAGTAGAGTACTTGACCTCTTAGCTGTAGCAGTAAGACAGTCAAAGGAGGTCAAGGCAATACAAATTGAAAAGGAAGAAATCAAAGTATCTTTATTTGCACATGATATTTTAATGTACGTAAGTGACACTAAAACTTCTAATTGAAAACTCCTACAGTTAATAGTCATTTACAGTAAAGTTGCTGAGTTAAAAGATTAACTCACAAAAATCATTACACAAATGATGCATAGACTGTAAAAGAAGTCAGACAGGACAGCAAAACCTTTCTCAATCATCTCTGATTATATATATCTACAGAGTCAATACAATCCCCATCAAAAGTCTAACAGAATTCTTTACAGATCTTGAAAGGATAATTCTAAACTTCGTTCACAAAAACAAAAACCCAGGAAAGCTTACCCAACCCCAAATAATAAATGACTACCCTTGATATCAAGTTGTACTACAGAGTTATAGTAGCAAAAACTGCATGGTATTGTCACAAAAATAGATACCTTGATCAATGATCTCAGAATGAAGACTGAGATATAACCATGCACCTAAGGACACTTTTTTTTTTTTTTATAAATAAGCCAGAAACAAACACAAACAGAAAAAAAAGAGCACCTTCAGCAAATGGTGCTGTTCAAACTAGATTGCTACAAGTAGAAGAAACCAAACTGATCCATGCTTATTACCCTGAACAAAACTGAACTCCAAATGCATCAAAGACCTCAACATTAAACCAAATACACCGAACATGATAGAAGAGAAAGTGTGGAATAGCCTTGAACTCAGTGGCACAGGAAAAGATTTTTCTGACTAGAACACCATTAGCACAGGCACTAAGATCAACAATTAATAAATGGGACCTCATGAAACTGAAAAATTGTGCATGGTAAAGGACACCATCATTTGGATAAAGAGACAGCCTACAGAGTGGAAAAAGGTTTTTACCACTACATGTCTGATATAGGGTAATATATAGGCTAATATCCCAATTTTATACAGAACTCAAAAACCAGAAATCAAGAAAACAAATACCACAATTGAAAAATAAGTTTCAGTTCCAAACAGAATTCTCTAAAGAGGAAACTCAAATGGCTGAGAAACACTTAAGAAAATATTCTACATCCTTAGTCATCAGGAAAATGCAAATCAAAACTACTTTGAGATTTCATCTTACCTCTGTCCAAATGACTATGATAAATAAAACAAGTGACAGCTCATGCTGGTGAGGATGTGGAGAAAAGGGAGCTCAGTTTCTGGGAGTGTGAACTTGTACAGCCACTATGTAAATCATTTTGATGGTTCCTCTGGCAATTGATCTACCTCCAAGTCTAGTCTATACTTCTCGTGGACATATACCGAAAGGATGCTTCATCCAACTACAAAGACACTTGCTCAACCATGTTCATTGCTTCCATATTTTCAATAGCCAAAAACTGAGAACAAAATGATCTTCAATATAATAATAAATAAAAGTAAAATAGTGATACATTTGCACAATGGAGTATTACCTGGCCATTAACAAAAATGAAATCTTGAAATTTGCAGATAAATAGATGGAACTTGAAAAAATTACCCTGAATGCGGTAACACAGATCAACAAAGACAAATATGGTCCTCTGTGTATATATTATGGCTTCTAGTTTAGTGGATCCAGATTGGAAGGGAGATGGGGAGTAACTGGGAAAAGGGGAAACTGTAAACAGAATATATAATTTGAGGAAAATCTATTTTCAATAAAAGGGGAAAAAAGAAAAATACGTCTATGCATGTGTGCATAAAGAGTCAGTATGTATATATGTACTGTTCACAGATTCTGAAACAACTGAAAATTCAGAAATTCAAATAAATGGTACAGCTTAGCAATAGGACCTAAATTTTACCTCAAGACAGCCTCTGTAGAAAAATAGGACAAATGTCATGTGAAACTGAGCTGACTGAATTATTTCCTTCTCAGTCAGTTGACTTGGAATCACCTTGGTATCCAAAGGTTCTTGATATTCATTGTTTCTGAAGGGACCAGGGGTGCCACTATTGGAGTGTCTTGTACACTCTGTGGAAGCACACCCATGATACTCAATGAGTATTAGCTGTGACATCTAACTGTAGGTGCAAAACAGAGATGTGGCTATCTGTTCTTCAGCATTCTGAAATTATCTGAAGTTTCTCTGACATATCCAGAGAGCTAGTGACAGGAGGATTTTTGCACACATATTTTACTACTCTGGCAGATGTAATTTTTTAAAGAAATAATGTTATTTTTAAAAATGCAATATCTCCCTGTCATATAATAGTCAAACACAGGCAGCAGTTCCCAAATAATAATTATAACTGAGTGAGTAAGCTGGAATTTGCAGAAGGTACTTGTCTGACTCATCTGTCTACCATCTACTCCATGCTGCTTGTTGAAAGTCAAGCCTCACTTGGCTAAACTTTGCATTCCCCACGAAGGTTTACAGGGGCCTTCAACCCATGCAACAGCGTGCTGACGGTTTCTGTAAGATAATGTCCCTGATAAAATAACTGCAATGTGTTGAGCATCTTGGCAGCATGTTTTGGAGAGTAAAAGTGGATTCTTGCTGTGCTCAGCCCATCATATTGTGAACTTTGCAATCCACGTTGCTTCAGGGATGCCTTGCTAAGAATTCTTTTGATTTCACTGGGAAGTCCCAGTTATACACCTTGAGTTAATGTTCTCAAGTGGATATTGCTGTTTCAGATTCATTGCTTACTGAGCAAAGGCTTCAGTAATTTCTGTTTTGCCCACTTTGGGGAAAAAAGTGAGAATTGGTTTACTAATTCTTTGAACTACTCACAAATTTATGTTATAAACACTCTGAGGGCTAATGGTAGTATTAAACAGTTTAAATTTTATTAAGCACAGTTTTGTTTTGGCTTGGTTCTGGTTCCTTTTATTATGATTGATATGCCTGTATTTGTACTGTTCTAGAGGGTCTGTTTTCATTTCCACACAGATTTGAATTTCCTAATAATTAACCTAAATTTATTGTGTAGTGACTCAAAACTGGGTCGTCTCTTCATCTTCATAGTGGATACAAAAAGACGTAACACTCTGAAAACAAATACTCCCTCAAAGAGAGGACTATCATTACTGAATCATTGCCTAAACATGAAAATGTAAGCAGGAAGCTACTTTTAGCTATCTCGTTTTAGCCAATTTAGTTAAACCACTGTATTTTTAATGTAAATTAAGTATATCAATTATCATATTGTTCAAGTAGGATTATCTTGATTGCTCTTACCAATACTTCCAGTTTACACACACACACACACACACACACACACACACACACACACACACACATATATATATATAAAATATCACATACACCATTCAATTTCATTTAAACATTTAAACACCGGATTTACAGAAACAAACCATGATTTGCTATCTCCATTTTCTTGCCCCTTAGCCATTCTGTCATATTCTTTCCATTTACTACTACTTCTTTCTCCCTACATCTGGCTATTTCTTAGCTTCCTCAGTCTTGGTCTGTATATTATTTTGGTGTGAACTCATTCACATCTACCACTGTGCATCTATGTGCTTCCTTCTCTTCTCTAGATTATTACGTACCTGTCTAGTAATGTTCGTACTCTAATAACTTCAGCTACCACACTTGTACAACCACACTCATTCTGCTTCCTTTTCAACCTTATATCATCCTTTGTTGTCTACTTGAGTAATTGGCTGTTCAACTCCCAGGTATTCAAATTAAAAACAAGTCAAATTCCTCACTACTTATTTCTTTTCCTTGGCTTTAGACACAGAAAATCACCAGGTCTTGTCATTTCTTTCGTTTTAGTCAATCTTTATTATGTCCTCATCCCTTCATCCAAACAACTCTAGTTTAAGCACTCAGCTGCTCACCTTTGAGTACCTGGGGTGCAACCTCTGTTGTTGCTGTTTTTTCTCTTTTCTCTTTTGGGGACCTGCCACCCAGCTCCCAAATAACTCACACATGGAGGCTTAGTCTTAATTATGAATGATTGGCCTCATCTTGACTGGTTGCTAGCATTATTTAACTTAAATTATCCCATCTACCTTCTGTGTCTGGGCTTTTCCCATTCTCTTACTTCTGTAAATCTTACTCTTACTCTGTGGCTTGCTGTGTAGCTGGGAGTCTGGCCCCTGGTGTCTTCCTCCTTCTCTAACTATCTCCTCCTCTCACTCCTCCATTTCTTTCTTCTCCTCCAAGATTTCTCCTTCTATATATTCTCTCTGCCTGCCAGTCATGGCTATCCTTTCTCCTGCCTTGCTATTGGCCATTTATTTAGCTCTTTATTAGACCATCAGGTGTTTTAGACAGGCACAGTAACACAGCTTCACAGAGTTAAACAAATGCAACATAAACAAAAGTAACACACCTTAAAATAATATTCCTCAACAAACCTCTTTGCCTTTCCACATTAGGATGCATCTTCATCTCAACGTATTTCTTCACTGAGCCTTATCAGTATTTATAAAATAATTCTTTAATAAAGATGTTGCCACGATTATGATATTTTTTGACCCTTGATTGTCTTGTAAATATAGTTCAGTACAGTTCATGCTTTTTAACAAAACACATGTCTATTTGTGACATGACCTCTTCTTTCACCCATGGCCTGTATCACCATTTGCACTCAATTGACCTTTGCTTCTGAATTTATTTATGGATTTAAAATGCAGAAAGAGTAGTTTCTCTAGTTCTTGCAGTATGTGCACATTAAGCAGTGGCTTTTATCATGGCTTATATTCTAACTTTGAACTAAGAGGCATGCCTGTAATTATTTCACACCACATTCCTACATATAAAAATACTTCTAGTGAATAAATATTTCTTTAAAGTCATGTCTACCTACTAATCTGAATGAAATCTTACACAGAGACAAAATGTCACCACAGTAAAAAGAATTTGCGGAAGTTGTTCCCAGGGTTCAAATGTCCAGTTTAGCAGACTTTTTTCATGTTCCATCATGACTGCTCTTTCAAACTTTTTCATCTGTGTGCCATGGTATATGAAAATGTACTCACTCACTGTTTGCCATCATTATTTCACTCTTATAACCTGTATTAACAGAAAGACCAATATTTTCCTGAAACATAAATTAGATCTATCAGTCCTATCCCTGAAGCTCTCCGAACAACAACATCTCTACTAAGAATTAAACCAAAGTCTTAGAAATGCCACAAAGGCCAAGAAAATTCAGTTTCTTATCTAATGGTGCAGTTTGTTCGGTCAACTTCAGACATACCGTCATCTTGTCCTTCCTAGGATGTTGGTAAAGGCTTTCTGCAATTTTTCTTTTCTTTACTTGAAAGAATATTTTGTTACCTCTGTAAGATTTCAAGACATACAGAGTAAAAAAGAAAAGAACATTAAGAACTGGATTCAATTTAATTTAAATGCATGACAGTTAGGATGTCTTTTGAATTCACCAGTGGAAGTGTTATGTAAACAAGAAAGTGTAGTATTCAGAAAACAATTTTCAGGTAGAAGCACACTTGGGAAAGAGAACTAATTAGATATTAATGTTAAGCCCTTGAGGCACGGTAAGGTCACTAGGAAGGATTATGAATTAGCTTTGGTGCAATTTAAAGCTTAGAGGTTGGAAAGATAGGGAAAAACTGGCAAAAAGATAAAAAGGAAGAATCAGAAAGATAAGAAGAAAACCAGTGGTAATAAATAATATTAAGAAAAAGACATGATCTGTTATTATGAGTTGTATCAAAATAAAGATGAACACAGAATTAATTGCTAGTAAATATATTACTGGTAGCATATGTGTAAATATTATTAACAGATTATATATATTTATAATATATAAAAATATACATTTTAAGTACTGTTGATCAATACATTCAATGCTCTGTTCAGAACAAGGAGTTCATTAGCCTCTTTGGATATTATCAAGTGTATTATCTATTCTTATTATTTTAAATACTGTTTTTAATATGAATCTCTTGAATATTTTTTTAGATTCTTTGTCAGAATTTCTATCATTAATAGAAACATTTTAAAGTAGATGCTAAAAAAATCATTATTTCAAAATCACTAGAGTGATTAATTGATAAACAGAATAAGAAGGAAATGGTCTAGTAACATTGAAAGCGATTTTGAAAACCTCAGAAGAGAACATTTGGAATAGTAGGGAGTATTTAACAGGACCTCTCAAGAGACATTGCAAGTGTTGATATTGTGAGCATTAATGTTTGGTGTTATATTATTAGTGGGCCCCACAAGTGCACTTAGATATGCTGTAGATCCAGCATGTTTGATAGTTTTACAACCATAGTTATCCTAACATTTGAGGATACAATCTTACTTTAGTTCATGATTTTGTGAATTATTGCCACAAATATATAAAATCCATTCATCTTTGGGTGTATTGTTGAGGATTATGCCACATTTACTGTCCATGCACCAGAAAGTACATATACTAATGATTTAGATGTATTCATAAATGTGCCACTCTATATGTCATCTTTGATTGTTTTTTCAAACTCCCAACAGTAGCACACATAGATGACAATTGTATGAGACAATACAAAATGAAGACTATGAGTAAGAAATCAACTGATCTCTGCAGCTCAGAATATTCCAAAAATAATTGCTGATCATTTCACCAAAACACTGGACCATAAAAAGCCCACCTTGTAGTATCATGTAAGCAGTGCTGTGCAGCAGTAATGTAACTTAAACTAGCACAGAGCCCGATTTCCTCATTTTGCAAGAAGTCATTTTCCTAAATTCACTAAGAGGTTTGGCGAGTAAACAATTAAACAAGTTCAAACAGCAAGACCTAGGAGAATATCTACGTAGAACTAGACAAGTCTTGCATGGTTATACTGTATATAATTCATTTTCATCCATACTTAAATTACCTTAAAATATTCCTAATTTGTTCAGGCTCTCTTTGTATACAATTATTGAATTAAATCCATAGGAATAGTAGTTATTCTTCAAATATACATTTAGGGGCAAGGTAGATATCTCAGTTGGTAAAGTGCCTGTTGGGCAAGCTAGTAGACACAGGTATGGATTGCCTGTATCCAGGCAAAAACCTGGTCTCAGAGGAATATTTTTGTAACCCCAATGTTGGAGAATCAGATGCAAGTAGATCCCTGGAACTCATTGTTTAGTTGGACTAGGCAATAAGTGAGCTACAGATTTACTGTGAAAATCATCTCTGAATTCAGAAGGCTATTTGACATCAAATTCTAACATCCAAAGAAAGTGCACACATTGCACATACTACAAGATCATGTATTTACACCATGAACACACACACACACACACACACACACACACACACACACACACACACACACACACAAGCTATGTAGTTAACTTTTCGTTTGATATGACTCTATTATGGACAGTCCTTTATAAAATAAGAATTCCCTGATTCATGCTTCATCTCTACAGTCTTCTGATTGATTCTTTTTATGGCTATCACCTCAGGTTTTCTTTGCTATATCAATACATGTTACAGTCTCAGTTACTTATAATCCACCCTCCTTGAAACTTTACTCTTCCTACACACTTCTACTTTCCTTGAAATTATTCTTCCACATCAAGTACTTTCCATCATTTAGAAATTCCCTAGCACTGTCTGAAACTTGAAGTATGACAGAGTCCAGGTGCTTATAACATGTCTGAAGCTCAGAAACAGATTCCTAACTCCTGTCTTATCAACATGAAACACTATGTATAATTTGAACCCATGTCAAACTAGTTCAGTTCTCCTAGAAACTTTTAGTGATTTCCATGTCTACAGTATATTTTTCACATTCTATCATGACACACAAAGCCTCCACAAATACATTATCTTAGCCTCGTTGGCTTGATTCCCCTGGCAAGTTTCTCATGCTGATTTGTTATTTATAGAAAAGTGGGACTGCTTCCATTCAAAATAGACATCCTGGTGAGTGACCTTCTCCCACTCAGAAAGTCCTCCCTCTATGAGTGACCTAGGCCCTGGGGCACAATCACCCAGGAACCCCCATTCACTGCTACCCCAGTTGCCAGCCAGCAGGGAAGATTCCTGCGGGCAGGCTCTCCAACCAAAATCTCTCATCAGACCTTGCAACTTACAAGACCCATGCCCTTCCCCAAATCCACTCATCCCCCTGAAACCTCAGTGGCTTCCTGAGACACAAAATCTGCCAGCTCTGATTGGACCAAGAGCTACATTTGGACACAGAGTGGTTCCCTCAAACACAGACACAGCAAACACAGATCAGACCAAGAGCAGCTGGTTCAGACACAAGTATCTCTTGCACCTATAGGAAGAAGAGATGGGTAGATGCCAGTACAAAAATACATACAACAACATAAAGAGCAATATGACACCACCAGAATCTAGTGGTTCTACAACAGCAAGACCTGTACATCACAACGTAGAAGAAGTAGAAGAAAGCAACCTTAAAAATAATTTTATGAAGATGATAGAGACTTTTAAAGAGGAAATGAAAATTTTCTTATAAAGAAATTGAGGAAAAAACAAATTTAAAAAAATTTTAAAAATCAATAAATCCCTTAAAGAAAGCCAAGAAAAAGCAATTAAACATGTGAAGGAAACAGTTCAAGACCTGAAAATTGAAATAGAAACAATGAAGAAGACACAAACTGAGGGAATGCTGGAAATAGAAAATCTGAGTAAATGAACAGGAACTATAGATGCACGCATAACCAACCGAATACAAAAGTTCCCTGGGTTCGTAGGATGGGACAGTGGCAAAAGGCACTTAGAACTAATGCTGATAAACACACAGTAGAAAGACAGAACTGACTCCTGCAAGGTGTCCTTCAGCTTCCACATGTACACCATTGCAAGGCACCCACACACAAACATACAATAAACAAATGTAATTAAACATTTTAAAATAGTAAGTGGAGGCCAGTGCTAGCCACCCACAAGGCAGCCTGGTCTCTCAAGGCAGGAACTGGTAGGGAAACATCCATGGGCCCACCCTTGCAGTGCGGGGCACATGAGTCATATTATGATGAGCAAATACGTAGTGAAGAAATGGGAAAGAAAGAGAAGCAGAATGGTTCATGTGCTATGGAAAGAGGCAGAAGAGAAGAAATGAAGGTGGTGAGGAGTAGACTGATGTAGGAGGCCTGCTTGCCACCCAGGACCATGGTGACATCTGGTTGGGGCTGCTGCCAAGCACCACATCTGGGTCCTTGGTCCTACCACAGCCAGGGTCTGTGTGGACATCCATGGCCCCTGTGGCCACCAAAGGCCACAAGGATTCCAAGTGTCTAGGCTGCTACCTGTGGCCATGTGGGTGTCCAAGGGCTTCCTCTAGAGCCACACTGATCTGGATAGCCTCTGATGCCAACTGGAGCTATGTTGCTGTCCAGGCCCAGGCTACTGCCAAGGGACATGTCTGAGTCCATGGCCCTACAGCAGTCAGGATCTGATTTGATGTCTGTGGTTCCTGTTGCAACCAAAGGCTGTGTGGTTGCCTGGGGTCTGATCAGCCACCTGAGACCACATTGGTCCCCAAAGGCCATGCTACAGCCAGGGACATACAGATTTGGGTGGCACATACTACCACCCAATGCTATGGCGACCTATGGGCCAGAGCTACAACTGAGGACCATGTCTGGTTCCATGGCTCTACTGTAGCCAGGGTCTGTGATGATGTCCTACGTTCCTGATACTATCAAAGGCCATGCAGATACCGAGGTCTGGGGCCATAGTGGTACTGGAGGGCTACACTACCACTTGGACCGTGCCAATCTGAGTGGCCTGGGCATCACCCAGGGCAATGGTGACATCCAGACTGTTGTGCTGCCAAGGACATCTCTGGTTCCATTGGTTCAGCTGCAGCTGGGATCGGTATTGATGTCTGTGGCCTGTGTCACCTCAGGGAGACATAGGAACCATGTGTGATGAAATCAAGAGGGCCATGTTGAACCGGCCCTGCCTTTTGCTGGCCCTGGGAAAGCTGTCCCTGCCATGCTGGATACTACAGCAAGAGAGCTGACACCAACCCTCACTGGAGAGCTGGTCCCTGCACTCTGGAGAGATGGGCCCACCCCTTGCCACAGGCCAGGGAGAAAAGATTCTAATGGCGTGAGTGTAGAAGAGCTGGATCTGCCCCCTCGCTTTAGGTGGGTTGCCCCAGTGGCCAAGACTGACCAGCTCAACTACCACCCAGGCCCACAGCCAGGCCTTGGTTTGGCCCACCCCTAACATCTACCCCTTCTAGGACCTGCTAGAGCACATGAAGGGAATGTTCTGATGGAATGATACCCACAGAATCTCCATGACTTGGGGTGGCCGCAGGATATCCAGGAGGAGTTCTGGTGAGGATCCAATGATGATGGTGTACCAAAAAACCAGAGGACTTAAACCAGACCAGTGGCTCATTGCAATGAACATTTGCTGGTAAAACTGCCTGGACAAAAGTGTAGACTATATGACACATGGCTCCCAATGCTAGCAGGAGGCATGGAGAGGTGTTGGAGAGGTGGGAAACAACTGGATGCAAAGGATTGTTTTGTTTGTTTGGTTTTTGTTTTGTTTTGTTCTTGGTTTCATTTGTTTGTTTGCTTGCTTGCTTTGTTTTGGTTGAATTGTTTTTAAAATTCCTTTTGAGGGCAACTTTACAGGGGTGAGAGGAGGCTATGGTGCGACCAGGAGCTGAGCAGAATTAGGGTGCAGGTTGTCAAATTCCCAAAGAATCAATAAAAAAAGTTAAAAAATAGTACATACTTCTATAGTATTCTCTTAAGAATAAAAGGTAATTGTCTAGAATTTTTAAATACTGACGTTAGGGATAATCAGCATCTTATCAAGAAGACTAAAACATACAAAATTTTAAAGGTAAAATTTTATCATCAAACAAATTTCAGTTAAGGGGCAAGTCACTATTCAAATTCCATATTTGCATTTTTCTTTTTAATTAAAAGTGTTTTTCTATACAACATATTTTGATCTCATTCTTTTTCCTTTCCCAACTCCTCCCAGAGCATCCTCACCTCACTATCTACTCAACTTCTTGCTCTTTCTCTCTCAGCCCAAAATAAAACTAAACAAAAAAGAAAATCAAAGTGAATTCTTGAGGGATACAGGACTTCATATGGCTAGTGTCAAATGGTCAGGCCTGAAAACATACATACATATTATATTATGTGCACCAAATAGGTTATATTTAGGAACATATATTGATATACACACAAATGCATTAAAAAACAGTTAGTTAAAAGAGAGGCCATGAATTTGTGGGAAAGTAGGGAAAGGTATGAGAGGATTTGGATGGAGGAAAAGGAGAAAAGAAATGTAATTATACCATAATCTCAAAAGCACAAAACTAAAAAATCAAAATCAGGTCCAATATTTAGCTTCTTCATCTGTAAACTGGAACAACTCACATTTGCCATTTAGAGTAAGAACTGGAAAACTGCTTGAGTCCATGAAATCTTACACTAAATGAATATGTGAAGCCAAATATGAAATTGTATAAACATTTTTCAAAGTGAAATGTTGGCTTACATGTACAATTGTATGAGATACTTTTGGAGATGTTTGCTCAGACCATTCTCAAAATGTGATAAACTGTGGTTGAAGCCAAGAGGATAAAGAAAAGACACTCCAAATTCCTTTATGCTAGACAACGACTTGGACAGCCTGCTTATTTGTTACATGTTCCCCCAGATCTCACCAAATAAATCTATTTTAATAGCATGGGTTGATAATAGTTCTGACAAAGGGAAGTGCCATCAGCCACTAATAGCTGCCAAGCAAAATTGAATTATTGTGAGATATTGGACAAATTATATGGACATATAAAAAAAGTAATCAACTGGTCTGGCATCTCTACTCTTATCATGCCAGAAATTAACCATTTAACAAACTTATTCTACCTAAGAAAGAATATTTATATAACATGTGAGGCTTAAGGCTTGGGGATTTCTTGCATATGGTATGTTTTTCTGTATTCAATATATAATCCAAGATTATCCCATTATATTTCTGTTCATTCAAGCTTCAGCCAAGCCAGATCTCTGTATGAGCTCTTGTCTTAAGTATTCATTTATTCATAAAATATCCACAGACAGCTGCAGTATGCCAAGAATCATTTCAGGCTAAGAATCAGAGAAACAACATTGCTATGAAGAGTTTCCCTGGGACATTAGTGTTACAAACTACCCCATAATAACCTGCTTGGGAAAAAAAAAGCCCTATAATTTAAAAATATTCTATAGGCAACCATCTAAAAATTTTGAATCTATTTTGAAAACATTCTAAAATCATAGTTACAAATGTAATACTTAAAGAGGGAAAAATTACAAAACATTGACAAGACCAAATGCTAGGAATAATGTGGAGCAGTGATGGCTCTCATCATTACTGGTGGGAATGCAAGTGAGCACTATGTCACCTGTGTGTGTGGGGGGGGGGTGTATAAGAATACCTGAAAACAGAAAATGAATACATTTATTTATCTTAATTCTAGAGATAAGGAAGTCCAGAGTCAGGGTGTGGACATCTGGTGAGCATCAGGCTGATTCAGTCCCTTGTGAAAGACTGAAAGACAAGAAAGAGTTGATATGAAAACAAAGACTGAATTGACAGCTACAAGAACATAAACAATTGATATTAATAGACTCATGAGGCTGAGGCCCTCAAGGCAACTGTCTTTCATTAGGCACTTCCTCCAAACAAGTGGTGCTTGGGGATTAAGTTTTCAGCACACGATCTTTTTGGGAAATATATGCAAACACAGCACCAAATACTACAAGAGTCATAGTTCTTAGTATTTGTGTTAATGAGTTGAAAACAGATATAGTACAAAAATATAAGTGTGGATTTTTGTTTGTTTGTTTGTTTTTTGTTTTTGTTTTTCAAGACAGGATTTCTCTGTGTCATTTTTGGTGCCTGTCCTGAGTCTCACTCTGTAAATCAGGCTGGCCTCAAACTCACAGAGATCCACCTGGCTCTGCCTCCCAAGTGCTGGGATTAAAGTGATACGCTACCACCCGGCAAGTGTGGATATTTATATCAGCTTATACGTAGTAGCCATACCCATGGATAAGTAGCCATGATATATCAAGACTATGAGATCTCACTCAAGATTTAAAAATAACAGCTATCAGCTTATGAATAGACATGAAAAACCTTCATACTTCGAAGTGAAAGATGTACTTTTGTTTGATAAAATTTAATACATTTCACCCTCAAAGTGTGGAAGCTTAATCTTTGGTGTAGCAGTTTTGACATGGACATTTTAAGATGTGGGTGTATTAGAATATATTGGAGTCTTTTGACATTGAAGGAAGTAATAATATTCTAGAAAAATTGAGTCGTAATCAGAGAGGGTTGCCAGCTTATTCTTTTCTACAAATGTGCCATATTGTGAAGTAGCTAAGGGAGCCCTCTCCAGGAGGGTGGTACTAAGTTCTAGGGACTCCAAAACGGTGAACTTCCTAGATCTATTACATTGTAAAGTACTCATCAACCTCTCTTTTCTTATGACAGTACAAACAGACTAATATAAAAAGTGAACCTGAAAGCCACATTCTATATGAATCTAACTACAGGACATACTAGAACACAAACTACAGAAGACAGTAAAATAATACGTGTTTTAGAACAACTGTCTTGAATGAGAATGACTATGTGAAGAAAGCAAGGGGACTTTTAGCTTAGTAAAACTATTTTGTATAAAATTCTAGTGATGAGGACATATCCTTATGTATGTGTCAGAATTCACAGAACACACATAGCAGGAGTAAGCCCTAATGCAGGTCACAAAGTAGGGAATACTGTGTCCCTGTAGAGTCATTGATCTTCACCATCTCTTCCTTTGGTGGGTATGTTAGTGGGCGTCTGAATGGGAGCAGGTAAGTGGGGTATAGAGTCTACAGGAACTGTGTATCTTTTGCTTAGTTTCCCAGTAAATCTAAACCTATCATACAAATGAAAGCCTATTGCTTTAAAACTGGTTTTCTCTTCTGATTATAAACTTTCATGTCAAGAAACTGCTATTATTTCTTTATGGAGTGGTGAGTCCGATGCATTCCCATATGATAGAACATTTAGTCAACATGATACAAAATTGAATTAAGCTTGCTAAGATAAATACGAGGATAAAAACTTTCTGTTTCCGAAACAATCTACAAAATCTCAGAACCCTGCTCTGGGCAGTGATTTTAGTAAGTCGGTGAAAGTCAAGTAAAGTACGTCATCTTGTGTTTTCTTTAGATCCCTCACCCATTTGCTTTGACTCCTCCTTTAAACAAGAAGGCAGTTGTAAGTCGGTATGTTCTTTTAGTCCAGTGTTAAAGCAAGTAGTGCCCTGCTCAACTACTCTACCCACCAACCATACTTTGATTGTTGCCGTGCTTGCTATGGATCACAACACTGCCCATGCTACTGTAGCATGAATTGTTAGAAGGTCTTACTAAGAAAAACAAACCCAGAGCCAGGTATTGGGGTGAACGCTAAATGATCAGAGAAACACAACAAGCCACAGCCACCTCACCTGGCCAATTCCTCAGCTGATTCTGTTTCCTCAGACTGGAAGCCTCTGTGTCCTCATCCGAATGGATCTCAGCTGAACTGCTGCTGAAAGCCTAAAAGTGTAACCTGCCAAAAGCTTCTAGTTTCTGGTCCTCATGCCTTATATACCTTTCTGCTTCCTGCCATCACTTCCTGGGATTAAAGGTATGTGTCACCATGCCTAGCTGTTTCCAGTATGGCTTTGAACTCACAGAGATCCAGACAGATCTCTGCCTTCAAAATACTAGGAATAAAAGTGTGTGCCACCATTTTCTGGCCTCTATATCTAGTGGCTGTTCTGTTCTCTGACCCCAGATAAGTTTATTAGGATGCACAATATTTTGGGGGACACAATATCACCACATGCTACCAATTGCTCTACCACTGAGCTGCATCCCCAGAACCACTGAACAAACATATATTGAAAAACTAAATCTGTTCTGGCAAAGCATTTTAGAAAGTACTTAGAAATAAACGTTGCTAAGTTTAGTAGCCTAAATGAACTCTGTTACTCCGTTACTGTTATTTATTTCTACCATTGTAGTTCAAAGGCAGGGATAGCATGCAACTAAATGGATATGGTTATAGTCTACTAAAATTCTATTCACAAAAACAGGCAACAGGACTCATCAGGCTTGTGGCTCTTAAAGTTGCCAACTCCTAGCCTGAATGAGTGCTATAAGTCATATAAAAATCCCTGCCTTTAAGTGTTTAGAGCCTCCTAAGGAGAAATGTTTTAACTGTTGCTGTATAGAACTATAAAGGAGGTCTTTTGACATAAGGAAGAAAACGTAGAAAATGTACAATCAAGACACATTCCTCCTGCTTTGTGGGTGAAACAGAACATTATTGTAGTCCCGGTTGCTATTTTGTTAAAGATGTGGATGCTCAAAAGAAAATCTGTCCTTTTCCTACATATGGCTTTGGCGCGTATGGGGCTGCAGATGACACTCATTAAAAGGGCACCCACTCACCACCCACTTCCTTTAACAACTTATGGTAGAGATGGATCAGAAGATGTGAGGGTGAGAGGTATGGAGGAGTTTTCACTTATTATACTCATCTAAGGACACCCACTGGAGAACGACAAAACTTTTTTAATGCTGAAAAGTGACAAGCCTGCAAAAGAGGACAATCAACAATGGAGGGGAAGATGGTCAACACAGAGGAGCAACCAACAGAGTTCAGGTGAAAGTAGAGAAGACTGGAGCCTGCAACATCTCAGGGGTCTACAGTGGGGATAAGGAAGTCTCTGTTTCCAAGAACTGGCCTTGGCAATTTTCTCAGAGGGACTTGTTCATTCCAGAATCCTCAAAAGGACTGAGCAGCAAGTGACCTTTTCTGTTTTAAGAAGAAGTAAATATCACACCTTCCAGCAAATACTCATGGAAGACTCTTTATCTAGCTGTTTATCTATATGTGCTATAAGGCATGCAGACTGAATTAGTAGTTCATTATCTTAAAATTTTAAGTTTAGCATATACATGTATCCTGTATATATTAGGAATTAAATATTATAATCCAAAAAACTCACTTAATAGATTTTTTTCCAATTCATTGATACAAGTATATGGGCAAAAGGCAAAAAAAAAAAAAGAAAAGAAAATTTAAGTAACTTTATATGATACATTTTGAAAGTATAATGAGATATTTAGTTTGAAAGTGAGAATATAAAATACTTCAATTGAGCAACTCAACTCAAAGGAGAATTTTAAAAATCCATGTTTGTACCTAAGGACAAATGTGCTTCCAGCCTTACCCAGAGAAGCCCCTTCTCACAATTACCAATGGTGAATACAGAGACATGTTTATGCAAGATGCAGAAAATGGGCAATGGATGAGGGCCTTGCTGCTCATTCACAACACACTTACAAAGATTCAGGAAACTCTACAAAAGTTGGGGCTGGGTGTGTAGGCTAGGATGGAGGGCTAAGAAGCACCATACTAGGATATTTGGTACAATTTTTGTAGTCATTAGCTCCTATCAACTGTAGTTACCTACACTGGGCACATCGCAAGACCAGTTCTATCAAAAAATAATAAAAAAAAAAAAAAAAAGGGTGAGGGACTGATGGGAGTGCCCTATACTTTACTTCTGAACTAATGCCTATCCATAGATTCTAGAGAGGGGGGGACACTCTCTGTAGTTGTGTACCCTTGGCTGAGCTCACCAGACTGCAGCAGTTGGAGCTAAGCTCATTGTGACACTAATGTTCCTGTTAATCTTGATGAATCACAAGACAAACTCATAAGCATGAACATGTAATAGAGATTTGTAGAAAAGTTGGACAGGGTGACAGGGAGATGGGGGCTGAGTGGTCTTTATATATCGCATACGTGGGCACAGTTGTAAATAATAAAATAATAATAATTCAGAGTTTTGAGTTCATCAACTTTTGTCTTACATATTTTGTTTATTAGATGATGTCCAATAAGCCCCTACACTTTTTATATTCTTTCAATTTGTCTTTTTCCCACCAGATGGATGTTAAATACCTTACTTACTTTACTTTGTATACTGCCACCGACTGGTCACAATAGGTATATGCAAGTGAGGTGAGTAAAGGGAGACATACCACATCTGTTGGTTACTACTGCTAATAAGGCACCTGTCAGGAACTCGGTATAATATACAACAGAAGTGACCATAAGCCTCATAAGATGGGCTTTGAAACAAAAATTGTATAAATGATGTTAATTCCAATAGTGATAATATATATGTCCAAACACCATTTGAAACAAGAGTACCTGTAAACACTTTGTATTTCCATGTTTGTAATCACAATAAATGTTTTGCTTTTGGGGATCTAATCTGTTCTATAGGCTTCTTGTATCTTCATAGGTATTTCCTTCTTTAAGTTGGGGAAGTTTTCTTCTATGATCTTGTTGAATATATTTTCTGTGCCTTTGAGTTGGGGTTCTTCTCCTTCCTCTATCCCTATTATAAGAGATGAAGAGAATCTCTCTCTGACTGTGGCCAAATGGCAGAGCAGAACTGAGACTGGTAATAAAAAGAATCAAGCAAAGCTCAAGCTCAGAAATGGCTTGCAAATAGCAGAGGAGTCAATGGTTTATACTGGTAAGAACTAAAACAGTGTTTGCTATATCTTTCCTGAGAAATATTCTGCCAACACACTCTTACAACTGGTCATGATATAAAATGATGAATATATGCATGGCTATATATTTCAATCATTTTAAAATTTTCAAATAGTAAAGAGACATCTGACACTAAGCCTGGAGACTTGTTTAATCCCCAGAAAGTTGATGTGATTATAAATCAATTAAGCGATATGAGTGTAAAGCATAAAATCTTTAAAGTATTCTAAATAATTCAGTCTAGTCTCTCGTCTATCAACTTTTTCAGCTCTCAACATTTGGCACATATCAGGTTATGAGAATCTACTGACCAAATAACAGAGTGACATTTTCCCATCATCCGTGTCCCTGTTGGACCCTGGGATCTATATGCCCCTTATCTGTTCTACCATTAGTACCTTTCAACATAATTGTGATTTATATCATTTTCATATCTTGACACTCTTTCATTTGCTCCATCTGATTTTTGTGCCTAGACAGACTACAAAATAATTCCAGCATTGTCTTAGAAAAACTAACTTGCACATGCTATAATATTTGTTGACAATGCTCACTGCATCCATGGCATTAGCAAACACTCACTTAGCATCACATTACTGCGGACTTCTGTGGCTGAAGATAAATCATAAGGAAAAAAAGAAGAGTCAAGACTTTTCTCTCATGGGATTATAATGCAATGAAAGAGAAAGACTAATAGGATAATTAAGAAATCAAATTCGCAGAACAGGACTTGAATTGAGAAGAACCCATATATTTAATGAGGATAAGTATTATGGTCAAGGAAAGTAACACACCTCTTTGAGAAAGGAAGATTTAGCTGAGATCCAATCAGGCACTGCAAGGTAACTATTTTTAAACCACAAAAGAGCTAATGACAATGCATAATTTGAAGAACTGAAGTTAGCCAATGAGCAGGAATGGGTACAATCTCACTATATTCATAGTGAAAATGAATAGTAGTACAAAGAATGATATATGCTATGTGTAAAAATTGGTTTAGTCTTAGGAATATCTTATTCAGAAGAAAAAAGTCACTTGCATGCAAAAAATACTTATTTGCTTTAATAGCATATTAAAAAATACTAAACTCATGATTAATTATGTGCTATAAAAATAACAAGACACTGTAAACACACACACACACACACACACACACACACACACACACTAGTTTTATGGTAACAGGTACCTGACCCAGGAGAAAAATGAAGGACAGGATGAGGAAAGTAGACATATATAAAACATGCTACTTTCCTAGTTCTTGATTTGGATGGTGAATTAGTAAATGTTTACTCTATTAAATAGTCAAAATACAAAACAAGAGTGCTACTCATGAACTAATAATGATATAGTTAGAAAGTAGAGGACATGAACAACTCAAATGTAAAATTAGAGATGCAAAAATTTAATCCCAAGAAACTAAGACAGAGGGAAAAAATCATCCAGGATGACATCCTAATTTTCAATAACATTTGGCTTAAATTCTCTTCATTTTATGGAAGGAATATAATGGAACGGGAGTGATGTGATCATAGTTTCTTTTCCACAAGCTGTCTCTGACTGAAGCATGGGTATTCTTTGGAAAGAGTCAAAAGAGGATCTGGATTTAGAATTTAAAGGACTGGTAGTCCAACAGTGTTGACAAAGTGATTGCTGATGTAATTATTGTGGCAATGAAAAGAATTGCACTGATTTCTGCAATCCATGAAAATTCATAAATACAATTTAGAGAAATGAATAGCAATATTTGTTTAGAAATTTGAGGTGCTGAAATGACACATGAACATGTAATTAAATTTACAGTGTCTGTAGAATTCAATAGTGGGGAGTGCCCTACACTAAGACTGGAAATGGTCCATGAGCACTAGATCTAGAGAATATACTTACAGTGTAACTCACTTAGCTTTTACTGAACAGTGATTTTTAAGGCACTGTTCATGATACTAGTATAAATTTGACTGATGTCACATTTAGAGAAATTATAATACCATGTGACCTGGGAAATGATGGAAGCAAGAGAGTTTTAAATGGAGTCTCAGGTCATCTTTATAGAGAATAGTAAAGTTAAGAGATTGATTTTGTATTGTGTTAAATATCTAAGTACAGATTAGAAATCAACTAGTAAAGGAGGCAGGAAAAAATCAGAGAAGAAATCATTCAGAGCTTCTGTAGAAGAACTGGGTGATTAATATTTCAAATCCCATAATATATATCAACTTTCTCTATTTTCTATCTACTGTAAAGTATATTTGATAACGTCAAAAAATGACAGTATAGAAGATCTGCTGTACACTATTGAAATTACAGCATTTTGAGGGGAGAGTCTAGAGGATGAGGATGAAAGCATCATAGTAAGAATTTGTCTAAAAGGAAACAAAAAGCAAGAAAAGAATAGAAAAATAGAGTAGGCAAGTCAGTATACATAAACATTAAATTGACTGATACATTTACCTATAGGTGAAATATTGTTTACTTATCTATTTATATACATGTAATGCAATATTTGAGATACACTAACATAAAAACATACGCTGATTATCAGAAAGTCTTACTAAACTGATTATGATCTATTAAGCAGATCTATCTAAAAATAATATTCAACATTACTAATTCCTGCCTTCCTTCTTTGTTCTTTCCTCCTTTCTCATTTTCCATTCATGTTCCCTGTCCATCTTTCCTTAACCATTTTCCTGTTTCCTGATTTCCTACAGAAAAATTTGCACACTCCTTCACTATACAGGACATTTAAGAGTCTCATTTCCCTCTAGTGTATACACTCATACACACAAATACCCCCTAATCAGAACACTGACTATAGCAAAAGCTTGGGAAAGGCTGACCCACCTAAGAAAGCAAGGCAGAATAACTATACAATATTCAGCACATATATAAAATATGCACTTATGCATATTCTAAATTCATTAAGCACTGTCAGTAATGAGAACACAAGAGTCCTGCCGTTCCCACCACATTCATTACCTGTGTGTTTAGGAGGCACTTGACAATATTTTATAAATGACACAGACAGGATTTTATAAACTCATAAAACATGTTTTTGAGAATATTTATGTAGCAGCATTTTTTTCTCATCTTAACAGTGATTTAGTGGCAATAATAGCAAGTAATGTTTATTGGCTAATGGTGAATTAATTAGTGTTTATAGGCCTATTACTGCTTTCAAGTCTTCATATTAAGGATTTCATATGTATTAACTTAAAAGCTCCTCTTTGCTTTAATAATGTGTGATTCATGGACACAGCACGGTCTCAGATATGGCAGAGTATAGCCGAGGAGAACTTAGAGATATATTAAAATAAGCAGATGCCATTAATAATGTAATGCAATTAAGAGATGATGCCTAAATAATGTCAGGGTAAAAGGATCATCATCATAAAGTTAAGAAAGGTTATTGGAAAATATTTCAATTACTAGAATTACTGTTTTCTATAAATTTCCAAGCTAGTGGAGAACAGTGTCAACATGATATATACCTTGACAATTTGGGAGATTTACTTATGGATGGTGATGTACAAGAAGAGACGTTGGTTGAGTGAAGCTACAAGACACACAAGTGTGACAAAAATATCCTAAAAGGGGGCAAAAAATCTAATTTAGGGTTGAAAGTGCATTTCTTCTGTGCAGTTTGCTGGGCTTTACAAATATTTTAGTAACCTGTATTGCTCTACTGTCTGGGAGAGCACTCGCATGGCTAATACAATAAACAGCCTTTGAGGAGCTGTTCAGATGAGAAAAGAACATAGCGTGTGTAGTTAAATGGGAATGAGGAAATAAATAATATCAACTTACATCTGCAAGCGGGGATAAAAGCAAAAGTGATGTTAGACTAACTTGAAGCTAGAGGAAGGAAATCCCTTTTGGGCTGCCTCTTCAGACAATAAAGGGCAGAATGGCACTATAAGCACGTCTGTACACACAGTGCCACAGGTGCTCTTGAAGAAGCATATAAATTAGCTATAATGAGATAAAAAAATTCACCATAACCCATACCCACATTTCAAAAGAGAAAGTGTTCAGTATGTGAAGCACCTTGCACCTGGGAGCATCTTGCTAAAATGACATTTTTGTGTGTGTGTAAATCCATCAAATAGCCTTTGCTATATGCAAACTTCTCCAGATTTTAACAGCTTACAACAACGTGCGTGTCTGAGCTCATGGGATCCAAACCAGCTAGCATACCCTACAAGGTGTGTATGTGTCAGCCATCAACTTCAGGCTGTCTGTGGGGTATGACTGACTAGTTTTGTTGTTGTTGTTGTTGTTGTTGTTGTTATTGCAGCCTTGGCTGTGATCACACTGTCTACTTCACAGGTACCTTGTTCTTCACTATGTTAATCTGGAGTTGTTCATCTTGGAACAGCAGGGATCTCAAAGAAACTAGTACAATGCCCTTCTAAGCCCAGACTAGGAAAAGCATAGTACCACCTGCCCCGCAAAGCATTGTATAAGGAGGTCCCAAGGCCATCCCAGCTTCAAGGTGATAGAAAAGGACTCTGACTTCTATTGGAGGAGCTGTGCTACTGAGCTGTGCTAGCTACATTGTAAGGGACAGAAGATGAGAAAAGAATGAAGGGCTGTTTTGCTTTTCCAATACACCACAGTAGTATCTTGAATGCATGCCATGAGTATTGTCTTACAGGCCTTTTGCTTATGAGACTTGTCAGTTTGAAAGTACTACTTTGACAAAAATAAAATTAAAACAAAATAGAAATCCTTTCTGCACACTCACATAACTCTTATGTGTAACTTTGATTTGATGAGTCCAGAACCCCTTTGGGATATTAACTTAGTAAGAGAAGGCACCATGAATTTCCCCTTCTACTAGAGTTGTCAGGGCATAGAGCTAGAAAACAAGGATCTCATTCAATAGCATCCTAAGTGATTGCCTTTCTTCAATGCCCAACCGTAACCGAGACTCCACAGCCCTCCCAGTGGACCAGGGAATTGTTCATGCCATCACAAAAGTTTGGCAAATGAACACATTTGGATATCACCAAGAGTCCTTTCTGACTTGACAGAGACCAACTAATCATGTCATCTCTAAATTGGAAATAATCATCTCCAATACAAATTTCTCGGGTTCTTATTCCTTATTTGATATAGTAATACTTGTTCTCTCCCTCACTCCTGTGTGTGTGAGAGAGAGTATGTGTTTGTGATTGTGTGTGTGTGTGTGTGCATGTAGTGTAATGTAGTGTAGTGTATGTATGTCCACATGTGCTCAGGGTTCAGATATATACATGTGGATGCTGATGTTCATGTGTGCATGTGCATGCAGAAGACAGGTTAATCTCTGGGATTTTCTCTGATGGATCTCCAGCTTTGTTTTTTGTTTTATTTTTTTCTTTATTTGTTTTATTTAACAAAACAGAGTTTGGAGCTTTCTTAATTTGGGCTAGAGTGGCTAGCCAATGAACTTCGGGGACATGCTTGTCTCCACTTGTTGGATTAAGGGTACAATGCTGCCATGTCCAGTTTTTTGGGGGAGGGGCAATGGGCATCTAACTCAGGTCATCATACTGACACTGAAGGCACTTTATCAATTGAGACATCTTCCAGTTCTGACTCATTTTTTCCCAAGGTGTCCATAAGACATATTTCTAAATTTCCTCAATCAATACCTTTTCTAAACAGTAATGGTGAGTTTATGCTTAAGTATAAGACTCACACTGAATTTCTCTTCATCAGTAATGTATTTCAACTTACTGTTCACTTATTTTTCTAGATGGAATAGGTGTACAGCCTGAGAAAAAGGCATTCAAAGACAAGAATCAATGCTAAGTATCTAGGCTTGCTCCTATCATACTCAAGATACACACTGGTATCTTAGCCACTGGGCTCCATTTTCATTCCTATAGTCAGTAGCTTTATCTGTAAGGATCATACTGAGACTTATTTAAAATATAACTTCTATTACATGACTTTTTCTGAGGAGAGATAAACAAATGTCTCTTCACCCCAGATAAAGACATTGACAAACCAAAGAAATTATTTCGCCCAACTCTAGTCTGGTAGACCAATGAGTTAATTAGGGTTACTTATAAGCCCACAAGCAAATTGACATAAACGGAATCACTGGAAAGTCCTACATCAGCGTGGGAGACAACTGAAGAGAGCTACACCTCTGTAATCCCCAGCCCCAACAAGATTTCCCTTCCTATAGCTGTCAACTTCCTGCAGCAGGGAGTCATGGTTAGGTCTCAGATCAAAGGATGGGGCTGCTCTCTACCCTCCTTCTCCAGGGGATGTTAATAACCTTCTTGCTATTTCCTGTCTATGTATGGTTTTGCTAATATTATTGCCTTGACAAAAAAGCTGGGCTCTCCTGCAGTTCACCATAGCAGTTTCTGTGCCCTTATTGCAACCCCATCAAGGCAGAGGGAAGTAGTGTCAGCATAAGAAGCATATAGACTTTCAAACTGCGATTTGACAAGAACACATAAAGGAGTGCATTTTTAAAAAAGAGAATTCTTCAATCTCTTCATCTATGCTATAAACAAATACAAATTGGAAAAAAAATAATATAACCTCAATATTTATCTCTCCTCTCAGCCTTCCTCTAACAGCTGCTTAGATGTGTCTTCCACCTAGATTTAATTTAGATTGGTCCTTTCATATTTTGGATTGAAAAATTTAACAACAAATTCCTACAATGAGAATGAAGCTCACACTGTCAAAGAGAGTTGTTTTGCAAGCCTTACCTCAGAGAAAATGTCACTTTTCTTTCTAGTAGTTGGCACTTGGACCTCCACAAATTAAACCAAATTAATGAAGAGTGATGATTACTGTTGGCAGTAATAAGATGCAAAATTACAGTGATTTTTCCTGTGGAAAAAAATCTCAAAATAATTATTTTATAGTTTCATAGCAACATAGGTTCTTTAAGTATAAGTTCTGTCTCTGTAATTTTTCATGAAATATTACTTGTACAGTATTCTGATTTTTTTTTCATTTTTCAGAATATATCTCTAGTTCACAATTTTAATTTTGAAAATTTCTTTGATGTTCTATATGGGAAAACATTTACCTAAGCTATAAACAAAGACATGAATAGTAATGTAAAATCACCAACAGAAAGATCAATGAAATTATACAGATAAAAATTTTAATTTAAAACATTAAGGAATTTAATCAATTCTAAAAATGTAAATTACATAATGTTTGAAGACTATTAGGGTCCTCTAAAAGTTCCACAAAAGACCATCATCCAAGTATGCAATCAACAAGAGCATTTATTATCTCAAGAAAGATACCAGCATGCTGGGGTCATCCAGCCTACACAAAGGCAAAATGACCATGACCCTGAGAGAAGATCACAGGCTATTTTTAAACACAGTACAAGGGAGTTCCTAGGTTGATTATGTCATCTCAGATATGATTGGCTTAAGCAAGTGGCAATCATACTACTATGTTCTAATTGGCTAGAGCTGGCAGAGGCTGGTTAAGGCTACAGCTTTTCCCTTTTTTGGGCAAGCCTGGACAAGTCCTAGGCTTTGTCATTATTAGATTATCATCTTGAGCTATTGACTGTGGGGGCTGACTGGCCTAGTAAGCTCTGACTGTGGGGCTTGGCTCAGTGGTTCAGGTTTGGTACATCATATCTTCCTCCTCCATGCTGTCAGGAGTATTGAAGATAAATTGTCCTTTGTTTGTGGCTCTTCCTCAGAAACTGCCTACTCAGTATCAAGAAGCAGGGATGGAGACTCAGTACTTAACTGAGTTATTTGGACAGGCTGCCATGATATTTGCCTGACCCCCTCAAAGACCAGAATAGTGATAGAACTAATCACGTGCTCCTTCGGCCTCCCCCTTCTTCATGAATCCTCCTGGCATGTGCTGCCACAGATGCCACAGCTATAGCAGAATAGTGATTAGAACCAACATACAAAAAAAAAAAAAGTAACATAAAACAGATCAAAACTGATATTGCTTATAATATCAAGAAAATTTCCTCCTTTCCAGATGCCTGGAAGTTGTGATTGCTTGGTGGTGATCCAATATTATGACTAAAGTTTTTTCATCATGTTCATTAACTTGACCTTCAAGAAATAGCAGTCTATGGCATGGCCAGTACACAATGTTGCTGTAGATAAGTCGGAGGACTCAATAGCCAAGTGGACCATATGGAGTAGCTTTCAGGGAAATGAAGTGACAATGTTTGCAACATTTGGCCACTTGTAATTTATGGTTTGCAGCTAAACATTCACTAAAGGATGGGCCAAGATGACAGAGTCAAATTAAAAGTCAACCAACCACACAGAGCTGATTAAATCTACTTTAATACATTGTGGCTTAAAATTGCTGTGGTGTGCAACATAATTACCTTTAAGCCTCAAGGTCCTTATGACACAGTTGAGAACACAACTGCCAATAGATGGCGAGTGTTTTGTGAACATTCTTTATATTGTCATGTAAGTATTTTTGAAATATTTAGTCATTGGTCAAGACTTATTGGAATAGGTGCATGTTCCATCATTCTGATAATTACAATTATTCTTTTACTATATACTCATTTAACATGAAAATCTGTGACCAGACAAATGTTTGGTGTTCTCATACTAAGCAATTCCTAAAGAAACTCTCTTAGTTTATTACTTTGTGGCAGGAAATGCATGTTAGAGAATTTTTTAAGATGGGAAATAATTTCCCGCAGTTCTGGAGACTAACAACAAGGTATCAGCCACTGCTGAGGGCTTTCTTACTACATTCTCACATGGTAGGAGGTGGAAAAACTCAGTTTCCCAAGGCCTTTTCATAGTGACATCAATCTATTTGTGAATACTATAGACTAGAACTGTGAGCTCTGCCAATGCCCTGTGTTCAATCTTCAGTCTCCAGCTTGGTGCTGGACAAAAATTCCTGAGATAACTTAAACTGAATAAAAAGGTCTATAATGGTTCACAACTACAAATATTTCCATAGTAATTAAATACTATTGCTTTGGAGCCTAAAATTGAGCTTTTGCAGACTAGTTTTATGTCAGCTTGACCCAAGTTGGTCATTTGGGAAGCAAGAACATCAATTAAGAAGATGCCTCTACCAGATAATCCTATGGGAAAGCCTGTGGAGCATTTTCTTGATTGATAATTAAGGTAGGAGGACCCAGCTCACTGTGGGTAGTGCCACCTGTGAGCTATTTATTGGTTCTGGCTGCTATAAGAAAACCCTGTGGAGCAAGCCAGGAATCAGCAATGCTTCATGGCCTCTATATCAGTTACTGCCGTTAGGTTCCTGCTTTAACACTTGCCCTGACTTCTCTGGCTTACAGGCTACAGTGTGAAATAAACTGTTTCTTCCTCAAGCTGATTTTTGTCATGATGCTTTATCATAGGAAGAGAACCTTTCGCTAAGAGACAAACAACGTGGCAGGAACGTGTGGCAGAGGATGCTGCTCAATCCATGGTTGCTGGAGAGCCAAGGGAAAGGACACAAATGAGCCACAGTGCAATTGTCTCTCCTCCAAGGAACATGGCTCACTGACCTAGCTCTCTGCACTCTTAAGATTCCTTCTACTTCCCAAGCGTGCTACAGGTTGGGCAAAACTGTAGAATACATAGATCTCTGGGGGACACTTGAGACACAATTATGGCAAAATATATGACATATTTAAAGACGTGGGGCTAACTGGGAGATTGTCCTATCACTGAACATGTGCCCTAGGAAGGGTTGTGTGTCTTCAGTCACTTGTGGCTTTCATTTTTCAGCCTTAACATATGCAGTTAGGCTTTGCCACACATGCTCATCATGCTGCATGCAACAAAACCACTTGGTTATGCACTGAAAACTTTAAAATCAGGAGACAAAATAATCTTTGTTCTGGCTTTAATTTGGTTATCTAAAGTAGTTTTATAGTGATGGGATGCCGGCTAAAATAAGGGTAAATTGTTCATAGTCAAAACACTTTCCAAAATGTCTCACTTCTCAACAACATTGCATTGGGTTTTAATTTTCAAGTAATTTAAAAATAATATTTCATTAGTTCTTTGATAATGTTGAACTATTATAATCATGTTTAACACCCCTACCTCCACTTATCTACCCAACTTTGAGGTATCTTACTTTTGTGTTGCCCATTGAATCCAGTTAGTATTGTCCAACTATTCTTGGGGCCTACCAGGAGTGTGGTCAACCTACCAGGGCTCACTCAAAAAAAAGTTGTGTTTTAATTTGTTATGACACCTCAAAAGGGGTCTTACCATAAGGGCTAGACTGGGTGGCCAGAGAGCCATAGGAATCCCCCTTTATCTGCATCCTCAACATTGGGATTACAAGCCTGGCATGTTGGCAAATGTTCTAAGTGTTTGAACTCAGATGATGAATACTTTATGAACTTAGCAGTACCTCCTGCCTTTACCTAATACTTTCATTCATGAGTCTCTCTCTCTCTCTCTCTCTCTCTCTCTCTCTCTCTCTCTCTCTCTCTCTGTCTCTCTACATACACACACACACACACACACACACACACACACACACACACACAACACCACATATATATTTCTTTTTTTTTTTTTTTTTTTTGGTTTTTCGAGACAGGGTTTCTCTGTGTAGCTTTGCACCTCTCCTGGAACTCACTTGGTAGACCAGGCTGGCCTTGAACTCACAGAGATCCGCCTGGCTCTGCCTCCTGAGTGCTGGGATTAAAGGCGTGCGCCACCACCGCCCGGCTTATTTCTTTTAAAGATGTATTTTATTTTTATTTTATCTTCTGTGTGTGAGTGCTTTGTACTATTTGAATGCATTGCTCAGATTCCAGAAGAGTGTGCCTAATCCTCTGGAACTGAAGTTGCAGATAGTTGTAACCTGCCATATGGGTACTGGGCCACAAGCTCAGATCAGGTAAAAGAGCAGCAAGTGCTCTTAATTGCTGAGCCATCTCTCCAGCAATATATATATATATATATATATATACTTAATCACATACTGTAATTGTACAAAAATTCCATAGAAAAATTGTTCTTTAAAGTAAAGTACTGCATAAATTCAAGTCCTTTATAGATTATTTTATAGAAAATTTATGAAGAGTTTAGTTCCTTCTCAAATTCAGGTACAGAACCTTAACAGTAAGATCAATGGCTCTTTGGGTTTCCAAAAATGTGCTTTTAAAAATGTACATAGGTGTAGTCTATGAGAGAAAGAAGGGGTTGAGATGTAAATTCCTTAATGTAATGATTAATTTAACTATAAATTGATTGCATTGAGAAATGCACAGCAAATTTGTAAAGCACAGAACTGGGTGTATCTAGGAAGGTGAATTTGTTACTTTTCTCCTGCTATAATAAAATACCTCATGAGGAGCAACTAGAGTGAGAAAAGTTAATTTGGAGTACAGTTTGAGGGGATTCATTCCATCATGATGGCAAGGAGATCACAGCAGGAGCAGGAGACTACTGGTTTTATTGCACCCATAGCAGAAAGCAGAGAATTAAATGATTGCTTTTTCTTTTTTGATGAATTCCAGGTCACCTGCTCATGGAATAACACTGTTCACATTTTGATTCCAGTTTCTCACTGAAACTAATGTAATCTAGAATGTCCTTCATAGATGAGCACAAATCTATGTTTCCAAGTGATTTCTATATCCATCAAGTCGTTGCAAGCATGTTTGTTTCGGAGTAGGGGGTAGTCCCTGCAGGTATCATGGTCAGCAGGGAAACCAACAGAGAAGAGGTGAAAATGAAAACTCAGTATAGAGGGTATTGGTCAGTCAGACTAGAAAAAAATTCTAGAGGGTCTGATCCTGTGGTTTAATTTTCTTACACATTTAAACACAATAAAACTTTAGAAGAAGGGTCTTCATGTGACAATTTTCATAACAAAGCTTTAGGGATGGCTTCATTGAAATTTCTTTGCAAAGCACACCACTATAACAAAATGCATACCTGAGACATTTATCATAAGAATGAGTTCTATTGACTGGGAAACAGTGCTCAGGGTTAGGGCTGGGAGAGAGGAAGGATTTGTAATAAGCATAAAGATGGATTCTATTGATGGAGGATGCCAAGTACATGGGACTTCTCATTGAAAGACAAAGCCCAGGATTAAGTCCTATGTGATTCTCAGGATTTTGGGGAAATTCAGGTGGAGGCTGACATCTAATAGAATAGCAAAGGATAACTAGTTTGTATGACCACTTTCACTTTAGCATTCCAGGTGACCAGGTGTCTTTCTTCCTTCCTTTGGATAAAGTAGGTCTTCTTGTAATCCTGACTCCTCCAATGAATTCTTTAACCTGTGTCTCCTACAATTATTGAATCATAAATGCTGGACATAATGATTTAATCCATCAATGATAATAAATTTTATATAGGCTTTTTAAGTACCTCTTTACAATAAACTTGTTCCAAGTCCTTCTAAATCATATGATCATCCTATGACAAAATTTCATCTCTTTTACACATTTCAAATACTGAAAATATATGACATTTAAGAGAGACACATCTAAGATTATTATTAACAGCTTTAACTAAAGAATTAATTTTAACACATGAACAATATATTGATCAAATAATCTGTAAAGTATTAATAACTATTTTTAAATTAACAAATATATTTATTGTTAGACAATGTAAGTAATTGGGCCAGAAAAGAATTTGGTTTTATTATTTATGGATCAGTATGGAATGAAATAGGCATATGAAATAATGAATACATGATTGCCTTTTGTGCACACAAAATGAATATTTTCTCATTTTATTTTTGCTTAATTTGAAGACATAGTATAAATTTTATATTATTTCTGACTTTTATGTTTTCATCATTTTTATCACCTTTTACTTATGATAAGGCTCAAAGACAGTGTCATCAAATTAATTTGAATTTTGTATAATCTTGTGGACTTTAGAAATATTTATTAATAAGTAAAAAGTACCCCATTTGTTTCTTTCAAAGATAGACATTATCTCGGAATAAAGGATTGGAAAGAGATTTTCCAAGCAAATGGACCCAAGAAGCAAGCTTGTGACAATGCTAATATCTAACAAAATAGATTTCTAACCAAAATTAATCAAAAGAGATGGGGAAGGCCACTTCAAACTCATCGAAGGAAAAATTCCACAAGATGTGGTCTCAATTCTGAATACCTATGCCCATGTTATTCCCAGATCATGGGGAACCCCAAAAGACCGCCATGGAGACTGAATCCTGTATGTAAAAGCAAACAGCCTTTATTTTCAAGCTCAGAGCTTGGACTCTTTGTCTGATGCAGCAGCAAGAGCAGAGAGCCCCAAGCCCAGACAAGGTGAGGTTTTTGATTACAGCAGAGGTTGGGGTGAGCAGATTTCCATGGTTCAGGGCCCTGACTGGCTGACATTTGTCTAGGGGTATAGGGAATGTTTGGAATGTCAGGTGTTTCCCCTTACATACAGGCCCCACTTTGGAATGTCAGATATTTCCCCTTAGAAACAGGCCTCCCTGGTTGGCCTCAGCTATGGCTTTTCCTAGGTCCAGGTGTTGCCTGCTAGCAGCTGTGTCTGGGCCTCTAAGCCTGTCATGGAACTGTGTGGTCAAGCTGTTTTGGGCTACCTCCCACATTTCCCCCTTCATGAATACCAATGACAGAACTCAATCATGAGTCCTATCTGCCTAGGAGTTTAAAGGTCTTAGCTAACAAATTTTTCTAGGGCAGTGACATCTGTATCTATTCCTGTTCTTAAGGTCCTGTAGTTCTGATCTTTGAATCAATTGACAACTCTGAACCTATTTTCCTGCTATGTTAATGGGCATTATAGTTAGCCATTTTGTCCCCTATGCCAGGGAGTTTTCTTTTGACTCAGAATTTCAACCTCTTGGGTAGGGAACATAGGACAACATATTCTTTTCTGAACCTGCTTTGAGATAACATTGAGGCACTGTTGTCAGGGCCCCAAAATGTTGAAAAGCTAGTCAAAGGCTATGCAATGGGGCATCTGTCAGAAGCATGTGGCTATCTGACCCAGCTATAGAAACAGGAATCAATCACCATTGGCTGGGCTTTTATCTTGCCAGCTTTTAGCAAGTCCAGAGCTCATAGTCATTCAGGGCAGTGTAGTCAGCAACTGAAGCCAAGTGGAAACCTGTTGAGACAAATTTAAACTAGGAACATAAGTTAAAATTTATGAACTTATTTGGAATTTTTAGGCCCATATTTTTAGTAATTGGGAAGAGCAGGAGTCCCAAGACCAGGAGAGAGAAAAAAATACCATCTTTAGGAATAAAGAAGTGGGGAAAATTTAAGCTGTACTCATCTGAGTTCCTTCCAACCTTTGTAAAGTGGATCCAAGTTTTATAACTCTTTTAATCCTCTGAGGCCTATCTGAATTATCTTACAAAATAGCATAAAAGTTTTAGATACATTAGTATTACCAATCTGTACTGAAATCCATATCCTAGACAAAGCAGGTAATGGGTATCTGCAAAAGAGTTGAATTGGACTCATACCATTGAGTCTCAACAAGAACTATAGATTCGGGCAAAAAGTATGTGTATTTTCCTTCTTTCCAGAGAGCCAGGTATAAATTGGACAGAGAATTTTTCGCTTGATGAGAAGCACATTTAAGTTTATGTTTAGATGACAAGCAAAATAAATGTAAAATTTTGAGCATATGACTGAAGAGTAAGTAGTCATTGCTCTACCAGCTTATCAGAACTCTATTGAATTTATAAGCTTTCATATCCTCAGACCTCTGTATATCTTAAAACATTCTTAGACCCTTAAAACTTGCATAGACTTTTATTTCCTCAGACCTTTTTTAGACCCATATTTAAAACTTTATGACTTATTGAAACTTTTATATCTTAGAACATTTTCTTTAAAATGAGTTAACAAGCTTGCTATAGCATTGCAGAAGGATCTGGTTGTCTGATGTTGTCAAGCTGACAAAGTTATAGCTAGCCTACCCATCAGTACTATTAGTGATCTGAGAAGGATAAATTATATCTGAGTGTAGACCAAGCAGCCTCTAATTCTATAAATGACAGGGACCAGTCCATACCCAGGTCTCCATAGCATTGGAGGCATAAGTATTAAAATAGCCTCAATCTTCTTCAACCATCAGGCACATAAGGGAGAGTTTTTCTTGTAGAAGAGGGACATGGGGAAGACTGATCTTACTTTATCTAGGCAAAAGAGGTGCAAACAATTCTGCAGTGTTCTGGTGCATGTCCACAGTCTGGGCATGGTCCTGATGGTGGGTGTTGCATTAGGTCATCTTTCCCTGTGGTCAGCATTGCCATAATCCATGTGGAGATGTTGTGGTGCCCTGTATATAATTTTCTTTGGAGACCTTGGGTCACTGCTAGGATCTATGTGTCTGTCTTATATAATAAGCTTTTAGATCAACATTTCAAATGCCATATTCTGCAGATCTCTGAAGTATGAGGGCTGTCCAGGTATATCTGAATAGACAAACTTTGTTTCTAGTTATTTGTTTAAGTTCAACTCTGAAAACATATGCGAGGTATTGAGTAAAGCTTATCCCTGTAATTAATTACATCAGTACTTAGCATGACTACAATTAAAGAACTTGATTATTTATAAGATGACTGACTATTTACTTAGGTTCTCTAACAGTCTACAATAAGTAACATTAAAAACAATGATTTTGAATTGAGGCTCTTCTACTATCAAATACAAAGTCAGTAAAGAAACCAAAACCAAAATATCAACATAAAACATTTATGTGACTCAGTTTATCCAAACAGCTTAAGCTTAACAAATTGAGCAAAGACAAAGAGACTAGACATACATTCTTAAGCTTGAATGGACCTTGAATAAGGAGAAGCTTTCTCCAAGTCACTGGTTCTCAACATTCCCAATGCTATTTCACAACTGCAGTTTTGCCATTGTTGAATCTCAGTGTAAACATCTGACACACAGGTGGTCCTAGGCTACCACTGTAAAAACAATTTTTCAACCCCCAAAGGGTGGAGACTCATGGAGTCAGAAGCTGTTCCAAGCCCTTTGCCTAGGTCATTGTATTGCTATATCACAAGCAATGAACATCTCAATTTCTGGTGATTATCACGTGGGTAACTCTTAAATTACAATGGTTAGCTGCTAGAGCAACATTCATTCTTGTGTATAAAAGCACTGATGTATAGCTTTAATATTTATCAAATACCTTATTATTAAATACATGGAGCCATCTATTTAAATTATCTAGAAGCTTGCTGTTGAACACCTGGCAAAGACATAAGTACTTAGGTGTAAATCTCTAAGTTAACTTTTGTTAAGCTGAATAGATCTTTATAATCTTTAGTAAAAGATGGCTGCCAGCCACATGGCTGCATACATCATGATGAGGTCACCAGCCAAGATGGAATAAAGCCACATGGTTACTGTTTAAAACACGTTTTTCTAAACAATGATTACTTGTACACATAAGCAACTATTTTTAAAATGAAAATGAAAACCAACCAGAATTAACTTTCAAATTTAGTATTTGCAGGTATAAGAAACAACCACAAACATAGTTCACATCCCCTCTGACCTTTTACAACCTTCTATGTACCTTCAGACTATTATTTTTTTTTTTAACATAGAAACTCTTACTAAAGTTTTTCTTGTGTTTCCCTCAGTAGTCTAGGAAATATTGTATAGCTACAATATTTTAAACAAGAATAGAAATACATGCATATACCATAACAAGAATAACTCTGTATTTGCATCAACACTGTACCAACATGAAGAATCTATTACATCTGAATGATCAATGCAGCCTAGCATTATAACATAGCCTCTGTAGCTTAGCAACCATAGGCAGTGACATTTCATTTCACCCTTGGAGCCAAACCTTGGTCAGATTTGACAGGCAGTCCCCAGGGGAGGTCTTGGAAGACCCACCCATCAGCATGGGAGAGGACAGCACACAGCATGAGGACAAAAGATTGTTGTTAACTCCCGATTCTCAAGTGCATGAGAGCGGCAGACTGGAAGGGACTCCATGCCCTGCCCAGGCCACTCCAGGGGAGGGCCCCTGTAGGCGACTCCTCAGCTGTGACCCCAGAGGGGCAGTTCTCTATCAGCTCCAAGTCTCACTGTGAACTTTGAGCTACAGGAGGCCCCTGCTGGCTCCCAATGTGCCTGCCACCACTGCCTATGTCCCTGTCAGAGAACAAGGAAGCAATGGGGGGTAGGAGACCTCTTAGTCTATCCCTCTGTCCCTTCTGCTGGCCATCTGGCCCCAAAGGCCGTCCATGTGCAGTTTCTATCAGGAGTCACAATGCACACACAAGCCCAGGCATAAAACATGAATACTTATGACCACATTTCTCACACATTTACACGTTCATATAGGCAGGACATTCCAACAGAAAAGCAAACAATTTTCCCAGGGAAACAGCTGACCAACATAAATACAGAGAAACACAGACACCACATTTGAGGCTCTCTGTCCTCAATCGAACAGATGTGGGGGGCTCTGCCCCACTACAGATCTGAGGCCCTCTATCCTCAATCAAACAGGTGTGATGTTCTCTGCCCCCATTACTGGGATCTTTCCAGACCCTTGTGATCACGGTCCTCTGGTACTTCTACCCTTAACCATTCCTGATCACAATCACCAACTCAAGCATGCCACAGAAACGAAACTGAACACAGACAAACACTTAGAGACTGGCTGGCTTCAGACTCTATGGGCAGTGGTCCTGGTGTGCTTGGGGGATCCTAGACGAGGCCCCAAATGTTATATGCCCAGAGCATGAGGACCCCCAAAAGACCACCACTGAGACCAAATCCCATATGTAAAACCAAAGAGACTTTATTTTAAAGCTTGGAGCTTGGACTCTTTGTTCAATGCAGTGGCAAGAGCAGAGAGCCCCAAGCCTAGGCAGGGTAGAGTTTTTATCATAGCAGAGGTTGGGGTGAGGGGATTTCCAGGGTTCAGGACCCTGATTGGCTGACATTTGCCTAGGGGAATGTTTGGAATGTCAGGTATTTCCTCTGAGATTCAGGCCTCCCTGTGTGGGGTCAGCTTATGGCCTTTCCTGAGTCCAGATATTGCCTGCCAGAAGCTCTGTCTGGGCTTCTCAGCCTGTCATGGCACCTGTGTGGTCAAGCTGTTTTGCCCCCCTCCCCCGCCCCATTACCCAAATGTAAGGGCATGCACATTTGTAAAAGAAACATTACTAAAACATGAATAATACATTGAACTCCACACATTAATTGTGGGAAACTTCAGCACCCCACTCTCACCAATGGAATGGTCATCCCAACAGAAACTATAGAAAAATAGTGGAACTAAAAGGCTTTATGACTCAAATGGACCTAACTGATAACTACAGAACATTTCATCCAAACACAAAAGAATGTACCTTCTTCTCAGCATCTCATGAAACTGTCTCCAAAGTTGACCACATGCTAGGTCACAAATCAAGTCTCAACAGATACAAGAAAATAGGAACAACTCCCTATATCTTATCAGATCACTGTGGATTAAAGCCAGATTTCAACAACAGAAAGCCTTCAAATTCATGGAAACTGAATAGCTGACTACTGGGTTAAGGCAGAAAGGAATAAGAAAGACATTAAAGACTTCCTTGAATTCAATGAAAATAAATGCACAACAGACCCAAACAAATGGACACAATGAAGACAGTGCTAAGAGGAAAGTTCACAGCAGCAAGTGTCTTCATAGAAAATTAGAGAGATCTCATATGTGCAACATAAAATCACACTTCAAGGCTCTAGAACAAAAAGAAGCAAACACACCCCAGAGGAGTAGACAACAGGAGATAATGAAATGCATGGTGGAAATCAGTAAAATAAAAACAGAAGAATACAAAGAATCAATGAAACAAAGAATTAATTCTGTGAGAGAATCCACAAGATAGAAAATCCCTTATCCAGACTAACTAAAGGGCAGAGAGAGAAAATGCAAAATGAACAAAATCAGAAATGGAAAGGGGAACATAACAATGGACTCCAAGGAAATCCAAGGAATCATTAGGCCATACTTCAAAAACCTGTATTTCATAAAATTGGAAATTCTAAAAGAAATAGAAAATTTCTTAATAGATATCACTTACCAAAGTTAAATCAAAATCAGCAAGACAATTTAAATAGACCTATGACCTCTAAGGAAAGAGAAGCAGTCATTAAAAATCCCCCAACCAAAAATAACACAGGGACAGATGGTTGTGTTTTGTGGCTTGTGGTTTGTTTGTTTGTTTTTTGATGTTGTTTTGTTTTAATAAAACATTACCATATAACAGTCATTTTATTTTGTTTTTATTTTTTCCCATCCTGACCACAGTTACCCCTCCCTCTTCTCCTCCCAGACACCCTCTCCACCTCCCTTTTTCTCCCATCCACTCCTCCTACCTTTTATTCATAAAAAGGAAGGCTTCCCATGGATATCAACCAAACATGGAGTATCAAGTAAGACTAGGCACCTGCCTTTGTATTAAGGGTAGTCAAGGCAACCTAGTATGAGGAATGGGGTACCAAAGCCAGCAAAGAAAGTCAGCCACAGCTCTTGCTCCCATGGTTAGGAGTTCCACAAGAAGACCAAGTTACACAACTGTAATAGATATGCAGAAGGCCTAGGTCAGTCCCTTGCAGGCTCCCTGGTTATTGGTTCAGTATCCGTGGAACCCTTTGAGCCCAAGTTAGTTGTTTCTGTGGGTTTTCTTGTGATATCCTTGAGCCTTCTGGCTCCTACAGTCCTTCCTCCCCATCTTCTACAGGATTCCTGAACTCCTCCTAATGTTTGGATGTGGATCTCTACATCTGTTTCCATTAGTTGTTGCATGAAGCCTCTCTGATGACAGTTGGGCTAGGCAGCACTCTATGAGTACAGCAGAATATCATTAGGCATCATTACATTGACTTTATTTATTTATTTATTTATTTTTGCCAGTCATGTTTGGATCTATACTTGGTCTCTGAGCTATCTAGTCTCTGGGTCAATGAAATGACTCTTCAGGCTATAAAAATTAATAATAATAATAATGAAAATCATTAAAAAAGAAATAAAATATACTCCATTTCTTTCTTATTGTCTTAAACATAGTTACTAATTTAGAAATATCCATTCATATTTCTATTAATAATAAAAAGTTTTGACTACTAAAAAACATTAAAATTGATACACATACAGTTCTAATAATATCAGTTCAGGATTAGTTATATGTATATATCATAAACACTTGACTTTGAAATGGCCCCAGTATCTCTTTGTTTCTTTTTTGAATGAATAATCCTATAGCTTTTACAATTGTAATACAAATTTACTTTTCATTCTAACTCTACTGTAACATAAATACTTAGATATATTATTGTTTACAATTGTGTCAATAGCACAGTAACCCCATCAAGTCTTAAATATATAAATCAGAATATATTTTTGAAATATTATATACATTGCATCTTCATGAGTTAAAATCCTGCTAAATATTCTATTGCAGTTTTATACTCAAGAGACTGATTCCCTACATGAATGGATAATATTCAATCCAAACAACAGTTCCCTTACCACAGCAGGCATTTTAATTTCCATGAACTGAAGTATCCTTTATTCAGTGCACTGAAACTAGTTGTGATTACTCTGATTGTAGAATGGTGATGTCTCAGCACAGATGTTTCCATTTATTTTCTTTAAATGATTTATCTTTATGAACTTCCAAATCAAAAATATTTACTTTTTTAAAGAGTTATGCAAATTGTCTGTATAGTAATTCCATTGAGTATGATATACTTATAATACATGTAAATATCAGTCCTTTTCTAACCATAATTGCAATTGATTGTGAGAGGTAAATTTTATGTGTATTAATTTTGATAATTTGCAAATGAATAACTTCAATATATGATATACAGTCACAACATCCACTCCCCTTAATTGCTATATTAGTTTTTTCAGACTTCAGTACCTAAAGGTACAGGCCATGCTTCTTTAACAACAGACATTTATTTTCTCACAGATTGCAAGACAAAAGTTCTTGATTACAATTATGGGAATGTAATTCTTTTCAAGGAACTTTTTTGACTAGTGAGACACATCACATTAGAAACCCACATTGAGATCTCATTTAGTCATATGTACACACATAACATACAATCATCAAATATAGTTTCATATAAAATACGAATCTTGATGTGCCATAATTCAGCTCATACATAAGAGTTTATCTTATCTGTGTAAACTATTGATGACATTGACTAATATGATCAGATTTATTTTTTCAGTGACCTAGAACATAGAAATGCATATAACAGATGTGACAAATACCTAGTATTCATCAGTACTGGGGAATTTTTGCCTATTCAATAAGGCCAGTCATTTAAATTCCAAAGGAGTTTACTACTAAGACAGGAGAGCTTGATCCTCAGCTCTTGAAAATTGTTATTCATTTTTTTCTAAACACCTTGAGACTATAACCTCTTTATAAGGATAAGCTTGTGTTAGTCAAGTCAAAGAATCTTCAAAAGATCACATTTTGGAAGCTTGGTTTCAAAATTTTCTCTACTGGGAGGTTGGTGCTTATCAGGTATGGACCAGAGGTGGGTTCTTCAGTTCATTAAGGGTGTTATTCAAGGAGATTAGGGGGCATGTCTCTTTCTCTCTTTTGATACTTATCATGACTCCGACTCAAAACCAAAGAATCTAACAGATTGTGGAATCAGATTTCGGAAGCTATGAGCCAAAATAAATATGTTTTTCTCCATAATTTGATTACCCTAGATTTTTGTTTTGTTTTGTCTTTGCTGGTAAGCGTGCTATCCAAGAACAAAGATATATTCTTTATAAGTCAGGAAGAATCCTTAACAGTTCTATTAGCCTTAAAGGTTTGGAGCCTGCCTAACAGAAACTAAACATCTCCACAGAAGCAAGATGTTTATATACCACATTTTGTGATGTATAGAGAAAACCCTATCTCAATAGCATCAATTCCTGTAAGAATGTTGTTTTGAGAAAAAAAATAGAGACTTTAGGTATAGCTATTAAGAAAGCAAGAACACATGTTGGAAAATACAGTTTGAAAAGCCTTTTTGATATATCTTCTTGCTTAAAACACTGTCTATTGTGTATATATTTGCAATATATGAGGAAAGTTTGACCCAAGATATTTGCCACAATCATTAAAATGACCAATGAGACAGGAATATAAGTTGCTTCTTTGTTGCTAAGGAAGTTTTCATTGTCTATAACAAAAACACAACTTCACGGGGTCAAGGAGGAGAGATATTTCATTTCTGTCTCAGTATACTTTATGTTCTTGCTGCATGGTAAACTGATAAAGTTGAATTTTTTCCTGTGTCTTATATTCCCAGGATCAGTGTTGCTTAAAAAATACACCCATAGTTTTGCCTGTGTTGCTTTAAGAGAAATAAGACTTTATTTCCATTTTTTTCTCAGATTAAGCTGGCTGAGCTGGTTGCTTTGAAGGGATTAGTTGAAGGAAGCAAATCTGTTATCCTCATCTGACTCCTCTGGCTCTTCCTTGGCTTCCTTCATCCTTGGCTGGGGCTGCAACAGCAGGAGGAACAGCATCCTCAAAGGCAGACGAGTCAGTCAAGAAGGCTGGACCTCTCCAGCAAGTGGGAACACATACTCCATCTCCCCCAGCAAAGCCAGGCCTCGCTGGTGTCCACCAATTTTAGGATGCAGCACTGAGGCAGAAATAAGGTGACCCATCTCTCTAACTTCATCAGAAAACATTATTTCTGCAGTAGTTGGCTATTAACAGAGAGACCCACATTGAGGTACTAGGAATAAAAGACTGCAGATATCTCAACCATAAGTGGGATATTTCTATCACATCCCTTCCCCCCTAAATTTCAATAAGCTATTGTGGAAGTGGAGAAGGAAAGATTGTAAGAACCAATGGCAGTAGATGACTCCAAGGAGAGAGTATTTTCTGGATACAACAGGGTGGTTGTACAAACATGTGAACTCATAACAGTTGTGGCAACATACCCAAGACTTGCACAAGTTCATGCCAAACAAGATCCCACCATAGAGAGTGGAGGAGGACACAAAATTCCACTCTTAGCTGGGGAGCTATCGGCAACTGTTAGCTGCTGGAAGACGTTGAGTTTTCTTTAAAGATGTGACTCCTTAAAGGCCAACCACTATCCAAGGAATGGCCCCACACTGAAGAGTATTTATATAGCACAAATTGAACTCAGTGAGCTTAAAAACAGAAAGGATAGGAAATCGTGTGGGTGGAAAGGTAAGGATGAATCCAGAAGGAGTTGAGGAAAGAATGTGAACATGATCAAAAATAACTTAGGAAGTTCTCAAAGAATTAATAAAATTGCTGTTTTAAAAATCAGTCTAGATTTCTTTACAATTTGATCCATTTCTTCAATTTGTGTTAAGTGTAGTTTTTAACAAACACGATTATTAAGATATTAATCAATTAAATTCTACTTAACATAATTTAGGTTTTGTTCTATTGTTGAACAATTTTGTAGTACAACCAAAGGGAGTATCTACTCCATGCAATAAGTGAGAATTGGAGCAGAGGAGAGAAGGAAGGAAGAATGAGAAAAGAAAAAAAAGGGAAGATAGAAAAAGGACTGAGAGGCAGAGGGAGGGAAGGAAAGAGGCAGAGAAAGAAGTTTAGGAAGGACGAAGTCAATTACAGTAAAGACAAGTTGTTTTCTCACTACTTCAGCTACCCATGCAACCAAGCAAGCAGCTGCTCTTCTTATCACTGGTGCGGTAAACTACAGAAACTGTGTGTAAAAGAAAACCCCAGCCTGAACACAACACCAACTCTGTAACGCAAGAATTCAAATTCTCAACAGCAGCCATGGGGAAGTCTCTAGAAAAATTTATAATTAGATAAGTCCACCAGAAAAATTCTATGTGAAGGAAAAGGTTTAGTTTTATTACAGTATTTTGAATTTTTAAATCATAAAGTTTTAGAGGTGATTAAAATGGATAAAGACATACACATACTACAAATTATCCATCATTACTATAATTTACAGAACTTCACTGGAATGTACAAGTTGTATGGTAAACTATAGCAATGTTCACATAAAAAAAAATCTCTGAATATTCAGAGTATGATGACCACAAATCACAATTTATTTCATCGGTAGGCCTGCAAATGAATTTAAGTTATTAGTTGATAATTCCTTATTAAATTGTGTAAAATATGGTGGGTTCTTCTGAGGAGACAAGCTTAAAGCTGTACACATTTTTAAATCTCAAGTTTATAAAGTTTTACTTTAGTGTTAATGGCTAACTGGTAGATTTGGGCCAAGGTAAATATTTTTATATAGCATTAGAAGTGCCCTATCTATATTTTAAAATATCAGAAACATCTTAATATAAATATTGGAGAGGTACTGTATGCACTCCATTCCCATCCTGGGGAGCTAAAGAAACCGAAGAAAAATGAAGTAGAATCTTCTGTAAATAAATCCAGGAAGATATATGTCTGTATAGATGCAGCTGTGTGACTGGTATCCACAGTATAATTCTGTTTCAAGATGAATTTATAGACTAGAATTCAGACCACCTGTATGAATATTCAGGATCATGTGAAAGTCAGTTTGAGGTTGCAAAATGCATGGTACGCTCTTGTTTGTTTTGCTCTTTTGAGGGCTCACCACCCAGCTCCCAAATGAACCACATGGAGGCTTATTCTTAATTATAAATGCCTAGCCTTAGCTTGGCTTATTTATAGCCAGCTTTTCTTTTTAACTTAAATTATCCCATCTACTTTTTGACTCTGGGCTTTTTCCTTTTCTTACTTCTGTAATCTTACTTTCACTCTTATTCTATGGCTGACTGGGTGGCTGGCCCCTGATGTCCTCCTCTCCTCCTTCTCTTGCTCCTTTTTTTTCTCCCAGATTTCTCCTTTCTAATTATTCTCTCTGTCTGCCAGCACCGCCTAGCCTTTCTCCTGCCTACCATTGGCCATTCAGCTCTTTATTAGTCTGTAACAGGAATTGCTAAATGGTTTTATTAATAAAAAATCCAGAGCCAGATATTGGAGTGAAAGTGGAAAGATCAGAGAAGCAAAACAAGCCACAGCCAGCCTCACTTTGCAAGCTCCTCAGCATATCCTGTTTCCATGAATCCTCAGACTGAAAGCCTCTGAGTCCTCACCCCTGAGGGTCTCAATTGAACTATTGCTTAGTTCCTGTTTCCTCACAACTTATATACCATTCTCCACCCAGCCATGTCACTTTCTGGGATTAAAGGCATGTGTGCTTTCCAAGCAAAGGTATGAGATCTCAAGTGCTGGTATTAAAGGCATGTGTCACCATTGCCTAACTCTGTTCCCAGTGTGGCCTTGAACTCACAGAGATCCAGACATATCTCTGCCTCCAGAGTGATAGGATTAAGGGTGTGTGCCACCACTGTCTGGCCTTTGTGTCTAATCTGGTGGCTGGCTCTGTCCTCTGATCCCCAGATAAGTTTATTAGGGTATACAATATTTTGGGGTATACAATATATCACCACATTAGACTATTAGGTGTTTTAGACAGGCATAGTAACACAGCTTCACAGAGTTAAACAAATGCAACATAAACAAAAGTAACACACCTTAAAATAATATTCTACAACAGTATACTGTGCATATAATTTTCATAGGAAACTGGTTCTTTCTATCACTTAAGATAGCTGAATTATTAAAAATGTGTTGTTGCTTGTTCACTCAGAATAAAAATGATTAAACTACCTTACTCACAAATGGTCATTCTGTCCTTCAATTCATTATAATGATTAAATGGAACAACCAACAGGATGCTCTGCCAGTTGCTTGACCTAAGTGACCTATCAACACATATCTAATAAACATTGAACAAATTTTAAGAGGTTTTGAAATTCATTAAGGACATTAAATCTGTTTTAAGAGTGAAACACAATGATGTACCTAAATGCTACTGCTATTACTGCGGCACGTACAGGACCACTGATGTCTATGAAACCTAATATTGAGCAATATCCAGTGACATTTTGGTGCTAATATTTTTCTACTAAAAATTATTACTAACATTTGCTGAGTTGAGATTAATAGGTTTTCTGTCATGCAGTAATAGCTTTCTCAACCAAGCCAACCAGATCAAACTGAACTGAAAAAGTAAAACAACAGGTTTGTTTGAGCAAAGCAAATCCTGGATGAGTTCTCTAGCGCCCAGAGATAGAGGCAGGAAAAGAGGCAGGAGAAGTCATGTGCTGGATCTAAGGCAGGGAGTTTGTGGTCCCTGTAGGCAAGAGTGTGATGATGTATCTGCCACGAGCTGGGTTTGTGCCCAAGTATGGTCAAAAGCATACCGTTTTAGGAAGGGTCTTGAAATACTGACATCTTCAGGGGAGGAGCTGCTGCAGCCATCAAGAATGTAGAACTGGGCTTTTTGGTGTCCTTTCTTTGTTGGAGATTCTCTGAGAGGATGGGATTTGAAGAGAGGAATAGGTTTTTCTGGATCAAGCAGGAGTGAGCTGGAGGTTGCAGCTGAACAGAGATATTTGAAGCATCATGAGTATAATATAATTAGTGTTGCTTGATTTATAAAAATAACATTTTAAAAATACATACATCTGCCAAAAAGAAATGAAGGGATCTAGAAATTATTGAGTGAGGTAATTGTCTTAGTTAGGGTTTTTATTGCTGTGAAGAGACATAGTGACCATGGCAACTCTTATAAAGAAAACATTTAAGGGAGGTGACTGATTTGCAGTTTCAGAGCTGCAGTCCATTATCATCATGACAGGAATCATTGCAGCACCTCATGGTGCTGAAATAGTAGCCGAGAGTCCTACATCTTGCAGATAACAGGAAGTCAACTGAGACACTGGGCAGTATCCTGTGCATAGGAAATCTCAAAGCCCACTCCCACAGTGACACACTTCTTCCAACAAGGACATACCCACGCCAACAAAGCCACATCTTCTAATAGTGTCACTCCCTATGAGATCATGGGGATCAATTACATTCTCAGTACCATAGTAACAAAGGCTCAGAAAGATAAATACTATTATCTTCTCTCTCATGATGATGTTAGTTTCTCACTTCTATAGATCAGTATTATTTATGTGAGGGTGTGTATGGGTAGAGGTCAGAAAAGCAGAAAGGGGCTCATAATAAGGAAAATTTGGCCCTTAGGACAAGGGGTGGGGAGGATTGGAGAAGGCATGGAATGCTAAAGCCCACAGTGAGAGACAACTTGCAGACAGCAAAAGTGCTGAGAAAACAGAGTTGGGAAAGAGGAGTGAGTGGAAGACAAGGGAAAAACAATTAAAGGTAACGCATAAAATGTCACAAAGAAAACTGTATGCTTCTTTTTATTTTTAAATGAACATGAATGAGAACGACACAAAATGTTAGTATGTGCATTGTAAACTTTCAGGGAAAAAAAAAACCCACATTTTTCTTTATGTTTTCAGTGGAAAGCAATGAAGGCAATAAAATCAAATGAAACAATACCTTAAAAGGAAATTGGTAAAAGGAGATTATTTGTGAAAGAACTCACTAAATGGGCATGTAGCTTGAATGGATGATAAAATGATATCAAAACAATTATCAAAGCAAAACGTAATTTATTTAATACAACATTTGTCTGAGACTCATAATCTTTCATAAATCAAGCACAATGTGGAAAGTTATTAAGATTCTAAATGAAGAAAATATTCATCATAAATATTCAACTACTTTGGAATATGCAAAACAGGAGATATGACTAGCTTTAACAAAATAAATTCAGGAAAGCGAAAGATTTTTTTTCTAGGAGAGACTTTTGACTAATAATTGATGATCAAAACAGTTTGCAATCTTTAGGTATTTTAATTTGGTTTTGAAATCACAAAAAAATCTTGACCTACCCCAAAAAGTATTGCATGTTAAAATCTACATTATTTTTAAAACTACATCTGCATAAAAATAGCAGTCACCTTAATAATAAATTCTGATTTTAAAATGTCATCAAACCAAATCTGAATAGCAACTGGAAAACGCAAATAGTATTCTGAAGGACTGAAGTAAAACAATAACCTTGTAACTTTCTCCTGAAGTCCACTGATAAGCAACATAAATCATAGTACATTTGCTGTGTCACCTCATACAGAATGTGTCGAGAATAGCATAGCATTTCAACAGTGTGGAATAAGCATACCTTAATTAGGTTTCTATTCCTGTGATGAAACACCATGACCTTGGGGAGGAAAGAGTTTATTTGGCTTACATATCCTGACTCACAGTCCACTGAGGGAAGCCAAGGCAAGAACTCAAACTAAGTGGGAACCTGGAGCCAGTACCAAATGCTGGGGCCATGGAGGAGTAGTGTTTACTGGCTTGCTCAGCCGGATTTCTTTTTTTTTTTTTTTTTTTGGTTTTTCGAGACAGGGTTTCTCTGTGTAGCTTTGCGCCTCTCCTGGAACTCACTTGGTAGCCCAGGCTGGCCTCGAACTCACAGAGATCCGCCTGGCTCTGCCTCCCGAGTGCTGGGATTAAAGGCATGCACCACCACCGCCCGGCTACAGCCGTATTTCTTAAAGAACACCTGACTCATAGTTCATGTGTTTCCATTCATTTGGCTATTTGTCCCTGTGCTTTATCCAACCTTGGTCTCAACAATTCTCGATCATATAAACCCTCCTCATTCTCGCTAATTGGACTCCCAGAGATCCACCCAGGGCCTAGTCATGGATCTCTGCATCCAGATCCCTCAGTAGTTGGATGAGGTTTCTAGCACGACAATTAGGGTGTTTGGCCATCCCATCACCAGAGTAGGTCAGTTCGGGCTGTCTCTCGACCATTGCCAGCAGTCTGTTGTGTGGGTTATCTTTGTGGATTTCTGTGGGCCTCTCTAGCACTTTGCTTCTTCCTATTCTCATGGCTTGGATCAGGCCCTCTGAATGGGTGAGACAGTTGATTGGCTTGATCTGTTTGGGAGGCATCCAGGCAGTGGGACCGGGTCCTGTGCTCATTGCATGAGTTGGCTGTTTGAAACCTGGGGCCTATGCAGGATTGCTTGGCTCGGCCTGGGAGGAGGGGACTGGACCTACCTGGACTGAGTCTACCAGGTTGACCTCAGTCTGTGGGGAAGGCTTTGCCCTGGAGGAGATGGGAATGGGGGGGGGGGGGCTGGGGGGAAGGTGAGGGGGACGGGAGGGGGGAGAACAAGGGAATCCGTGGCTGATATGTAGAACTGAATTGTATTGCAAAATAAAAAAAAAAAAAAAATCTCATAAAAAAAAAAAAAAGAACACCTGACGTCAAGTCCAGGGTGGCACCACCCACAATGGGCTGGGCCCTCCTTTATCAATCACTAATTGAGAAAATGTTCTACAGGCTCTCTACAGCCTGATCTTATGAAGGCATTTTTTTTCAATTGTTGTTCCATCCTCTTAGCTGATTATAGTATGTGTCCAGTTGACATAAAACTAGCCAACACAAATAACTTTTTCTTTTAATTTCTTAATTGATACACAATTAAAATATCACGATTGATGTTTTGAAAGCATACTGATAGGAGGCGGTAGCTGTAATTATTAAGTTCTGCCACCATAACTACTTTGTCATCCTGTGGAGCATTTTGAGGAGTGGAACTTAAATGAGGTACCCTTTAGCAGTCACTGGCCTTCCCATGAGTCCTGAGAAAAACAATAATTTACCTTTATCTATGCTGGTTTGCATACATGGAAATTTCATACTTACACAATATAAAAATGTTTCTCATGTGTTTCACTAATAATTTGAAAACTTATCCATATTGTAGCATATAGCAATTTATTTATATATAAAAGATAGTATTCAACTATCTGTGTACATATGCTACATTTTTTTTCATTTCACCAGTTGATAGACATCTGGATGGTTTCCATTATCTATTAACTATCATACATAATTGTGCTATGGAGTGACCATGTATTTTCAATTCTTTTTGAGTTCATATATGTGTGTGTGTGTGTGTGTGTGTGTGTGTGTGTGTGTGTGTGTGTGTGTGAATGAATGGTATGAGGTCCTGGTCCACGTTTCCACTTTTGTAAACAGAAACCCAATATCCATATCTATCAACCAACCAACTCTCTCTCTCTCTCTCTCTCTCTCTCTCTCTCTCTCTCTCTCTCTCTTTTGGTTCATACACACACACACATATATAATTGCTAAGTAACAGAGTAATTTTAAGTTTAATCTGAAGTAGTGCGGACATTTTGTTAACTTGCTGCACCAGTTTATCCTCTTCAGCAATGATTGAGTGTTTGATTTTCAAATATTTTCTTCCATTGTCCATTTGCATATTCATTTTCTTAAATATGTTTTTTATTAGAGAAAGGATACTTTTAGCCATGAATGGTGGCAATCTTTAATTACAGCACTTGAGAAGCATAAGCAGGCAGATCTCTATGAGTTCAAGGCTAGCCTGGTCTACAAAATGAGTTCCAGGATAGGCAGAGCTGCACAAAGAAACCCTTTCTTGAAAAACCAAAAAGAAAAAAGAATAATTTTTTACAATTTTGTAGGGCTGGAGATAGATCCCGGGGAATGAAGTATGCTAAACCCAAAATTTAGCTGTGAGCTTCATCCTCAGCATTAAAGATTAAGATTTTCATGAAATATAATTCATTTTATTCCATTACTCAGAAAAAAAGTAAATAAATAAAAACTTAGGGAGCTAGCTAGAAGCTGAAGCTTTACTCTGGTTTTATTTTAAGAATTTCAGATGTTAGTTAACTTAAACAATAACTCTGTTAAAGCCATTTAATGGGGAAAGTTAGACGTCAGCCAGCATAGGGATGAACACAGACAATAAGGAGAGATCGCGCACATACAACAGACAGACTACGAACAAAATGATAAACAATAAACTACATGCAGATGGAAGATATATAGAGAGAAGTGGAGAATTCAAATGTTAGTTCACTCTTGGTCAAATTAATCCAAGAGGAAGTGTTTAATTTTCTTTCCTTAATGTGACACTAGCACATTATGATGCCCTTGAGGCTATCTTTAATGTGTTTAACTAATGCAGAGTTTTACAGGGAATCACCACACAAATGAGTTAATGACTGTCTTCTAAGAATGGGGACATACTTCTTTCCTCTGTGGCTTTAGACAGACTGGCTTTCACCATGCTTACAATCTATGGAGGCTGGAGCAGAGCTTGAGAGAAGGAAGCAGCATTAAGCAAAATGCTACAAATCTCAATGTTCATACTAAGATACAGCCATTTCCTGGAGTAAATAGACTTTCAAATTCCTTGAAGCTGTTCGCTTGTAACCAGAGTTCTGAAAACACTACCTCTGATAATATTTGCCACCTCTAACCTCATAAAAAAGGACAAAAATCCAGCTCCCCTAATTTGGTATTTTCCCCCCTTTGGTTTCTATCACTCAAACTTGAAAAGTGTTCAATGACTTGTTCTCAGGTTATCAATAATTTCATCAACAGAAAGAACCCCAAATTGTCATTTCTTCTCTTTTAACATCTAGAATTTCACATTGAGGGCTTTTCTCATTGATTTCAAAGCTTACTTCCATATACTATCCAAAAACTAGTCATCAAAATATTATCAATATATACCTTCTTCATGGGCTGAAAATTTATAATTCTAAATATTTTCATGTAATAGTTTGAAGGAAATGATTTAAAGTACTAAGCTTTTACAGGTCCTTGGTTGCGTGGCAATCCCAAATCTTACTTTCTATCTAAAAGTCTTTGATGTGACACAAGGACATTCTGCTTATAACTTATATTGTGTTGTCAGCTTAATATAATTATGTCATCACTCTAAACCAAACAAACCATGTCTAAATCTAAACCTCAATTATTTATTTATTGTTCATTATATTTCATACACTGTTTCACACCTTTTAGATCTTTTTTTTTTTCATCACATCATCTTCTTTGTGATTGTTTTGTGATCCAGCCAGGAATCACAAAGAAAGAGTACATTTATAATATATCTAATTAATAACTGTGTTCTATCCCCACTCTGGAGATTAGTTGTTTGAATGGCATGAATGGAGTGTAAAATTACACTGAAAATGTGTTTCTAAATGAAACCTGTTATCTTTGTTAGAAATTTCACCTATGGTTTATGTGGTATGCACAGAGACATAAAGAGGGGGGAAAGAGTTGTTTTTCAATCTCATTTTCTCATTTAGAACCATTAAGGGAAGTAAAGAATTATATTCTGTATCAGAAAGGATTACATTTATATTCTTTCATTTCTAAAATAGGTTTCTCTCTTTGAAATGGAAACAGTTTCCTAACTTAAAGTAGGTAATTACACACTCCATTAAACAAGTAATTAGCAGATTACAATTTGAAAAAAAAAAAAAGAAAACTTGAAAATGTGCAATTTGGATTCTGAATGTGAAGAGTGGTGTTATAATTAGCATAATACCTTTGGAAATAGATTAACAAGTACACAATAAAAATGAAAAAAGGAAACAATCTATTTCCTCGGTATAGATCAGACACTGCAAATAGCTTTTCTTCAGTCAAATGCAAGCATCATTTTAAGAAAGCTTGATCTTAGAATTATTGCTGTTTTATTCTAAACTTCAAAATGACCACATTTTGATGTATAAAATATGTCCTATCCAAAGAGACCATGTCTGTTTAGAGTCAATATTTTAAATTGTCTTCCAACAATAGTTCCCTGAGGCAAGCGGCCAATGCTAGCAAGCTCAACATGTGTAATTCAAATTGGTTTTCTGAAATTGCAAAAAAAAAAAAAAAAAAAAAGGACAGTCTGTTATTCCTTTCCACAACAAGGTTCAAAATGTACATAGAAGAAATTCAAAAGAAGCATACACAAGGAGTCTCTAATGTACTGCCTCCCAGGAAAGGGAATTCATTCTAAACTGGAAAAACTGAACAGTCTCCTTGCTAATCTCTTTTTCCAGAAGATAAAACCATCGTCATTATCATCCATCATCATCATAACAATAATATTAATAATAATAATATCAAGTGATTGAAGACACCACAAAGAGTTTCTAACAGTGGTAAAAAACAAAATTGAAAGACATAAGTAACTTTGCAATAAAATTTTTTTATGCATGCACAATTCTGAGCTAAAATCCATATTCAAACCTCTACAGCAAGGGAGAAATAAATGGAGAGAACTTCAGGTTAGTTCTCCCAATGAGCTTACCTCTAGGCTCCTTTTCATTATGCTAGTAAGGCTATGATGTGTCGGAATTCCAAGAATCTGGGCTGTTGGCTAAAAGTTAATAATAATCTCCTATGAGAAAATTGGCTTGACCATATGAAGAAGAAATACTTAAATTTATATTATGCAATATACAATCAACAATTTTGATAGGATCTATGTGTTGTTTTCATTCCATATTGAAAATAAATATTGAAAAGCACTAAAATAAACTCTTCCCCCTGAAATCGTTTTTTTTTTAAAAAAAAAAAACAGATATTCAGTGTGTTCGAATATGCCAACATATAGATGGCACAGAAAATGATAGACAGCCACTGACTTTTGAGTCCTCACTTCTGCAGGACAAGGAGATATTGCTGTTGCCTGGTGCTGTTACATTTCCTTCCTAGTATTAAAAATCCTATTAGTAAAAATATTAGCTTAGATTGAGCTAATGAAAATTAATATCACATCATATCGCCTCAGTAAAGATACCTGAGTTCTGTAAGCAACTTTTTACTGGCCTTTTTATCTGGTGGTGATTCTTTTGTTAACTTCTCTCTTGATTTATATTAATTATGAACTTATTTGTATCAACACATAGCATATTTTCTAGAAATAATTATTTCATAGATGCTTCCATAAACACCTGTGACTTGGGCTGATTCAGCTTTCCGGTATTATGGCACAACTACTGATTTTTATAACAAAATCATTGCACGAAACATGTTCATCCACATGTGTGATTAGTCTCTTCGATGTTCCATATTGATATCCTTTTAAAGCCGGTCTACAGAGTAGTCAGTAGTAAGCTCCTTCAACTGAAATTTTCTGCTCTTAAAGAATGAGTTTTTGCTAAGGTACGATATTTCTAAAAGCTTGGATAACATTTCATCACCAATGTCTTCTATGCTCCAAATCCAAAATTTGTTCACTGAGAAACCATAGCTAAGTGCTGTTCTTCCTACCACCGCACTGTACTTGATATTGAAACGGAATCGGAAATACACCAGACCTTTGGCTTTGGGGCATAATTTGACAATAGCAGCTACTTTTCCAAAAGCCAAGAATACATTGGCAGTGTTGTAATTTCACAGAGCCATTCCAGATGAAAAGGAAAATTGTCAGATTTCTGTAAAGATTGCAGTGCTTCATGCTTTTTCATTTCCCACATCAGTTTTAGCTATCACGTGCCAGTTATTCTTGAGAGGGAAAACATCTAGTATCAACATCAAACATCAGAATCTTTCAACAAATACTTAAGCTCTGAGGCTAGTGTTGACTTCAAGGTACAATCTGAACCTGATTGTTGACAGAGAATAGATACTTTTTATTTTCATGTGGCTATAGCTTATAGTGTGCTATGTGCATAGTAGATATGAGCATTTGTAGATGGTCCTTATTATGTAATGCTGCCTTAACCAATCAGTTGACAATCTTTTTTTTTTTTTTTTTTTTTTTGGTTTTTCGAGACAGGGTTTCTCTGTGTAGCTTTGCGCCTTTCCTGGGACTCACTTGGTAGCCCAGGCTGGCCTCGAACTCACAGAGATCCGCCGGCCTCTGCCTCCCGAGTGCTGGGATTAAAGGCGTGCGCCACCACCGCCCGGCTCAGAGTTGACAATCTTAAGAACAGAAACTGAAGTATCCAAGAGATTAGTAAATTTCTTTAAAGAAAATATTTTAATATTGTGACAAAGAAAAACATTAGCTATGCTCAATGTGGTGTAGTGGTGTGTACATTCAATTCCTTCATTCTGGAGGTAGTGTCTGACAATGTTTATGAGCCAGAGGCCACCCTGAGCTCCAGGCAAGCCAGGTCTGGAAAGTTAGTTTATAAATAAAATAACACAAAAGCAAAATCAAACAAAAAATCTTACCTGAATTCCTCCCTTGGCCTCAGCCTTGAGGACTATTCCATTGATTTCACATCAAAGACAACATCATCTCTTGCTAATTTTCAGGCTACTAGATAGACTGCTAATGACCACAACATATGATGTTTTTCAAATAAATTTATTTATTATATAGATATACATATATCGTACTTTCTCTGGAGAACTATGATATCTGACCCATAGGGCAATTGTACCTCTGTAAAGTCAGAGACAATTGCCATACAATTGCAGATGGACTCAATGACATTAATATTTTTTTTTTTTTGGTGAAAGACTTTTTCCCAAACGATCTGATTCTACTGAATCTATTTAGAAATATCAATACACATTTGTTATTAGTTGTTCAATGGATTGTTCTAAAAGAAGTCATTAAGTCAACTGTGTTGGGAACAAATATCAATAATGATTCATATATGCAAAATCCTGAGGTTAAAAGTGGGAAAGATAATCAAAAGCTACCAGGTTGGTAGTGAGCGAAATATGTGAATCAAAGATGGGAATCCTATCCAGAATAATTTTCAAGGCAATGTAAATATATGTCAAGACACCTTAAAAATAATGATAATAACAGCATAGAAATGGATATGTGCTCTTAATATTCAATAGATAGAGAAGATATGGTTGAAAGATGGAAGGCAGACATTAGAACACAGGTAAAATATCTCAGCCTTGTTTTTTTCATATACAGTTTTATTTCTGAAAAAAATGAGGGTAGCTCTTATTAAGAGTAGTGTTGTCCTTATAAAATGTGGCCTGGTAGACAGGTAATGTATGAGACACAATGATCATTTACAGCAACCTTTTTGTTTACCTCTGTATCACTTCAAGAAAACACTATTATTTATCATATGTTAAGTAATTGTTATGTATGGCACATCATAGAATTCTTAATATTGATTTTTGAAATGTATATACAAATGTGTATCTTTCAACTTACTTAGGAGCTTGTTTAACGTTCCTGTTGATAATGTTCAGGATGAGGTGATATTAGCAACATTCTTTTTGATCTATAATTAAATTAAAAAGTAATATCCAAGCCAGGTGGTGGTGGCGCACGCCTTTAATCCCAGCAATCGGGAGGCAGAGTCAGGCAGATCTCTGTGAGTTCGAGGCCAGCCTGGGCTACCAAGTGAGTTCCAGGAAAGGCACAAAGCTACACAGAGAAAGCCTGTCTCGAAAAAAAACAAAAACAAAAAAGTAATATCCAAGTTGATAATACAACTAAAAACAAACTTCAAGAATATAACAAGAAATAAATTTTGAAATACCATTTTACTTAAATACTAGTTTGGGAATTGGAGAAGTTGCAACTAAAAAAGTTTTACTTAAAACCTTTGTGGTGTGATTTCACTGTTTAAGAGTGAGCAATTTTAGTTACATGATTCATGAAGCCCCACCCTTTTTTAGTATTTCCAATATGTTATGAGTCATATACATACAAGCAAATCTCAATGAGGAAACAAAAAACCTTGACTGATCATAGTCTTTAGTTCTCATTATTAATACTCAGAAAATTCTAGATACTTTTAAAGGAGAAAAGGACTAGTATGTTATACAGATATTTCTTTCATCTTTCAAGCAGTGATAATAAATTTCTTTTATGTCTTTACTCTTTTTTAATTTTTTGTGTATGGATGTTTTGTCTGTATGTATGTCTGTGCACTGTGTATTCAGTACATGAAGAGGCCAGAAGTAGATGTCAGATCCCTTGGAACTGGAGTTAAAGTTTGTTGTGAACTACTGCAGATTCTGGGAACCCAACCTGAGTCCTCTAGAAGAGAACTAAGTGCTCTTAGCCCAGAGTCTTCTCTCTAGCCTCATACTTTTCTCCATATTAATTTCTTAGTTCAATTGTTTCCTTGGCTAGGACTTTTCTCCCAAGAGAAGTCCCTGATTTATTCAGCTTTGATGTTGGTGTACCATGTAATGGCTTCTATGCTAGGCAGTGTCTGTAATGCTAAATGTCACTCTTGTTGCTAGAGCCTATCCTGTCCCTTGGTGCCATGTGGGACATGTAGGCTGACTAATGAAATCTGCCCAGCAAACAAATGTGACAATAGTCACTTGTCTTCATTTCAAACCCTTGGAGCATTGTTCTCCATAACTAAAAGTGTTTCTAAATTTCTCATATAATTTTGCTACAATTTTAGTTAGGCTCTTCTTGCCTTTTCAAGGAGCGGGCAACCGTTGTTTCTTTCAAATAGAATATAGATACAGTAAAATTTGGTTTAAACAAATCATTACATATATTTAACAGCAAATGCACCAGACATATAAAGCTAACTCTAACACTGAGGCTTAACTATCATCTCCTCCCATGCCTCTCTCCCAACTCCCTCCCAAATTCAGGCCCTCCTCCAATCAATGCCATTATGTTTGCTATAAACAAATCAACATACAAATACAACATGCCAAGTCCTTTCAGTGCTGCCTCAATATCAATATTCCTAGGGCTGACCAATTGATCACCAATTCCCAATTCAGGGGTTCATCCTTGGGTAAGACTAATTCTCCCCCTCTCAATAGATATCGCTTGCTTGTAGCTCTTCAGGAATAAAGTTCCGTGAGATTTCACCCATCCGTTTGGATGTCAACTGGTGTAATTGTTCCGATCTTGTGTAGGCAGCCATGTTGTTGAGATCTCATAAGTGTAACACCACTGTCATTAAAAGGCACAATCTCACAGCAGACTTCCTAGCTTTAAGAACCTTTCGGCCCTGCGTTCCATTATATTCCCTGAGCTTTGGGTGCAGGAGCTGTGCTGTAGATGTATTGGTTGGGCCTAGGCATGCCATGGTCAGTCCTTGGCTACATTTTCATTGACTGTGGCTTTCTGCAGTAGTCTCCTGCTGCTGAGAAGAGAAGGGGCTTTGACAATGGGTGCGATCTACATCTACCTGTGCACATGAGATTAAGTATTCAGAAAACAAATTGTACTGATTTAGGAAACTTGCAGTAGTAGCTTCTCCTCTATGGCCACTTGACAGTTTTCTTCTCCAAAAATCTGAGAACCTCACCTTTGTGTAGCCATGGAGTCTGTATTCAAGGATTTGATTCAACTAATGGTACTTGAAACAAAGTGAGTGAAGTCTTATTAAACAGATACAGTATGGCCTTCTTTGCAATTATTTCTTAATACAGTATAACAATGATTTATTTAGTGCTTTGTTGTGTTATAAGTCTCTGTTGTGTATAAGTGGGTCAGATTTGAGAATGTTAAATGTAAATAGCACATGTACTATGTAAAAAGTATGTCAACCCATAGATGTTGATATTGTGTATAATACTCTAAACAGAATTCTATAAATAAGAAGGAGTGGCTGTATTTTGACTTGGAAAAATGTCTTACTAGGTTTTTATAGTAAGAATTAATGTGAAAATTTTATTATTAGAATAGTAAATAAATTTCAGTTGCAAATTTTTACTTTAATAGTAAAATTTTATTTCAAGAAGCCATGCAACGTGATCTCTGTATTCTATGACTCTGAATATGTAAAGGCATCTGCAATTACAGGAAACAATATATCACTTTTCAATATAAAAATGATGTCCAGTTTAGGGAATAAATTTGTACAGGTTTTTAACATTTGTTACCCTCTAATGGCATCTTGTTAATATTCAAAATGCTTCCAACTTGTTCATATAATAATAGTAATTAATTACTAAGACTTTCTGAGACATGAAATAATCTAACATATTATAATAGAAAATTGACAGCTGATATTTCCCTTTTATAATCAGACACTCTGTCTCACATGTGAAAACTGACACAAGTAGATATGATTAGGATACATTATGATGTCAATGTTGCCAATATCTCTGTTACATACCTTGAAATATAAAGGCAGTCTCTAATGATTCATAGAATCTCATATCTGAAAGTGTTTGACCACGAAAGTAAAGTTGAATTTTGCCTCAAATAGAATAATGGAATCCATTGATAAAAAATAAAATAGATTTCAGTTTAAAAAAATATTTGCTGCAATTTCTCATTGCTACGCACATATCAGGACACATTTTAAGGGTCCAGTGATCTCTCTTTGCTAAAATAGATATATTTTATGAGATATATATATATATATATATATATATATATATATACACATAAATACATATATTACATATGTGTGTGTGTGTGTGTGTGTGTGTGTGTGTGTGTGTGTGTGTGTGTGTGTGCCTTTTCAGTCTTTTTCCATGTCTGGAGTGATATGAGCCAGAAGATGGTGGGTGGAAGACATGGGGCATTACTTCCTGTGATTGTTTTTATGTGGAACAAATCTTTATTTTGCACCAACTGTGACTTCAGTGTCCTTTGTGGTTATCCCAATAAATCACTTCCTGAGGATGTCATGAACTTATTAGTAAGATTTTAAATCTTTCCTCCAGCTGTACTACTTGGCAAACTCTGGCAGAACAAAAGGTCTCAATAGGCTCAGTGTTCAGTTCCCATGTAACACATACCAAAAAGTAAGAGAGGACCAACTCACAGTTAATAGAATAAATTGTATTGGAGTTGATTTTATTTCCAGTTTATGTTCTTTATTCATTCTGTAATTATGCAATGGATTGTTGTATGTAGCAGAAGTATCTTACCAATTCATTGCTGGCATTGTCCCTGTTTATTGTTTAATAACTTTTAGCAACAACTTTGATAAGCTTATTTTTAATTACTCCAAAAACCATAATCTTTGCAAGTAAGATCCTTATTAGAGTGTTAACAAGTTTTTGAAAGGCTCCCACATTTTTCCATGCTATTTTTATTCTCTGGAAATTTCACAGCAGTGCTTAATGACAATATTAACATTTGTAAGTGTATGTGTGTGTGTGTGTGTGTGTGTGTGTGTGTGAACATCTCTAAAGCAAATGCTTCAAATAAGCTCATTGTTTATAATTTAGTGACTGTTAATTTCAATTTTTTCATAATATTTTTAGTATTTGCTTTACAACTACTTTAAAAATGCTAACAAAAACTAAAGGCTATTAATTAATGTATGTACCAGAAAACATAGCAGACATTTTAGTATTCATGCACTATAATATTAATGACAGTAGTAATAGCTCCAATTCAGTGTGTACACTCTGTGCTTGATAACATTCTGAATATCTAATTATTGCATTTCTGAGCATTCCTGTTATATTTAAATAAATTTAACTTTCATGGACTAATATTCTATTTTCTAAATCAATGGTCCAAAGAAAATTCAAAAGAGAGCAAATAAATGCCCCGTGGATTTTTAAAATAGATGTTCACACTCATATATTCATATATTACATATATATTATATGTAATATTTTATATATATATATATATTTGTTACATGTGAACACATACCCTCGTTGCCTTGGTCCAAATATTTATGTCTTCCCGTTAATTCCCAGTATGAGAGTTATTAGGAAATGAGAGCTTTAGCCAATGGTTTTATCATGGTGCTTGAGCCTTTGTGAATGGGATTGGTGCCCTCAAAGAGTGGGTGGGAAGGGTGCCCATGTACCACTGTGGTTACATGTGGTGCACTGAGGTGAAAAGACAACGTCCTCTATAGGCCTGAAGATCGCCCTCACCACATGTTGTCCACTATCACCTCCATTTTGAAGCTTGCAGCCTCCAGACCCCTGGGAGAAAGTGTCTATTGCTTATGAGAAACCAAATTTATGGTGTTTTATTATAGCACCCCCTATAAACAGAGCATATGTGTATTTGCATCTCAAAAACCAGTGAGATAAAATGCATGTCAGTTCAGGATATGAAAACCCACACTTCAGTTTTACTTTCCCCTGTCATCTACTCTTACAAATCAAAATAGTCTAACTTTCCAGTTTTCAGGCTCCATCACCAGGGGGCCATGGTACTACTTACTTACCCTGCACCCTAGAGCAGAAAAACTCACTATATCATATGCTAGGTCTGTAGCTGTGTTTTTTCTAATGTGAATTCAAATGACTATTCAAATAACAAAATAAGTATTGTATCTCAGCCAGATTTACACTTTCATAAAATGTATATGCCATCTGGACACTATTTTTGATCATTTCAGGTATTCCTGTTTATTCTCAATATATTCCTTTCATTTGTTTTATTCATGTCACCTAATTTGACCGTGTGTTCACTCACTGTTAACGCCTGTGTTATTCTTTTGAGAATGAAGAATGGGATGAGATTAAGAGGTAGGAAGAGGCTGAGGAGAAAGCACAGAAAAAAAAAAAAACAACTATACTTGTATTTCAGGGAGAGTCTTTTAAAACAAGTGCATAAGAGAAAATCTGCAGTTATTGCAGCTGTTAGCCCCAGAACTGATGACTGAACATAAAGATTGCCGCAAATGAAGATTTGATTGTCCTCACCATGACTTTCTCAAATGACATAAAGAAGCTTGCATGTTCTGGGCACTGTTCCCAGAAGTACTGCCTCCTCTCCCAAATCCACAGACGCTCTTCTGGGAACGGGGTGGCAGCATGGCAACCCAGATGAGCTGACAGTGTGTGGCCATTCCTGGAAGCACAGCCTTCTGGAGATGAGACTTCCAAGAAAAAAAAAAAAGTCAAATTTAATTCTGTTCTATTTCTCACATTTGGTGTATTTTTAAACTCACAGATTAATAGTAAGCAGGAGGGAAAAGGCTTGCTTGTGGTTTTCGATCAACTCACTAAAAAAGAAATCTTTTTTTTTTGTTTTTGAAACTAGAAACGTTACAGTTGGAATATCTGAGGCAGTGTACAACTAAATATTGTAAACAGTCACTTAGCAATTATCAACAGATCTTTTCTCCTTGCACCTGCAGGTGAATATCACCGTTAAAAATGTTTGCTTTTAAAGTAAGATAGTGACTGACTGACAATGCAGCCGAGACTTCTTTCTTATCATAAGGATGTACATGTTATGCTGATTTCATCTGGGGCTCACAGGTTGGTAATTACTAACAATGACCTAAGTGTGTACTCAGCAATCTCTGCCTTAGTCAGGGCTTCTGTCAGTTTATTGAAGGTGGGCTATGCCTGGCACAAACAGAGCTCCTCTGGATTCAAGACCAGTTTTACTTTTAGTAATTTCTGAACTTTCAAATGTATTCTCTCATCTGAGATGTATAGAGCACTAATGAAGGCATTAGTGCCTTCATTTTCAAATAAAGAGTCACAAGCAATTCTTCTAAAATTCACAAGATAGAGTTATCTGGTTACAAGCTTTAAGTCTGCATTATAACTACATACAATAAGTATGAAAGAACACATTACATGATTCTATCAATTTTCTACTTTATATTTGTATAAAATTACATCATGTATGCCCCCTTGGTAGGGTACTTGTTGTCCTATTTTAAATAAAAGATAAAGAAAAGACTCTGGTTCTTTCTCTGGAAATACATTCATTGAATAGATATTCAATCAGTCAACATACAATAATAAAGAATTGGAATTTATAATTCATAAAGTTCTCATTTTAAGATGCTTGTGAAGAATACATCTTGTTTTGTAATGCGAAAACAAATCAAGTACCCTCTGATATTCTTATCAGAGGGATCATTCATAATGCAAAGCCTACAATGCACTACTTCATGATTCAGTGGGTTCTTGAGGCTCTGGTGTAACTTTCTGTTTATATGTCAGTCTCCCAACGTGGTATCAGAAAGATCAAAGAAAGGAGTCACACTCTATTAGTCTCCAAGTATGTGATTCCTGACACAAAACTGGATATATACTAGTTTTTCAGTAAATGCTTTATACACATAAATGACTCTTGATTTAGACATGCTTTCAAAGCATTGGAGTTCAGATATTAGATCAGATTCACTTTTAATAAGCAAAAGGAAGTTGGTCTAAATATTAATCTCAACTTTAAAACACACGTAGGATATTTTTCTCTTTACCTTACCAATTTTGTCATCCAGTGATTCAATCAAAATCATTGAGTACATTTATATGCCATATCTATAACCCTATATGTCTCTTCTACATGTCACCCAGTTCTTCTATAGTGAATATTTGTAATGTGAGGATCACATTACAAGGTGATGAGATAATGTTACTCTCCATGTCAATCATTTTTTTCCATGTATTTTTCTCAAAAATACTTAGTACTTAGTACTTAATACAGGCTAGTAATTTTTGGGGACTACTTTATTTTCTATTTCAGCATTTATTTTGGTGTTAAGCAACATCAACAATGTATTTATTAAAAGATGATACAATCTGAGACTTTCTAAAATCAATCATCTCATTTGCCAGGAGTAAAAACTGTAAAGACACAAAATGGTGCTGACCCCATCACACATATCCAAGGAGAGTGGTTCCTGATTGATAGCAATTGTTGGAAACAAAGCAAACACACATTAGAAATGATCCTGCCACTTCAAATACTTTACTTGGGACAAACGTGTTTGTGTATTGCTTGGACAGTGTGTTAAGGCTTGAGGGAACACTTATTCTATCTACTGATTTGTCTTGATGCTGAATTTTATTGTGTAGAATTGCCAGTAAAAAAAAGAAATAACTCTGTCTTTTCTTGTCATGATTATATTTGTCAGGCCCATTGTTCTATGTATTTACTAAGAACTGTCACTCAGATACAAAGATGTATATAGCTTCCAAATATTGATTTCTTGGTAAAAGACTCTCCTACTGCACCAGAAAAAAAAATATGTAAAACATCTCAAGAGAGAGAGACAGAGAGAGAGAGGGAAAGAGAGACAGAGAGAAATAGATAATAGATAGATAGATAGATAGATAGATAGATAGATAGATAGATAGATAGATAGATAGATAGAGATGATGTAGACAGGCAGACATAGATAGAGCTCAGAAACTGTTAACTACCAAAAGATCTTCCAGATCTGGGAAGAGTGAGGCCTCCTAAAATCTTCTTTACTCTATGCTGGAAAGTATCCTGCAGGCAAAAACAGATGCATGTTGCAAGTTCAAATGAACAATGGCCAAGTTATGCTAGAGAATAGCATTCTCAACACAACTTTACACTCCCTCTTCTGTAATAGCCCCTGAGAAGAGGTGCCACAGGTATACCATTTGCTGATTGTTCTATGGTCAGGTATTTTCAGCACTTTGACAGTCAAGGCAGTCAAGAAGCTTCTTTCATAAAATGTGACAGTAACAATAATTGGTAGACATGAAGGTAATTATTTATAGGGAAATTTGACTGTCACATCATGTCCATTTAGCAGAACAACAGTAATTTCACCATAGAGCCTATGACCTCCTCAGCCTTCTCCTTCTGAATGGGCTTACACTACCAGGTGTGATATCCCTCTTGTGACATCAGCCTTACATCCAATCAACAAGCAGTTGTTTGCACCCATCATGATCATGGCACTATAACTTCAGCAGGCACATGACAGCTGGTATGCTGGTTGTGTAACTTCCAGGGTCCACAACTGAACAGCACTGATAGTTAGCTAGCATAATGGAAGCCTTCAGTTAAAGTCCAGCTCGAATTCTCCATGTCCTACAATCAATGTGTGTGGCATCTTAGAAATAGTGTCTTCCCATCTAGTTTTGGTTGACAGAAAACAGATATGGTAATAGCCTGCATTATTGAATGCCTCACAGACCTTCCTAGACAAAACGCATGGGAAGGTAGGCCACCTCTGGCATTGACATTTCATTTAATAACCACATAGCTTCTGGAAGCATCTTCTTACACACACACCAAGCATCTTGATTAAAATTCATTAGCCAATCTTTTACCATTTACAAGTGCAGGCAGTTGGAAGTTTTCTCGCGAACTTTGTTGTGTTTCTTATACAACCACACCAAGTCGCTAAAGAATTTCCTAGGTATGCCTGCCCTTGCACTGTGTGAGCTGATTGCCCACCTTTAGTCCTATACGCAAGCTTATATATCATTCAGGTGTTCTTCTTGATCTGTAAAACACCGAAGAAATTAACATTGTAGCATCTGTGAAAGGAAAACACTTTGCAAATGCTGGGCATGATCACTGAAGAGCCACTCCTGCCCCATTCCTTGCCAGGTCATGTCAGGAGGCAGCAGCTAAGAGAACTGTACAGAAAAATACTCCTACTCAGAAGAACAGGTGAGTGACCTGCTGCCTGCGGAACTCTCCCACTCCCTAGAGCTCAGTTTCTGTTCCAAAGACCCATTTCACTGTCCCCCAGTCCTGGCCTATTGCATGCTCCACTGCTGGGTTCCTGCCCCAACTCTGGCATGCCTCCACTGCTCAGGTGCAGGCTACATCAGTGAGAAGAACAGGTAAGTGACCCTCCTGATGGTGGAACTGCCCCATTCCTAGATTCAGTTCCCAAAGACCAATTCCATGGCCACCCTGCACACATCCATCACCATCCCCTTCCACTGTGTCTGCCCTCCCCTCCTGCCCCAAGTCGGGCAAAGTTCCACTGTCCAAGATCAGGCCACACTAGTCAGAAGAACAGGTAAGTGACCCAATTACTCTTGGAACTCCTCCACTCCCTAGATTCTAGATTCGGTTCCCAAAGACCCATTTCACTACTCTACCCAGGCCTGCCCCACCACCCACCTTGTTGACATGCCCCTGCCAACCACTCAGGTGGACTTCCACTGCCCAGGTTCAGGCCTCACGGGTCAGAAGAACTGGTGCATGCCACAACTATTTGAAGAATAGATACAGGCCAAACAAGCCAAAAAGCAGGCAAAGGCAGGCAGAAACTCTCAGCTAGACCAGAAACCATGTCTGCTCCAGGAACCAAAGAAAGATGGCCTACCAGTGGACCTCCTCCACTCATTCAGTGTCCGTGATCCTCACTTCCCTCCTCATCATTATATCTAAATCTGAACTCTGGCAGAGATACCCTGTTACATCAAAGGTCAAGTTATCCCCAGAAGTCCAGTTCCTAACTTGGACAGAGACTCCCTATTGGATCATAGGTCAAGCAGGCCAACCGAAATCCAGGCAAAAAGACCAGAAGACCAAAGAGGAAACAAAAACCAAGGGAAAAACCCCCATCCAACAAAGACAAACTCAGAAATCAGCACCCAGACATATAATCATCCCAAACCAAGATGCCTAAACTCCAATATAAGAACACAATCAACAACAGAAAGGGCTATGTGGCACCACCAGAGCCCAGCTATACTATGACATCAAGACCTAAGCATTTCAAAGTAGCTGAAAAACAAGAAAACAACCTTAAAACCAACTTTATGAAGACGATACAGGTCCTTCAATAGAAAATGAATGAAAACTTTTGAAGAAATTGAGGAAAACACAAACAAAATTGGAAGAAATCAATAAATCCCTTTAAGAATACCAGTAAAACCAAGACGTGGTGGTTTGAAGAAAATGCCCCTCAAAGGGTATGGCACTATTAGGAGATGTGGCCTTGACGGAGTAGGTGTGATCTTGTTAGAGAAAGTGTGTCACAGTGGAAGTAGGCTTTGGTATCTCATATATGATCAAGCTATACCCAGTGAGACAGACCACTTCCTGTTGGATGCTTCTCAAGATGCAGGACTCAACTCCAGCACCATGTTTGCCTCCATGATGGTAATAAACTAAACTTCTGAAAATGTAGGCACCCTGTCTTAGTTAGGATTTCTATTGCTATGAAGATACACCATGACCACTGCAACTCTTATAAAGCAAAGCATTTAATTGGTGTGGCTCTTAAACAGCTCAGAGGTTCAGTTCATTATCATCATGGTTGGGGGCATGGCCATGTGAATGCAGACATGGTGCTGGTGAAGTAGCTGAGAGTTCTACATCTTTCAGGCAACAAGAAATGGTCTGAAAATCAAACTGAGGGAAGCTGGAGCAAAAGAGACCTTAAAGCTCACCCCCTACAGTGGTACAGTTCCTTCAACAAGGCTATATCTACTTCAACAAGGCCACACCTCCTAATGGTGCCATTCTCTATGAGCTTATGGGAGCCAATTACATTCAAACTACCACTTTCTGCTCTCTGGCCCCCATAAAATTTTAACAGTGTTTTAAAGCCCAACGTTCAAAGTCTCTTCTGAGATTCATGCAGTCTCTTAACTGTAATCACCCGTAAAAATTAAAGTAAAAAAAGGAGATCACATATTTCCAACATACAATGGCACAGGATATACCTTAACATTTCAAAATGCTGGGAAGGGAGCATGGCAAGGAAGTACTGGACTAAAGCAAGACTGAAAACCAGCTGGGCAAACTCCAAACTCTGCATCTCCATGTCTGATATCAAAATGCTCCTCAGGTCTCCAACTCCTCTTAGCTTTGTTGACTACAACACACTTCTTTCTCTTGGCCTGGGTCCATTTGCTGTTAGCAGCTTTCCTCAGCAGGTATTCCAAGGCTCAGGCTCTTTAATATTGCCAAGGCAATGTTAACATCTCCAAGGCAATCCAGGCTTTAAATTCATAGCCTCATGAAATGGCTTCACTAGACTTCCACTCAGAGAAACTCCTGACACATGTGTGGCCTCAGTGGCTTTCCTTAGGTGAGAAGGCAAATTCCATAACCCATTTTCTTCTATCCTTAACTCTAAAAGCCAGAACCATGAGGCAGAAGCTGCCAAGTTCTGCTGCTTTCGGGGCTAGAATATGCCCTGCCCCCTCTGCTTGTTTGATTACATCTTCATTGGCTTTTTGGTTTTGATTGTTACCTAAACTGCCTGAACTTGGCTGTCCTTGAACTTGCTTTGTAGAAAAGCTGGCCTCAAACTAAGAGATCTGCCAGCCTCTGCCTTACCAGTGCTGGGATTAAAGGTGTGCACCATTACACCCAGCTCTAAGCTTTTCTTAGTTCCTTTCCACAAGTTGGAAAGTTAGCTAGCTGGGTGTGATCTGGCCCTGAGGTCACCACTCCCTTTATTCTATTTCTTAATCTGTGTATCTCTTTGAGTACAGGATTTAGCACCATTAAACTTTTTGGTGTTCCTTTTCTCCTTACATTTTACGTTTTGTAATTTACCTTGCTCAACTTGCTCCTTTTGATTGCAAATCTTCGTTAGAGTAGTTACCACTAATAACCGCACCACAGAGTCTAAACTAGGCTGCTTTGAGATTTCCTCTGCCAAGGGAATTAATCTAAAACTCTTAGCTGTAGCCTCATGCAAACTATTTGGACAAGGGCAAAAAGCAGTCACTTTCTTCACCAAAATATCACAAGAACAATCTCTAAACAACATACTCAAATTCTTTTCCTCTGTCACCTCTTGAGCAAGTCCCCCAGAGTCTATCAAATCACATTCAACACCACTGTCTTCCATAGTCCTACTTGTATGGCACATTAAGCAGCATTTAAAGCATTCAACTGCTTTTCTAATCCACAGTCCCAAGGACCCTGTTCCTTCAAACAAAAACATGGTCAGGCCCGTCACAAAGGTCTGCTTCTGACACTTCGACTTGCTTGTAGGACCTTTTTCCTCCTGCTGGGTTTCTAGTTTGGCCTTGATGTGATGGCATGTGCCTGGTCTTAATGTAGCTTGTCATGCTATGTTTGGTCATTGTTCCTGGGGAGAGAAAGTAGTGGGGAGATAGAGACGGTGGCGAGGGGAACTGCAGTCAGGATGTAATACGTGAGCAGAAAATAAAAATAGAAGTAAAATGTTCCTAAAATCCAATACCGGATGGAAGGATTCTGTGACTCATATCAGTGGTTACCTCCAATGTCAATGTGCAGTGTCATGGATGGTAGGAACAACCTTAGTTAGACCCTGAAGTGCTAGAATACAAATTTAACACACAAAAATCTTATATATTAATGATAGACAAAAACTAAAAATGAAAGAACAAGGAAGCATTTCCATTAAAAATAGCCTCCTACACCAAATCCCCCCATACACACACACACACAATATGCCAGGGACCAAATCTAAACATGGAAACAAATGACATCTATAATGAAAAATTTAAGACAGTCCAGGATGAATTGATAAGACAGCAACAGACTCATCTGACTATTTGTTACTGGAAAAAAATATTACAATAAGGAAAGCAACTCAGGCTCAGAATGAAAGTGCTTCCTGTCTTTTCTTAAATATGGTCCTAGCTCAGATATTTTCATTTTGTGTATTTACTTTGGAGCAGAAGCCAAAGCAAGGAACCTAGAATAGAGCCTATTCAGTGGGATGGCTCACTGAGGGAGTAAGGATAGCATATTACTGATAAAAACAAAAGAAGTAAAGTGGAATACTGAGGTCAGACAAGTCTACTCAGGGAAAAACTTGGGAGTATTAGGGAATCAGGGAACGAAGAAGAGGATTGATCCAAAAGAGGGGAGCATAAATATAAAAGCCACATGAAAGCCCACTATCCCACATCTCAATTAAAAAAATATTTGAGGGATGATAGAAGACCTACATAATATCAGTTCTGCTAAAATTTTTGTGTAGATAGGGAAGATTATCTCCAGGCTGCACTCTGTACTGAGGAGTTGTTGGCAGTGGATAGTTACTAGGAGAGGAAAATCATTCCTTTTGGTGGATGTGCTCATTGGTAGTTTTTTCTATGCTCCAGCAGATGACCTTATGTTCATGAACTCATGGGCAATGCTAATGCATCTACCAGGTCATTAAAAAGAAGACATAGTAGTATGAAGACACGATAAAGAGTAATGAGGAAATGGGAAAAAACAATGTGGGGATTTATGATAGTGTCTTATTGTATTTGTGTGTGAAATTCTCAAAAAAAAGTAAATGAAAAATTTTTGAAAAGCTAAATATACAAATCCCCCCACTTTACAAGTAATAAATAATTTTAAAAGGAGAAAGTGAACTGAGTACCAACATTCGTCTTTCTCTGCTGCTTCTGCTAGAGACTATGGCCAGCTGACTTACAGTCCTCACATCATGCCTTTCTGGCAAAGATGGAGTTTATGCCCTCAAGTTGGAACTAAAGTAAACCTTTTCTTTCTTAAAATAATAATAATAATAAATATTAATATAAATATAAAGAAAAGGGAATTATTGACCATTATCAGTGGAGATGTAAATTACCACATCCTGTGGAAAGCAGCATGGGGATACCTTACAACCTAAAAGAGGAATTAGACTGGATACAGAAATCATGTCTCTGGGTATACATGCAAAGCAACTCAGTGTGTCATAAAAAATGTTCACACTCATATGTTTATCACAGCATTAATCAAAAATAACTAAATTTCAGAAACAAAATAACTTTGTTCATCAGTAGATAAATGGACATAGAATATGTGGCAACATGGTATTATTTTCAAACCTTGGAAGAAATAAAATTTGACATTTGTGGCATCACTGGTGAACCTTAAGAACCTTATTCTAAATAATAATCATGTACAGAAAGGTAGATATAACATCTTCTTAATTATAAGGGAAATCTCAAGACATCATGGAAGTAGACAATAGCATTCTTTAGAGCCAACAAAGTGAGAGATTATTATGTTAGGACATGGACAGTTAAATAACTGCACAAAGTTTCTGAAAGAACCAAGAAATAAGATTAAGATTCCTTTCACAAAAAGTGACTATAGTCAATGATAATGTACTAGATATTCTAAAGTAAATAAAAGTAAATTTCAAAATGTCAACAAAATACAACTAGATGGCAAATAAGGTGATATTCATATGTTAATTATCTTGATTTAATTATTCTACATTATATACATGTTAAAACACCACAGTGTATCACAAATTGTAATTATGCTTTGTCAATTAGAAGGAACAAAAATTTTAAATAAAACATTTTCAAATAAATATACCATTCTTCATCTCTCCTGTGACGTGCTATAATTTTTTATAGACTTTTAAATATCATTTGCCTTTATTGAAAATTCATAGCATGCTAGTGTCTGTGGAAATGTCCTTTAGCATTACTTCAAATGATTTTTTTTTTTTTTTGGTTTTTCGAGACAGGGTTTCTCTGTGTAGCTTTGCGCCTTTCCTGGATCTCGCGCTGTAGACCAGGCTGGCCTCGAACTCACAGAGATCCGCCTGCCTCTGCCTCCCGAGTGCTGGGATTAAAGGCGTGCGCCACCACCGCCCGGCTCAAATGACTTTTTTACTTATTAACATAAAACCCTATGATAAACTCTTCAAATATATATTTATAATATGCTAATTCCATAAGACAGAATCATGACCTCTTTTTCAGTTAATTGTTGACAATTGTATATATGTATTGGTAGATGCATATATTTTCCTAAATATAACATGCTTAGTCTGCATAGTGATTCTTGTATGTATGTTTTCAGGGCTTATCACATGATATTGGGTAATCAATTGGTGTGCTCTTCCCTGAGCATCCATCTTTTAAATGCGTTCAGGGATTGAAACTCAGGTCCTGGGGCTTAGGTGGAAAGTTGTTTTACACACTGAATCATCTCCCTAGGCCCTACCTACCTTCTTAACAATAAGTCATTGACACATATGTGGTCACACAACCCAATATGGCATTTACAAAAATTTGACAATAGCAATGAGTTTCTCAAGATGTAACAACTAAATATTAATCCAAAATCAAATATATAATAATGCTGGGGTGTTTCTTGAGGCAACTGACTCTGTCCCATTGGATAACTTCACTCAGTCTTGGTTCTGAACATGCAGTAGGTGCACTTTGCTTTGCATGTGTCAACAAGGCAGAAGACAACCGTAAATGATGCCTGAAATACCTCAGCTCAGATTCTGTAAGTACGGAAAACAGTTTTAACATTTGCCTGGCATCATTCTCCAGTATGTGTCTAATTAGTATGCCTTCAGATCGTACTCTCATTAGAATGTGTGATTTTGAAATTGCTGTTGGAGTTGTTTTTTGAATTTCAGTAGAAAAAAAAATGTTGGATGATTTTTGTTTTGAAATTAGGTTAAGATTTTCCTTCTCTGAAATGGCCTCAAGTACACTTCAGCATTTAAAACATTGATTCATGTGACATGGTTGCAATAGTTAAACTTGTAAAATTGACTGGGCCTGGATCAACTAAGACACACCTTAGATTATTTCCTTACAAAAGTTAGCCAAGAAAAGAGGATCTTCCCCCAGAGATGATGGCATTGGCACTGATATAAGGAGGTCCAAATGAAAAAGCTACTGTTTTTGCTTTTTGTATTTTATTATATATAAATTATATATAATATATTATTTTATGCATATAGTATACAATATATATTATTTATATGTGTATTATATATATAAATTGTTTGCTTGTCTGTCCTCACCACTGGAGCCAATGATGCTGCTACCGCTCTTTGCTGTTATCATATCCCAGGTTATTGGCCTTCAAGTTTCTATAGAGGGAATCATGTGATTGGAATACTTGGCCCTGGGAAACTACTGTATATTAAAGACACGTATCTATGGAACTTAATCTAGCCACAGGAGAAAATTCTATCATATTCAGATGCCGAGTATGATTCAGACTCTGTATTTCAGGCTGGAAAATCTTGAATGACATGATAAACTTCTACATATTACAAAGACATTAGTCAAAAAAAAAAAAACAGCAAAGGCTGTTGTTGAGCCTTCGTTTCATCTAAATATGTTAGAGAGAGCAAAAAAATCATTATCACATGTTATATTTAAATAATGAGGTTTTTGAACATTTAAGCAACTTGGCAAAATTATTTTTACTATAGTATATAAATAGTATAGCATAGTAGTTTCATTATGACATTTTTTTTTTTTTGGTTTTTCGAGACAGGGTTTCTCTGTGTAGCTTTGCGCCTTTCCTGGAACTCACTTGGTAGTCCAGGCTGGCCTCGAACTCACAGAGATCCGCCTGGCTCTGCCTCTCATTATGACATTTTTACATTTATAAAATTTACCTTGAGAATAATCACAGGCCTCTTAAGCACTCTCTGTCCCTCTTTCCCATTTTTCTTTGAAGAAATGTGCTAACGACTGGTGTGGGGAAAGAGTTTACATGCAAACATTTTGACTTCAATTCTGAGAATTCTTTAACATTTTATTAAGTATATTTAGGTTTTGGTATTTTGGGGCTTTTGTGTTGGGTATTTTGTTGTTGTTTGTGTGTGTGTGTGTGTGTGTGTGTGTGTGTGTGTGTATGTGTGTGTGTGTATGTGTGTATACATGTGTATCCATTCTCCTTACTCTATTGTTTGTTACTTGTTTATAAAATGCTAATATAGTAGCATTAATGTATGGAGGGTAAATACTATCAAGTTGACAAGATAGACACCTAGGAGGCACACCTTTGAACAGGTCTGTGAAGTGTTTTGTTTTTTATTTTTTTTTTATTGCTTTCATTGCGGTAAGAATATACAACCTAAATACAGGCATCTGCATTCCATGGACTTGTGCTCTGGACTGCATAGAGAGCAAACAACATAATAATTCATCTCTCTACCTGAGGACCAGCCGCCTCCCTCTCCTTCCTCTGGTGTTCTGTACTCTCAAACTGTAATCCGAACTAAAGCCTTCTTTCCTTAAGTTGTTTTCGTCAAGCATTCTGACACAGCAAGAGAAGTAACAAGGACAGTGCAGGAACTTAACACTTTCTAACTGACTGCTCAACTCTCTCTCTTTACTGTAACCCTAAAAGTCAAGAATAATTTTCTTTATGTCCTTCATGATCTGGCATGGGACATGCCCATAACAGTCCATGGATAACGGTTCATTGATTTCTAGTTTGCTTCTATTAGTGATGTCTGGGGAATCCAGACTGATGAGGAGTCATATGAAATTATATACATTTCAAATCACTCTTTATGCTGATGATTAATGAAAGTATAATTATCTAAAACTACCAAAGCTTTATTCCATACCCTTTAGTTGTATAGAAAACTTTGATAATTGAGAAACAGAATTATTATCAACTCTTTGGCTGTAGGTGTACATTGGATGAGACTTGGAACTTGGACATGTCAGTGTTTCCAGCCTCATCTAAATTGTGTTTAGAAAGCATTGATCAGAAAGAATAATTGTGATGAAGGCATCCTTATACACAATTACCTGGAATGTAATCAGCAGTTTAAAAATAACACCTATATTACAGATGGTACTACTTAAGATGTATTCATTATATTTAATATGTCTGTATTAAAATTGAGGGCTAGAGACAAAATTCTGTAAAGTATGCATAGCCTGGATATGATATACAATAAAAAAGTGCAATGAAAATCACACTATGTGTCATAAATCTATTATGCTGAAATGTTTCAGACTACAAAATATGCAAATCCCAGGATGGTACTACCATATAAAAAGCAGAACACAATAATTCTAAAGTCATGAACTTGTAAAGGAATGGCATTTGTTTTCACTTTGGCAAATCAAGAAGCAAATAAACCGGAAACAATACTTTGGGGAAAGATTGGCCATTACTCTGACCTACATAGGTAAATCAGATGTTCTTAGGCAAATGCTCTCATCCAACTGTAGATAGATGCTCAGCACATTGTAAAACTACAGGAAAATCTCAAGAAAGTTAAGATTTTTGAGTTATTAGATGCAGTCATTAGCAATATTCAGAAATACTCTGACAGCTTTCACTACAATTTCCTCTTCTTTTGTTTAAAAAAAAAAAATTCCACTCTGAGGATATGCATTCAGCTAGGTTATAATTAAGGAGGCTGTCAAAAGGTATTATGTATCATCAGCAGCTTACTGTCTTAAGGTAGGCAGAGAGGAGCAGTGCTACTCTTCTCCGTCTAATCAGGTCAAAGTGATGGCAGCCTTAATTAAAGTTATGGTCACGACATCGCTTTAAGCCTGGAATAGTGCGCCATGTCAGATGTTTGCTCTTGCATCTTTTACTTTAACCTTATTGAGGAAGTGGAAATGTTTTGATTCATAAATTGGCAAGCATCTAATAATATGTGTTGTAAGAATATCCTTGTATGCATTTAGCAACCAGTGATTGGTGGACTACTTACCAATTTTACCAAAATGATTAAAGTCTGACAGACTTCTTAAATCATCAGATGATGGATACATATGAAATATAATCACAGCTCAGTACATAAAGGTCAGAACAATTAAATATATATGGGGTGTAATTTCCCCCATTAACAGTTATTTTCATTAGAACATGATAATTCAGTAAATACATATTTTTCTCAAAATTATCAGATAATTGATTATAAAGATGGTTTTGGCTTATTACTGAAAGAATTAAGCTTGGGAGAGCATTTATCTTTTAAACAGGTTCTAAACATATACTGATCTGATTTATACATTACAGATGATACATGACTTTCAATAAGGTCTTATAACGAGTATGTTTTATATGCAACAAATGTTCTTTTAATTGAGAAAATTATACATAATTCTGAATTATTTTTAGATAGATTGATCTCTTACATTTTTATACATTTACTGTCCCTGCACAGATTTTTCAGGGGAGAGAGAGTCAGAGTGGAATAAGAAGCTTATCTCAACAAGATAAACCTTGCTTCTCACAATAAATTTTATTGGTCCCTTTAAAAAAATTCATTATTTAAAAATAAATAATGTTGGTTTTATGGTGGTAATTTACTCACTTGATTTATGTTAATTTTTCAGGAAATTAGGCTCACCCCTTTAAAGAAACACTTCTTATTACAAACTGACTTTCAGGTCATAGCATATGCAGCTTAAGATAATAAGGCTAGCAATTACTTTTCTATTTTGACACACTAGTCAGAGAGCATTGTGTTGCATTTAATGAAGCAGACCATTTCTGCCTTTAGGATGTATGCAGGCAGACCTTCTTTTAGGAGGCTTAACTGTTCATTATATACTAGTGATCAATCAGAATGACCAGAGAGTTCTGGAAAATCTACTTTGCTTTTCCAGCAGCACTCTTCCCTTTGTTTCTGATTATTTTTCTGCATCCAAGTTTCCAGGGAAATTTTTTATTTTCTCCTAGAACTTGTGACTTAACCTCTGCAGAGGAGTTAAAGGGAGAACAACGCATGATCATGTGCACAGGTCTATGCCAGAGATCAGAAAGGATAGGAGTTCAACTACTTCCCATGGGTTTTATTCACTGTTGACCTTCCAGCCAACCTGAGCTCTCAAATTTCCCAATAGCAATACTCTAGAACCTCACTGTATCTAATTTATGTTTAATATTTGTCTTCACAGGACGTTGATAAATCTTTACTAAACTGTAAGTCTTTATCCATTCATAGGTTTCAGAACATTTAGATTGTTTCCATTCCTAAGTCATTGTGAATAAAGTGGCAATAAGCATGGTCGAGCAAGTATCTGTGGAGTACGATATTGAGGCCTTTGGGTATAAGCCAATGAGTAGAATAGTTAGGTCATATGGTAAATTTATTTTTTGCTTTCTAAGACTATTCCGCATTGATTCCAGAGGGCGTGTACCAATTTGCAATCCCAGCAATGGTGAATGAGAGTTTTGTTTTCTCTACACACTCTTCAGCATTTTTGGTTGGCTGTTTTGTTGATCTATGCAATTCTGACTGGAATGTGTCATGTAAAAGTTGTTTTGAATAGTCTTCCCCTAGCAAGAGCACACCAATTTATTATCTATTACCCAAGTGTCAGCCTAGAGAACATACATACAAATAACATAATATACACTGAACAGATTATATTAATGCTTTAAGGAAAAACAAGTATCTACATATATTTATATTCATGTAACAATTATGAAAAAATTGCACTTGGATTAGAAAGAGAGTAAAGTTAACATATGATGAGGTTTGGAGGAGGAAGGGGAAGGGAAAAGTGATGTGATTGTATCATAATCTCAAAAAGTAAAAGAAATTTAAAAGAAGCTGAGAGTCTACTTCAGAATTTTTAAGCTGACTTTGTAACATATGACAAAACACATCTTAGATAATTTTAAGTCAAAGATTACAGAAGAGAGAAACAAAAGTATCCTGTTCTTTACTTTAAAGAAATTTTGGTGTCCCATTGAGAAATACTTCTAAAGATGACAGAACAGTCAAGTTACCCATGTTTTGAGCCTTCAATCTGAACAAAATTAACAGTAAGTATCACTTGCCCTGCAGGGATGGAACAGTTTAAATAATGCATTTTTTGCATACTCAACAGCTTCTAATGATCTAGATTCAATTCCTTATCATTCATCCCTCTATCAGAAGTCGTTTGGTGGTCTAACTCTACCCTCTTGTACCCTCTTTTTCAAGTCAAAACCACTGGTATGAAGCATGGCTGTTTTCCCTAGACATGAGTCCTACACAGGTGCAAAGATAAAGGTGATCCCTCATTCACTGAAAGTATGAAGGTCATGTCTTTGATGTTGAGGCTTAACTCCACAGTGCAAACTGTGCTACACGTCTGGCATCTAGGAGAATAAAGGGGGATCTCTTAGCTAGCTTGCCAATATATCCAGGCATTTCTTTCATGTAAAAGTCGCCTTGAAATCCAAGTGCTAACATATCCTATCAATTTGGTAAAAATTCAAATGTTTTGATACTCTCAAAGAAATTCCTCTGAAGCACAAAATATTGTTAATTTTGATAAAGCTTTTTCCGGATGTGAAGAATGGAGAAAAGAGAAGAAAAATATAAGCCAATCTTGGAAAATATGCATTTTTCATATAAACTTGAAATTCCATTTTTTTCACGTGTTGTCCTACCTTTAGAATTTTATTTCTGATCACTGGAATTAAAGGGTTGGAAATGTATTCAAATATGTAATCCAAACAGACCTTTGTAAGTTTCAAAGATTTTGGTCAAGTAATCACTCCTCAATTTAGCCAAAGGTATTCTAAGGTTAAAATATTTTTAAAGCATAGTTGTTCAGGTATTATATATCAAATGGACTATTCACTCAAAAAGAGCATTAGATGAAAATCATAAAGTCAGATGAATGAATTATTGTTTCAGATGACCAATTAGGAAGTACTTGCAGAAGCAACAGAAATCAACTTCTTAAACAAGTAGGGAAACAAAATGTGAAAATACTGGTGGCATTTGCACCCATAACTAAGGATCTGCACAATGTATTTTTACAGAGTACATAAACATGCCGGTGAATCTCATACTGGGTAATTAGAATGCAGTGGTGAAAGAGACAACGGTCCAAGCTTGGACAACGGTCCAACGTGTCTATAGCAAAGGCACGACGAGAGTATGGGAGGTAACAACTGTATGGTAGGGAAACAACTGAAATTCTGAGAGATGGGTAAGTAAATGTGTAACACTGGTACATCATAAAGCTTTTCCCAGTGAGATCTAAGAATTTTATCCCAGCTAAGGAAAACCAGAATATGTGGTCAAGTCTACCCTGTTGAAAGCCTCATCAACAAGTAAATATCTAAAATTTATTTTATAATATACTTTTAATGAAGAACAAATGGATGTTTTAAAATTCTTATCCTTATGAGATGGATCAACATTTGCCACCAAATCTGATGACCTAATCCTTAGTTTCCACATGGTGGATGGAGAGAACTAAGTCCAGGGAACTGTCCTCCACCCTCCACAGACATACTATGAGGCATACATTCATCCCTTCCACACAAATGTACACACACAGATGTAGCTAGAATTTCCTCTGGTCCTGCCTGGGCCCTGCAGTCCTGTGACCTGCTTATAAAATAATCACACAGAAGCTTAATATTATTTATAGCTGCTTGGCCATTAACTCAGGCCTATCACTGACTAACTCTTACATTTAAACTCAGCCCATTTCTGTTCATCTATTTGTTGCCATGTTTTCCATGTCTTTACCTGTGTATCATTACATGCTGCTCCCTGGGTAGCAGACTGGCATCTTCTGACTCAGCTTTCCTCTTCCCAGAATTCTTCTTGTCTGCTTATCCCACTTATACTTCTTGCCTGGCTACTGGCCAATCAGAGTTTTATTTATCAACCTATCAGAGCAACACATTCACAGCATACAGAGCAATATCCACAGCACTAATCTCTTTCTAAAAGAAGAAAGAGGGATATGGTATAGAAATGTAGAATATAGATATGATAGGATGAAAGGGTAGATTAATGAACCTACTTTTAAAGAGCAACAACTTGTTTAAAATGTTTTACATTGCTATGAGTTTTAGTTTATTAATACAAATTTAGGGTTTATTTTGTTATACTATAGATATTTCTACTCTCCTTTAAGGTATTATGTTTATGTAACTCATTTAAATTGTAAAGGATAATTAAGAAATACAGATTAATATTTAGTCTTCTGTGATAGTCACATTTATAGTCATGCTAAGTTTTCTAAGTATACAAAGATATAATTCAATTAGGTAGGTAATCTTCAAACACTTCAAAGACCTACAGAATATGACTTTTAAAATGTTTTAAAAACTTAGACTTTCTGGACAGTGAGACATGTCTGCTCCTGGCAGCACCAATTTACTTCAAAGAGAATGATGGGCATCGAAGACACTCCATATGGTATTTATCTTCTTCTTGGCAAAAATAGCCATTTGGACAAGAAACTGTTCTTGCCTGGACTGCTTAACAAAATGTTGTATTGACTGGATGCAGGACCCGTAGGAAGGTGACCACTGAACTTTGTAAGTTGAGATGGTCTTTCAGGTTCCTGCTTTGCAGAAGAAACTGCCAGACATTCTACAGGACACAGAGGGAAAAAGTGACTGAGAGACTAGGCCTATGGGCTGAAGATGGATGCCCAAATGTTACAGAGGAACTTTGGATGACTGTCCAGGCAGGCAGCTGTCTCTGTCATTCTAGATTTTTGGAAGTTGCTTACAATGTTCTTCATGTTTACTTAGATAATATTGTATCCTTCTGAGGTCTTTGATGTAGTTGAAGACTAGATAGTTGTGATTATGGTTTTCCTTTGTTATGATAAGAGATAAGGTAGATATGAAACCTTGGACTCACAAATACAGGATAAACAAAATATTTTCTTTAATTTTGCTAAATAGACTAGATATTGTAACTGTAATTCTTGCTTGATAACTGTTTTGTTATGTGTAATTTTGCTATGTTGGAGTTGAAATCTTCCTTTTTGAAAAATAAAGAAAAGAGGAAGTGCTGTGGATATTGCTTTGTATGCTGTGAATGTGTTGCTCTGATAGGTTGATAAATAAAACTCTGATTGGCAAGTAGCCAGGCAGGAAGTATAGGCGGGATAAGCAGACAAGCAGAATTCTGGGAAGAGGAAGGCTGAGTAAGGAGACACCAGCCTGCCACCTGGGGAGCAGCATGTAATGAGGTACTGGTAAAGCCACAGAAAATGTGTCAACATGTAGATGAACAGAAATGGGCTGAGTTTAAATGTAAGAGTTAGTCAGTGGTAGGCCTGAGCTAATGGCCAAGCAGTTATAAATAATATTAAGTCTCTGTGTGATTATTTTATAAGCAGGCCACGGGACTGCAGGGCCCAGGCAGGACCAGACAAACTTTAAGCTACACACAGGTACAAACAAACAATAAATTAAATTACTAAAATGTAATTTCAAAAACTCTCCCATCCCATAAGGGAACTGTCATGTTGGCAAAATACACATTCAAGAAGTAGAGGAAATATAGCTTTTCTTTTTCTTTCTTTCTTTTTCTCTTTTTTTTTCTTTAATTTTCTGAGACCTGTCCTGAAACTCACTCTGTAGACCACGCTGCCATGGAACTTAGAAATCCACTTGCTTCTGCCTCCTGAGTGCTGAGATTAAAGCCATACACCACCACCACCCAGCTGGAGGTATACCTTTTAAATAAAGTAATTACAATGCTTTGAAAGCTGTAGATAATGTAGCCACAATGGTCTAGGTATTATTGGCCTGTGATCTTTGTAGAGAGATTGGTGACAACAGTTCTTCATCATGGAAACATTGGGGATAGTAAAACGGTCTGTTTTTCTAAAGGACCTACTGAAAAAATTACTTCACTCCCTAACCTTAAGCTAGGTGGACTGGTTTGGTTTTCTACAGTACCACACACACTTCCATAAGTTTCTGCTTGCACATTGTATTCACAAGAAAAGAGTCCTGCAGTCCCAGGAGCTCATCCTTCCCGGTAATTTATGGGTTCTTTCCCATGGCTTAGTATCCTACCTTAGGGGCTCTCACACATTTAAGTTCTTACCCTCAGTTCATCCACCTCTCTGTTTGGATGAAAACGTGAACAAAGTTAAGATATGGGAAATATTTTCAACTCCAAGCCCTTTTCACTAAGTGGGCATCAGAATTAAATCTTTGTGTTGTTCTTTGGTAAAAGACTTTGTCTCTTGTAGATTCTATGACTGAGTCTGTTTTTGTCTTCTTGAATCCTCCTCATGGTTTTCTTTTATAGAAAGGGGTTCACATTCTATTTTATGAAATCACCATGTGAACTCTCCAACAAACTCCAAGTATTCCTTTATGCAACAAGCTGGTATAAATTGCTAAAGCCTGATAGGATAGTATCAGTGGGCAAAACAGAGTTCCTACCTTCAAGTAATTGCATGAAACTTTAAAGGAACAAAGCAAATACTGGCACGATTCACTCAAAAGGGCAATAGGAGTAGATAGTGAGGTAGTTATGCTGCGTTCTTATCACTGCCTATCATTCAGTAATCAAAGATTAACCAAACCAAATGGGGGCAGTTTCTTTTGTGGAAGTCATATTGAGTTCTGGGAAGATGAAGTCATCCCCCAATGTGCCTAGATTTCTAACTAGGACATGTAGACAAAACAAGAAGTGTGACATTCATGGAGACAGAGAACACAGGAGAAAAATCAAGTTTGAGGTAAAATGTAAAAAGTTCACACATATTTAATAACAATTGTTTATATGCTCATATAAGACATTTTATGATCTCAGATCTCCTCAATCTTGCCTGTGTCTTGTTGGAGCTTACCCTCCAACAGTGGTTGTAGGTGACAGTCTTCTTAGAGTCCTGACATAGTAACTTCAAGCTAATGTGAGCACTCTGTAGCTTCCCTATTGACATTGCTGTAGGACATTTCTCAGCAACCAGCTGTGTCAATTGAAGAATATTAAAATATGAAATACCTTGTATGGGAGGACTGAGCTTGTAGATAATGTGTCAGCCTTTTGCCTCACAGGCATCTCCTCAGGGGTATTTAAAAACACAATTTATAAAGCAGTTGGGGCAAAATTTTTAATAAGAACAATTTTCTCACTATATTAACTACTTTTCTAATTGTTGTGACTAATACTCGACAGAAAGAAACTTAAGGAGACACTATTTATTTTGATTTGCAATTTAAGAAGTGGGAAGTCCACTATTGATAGGAAAGACATGAGGGAAGAAATATAAAATCACACAAAAGAGTGAGAATGGACAATGGGACCAGACTACCAAAGCTCATAACCTGGCCCAAGTGACTCACTTCCTCCACAGCCCAAAGATTTCACAACCTTCCAGACCACCTCCACCATCTGGAGATGAGTATACAGCAAGAACCTATGGGAGACACTTTCCATTCCAGCCACAATACACATCCAGTCACTAGCTTGAAAATTAATTCTTGCAAATATCTTTCCTTCCTCATCGGGCACGCTCTTCTACCTCTATTTTGCTCTACAATGTAATACTACCTAATGATGAAATAGAGTATAAGACCCTAACGTCTAGTTCTAGTTTCTGAGGAAGGGGATTCCTAAATGTGTCCTAATATTGGAATGCGGAGATAGTCTTTCCCTGTCCCAGTAGATAGTAGGAAACCAACATTAGTGGGGAGGTAATGATCCCTGGAATATACTTGCATCATAATTACTTAGCCTCTTTCCTAGGGATAATTAGGAAAAATTCAGATAAGAAGTGCAGCTTGTGGGTGTGTGGCAGCTGTGATACTGACAGACTTGAACAAGGATGATTATAAGAAGTTAGTACTGGCCTCGCTTATTTTAACTGCAATGAATGCTTGTGAGAGGAAAATGATAAGCTGAGGGTGTCACCCTGCCAATTTAGAAAATCATGAAAGTGATACTGTGCACACTAAGCAGAATATTGAAAAGTCTTGTGGCAGATTTAGCTTTTGACTGTAACAAAAAGAATACCAGGTCTTACTCTAATGGTGACAGAATTCCAAAAGACTGACCAGAAATGCAGGGTGACTCTGAAAGGGAAGGTTACCACCACTAACAGAATATTGTTTGTGAAATCCCACAGATAAATATGTTTAAATTGGGGATGGTAGTTATGAAGAGAAATCGTGTTATAGAAATTAGTACAGAACATTTCTAGATGGCAGAAGTATATAAATTGAATGAGAAAGATAGTTATATTACCAACAATTTCTATTAAATTAATGCACTATCTCTAATGTATACTGCAACTGACAGATGGAAGATGTAAGCATTCCTTGCTGCTTTGTGATAGAAGAAAAAACGTAGCTCTGGCTTGACAGTAGACTATAGTTAGCAAATGTTAGTAGTGGACCAAGCCAGTTAGTTGTAAACCATAGTCCCATTGGAAGTACCCTGAAGAAAATGCAGTGGACAATAGGTCGTGAATTGGATAATACCTCCCTTTGTACACATTTTTGTCCAATATAATTTAAGGGAAGAATGATATAAGTAGTCTTACCCACAAAGTCATCTTTCTATCTCTCTCTTGATTTTCACACCAGAACTGATTATTGTAGGAACTTATGTCAGCCTTCATATATCTTTGTTACAAATTCAAAGATAACACATAGTAAGATATAGTGAAATGAATTCTACTTATAACATGTTCTATATAAGAAATGTCTTGAAATCTCAGTAGCTCATTTGCTTCTACCAATATCTGATTGTGCTTTGTGCTTGTAGCTCTGAAATGGTAACCACTCAGCTTAGCTCTTGATAATTTTCTGTGTGGTTCTGTCTTCTTGGACACTATCTGTGCTTCACTATATACCTATTATTCTAATATGCCTTTGTGAAAAATCATCCAGTGATATATTTTAGAGCATGTTTACTCTACTCATGCTACCACAAGATAATAATCATGATATTTTTTCAAATAACACTTATTGTTTTGTTGTCCATTTAGAAAGTAAAATGTACATAACTATTTTATACTAGAAATGGAGGTTATTATTTTATTGTCATACATTAGAATCTTACAATATTTTAATTATTATTCATATACATGTTATTCCCATGGAATTTGACATGCGAATATTGGAAGTGGTCTCTAATTTATGAACTTTTCATTTTGGCATGTTGCAAATGTGATACCTATTTAATAAAAAGCATACTTTGATTTTTAAATGCTGCTGGTTGTCTAGACAATCTTGTATAATACAAAACTCTGTCAAGGTAGTGAGCAGCAAAAGCAGAGTGCCGCAATTTTCAGTCAGCCACACACAATGACCAGAGAAAAACCCAGCACTTGGCAGTGCACTGTGCTTTTAGGCTGTGAGGTTCTGCAGGATCAAATATATTAAATGCAGTCTGAACCTCCAATATTTTTAAATTGTGATTAACTTACCAAGACATAACTTCATTGAAGGTAAAATTATACCTGCATATGTACTGAAAAATTAAATGGACAATTAACTTCATCTTTAAATAATACACTAAAATGACCAAGAGGCATTAGTGAAGAAATAGATACAAATATACAGAAGATGATATAGATAGATAGATAGATAGATAGATAGATAGATAGATACATACATACATACATACATACATACATACATACGTAGGTAGGTAGGCAGAAAGGTAGATGATAGATACATAGATACGTAGATACATAGACAGATGATAGATAGAGAGATGATAGATATAGAAAGATGAATAGAGAGATGATAGATAGATAGATAGATAGATAGATAGATAGATAGATACATACATACATACATACATACAAAGGTAAGTAGGCAGAAAGGTAGATAGATAGATAGATAGATAGATACATACATACATACATACATACATAGATATATAGACAGATGATAGATAAATAGATGATAGATATAGAAAGATGTATAGATAGATGATAGATAGATAGATAGATAGATAGATAGATAGATAGATAGTTCTGTTGAATTGTTACATACCTTAAATTCAATTTTTCAGCTACCCCAAGGAAATGAATCCTAAAGCCGGCTAAGACGTCCACTTCAGTAGGACTCCTTATCAAATCAAATAACTTCTTGTTTTCCTCCCAAGAAGAGCTCTTACCATTTTAAGAATACTACTTAATCATCTAGGTACAGATTGTAGCTCACACTTCTTACATGTAGGTAACAGAATTTCGTGTTGAAAGAGGAACTTCCACATGCAAGCTTTTCAGCTTAACATTATCATATACCAAAGGACATATTTTGCTCTTAACTCTTTCTAATTAGAAGGTGCATACAGAAAGGTATTAAATCTTTTAATATCCTAGAATATTATTAAATTTTCATGATTTCAAGCCTTTACATATACTATTCTCTCTTCTTACAGTATTTTAACATATTTCTTCAAAATTCAGCTCGAATATCACTTCCTTTGGAACCCATGTTCAAATTTAAAAGTAAAAATGAAAATGTTTGAAAGTCCTGTACCATCTACCCCTAAACTCATAACTGCTTTTTTGCTCAGCACTCCAAATCTTAAAACCATTACAAATATCACATTATTAAAAAAAAGTCATTGTTTTCTGGTGGTGTCCTAGACCCCTCTGACTTCTACAATCCTTTCCCCACCTCTTCTGTAGGATTCCCTGAGCTCTGCCTAATGTTTGGCTGTGGGTCTGCATCTGTTTCGATCAGTTGCTGGATAATGCCTCTCTGATGACAATTGGCCTAGGTATCAATTTATGAGTATAACAGAATATCATTAGGAATCATTGCATTGACATTATTTTTTTCCTCCAGCCATGTTTGATTCTATCCTAAGTCTCTTGGTCATCCAGCCTGTGGGTCCTGGTCTTAACTGCAACTTGATATACCATGTTTTGTTGATATCCATGGGACACCTGCCCTTTCCTGAACTGAAACAGAAGAGTAGATTGGGAGGTGGGAAGAGAAGGGGGTTGTGAGGAAGAATTGGGAGGAAAAGGGGAAGAGGAACTGCAGCTGGATGGAAAATAAATGAAGAAAAATTTTGAAGAGGGTTTTTGGTTTTGTTTTTACCGTTGACGTTGGCATCATGTGACTATCTTAACTAATTACCTCAAATTGCCAACTTATAACAACAGAAATGTGCTCTCTCCTAGCAGTGGCAGTGAAACCTAACCTTCACTTAGCCCAGCAAAGCTTGAGCCAGGCCCGCACTTCTCAATGCTCTTGGAGAATATCTGTCCCCTGCTCTTTCTCACATCTGGTGACTTTGGGCATTGTCTTATTCCTATTTTCAAGGACAATGTTTAAAAAGTACTGTCTGCTCCATCTCTACATTGTCTTCTCCGTGTGTGACACTCTTCATTGCATAATTTTTATGTTGATTTTTATTAGATTGAGGACCCACTTAATCCCAGATATTCCTTCCATCTCATGATCCCTCACGTAATCCCATTTTTCAAGCCTTTGTCTTATTATATTTACTAGTTTCATGGTTTAGAATCATTGCCTGTTTTAGCAGTACTCCATCTACTTCAACATTGTTTTCGGAAAATTGTGGCATAGTTCAAAACTTGCACTCAATGTCCCAATGACATTTTTTTTATTAGCTTCTTAGGAAATTATAATTACTAAATTCAAAAGATCTATCTCATGTATTTTACTTCTGAATTTTCATTCTTTTGGTTCATAACATAGGATGCAGATTATGTGAAATGAGGATGAGTTTGGTCCACTTTTAAAGTTGAGAAAAAGTTGTCACTCAGTACTTCTTGAAAATTGAAAGGAGACAGGTAAGGTAGAAGAAAAAGTAGAGAAAGGAAGTTGAAAAGTAGAGAGAAGAATGATTATATATTAAAATTTACTCTTTTCATTGTGGTTTCATAACAAAATTTGACCCTGTAAGTGAATAAAATATACAAACAATAAACAACAAATAAGCAAGCTGGAAGCTGTAGACATCTATAGAACACTCCACAGGAAAGAGCCACCATTTCTATCCAGACACACAAAGATCATTCTCAAAAGGAAATGATGTTTGAAAATCTACAGTAACATTCAATGAATTAAAGAAACTGAAATAGCACAAAAATGTTCTGTAAATACAATGATCTAAATTAGGCACTAAAAATAATAAAAAAATGACCATTTATGTATATAGAAATTAATCATTTTATTTCTAAGTAAATAAATCAGAGAATATATCATAGGGAAATTGTAAAAGAAATTTTCAACATAAAATTTAGGAGAAGGAAGAAAAAAGAAAACTACTTGTTAAAATGGCAACTTACAAGTGTAAATGCCTACATTTAAAATAAAATTACAAATCAATATACAATCTTTCACCTTGTTCAAAAATTCAGATCAGAATATACTATATAAAAATATTTTCTCAAACAAAAGTTCAAGATTGGTTTATTATATGAAAACTATCTATGTGACATACATATTAATATCAAAATGACAAAGCCATATAGATCATCTCCACAAATGAAATAAAATGTATTGGATAACATTGAATACACACACACACACACACACACACACACACACACACACACACACACACACACAGCATAAAACTCAATTAATGACATAATTATCACTAAAATGAATAGTTTTTTTCTAAAATCAAGGAAAGATACTTCTACTGAACAGTTTGTACAAGTAAGAAAAGTTGACATTCAGATTGGAAATAAAAAAAAGTAAAATTTTCTCTGTAAGTATGCCATTATCCTGTATTGAATAATGGAAGGTCTTGCCTATTATGATTCTTTATAGAAAACCTGTTAAAATTAATAAAAGAGTTCAGCATGTAGCAGCATACAACATATGAAATGTAATTTATTTCTATATACTAGTAATGAACAATTCAAGTGAAATTGAGAAAACATTTCTACTTGAAATAAAATTGAAAATAAATGAACTTCTTTTGTACTTTTTTTTCAGACTTGTAGACTAAAAGAATCACAATAAATGGTTAAAGGAAATTACAGAATATTTCCACATGTAGAAATACATAGTTTTGAATTGATAGACTTGCTTCCTATGAAACTTGTGATTTCTCTCCTGAAATTGAAATGGTCATATAAAACTTAGATGGAGACTTAGGTATCTTAACAACAAAATGCATGTATATTTTAGTTTGGTTTTTGAAACTGGAACATTTATTCTGTGAGTGGTTGTTGAAATACTCAAGATGACCTGAATACGGCAACAGCTGCCCTCTTGGGTTAGATGTTGTTCCTCCACAGAATCAATGTCTGAAACCGCAACAGACTACTTTCGGTGCCTTACTTGCCCAGTCCAGGTAGTGTTTTGTCACTGAACCTTGGCACTCTAGGTATGCTTTCTCTTGTACTTGGAAGCTTAGCCACATTTGCCAAGGTCAACATCTGAAGGTGGCAGACCTTGGAGCCACAGCGGTGGCTCTATGTGCTCATCTTACTGTGATGGTTTCCAAAGAATGATGTTCTTCTGTCACTTTGCTTCTGCCACCAAGGCCAAAGAGACTAGAAGAGAAAAACTTCTGCTACTCTATCCCAAAAGGTTTATTTTAAGGAACAAAGTAGAAGTATTCACTTTCTGATTTCCAAGTCTATTCCATTATAGTATGGTAATTAAAGCACATAACCTTTTCTATTATTTCTTTACTGAAAACTTTATACACATACAGAATATTATGATAATATCTGCTCCCTATTCCTTCCTCCTACTCCCAGCACATCTCCCTCCAACTTCACATCTCTTTATTCACAGTATTTATTATTACTATTGTTTTATTGTAGCACATTGAATCCAATTAACGCTCTCTACATACACATACCAGGGGAGTCACATATAGGGGCATGGGCAACACATGAGTGGCCACTTCCCCAGCAAAAAGTGGCTTTCTCTCCTCTAGTAGGCTATCAACTACAAATAGCCCATCTGGGGGTGGCATCTGAAGAGACCTTCCTTCTTCCATGCTGGCTTTTTTAAAAAATGGTTTGATGTTGTGAAGAAGGTCTTGTGCAGGTAGCCACAGTGTTGTGAATTCATGTACATAACAGTCATATAGTGTCCAGAGGACAGAATTTCACAAACAGTGCTCCTTATCCTCTGACTCTTAGGTTCTTTCTGTACTACTTGTCAGGATATGTCCTGAATCTTGGGATGGGAATAGTAAGGTTGAAAAACACATCTCTTCTACGGTGAAGGGCTTACTTTACCTTATTCTCAGCACTTTGAACAGTTATATGCCTCTGTATTAACCACTATCAATTGCAATAAGAAGCATCTTTTACCAGTTTGAAGGTAACATAAATCTATCAATAAAAACACAAATATTTAGAAGGCAATTTGACAACATGACCACTAAGCAAAACAATACCAACCGATTCTCCCCTGAGGCCTATAAATCCCCTAGCCATTTTTAAAATCATGTTTACAGAATCAGGAATGGATTGTCTCCTGTGGTTCAGGCCTCACATTCAACCAAGAGAGTGATTGGTTACCTCCATAAAGGAAAAGAGGCACAGTTTTGTCAATGGAAACATCTTGTCTGGTAGGTCTGTAATATGAGTCAACAACATGGCTTATTTTTCTTCTCTTGATGAAAAGTCGTGCCCCTCTCTTTACCCTATTTATAGCACATTATAAAAGACTTTGGCAAAGCCATCTATGACCACAAACCGGTTCTTGGATCAGTGGTAATGAGAGGAAAACTTAGGTGCCAATTTTGGATAATGAGCTTGCCTTTCTGCCATTTCTGGAAAAAAACAATTCAAACTCTGTATTTTTATTTCAGCCCTTGTTTGTGCATAATACTCATTTAAGACAAATTTAAACCAACTGAGATCAACAAAGAGAACAAGTCATGTCTGCCTGGAGTATATTGGTCTAAGATTATCAGTAATAGCAATAAAATAACAGTTGTAAAGGCCATTATGGATTCAAATGAGCTTCCACAAATAAAGGCACATTTGAATTATACATCTCTCAGATATTATCTTATTTCAAAATTATTTTTATCTAGTTATTAATACTTGTACAGTAATTATATGCTGGGGATTGTACCCAAGTAGTGATACTCGCAAGGTAAATGCTTGATTACTAACCTATATACCCAGCCCTCTCTCCCTTTGTTTGTCTAAAGAAAATCTCAAAAGGCTCAGAATTTAAAAAAACAAAACATTGTTGACATTTCAGCTGCTTAGTCTGCTAAGCATCTTGGCACTTTTTTTCAGATGGTTCACAATGATACCCACCTCACAATGTTCCCAGCTTTTTTAAATCTCCTTTTGATTGCTCTCTGAGTCCAGTGATCATCTGGAAAAGGTATAGGATATAGCATTAGTGATGAGGCATTACAACAAACTACACATTAAAAATAGTGTCTGTTATTGATCTGCTGTGGATGGCTTGCACTAAGGGCAATAGAGAAAGTTGTCATGTTGCAGAAATCCTGTGAAGAACCTCCTGAGCTATGATGAGAAGCAGAGGCCTGTGTCCAACTCTCTCCAAGAAACTGAATTCAGACAACAGGTGTTTAGAAGTCGAGAGATCAGCTTTGCTTGAGTCCTGAGATAGCTCTGCCGTTGTAACCAACCCCAAAGTCTAGTAGACTAGCATTATAACACTACATTATTAAACACTTTCCTTCTTCTTCCTTAGGAAGACCCCATAGTTTTGCAACAACACAGAACATTTTAGTAATAATGATGTTGAGATTAAAAAATCTTTTTCAGAGAGACTAAGCATCTAAAATAGTAGCAATTTTTTTTGGGGGGGGCGGTTTCGAGACAGGGTTTCTCTGTGTAGTTTTGGTGCCCATCCTGGATCTCACTCTGTAGACCAGGCTGGCCTCAAACTCACAGAGATCCACCTGGCTCTGCCTCCAGAGTGTTGGGATTAAAGGCATGCACCACTGCCACCGGGCAATAGTATCAGTTTTACAGTTTGTTACTCCATATCTGATTTTATTGACAGTCTCTCAAATTTGTGAATTTTGCCTTGACAAAATGAAATGAATATTTCTTCTTCTTCTTCTTCTTCTTTCTTCTTCTTCTTCTTCTTCTTCTTCTTCTTCTTCTTCTTCTTCTTCTTCTTCTTCTTCTTCTTTTTCTTCTTCTTCTCCTCCTCCTCCTCCTCCTCCTCTTCTTTCACCAAGTTCTTATAGGCAATACATTATTTTCTTCTGTTTGCCTATTAAGCCACTATGGATTCCATGATTTGTAATAAAACAAATTCTCTAAGCTGCTTATGCTCTTTGGTCTGTGGCTCTCTTCCTTTCTGCAGAGTTAATGATGTAGATTAGGTTATCCCTGATTTCTCTAACTCATTATTTGTTGTCACATTTATCTCTAACCACAGCTGAGGAGCTCTCTATCCATGACTCTTCCTTTCAGATATCTATAAACTTAGTCTAATGTGCAAATTGACTCACATACCCAGATTTCCAAATTTATAGCCAATGTTCTAGCTACAAAGGGAGAAATAAGATATAAGTCTCAGACTAGTCAGATGGCTCAGCAGAGTTAAAGCGCCTGATGCAAATGTTGATGATGTTGACTCAATCCCCAAAAACCTACATAATGGAGAGAATGAAATCCTGCAGTTCATTCTCTGACTTCCACCCATGCACCCTGACATGCACGCTCCCCCTACAAAGATAGAGAGGTTAATTTTAAATATTTAAATTTAATTCTGAATGTTTTTAACAAGACTAACTGTTCTCATTCCAGTAGGAAATAACTTTTCTGCATTTAGTGATCCTAACTAGTAACTGAGAAAAATGGCTAAGGTCCAGGAGGCCAGACCCACCAATCAAAAATTACTGTGGCACAAAGCTCCTTTGGGTCCTTGCTGAGGGTCGAAAGAGCTGCTGATGAGTCTGATGGGGTCATGAAATCTTGTTCCATTTATCAAGCCCCACAGTAGACAAGATAGGTGGCCAGTATGGCCATTAGGGACATGTCTAAACTTTCTTCAATGTGTAAAATACAACCATTACATGAAAAGGAACCAAGTCAGAACCATATGTGCTTATGACTATTAGTTTCTGGTCCTTTTTGTAGGTGTAGCCAAGTGCTGGCTGGTCTCAGTCATCTGGTGACTGCTCTGTTAACTTCAAGACCTGATCTCAAAGAGCATAGTCTAAAGGTGGCTAGTAGAGAATTGAGGAACTGGAACTCACTTCCCAGGCTGGAGGCTAGTGAACACGTTCTGGAGCTAGGTGAGAGAGGCCAGGTTCTCCTAACCTCATTTTATGGCTTTAGGCCACAGTGAATGCCATGAAAGTGTTGGGTGGTGATTGGCAACAAGGAAGTTGAGGAGGAGGGAGAAGAGCATCACCCCTCATTAAAACTGTGGAGAAGAGACAAGAAATTCTGAATACCTCCAACAAGACCAATTTCACAGAGAATGGAGGGTTACAGTCTATACTTTAAGAGTGAAAGTGGAAGAGTGTTGATAGGAAAATGGCTTGGAAGGATGTCACATAGAAAGTAAGCAAGGAGCTGGAGATATGGCTCAGAAATTGAGAGTACTGGCTGCTCTTAGAAAGAGCTATTGTTCAATTTCTAGCACGTACATGGCAGCTCACAACTGTCTGAAGTCCAGATCCAGAGATCAGACATCCTCTTCTGGCTTCCTTAAGCACTGCACAATAAAGGGTACACAGACATACATGTATCATACACATAATAAAATAGAAAGTTATTTTCTTTCAAGAAAAAGAAAGCAAGCAAGGATGCAGGCAAAGCAATCCTAAACCCAGCATTAGTCCCACAAGATGCTACCTGAAGCCTTATAATCTAATATAAAGACCAACACTCAGGGTTTATGGCAGGAAGTGTTGACTGGTGAAGATTTAGCCGTGGTTCAGCTACTTGTGATTTCATGAGGTACCTGTTCACAGTTGCATTAGCTGTGCCCACTGCTCCTGAAGGAAACAGATTTCAATACACATTATCGATCCCACGAGTTCATCTATTAGAAAGTTCCGTTACACAGTATAACTAAGGTGTTTTGAGTAAACAAACATTAGTACCAGTAGAGTATTTTAGGGTGAAATCCTACTGGTAGCTTCTGTTAAGTACATTGAAGTCTGCAAATTGTATATAGAAAATTCACTACCTTGGAAAATGAAGACTTAGATTGGATAGTGCAGAGCAAAACTGGGGAACCCATGGTGATTATTTGCTGAAACACTGTCCTTTCAGTGCCAGAGACAGCTTCATGTTCTCTTTAGACATCATTAACACCAAAGCTCTTGTGGGGTGACCTTGATGCTGTGGATATCCTTCCACTTCATCAGCACTTGGCATGGCCCTGGGGCTCACCACTGCATTGAAACTATCAACACCATTCATACTGATTTTCTTTACAAATCTTACAAAGAGAACAAGTTTCTGAGTATTGATTTTCACATTTGGTTATTTTATTTCTCTCTAGTTTTAAATGCATCATAATGTATAAAATGAAATATGACTATAACTATACCATTTCCCCTCTAACTTATTCCATGTCATTCTTAACACACATGCTTCTCACCTTCATGTATTCTGGTGTTATTGGTAAAAACAAAATAACTCTCATTATTTCTGTCCCTATGTCCATGGATCAGGGGCCATTCACTGGAACAATAGAAACTACCAGTGAGTACGTCCTCAAGCAATATGATTCTCTTTCCCCCATATCTGTTCTCACTAACAAGAGGAGACTATAGATCATCTGTGCCAGGAATTTGGCTGCCTTAATCTTGTGCAGGTTACCAAGGCTGCTATGACTTTATGATTGCCATAACATGTCATGGACAGAAAAAAATTAAGTGTGTAGACTCAAAAACCTAAAATATATACTTTAAAGAATAGTCATCTGTATACTTAATTTACATTTCCACTTAGAAAAATACAATTTTACAACACAACAAGCAAATACTATTTCAAAACAATAGTCTAGTTCTTTAAATTAGAAAGTTCTGATAAAACACTGAAAACCCACCAAATTCAGTGGGTTAAAAAAATAATGAAACTTAGCCCAATTGGCAACCTACTTCTCTTTCCTGTATACTAGAAATCATAATGATGGTCATATTAATCAATTTATGAAATCTGTAGTTTTAAGTAAAGTAGCTGATTTTTCCTTCATATATTTTTAAAATATGTATAAAATTCTTGTGTTATTTAAGATATATATGGAAATGGATTAAAAAAATAAGTCAGTATGAATAAGAACATACCTGAAATTTACAGCCCATTGGCTGTTTTTCATGTAATGCTTTTTGGACCATTAAATTTACAGCAGTATAAATTCAAAACAGATCTGTCGATTTCTTAAGTTATCTGCTCTGCAATACCAGTACCATAAACTTGGTTTTATTGTAGTTCTCATGTCAAAAATATAAATTGAACTCCCAAGAAAATATTAGGTTCTCTGTGAAAGGTGATTGGAATTGAAGTGGTAACAGGAGACACTTTATTACGTTTGCTGAATCAACCTGAGAAAGTACAGCTCTGATTATTTCAGGGTTCTTGCTTCAATCACTCTTTTATGTTCCAAATGAAAGGAAGTATTTACCTTTGCCAGGGCATAGTGTGGAAACTGCATGAATTTTCATTCCCCTTCTCTACCAGAAAATATTTATTCTTAAACAATAATATAAATATACTACAATTGATAATACATCTTAATTATGTAACTATTAAATCTATTCATATCATTATGTAAATCACCTTGACAGAATTTTCTATTTAGTTTTGTTTGTGAAATCATGCAATGTATTTATATTGTTTTAAATGACTATTCATAATTCTTTAAGTGTTTTCAATCATGAAAGAAATAAATCATTGCTTAGAGACAATGACAGCTGTTTGTAGGAAGTGCTTTTCTTACACTGTGACATTTTACATGACAGAACAAACTCTGGGGAGGAGATATTCATTGTGAATCTGTTTCAAGAGTTCTGACTATATGGCCAGAGAAGGCATTTCAGCTGGAGGGTGGAGCCTTGCTGGTTTACTCCTTGGAATTTAAGGAAGCAGATTCTTCTGGCAAAAACTGTAGTATACATAACCTTCAATGTCCATGCCAAGTGACCAGTTCTTCCTGCTAGACCACACACACATCCTAATGCTTCCGTAATCTCACAAAATAAGGCCACCAACTTGATATCAAGTGTTGAAACACATGAGTGTCTAGCACGCATTACATAATATTATTATTTAAATAAAAAATTATTATACATACACACATTATATATATATATATATATATATAAAATTACCAAACACTTGAAGGATAACCAGAAAAAAACCCTAAATTTTGTGAAGAAAATGGATAGGGATATTAACCAAAGAGTAATTCTTCCAAATTTTAACATAAGAAATTTTCCACATCTCTAATGATTGCATAGGGATCAAATCCCTAGGTCACACATTGGCCAGAGTTGGAGACTTGGTTAATAGGTTTTTAGGTTTGAAATATCAAATGTCAGAATATAAGAATGATGTAGTAATTGCATTAGAACAAGTAAGTATTTAATTGTATTCCAAGAATTATATCACTTGAAACTATTTAAAAATAATGCTTGAAAACATGTATGACAGTGCTCAAAGGGTCACACAATTATCTGACCTTTCAAAAGTGTGTGGAAACTATTACCTTTATTTTGTGGACACTACATGCAGAGGCAATTCCAGGTCCTCAGTTGCATACCTCATTTGCATGCCTTCATGTCTCCTGGTAACTTTGTCAGATTTCTCTGGGTTCTGTAGCTGGTGTAAGCATTGAAACAGATAACTATATCATAGTTCTTTGAAGAATAACATAACAGTGAGAGCAGTCACTAAAAAATACCATGTTTCTGGTCTGTGTTATGCAGACTCAGTCTTAACATTGTTTTATAAGAGTCAATAAAAGAAAGATCGGAATCATCATCTGCCATCCAGCTATACTGGAGCATGGTTCCAATCCAGTTTATTACTTTCCATTCTTAAAGGCAGATAAAAAGTTTAGGAGCTGTTTTATTATAGTTAGATGAATCAGTTGGGTTCAGAAAGAGAGATGTATGAAATGGAGACACTGCAAGTAGTGAAATTGGTCATAAAAGTGAAATTTCACATCGTGTCTCTAAATGACAATATTCTGAATGACTTTTCTCAAATTCAATAATTTATTTGTGAAATATATTTCTATGGATAAAATTAAATTGCATCATTCCCACTTAGGAGTTATGAAGCATTTCATGATATAAACTGTGTTTTTGTATTTTGCTAATTAAAACACAGGAAAGCATTCTTTCATCTTTAACAGTGTCTGTGAGCCAAACTATACTTATATAAGTAAGCAAATACTAAAGTTAAGTGAATATACATAATAGTAGAAATGAATGTTTAGATAAAATGATTTATGAAGTCACTTTGAATAACTAATAAACCTATGCATTAGAATGTTTTACAACTATGGGAAAGGGAAGAGGTTATGTTTTTTTTTTTTTTGGTTTTTCGAGACAGGGTTTCTCTGTGTAGCTTTGCGCCTTTCCTGGAACTCGCTTTGGAGACCAGGCTGGCCTCGAACTCACAGAGATCCGCCTGTCTCTGCCTCCCGAGTGCTGGGATTAAAGGCGTGCGCCACCACCGCCCGGCTCGAGGTTATGTTTTTAATCCCCAAATTAGTTGCTTTTCAAAGGCTTAAAACCCATGACTTTTGTTTCTTGTAAAAAACATGAAAAATCTGTATTCATTCTTACAATTCTTTTACACTTTTTTATTCAGTGTATGTGAATATATTTGTGTGTATGTGTGTGCACATGTGTGTGTGTGTGTGTGTGTGTGTGTGTGTGTGTGTGTGTGTGTGTGTGTGGTATTTGTGTCACACATGTCTGTTGTTGTAGACACTGTAGACACTTTTCACACTAGTCTTCCCTACTAACAAGAGTAAACATTGGAAGTGTTACAAAAGTCAACCAAATAAGATGTATGAAACGTTGTGAGAAAAAATGTATGTTATTTAAAGGCCTAAGAAATAGCAGTATGAGGAGTCTTATAGCACCAAACACAGAAATAGGTGCCCAGAACTGAAGCTCTGGAAGAAAAAATAATAGGTTCCATGAATATAGATGATGCACTTAATATGTAACAACATTTAAGACTCAAGATAATGAGGAAATAATATTTCTGAATTTCACTAAATATGGATATGGCTATATAACATACATGTTATATGTACCTCATAATATATAATTAATATACTTGGTTATCACAATAAAGTGGTGTAATAAAATAAACAAAAGCATTAAAAATAATCAAAATGAAATCTTTTTTAAAAGTTGAAACATGTGCTGGAGAGATGGCTCACCCGCTAACAGGACCTGTTGCAGCTACAGAGGAGCCAGGATTAGTTCCTAGCACCCACATGCTTCCCAGCCACCCAATCCTCTAGTTCCAGGGTACCCTAGGCCTTCTTCTGATCTCTGCAGGCACCAGGCATGCACATGTACATACCTATATACAGCCAAAACACTCATATGCATAAAAGATGCAATAAATCTAAAGATGTGTTCTAAGTTGAAATAAATCACAAAAAGCAAGAAAAGGAAAACAGATGAATACGAGAAAAGGAATACTAATAAATGAAAAATTATGCTACAACATATCAAAAATCAAATCCAAACAATATAAATCATTAACAAAAACATAGGTAGACACAGCAAATTATGACAAAAAATTCATAGGATTCATTTTAAAGTAATGAAACGGGGGACTGATAAAAATGTAGGAAGACATATGCCATTAAAATGCTAATCATTATGAGCAATAAAATAATATCTGAACATTTCAGATTTTACAGGAATCATTTTGTGTGTGTGTTTGTGTGTTTGTGTGTGTGTGTGTGTGTGTGTGTGTGTGTGTGTGTGTGTGTGTGTGTGTATCTGCTTGTGTACATGGTCTCATGAAGACCTGGAGAGGGTGATGGGTGTCTAGGACAGTCATTCCAGACAGATATGAGCCTCCTATGTGGGTACAGGGAATCAAAGTCAGGTCCTCTGAGAGAGCAGAAAGTTCCCTCTCCTTCTGTGTAATCTCTCCAGGCCTAGAATTAGAGTTAGGAAGTTTACTTTAAAAAAAAAAAACAGATATTACAGGCTGAGTAAAGGTTCAGTGTGGAAGAAGTTGCTGTTCTAAACGAGTACACACAAAAGATTTCACAATCCATATATCATAAAAAATTTTAAACTAAACTGTATGAAGGACTCTTAAACATTACAGTAGAACCAAAAGCCAAAAGAAAATAGAGCAAAGATTCAAACAGGTATTCCATCAAAAAAACAGGCATTCACCAAGAAAACCAATGTGCACATGAAATGAACTTCACTCTCTATTCATCTGAGAAATGTGAATTGACACTATAATAATCTATCACTCCAAAACAGGAGCAAAAGCATCAAACGTCGGTAAGATATAAAAACTAACTCCTCCACTGCTATGAAGATGTAAAATGGTACACCAACTATGGAAAACTTCACATTTCTTTTCATAAAGCTCATTCGCTTAGGGCCTTCGTGGGTTTACATTCTGAGTTCATCTTCCAACAAGCAGACAATGAAAATTTTATCAAAAATCTACTTAGGTATATTGGATGGAGTTTGCACACATAGCCTGGAGTCCACCCTATGTCCAGAGACCCTTTGCAGTAGACACTGGAGTTGCAGTTAGAAATGCAATGGGGATGTGATGACTCCATGGTCACTTTCCTCATGGGCACACAGATTCTATATTCAAGACTGTGTGCTTCCACACCACTATCAAGATGCATGCGTCAAGTTGTATGATTTATTTGAATTTTATGTTGTAAAAATTTAAAGCATATTCTAGTTTTACTCTGTGATATACAGATGTCGAATGAAAACTTTGGTGAAATAATCATAATTCACTAAAAATCTTTAGATTTATTTATATCAATGTGTGTGTGTGTGTGTGTGTGTGTGTGGGTGTGTATGTGTGTGTGTGTGTGTGTGTGTGTGTGTGTGTGTGTGTGTGTGTGTGTGCTTCCTTCTAAGAAAATAATTTGGAAAAAACTAGCGAATGGTTCCTCTTTATATATTAATGTAAATCAGTAGGCCCTTAATAATGGGAGAAGAAGATTCTATTTTATTCTCCAAAATGACCAATCAACTTTTTCAGGAGAAATTATTCCAATAGTACCTACCTTCAAACAAACAATCAAACAAACAAACAAAAAATTCTGCTACATTGCTGCACAAAGCAGCTTAAGAAAGAGGAGGAATCTAAAGATGGACAGGGAAACCTAAAAGTTAGAGTCTCACTACAAACCCTACGCATGCTATGAAAATAATATCCTGGAGGGCTGCAGGGATGGCTCCATGGTTAAGACCCCTCCCTGCTCTTCCAGAGGGCCTGGGTTCAATTCCCAACACCCACATGACTGCTCACAGCTGTCTGTAACTCTAGTGCCAGGACTAGAGTATTGGTAATGTGACTATCGATAACCATTTTTCTAATTTAGCTTGAAAGCCTTTTCCCAACTCTTAAATATTCTTCTAAAAATGCCCTTTTTATTATATGAATAAATACACCAATATAAATTCCATAATGTATTCACCCTCTCTCCAATTCCCTCACACAGACATATGTGCAGGCAAAACAGCCCAGCACATAAAATAAAAATAAATAAGTTGTCTTTCAAAGAAAAAAAAAAGAAATTTGCTGATTAAATAAAAAAAAGAAAGAAAATGATGTCTGCTATGGTTTGGATGTCCCTCCAAAAATCATGAGGAAATTACCAATGATGTAGTGTAAAGAAGTAGAGCCTTTAATACATAATTGGGCCATGCAGTCCCCCACGCTCATGAAGAGGCTACAGCCGTTATTGTCCAGGAAGAGCGACTTGAGATAAAAGCCAGATCTCTTTTGAGACTGCTTTCTCAGCGTAGGGTAGCCTCTGTCACATTATGGTGCAGCAAGAAGTTACAAACCAGAAGACAGTGCTTGATATTAAATATTCCAGCCTTCCATGTGTGAGTTATGGATTTCTTTATAGTGTGTCCTGTCTGTGATGTTCCATTTGCCATGCAAATCTGACAAGGATAATGTTGAAATAATTAATTTACTTTTGAGCTTCTCTGATCTGCTTTTTCTCCCATTGTACTGGGGGAAAATAGAGATCAGGTTAAAGATCTAGATTTCCAAATGCCTGTTCGACAAATAATGTCTATTTGATATTGGAGCATGACATTTTAACTCCAAAAGTCTCAATTTGTAGTCCTTAAAATAAATGCTGATAAAATAATAATGCTTAATCTGGAAAGCTTTGAAACTGAAAAAAAATGACAAGAAAATTAAATATAAATCACCTGCTAAGAGATGACCACCTTTAATATTTTGATGTATTTGCTCTATTATTTTCTACTAATTAATGTGCCTTTTCCCAACTCTTAAATATTCTTCTAAAAATTCCCTTTTTATTATATGAATAAATACACCAATATAAATTCCATAATGTATTTACCCTCTCTCATATTTTAGACGTTTAGATAGCTTCCAAATTATTTTTACTATTCTCTATAATAGTCAAATGAAAATCTCTGTATATAAATCTCTGCATTTATGATTACTTACCCAAGCTATAATCCATAAAAAGGGGGATATGAGGTCATAAAATATGACCTTTCTGACACACTCTTGATAAGGTATTCCCAAATTGCTCAAGCTTCAATCTTGGTGAAATGAGAAGTGTGCATAGGATCCCTTCAGAGCTGTTTCTCTCAGTGGTTAAACTGTATGACTCTGTGACTTTATTCAGCTTGCTCGTGACTTTGTGTGAAGAAGTCTGTGATTCATTAATCACATAACATTTTCTGGCACTGAATAATACCTTGAAAGCAATGCTGGGCTCCTGTTTATCCCTACAGTTTTATATGGAGGGCTTAGGATGACTTTGAGCCAAGGATTTAGGTGTGAATTATTTATTAAAGAAGCCTACAAGGTAAAAATTAATAGGGTATGGAAGGAAGAAGCAAGACAGGAAGTAATACAGTAGAGGATGTCAATGTTGGTTATATTCTTGGCTTTGCCTGAATTCACAGTATCTGCTAAGTGAATGGACAGTTGGGATTATCTTATCATGGCTCCAACTACAAAAAGCTCTTCTTCCTGAAATATAAAAAACTCCTGTCACAGATCTTTTATGTGTACTGTGCTGTCTACCTGAAGCTCTTCTCCTTTTCTGTTCCTCATGCTTAAGCTTCTCATCTTTTAGAGCTTATAGCTTAAAATCTGTTTCCTCCTCTTTTTTCTGAGCATGGACTTGCAGTAGATTCCTAAACCAAGTGTTTACCTCATGCTATTTCTTACACAGTAATGATTTGCTTTGTCTCTTTATCTTTGTGTCTGTCTCTCTTTTTCTCTATTCCTGTCTCTCTTTCTCTTATCTCTTTCTACTTTATAACTTTTTATTTAAAAAACAAATTTGTTAAACATTTATGGGAAATTGACCTTGTGGGAAACAGTTTTGTGGTTTCTAAAAGACAGAAAGTTTGACATGAATGACCTTGGAGAGTCTGTGTCCTTTCAGGTTGGTGTGAAGCTTCCTTAAACTGAGGTGTGATCCTGAGCTTATGCAAGAAGTGACTCTGAACAGCCACTGAATTCTTTTTTAGAATTCAGCATAGAGACAGACGAGCAGTTTACTGCAGCTCATGATCTGGAAATAGGACTCTAGAATAACATGGTATCTGTGATAATCTACAGATCCTGATCATAACATTGGTGTCTGGAGTAAAAGGGTGTCTGTGAATCCCCTGCATAAGTTTAATTATTCTAAATAAACTTAATTACATTATATTTTTAACTATTTCTGTACCTCTTTTTGAAAAGAATAAATATTTCTTTACAATTTACCCCTTATTACAATATCATTGTTACATTTATAAAAAATATTACTTTGGTGATGTCTATAACAACATTTTAGGTGCATAAAACATTCTATATTCATTGCAACCCACTCTGAATAAAGATTTTCTCTCCCTCAATAATTGGGACCTCATGAAACCGAGAAATTCCTGACAGGCAAAGGACATCATCAATAGAACAATACAGCAGTCTTCAGAATAGGGAAAGATTTTCACTAACATCACATCTGACAGAGGGCTAAAATGAGACATCAACAAATCAAATAATCCATTTTCAAAATGGGCTACAGATCTAAATAGAGAATTCTCCATACAGGAATCTCATATGGCTAAGAAACACTTTAAGAAATGTTCAACATCCTTAGCCATCAGGAGATGCAAATCAAAACTCCTTTGAGATTCCATCAAATCAGAATGGCTGAGATCAAAAACACAAGTGATAGTTCATACTGGTGATGTTGTAGAACAAGGGGAACACTCCTCTATTGCCTGTGGTAGTGTAAACTAGTACAGACACTTTGGAGCTCAATATGGCAGTTCCTCAGAAAATTGAGACTCAGTCCACTTTGGGGCACATACCCCAAGGATGTTCTATTCTACCACAAGGACAGTTGCACAACAATGATCATAGCAGCTTTATTTTTAATAATCAGGAAGTGGAAATAAATTAGATGCTCCTTAACTGAAGAATGAATAAGTAAACACAATAGGGTATTACTCAGCTGTTAAAAAAATGACATCATGAAATTTGCAGGCAAATGGATGGAACTAGAAAAGATCATCCTGAGTGGGGTAACCCAAACCCAAACTAAGTGACCATTAGTTGTAAAGTTAATGATAATTATGCTACAATCCACAGAACCAGATAGGCTAGGTAACAATGAAGGCTCAAGTTTGGGGGTGGGACACACATGGATCTTGCTGGGAGGGAAAATAGAATAAGATTTTTTTTTTTTTTTTTGGTGTACTGGAGCGAGTGTAGATGGGTACAGGATGGATCAGGCAGTGGGGTGGGAGAGACTACTGGGAGAGATGATTAGAACTGTGTAGTAGTCAGGGAGTGATGTAGAAACCTAGTGCAGTGGGAACTCTCTGGCTATGAGAGTCACCCTAGAGAAGCCTCCTGGTAATGGGGAATAAAGATCCTGACCTGGCCATTGATGCGAGAATGTCTTTCTTTACACTGAAAATATGTGTTTCTCTGATTGGTTGATAAATAAAGCCATTTGGCCTATGGCAAGGCAGCTTAGAGGCAGGCAGGAAATTCAAAGGGAGAGTCAGGAAGAAGTGGGGTGGGGGAGATGCCAGCAAGCCACCCAAGGAGCAGCATGTAATGGGACGCAGGTAAAGCCACGGAACATGTAGCTATACATAGATTAAGAGTTATGGGCTAATTTAAGATATAAGAGCTAGCAAAAGCTTAAGCCATGGCCATGCAGTTATAACTAATATAAGCCTCTATGTGTTTCCTTGTGGGACAAGAGTGAGAGATTTGTCCCAATCACTGGCAGGCCGAGACACAGAAAATCTTTCAGCTACAGGCCATCTCCTACAACCAGGCAAGCCTCTTACCAGTTGGACTAGGACATCAACTCAGCCATAAAACCTTCAACATACAATCTGCCTTGCCTGCAAAACGTGCTGGGGTAATGGTGGTACAGGACATGTAGGAGTGGTCAACCCATGACTGGTCCAATTTCAGACTCATGCCACGAGAAGGGGCCCATCCCTGACACTGCCTGGATTGCTAGAAACCAGAGGCAGAACAGCTCAGAGACACTGAATAGAATCAAACAAGATTGGAAAATAAGAAAAAAAAAGTCAAATAAAAATCTCCTAATGATATTCTGCTATACTCATTGATCAATGCCTAACCCAGTTGTTATCAGAGGGCATCATCCAGCAACCAATCAGAGCAGACAAACACAGCCAAACACTAGGCAGAGCCAGGGGAACCAAGCTGAAGAGGGGATGGGGAGGACTGTAGGAGACAGAGGGGTTGAGGACACCAAGAAAACAAGGCCTCCAGAATCAATTAAGCAGGGCTCACAGAAACTGAAGCAACAAACACAGAATCTGTGTAGGTTTGAGCTAGGTCCTTCACATATACCTTGTGTTTGTGTAGCTTGGCGTTATTGTGGGACTCCCAACAATGGGATTGTGGGGTGTCTCTGATTCTTCTGCCTGTGCTTGAGACCCTTTTCCTCCTACTAGGTTGCCATATCTAGCCATGGCACGAGGGTTTGTACCCGGTTTTACTGTGTCTTGTTAGGCCATGTTTGGTGGCTATTCCTGGGAGACCTGCTCATTGTTTTGTTTTGTTTTGTTGTATTTTTTTTTATTGAAGGCAAAGAGAGGAGGAGTGAATCTGGGGGAGATGGGGGAGAGAGATGCACTGGGAAGAGTGGGGGAGGGGAAACTGCAGATGGGATGTAACTAATGTATGAGAGACAAATAAATGTTAAAAGCAAAGAGAAAAAAGATTTTTCTTTCCCATTATACCTTGAGGTATTAATTCATAAAAAGTGTGTATTGATATGAAATCATACAGCCTTACTTCATTTAATGAGTTTCATATGTTTACTTTTGAATTTTGTTTTAATATTCAAATTTCCCCAAATTTGGCCATGCCCTTTCCTGACCTTTGAGATGATTTTTAATGAATTGTTTAGTTTGAGTTATTCTCCATTTGTATTCCTGAAGTAGGTTATTTCTTCACAATTTCTATATGGTATTGGTGTAGAATAAAATTTAGAAAATAAGATCTATTTGCTAAGTGTTCATTGTCACAAAGGTGGCATTGTTTTCGAACTCTTTCAGCTGGCAAACAAGAAAATGCATTTCTTAAGTGCACCCCTGCAGGTGTGAACCAACACCAGCACAAATGATGAATCTGCAGCACGCACTGTGCAAACCACACCCAGGGTGACATGAATACTTCCAATCAAAGTCAATTCCACAGCTTTGTTCAGCATTCCATTCCTTTATGTAAATTGTGTAATTCTTTTCCTGATGAAAGAAAACTGTTCTTTATTCTAATTAAGTTTACTCAGTGATCCATGATTCAGCCAACCTCGTACCCATGCAGACCTGTGGCAAACAAATCTTCTATACCAATAAAGAAGAGAAAATACCAGAATGAGAGGAGAGGACAGGAATGATGGGATGCAGTGAGAATAATTTTTCCCATCAGAATACATCTAATATCAGTCTCATAGTAGTTGCTTAATACTATTCACTGAATGAAAGTATGAACATGTTTGCATATGTTATTGACTAGGGAGACAGAGGCAGATGGGTTGCTGTGAGTTTGAGGCCAGCCTGGTCTATAAAGCAAGTTCCAGGACAGCCAGGACTACACAGAAAAATCCCGTTTCAAAGAGAAAGAAAAAAGAATATAGTTTTCTAGTTGTTTGATAGACATTTAATATTCTTTTAAAATCTAAATAGCATCTTTAAAATAAATAAATAGAAATTTTAGCTATGTGTATATAATTTTAGAAACTCATTCTGGTCTTCTTTTAACCAAATCTTTACCTATAAGGTCAACATTACTAAATATAGCAATTATTTTTACGTTTTATTGAAAGCAATGTTTTTTGAGTGAGCATGTAGTAGAATTTGAAATTATGTGATGAATAAATATCAACAGGAATATCTCCTGAAAGATGGGTTAATAATAAAATAGTGACATAGTATCCAGAGATAGAATGTTGTATAGTTAAGATATTGGCTGCAGCCATATATTAAAATGCTAAATGTTGCCTCTTGTAACAATTATTAAAGCATTTTCCTTATAATCCTCCATGATTTAAAGTTGATGAAAATACAGATAGAGATTGCCATATTACACAATATTGTTTACCAGCTGAGGAACTGATGCAGAATTCAAACTCAGGTAAGGCGAATATCAAAGCCAGTGTGACTAAAACCAAATTACTTTTTGTCAGATGCTAATAGGTAAGACCTTGCTTATGACTCCTCTTTGGCTCAAACTCAACTGTATTTAAAAGAATTTCTCCCTCATGGAAGGTGTGTTGGGGAAGCCAATTAGAGCAGAATATGACACATTATTTGTCTTAAGAAAAAACAAGTTGAAAAGACGAATAAAAAGGAAAGTAAACATTCATATTTTGGAATTGACTGAAGAACTCAATGCTCTTAGTCCATTCCTACTAATTAAATCTAATGTCTTAAAAATTATAAAGATACCCTAATAAAGGTAGAAGAAAATAATAATTTTCTGTCACAGAATTATCATACAGATAAGGCTGGTGTGGCTTTCATTTATTTATAACTGTAATAAAATAGAGAGGGGGTGGGGATAGGCATTGTGCTCACAATACATTAAACTCCTTTGTTTCTATATTTGAGAAGGCTTTCCCCTCTCACTTCAAGGGCTGCCAAAGTTCTGTTCACACATCCTACCTCAATGTCTCTGTTCCAGCATCATTAAACCTTTTTTATCATCTGGGTCCCAAAAGACTTTCCATATCCCCATCTTCTCTGCAATACCTATCAAAGTAAACTCCTCTTACAGATTCCCAGACTCTGCTATAGCATAAGTAGCAGTTTGACATAAGACAATGGATTGCTTACTCACAATGGTTTTCACATTATACAGTCTCATTACTAATATTGCTTGCCTAGGTATGAGCTATGTCATGTATTTGGGGAATTATAAAGCTAGCTCCTTAGCACTTGGAATTGTGTGTGAGAAAGATGGATGCCTAGAAACATTTTATATATATAAAATTATATATATATATGTATATATATATATATATCATTATTTGAAGAAGAGATTGTTTATTGAACAAAGAGAGGAAAGGTGAACTTACAATGAATAGATGTAGTCTTTATAAGAAAAATATGGGATTTATTTCTCTTAAGCTAAAGATTAGGTAGGTAACTTTGGGCATAAACTCAAATTATAAATTTAAAAATAAACTTGTAAGTAAATATTAAAAATTTGGGGATCAAATTATTTTTCTTTTGTTGCATTTGGAAATATTGATATTTTAATTAAAAATAGTTTAAAACTGCATAGACTGAAAGAAAATGAAATCTTTTTAGTTGATGCGCTGGTTACACACACTATGAGTTAAAAAATAATTTTAGGTGGTACTGGTGTAACTGATGTAGGCATGTAGAAGAATGCAAATCCATATCTATCACTCTGCACAAAAAAGTCCCAGTGGATCAAAGACCTCAACATATAGCAGATACACTGAACCTGATAGAAGAGAAAGTGGGGAAATTGAAGAATACATGCTATAAAGACAATTCTTTTAGAATTTCTTTTAGAAAATAATGTGAGATTCATACAGTTTAAGCTTAGTGTTCACATAAGCCAAGTAGATCTAGGCATTGTGCTTGCTTTGAAATGTAAAGGCATCACAGATTTCACTGACTATGCTGAAATAGTCTTTTAAGTTACTAACTGCTATTCACTGTGATTCCATCCTAAATTTCTTTCTCTGCCAGTGATGCTGCTTTCAAAGGCAAGTAATAGAACACTCTGACTTCACTAACTTAAATACTGTAAAAAATGTATTATCTCACATGAAACAAAATTCAGAAGAAGCATGTTAAGCCAGCAGCTTATTAGCTTAATAAAAGTCAAGTTTTTTCCATTTTCCTTGACACCAGTGATGACTATTGGTTTTATCATAAAATGAGTTCCAATCCTGTTTCCAAATGATTCAAAATTGTTATCTCAGCCATTGACCTATTCGACACATGGCCTCATATACAAGCTAAGCAGGGAAGAATTTAATACACTCATATTGTATAAACTACATCTGGCCCCACACCCATTCTCAAGTCAGGTACAGGCAATAGATGTAGATAAATGATATAAGGATAGAGAAAATTATAGATAGGCAGGCAAGTAGGTAGACAGATAGATGGATAGGTAGGTAGGTAGGTAGATAGATAGACAGACAGACAGATAGATATGTAGACATAGACATAGATCCTTATGAGTATAATAGGTACATTATGTATTGTCAAGATGTCATGAGTATATTTTTAAAGAAATAATCTTCAAAGGGTTCTATTTACAATAAATAATGAAGATGTGGTTAGGGATAAGAAGCTATATATGCTTTGCTGATTTAAGCTAATAAACAATATATCAAAAAGGAAGTATACACCTGCTGTATTTTTAAAAACTGAAGGAAATTTTTGTATGAGTAGAATGTGACTTCACTGTTTTCCAACCTCCCCATTTCTCGGGCATTTCATAGCTGGGATTTCGAACAGCAGCAGCATTTTATGCCGCCCTCTAGAGAAGTCAAGAATAAACTTCTATCTTCATTTACATGCAATATTTATGTGAGTACTTTTGCTATTCACATAATTTACAGATATTTATACTCAATTCATTATGAACTTTTATAGGTGAGTATGTATGATATATACTATTGGCTGGAACCCTGTAGTTCTTTTATTATGCAGACACTCTTAAGGTAATAAAGCAGTAGTACCACTTCACCTTGAGAGGATCTTGCTGTTATATAGTTTTTTATTAAATTTTCTGTGTCCACAGCAGCTAGTGTCAGTGATGTGTTTTAATGTAGGACAAGGTTCTAGGGTTGGGGTTGCTATTTACATGAGATGAGGCAGGGCAGTTCCCCATTTCCTGCTGCCTTGCACAGTGTTTTCCAAAATCAGGTCTGAAACAGTAGAGGGCATTTTCTGCACATCATACTCTAGCACATTCATAAGCCTACAGTGAGAAATCCTTTACCAATGAAGATGTGCTTTATTCCAATGGCATTTCAGGAAATGAAATTCAAATTTTCTGGCAGTGAGCTGTACTTTTTGGATGTCAGCTTCTTCTGAATCTTCCCGCATCGCATGAGAAAGGTCAACTGTGGATAAGACTAGAGAGCAGTCATTTATCATACTTCTCACTCTGAAAATCTCCTAATGGTTAACATAATCAAAAGGTTTCGCCCTAAATCATTGTCCCCTTCTTGATTCCCAGTATTTCAACACTGCTACCCTCAATAATCACAAAGATAAATCTCTATGAAAGTGTCTATTGATTGTAATCTTTTTGTATTTCATTTCAAATACTTTGTAAACCAATCTCATATAAACACCGGAAACATAAAAATGTTCCAGTAAAATGAAAACAACTGTCCCCTGGTTTATATTAGGCCCTTGTTTTCAGGAATCTACCTGAAAATAAATATCCACAGATGTTCAAGTTCCTAATACAAAAGGTCATAGTATTAGCATGTGCTCTAGTCACAGCCTATACTATATATTAAAGCATAGATTATAAAGTTTAGTATGTGGAAAATGCCATGTGAATCCTTTATCCTACTTGTTAGAGGACAGATATAATGAAAAACTGTGTACAACTTCAGTACAGGAAGATTTTTTTTTCAAGTTTTTTTTATCCAAGGTTGGTTATGTTCATAAAAATAAATCACATGAAGAGCCAACAGTATCCATATATGTGTGTATGTATGTGTGCATATATACATACAAACTGTATTTAAAAAACCCCATATACCTTTAAATACCACATAAAAGACACCATCCTATCGTTAGTAGCAAGATCAAATAATAAATAAAGTACTCTTTATCCATATTGTGTGAATTTCAGTCCATGCTTTCTATATTCAAGTGTAAACTAACTCATCTTCTCCTAACACCAAAATATAAAAAATTCATGTATTCTGCTTGAGTTTTTTTTAAAAGCTGACCTTTGTTTTTGTTATCTTTGTTTTATTTTACCAATCATTCATTTAGTCTATTCATGAAAAAACAGTGTTAAATACTCTAAGAAAGAGTGTAGTGAATAACTATATATAGCCCAATGAAGAATATAAAAAGTACATTTTTAAGTATCCATTTTAATTCTACCTGAGACGCATGCAATGTATGTCATGAGTTTTCTATATATTGAAGGTTCTTTTCTCTGACCTTCATCAATGAATTATATAAATTATGTTATCATTGTTGAGTAGATGAAAGTATAAGTTTGATTAATTTTAGGTACTGAGTATAATAAATCACTTTTCAAGCTAGGAATTGGGAATGACAAGACTGCAATTCCATAATTTTATCTTAGCACCAGCCAAAGGGCATGAGGGGATTCCCTAAGCAACATAACCTCACTGTAAGTACAGATATAAAACTGAATGGTGTATATTATACAATGAGGAAAAACAAAATTATAAATACTTGCCTTCAGTGTTTATTTTAGCTACTTCATGACAGTGAATCTATTACCCATGAGAATTTTCACATTTCTCAGAGACTGAATTTCAGCCATGGGATACAGAGATATGTCATGCTACTTACATACATGATAGTGTTTATCATCAGATGTCTAGACACATTGTGGAGGCTTGAATGAGAATCGTCTCCATTGGCTCATGTACATGAGTGCTTGATCCCCAAGGAGGGGAACTATCTGAAAGTATTAAAAGGATTAGAAGCTGTAGCCTTGCTGGAATAGGTGTGTTTTGTTGGTTGTTTATGCTCTTTTGGGGGCCCTCCACCCAGGTCCCAAATAAATACACACATGAAGGCTTATTCTTACTTATAAATACTCAGCCTTAGCTTGACTTGTTTCTAGCCAGCTTTCATTAACTTAAATTATCCCATCTACCTTTTGTCTTGGGCTGTTCCCATTCTCTTACTTCTGTAAATCTTACTCTTACTCTGTGGCTTGCTCTGTAGCTGGGTGACTAGCCCCTGGAGTCCTCCTATTTCTCTGGCTACTTCTTTTTCTCTCATTCCTCCTACCTTCACCCAGATTTCTCCTTTTATATATTTTCTCTATCTTCCAGCCCCACCTATCCTTTCTCTTGCCTTGGTATTGGCCATTTAGTTATTTATCAAACCATCAGGTGCTTTACACAGGCACAGAGTTAAATAAATGCAACATAAACAAAAGTAACACACCTTAAAATAATATTTCTGAATAGGTGTGGGTTTGTTCTAGAAAATGTGTCACTGGGGTGAGCTTTGAGATTTCAAAACCCAAGCCAGGCCCAGGTTTTCTCCTCTCCTTTCCTTTCTTCTCCTCTCCTCTCCTCTTTTCTCTCCTAACCTGCAGGTCATGATGTAGCACACAGCTACTGCTCCAATGCCATGCCTGCCTCCATGTTCCCTGCCATGATGATAATGGTCTCAACCTCTGAAACTGCAAGTAAGTCCCCAATCAAATGCTTTCTGTTATAAGAGTTGTCTCAGTCATGGTGTCTCTTCACAGCAATAGAATACTGACTAAGACATGCACTAAATGAACTTGGTACTAGTTGCTGTGGGATGGTCTGTATGTCAAATGTGTTGCTGATTGGTCAATAAATAAATCACTGATTGGCAGTGGCCAGGCAGGAAGTATAGGCGGGACAAGGAGGAGAATAGAGCTGGGAAGTGGAAGGCTGAGTCAGAGAGACACTGCCAGCCGCCATGATGACAAACAGCATGTAAAGATACTGGTAAGCCACGAGCCATGTGGCAAGGTATAGATTAATGGAAATGAATTAATTGAAGCTGTAAGAACAGTTAGCAAGAAGCCTGCCACGGCCATACAGTTTGTAAGCAATATAAGTCTCTGTGTTTACTTGGTCGGGTTTGAGCAGTTGTGGGACTGGCGGGTGAGAGAGATTCATCCTGACTGTGGGCCAGGCAGGAAAACTTTAGCTACAAATGGCGTCCAACGTGGTGGCAAGAGTTTCCACCTAAAACCTGAGGAAAAAGATTCTAAAACGGAGCTGAAAACAGTTCCTAATTGTCTCTCTCAAATGAGCGGCAGCTGCCGGTTTGAGCTACTGGCGGGTTGCTGGCGTGCGCGCTCGACCTGCAGTATGGCGGAAATGAGGCCTCTGCAAGTGGCACATTAAGCTGCATTGTGGATTTAGCCTTTGCTAGTACAAAACAAAAAAAGAGGTTTCTGGGCTACACACTGCTTGGATAAAAGCATAGACCCACGATAGCTCCCAGAGCTGGCGGTAAGCATACCGCTGCCATGTGGGGAAGCTGAGGTGGGCGGAGCCAGCAGCCACAGCTGCTGCAGCTTAAAGCAACAGATTCACAATAAGACAGATTCAAATGTAATAGTTTAAAATGTGTGTAAAATATACATAGGCTTAAAAGAGACAAAAAAGGTGATATATACAGTATAGAAACAAATACATAGTTTTAAAAAATAAAGTCTTTAAAGAGACAGTAAAATTAATATAAAAAAATAAGCCACGTGAAGATGAATATTACACAGAGAATCTGGATTGTGTTGTCTTTGGGATTTTTAACTGCAGAAAAACATTTGATTGTAAAAGCTGTTGAGTTATGCCAAAATGTATATTTTAAAGATACTTTGACTTCAAAATTTGGATGTAAGGATATGTTGCTTTGGAAAAGAGTCTCTTTTGTTTCCACAGAAAGCAAGAGGCTATGGATTTGTTCCAGAGTAAGACACATCAGGTTTGACCAGCCAAGACCACCTGAAAGGTCTCCGATGACACCATGGCCCAGATGATCCAACATCCAGAACCATTTCAAGGCAACTGGCTCAGATGATACAGCCTCACGGACTACTCCATGATCCTAAAATTTTCTTTGTTTCCCCAGAAGATACAGCGCCCCCCTCCAGCAGGAAGTAGTAAGAGAAGCTACGCCCAAATTCCCAAATATACCAAGCTGACTTTGGAGATGTGTAAAGGTTAAAACCTTCCTTTTTAAGAAAAGAAAAGGGGAAGTGCTGTGGGATGGTCTGTATGTCAAATGTGTTGCTGATTGGTCAATAAATAAATCACTGATTGGCAGTGGCCAGGCAGGAAGTATAGGTGGGACTAACAGAGAGGAAAATTGAGAGAACAGGAAGCTGAGAGAGAGACACTGCCAGCCGCCATCAGGATAAGGAAGATGTAAAGTACCGGTAAGCCACAAGCCACGTGGCAAGGTATAGATTAATAGAAATGGATTAATTTAAGCTGTAAGAACAGTTAGCAAGAAGCCTGCCACGGCCATACAGTTTGTAACCAATATAAGTCTCTGTGTTTACTTGATCGGGTTTGAGCGGCTTGGGACTGGCGGGTGAGAGAGATTTGTCCTGACTGTGGGCCAGGCAGAAAAACTCTAGCAACAACTAGTAAATACTCAACATAATCAATTCTCCTTATTTTGAGTCTCAGTTTAAGTGTAGATTTTAATTTCCACAAAAATTAGACTCAAAGAAATACTCAGAATGATATTATCTATCTCACTGTTCATGAGTTTTCATAGCAAATCAAAAACATTGCATCTTATTGATTATGACTGTATTTCCTTGAAATTCCATGATATGAGAATTCTGATTCATATAAAATTTTTATTACTTGTTAAAAACTAACACATTATTTTCCTGGTGTCTACTTCTGTTATAATAGATGTCTGATGTGTAAGTCACACCATTAGATTTCCCTTGATATTATGTCTGGACCCTTCAAGAACCACATTCCTCTACACCACAATGAATGCTGTATACAGATGTGATTAATTTCCCCTGGCCTCTCCAATTAGCAAGCTCAACAAATTTCTGGAGTTTGAACTCTTCCTTTTCTAACTTACATCACTTACAAAAGGATATAGATATTTCATTGCAAACTAAATTTAGCAAGGGAACCAATTACTATCAGTGAATTATTAAATATAGACAATTCCTTCCTGAGTGCTTGGTATAAACATTGCAAGGTACATTTTCAAGATATTTTTATAATGTCATTTTTGCAACATATTTGTTTATCATTTATTCCAAGAATATATATAATTGTATTTATACTCATTGGGAATTTAATTGACTCAGAGTCAATTTAGGGGAAATGATTTGTGAAAAGTATATTAGACACAATGAAGGACAAAGGGAAATTAATAGTTATTTTCTGCAGAGTCAATTCAATATTCCCAGTGAGTCGTTTTTCTTTTACTTTAATTTCATAATGAAGGAAAACATTATATTTTATTATGGACAATGAAAAGTTGAATCCCATGAATTAGTGAAACAAAACATATTGAAAAGAGTAAAACCTAATAAAAAGTGAACAGAGGAACAAAAGAAAGGATGACTTGGAAGGGGAAAAGGCTAACCTGATTGCACTATCATATAGCCTTTGTCTAATAATGACTTATTTCACCCATGAATAATTTATCTTCTTTGGGGCCATTTATGTAACTTTCATAAATCACATTTTCTTATATTTCAAATACCCCCTACCTTGTTTTATCCTGATGATGATTAAATATGATTATTTGCATATTGTCTTGAAAATTTTTCTCACATTTAGTAACATTTACTTAATAGTAGAAAATATTTTTATTTCCTATGTTAATGACAATTCTTAATATAATAAACATTTATGTAACTAGATAATTACAATATAATGAGAGGCATCTTACCATTGAGAGAGGTACTGTGTTACAGAATGAGAAATGTGGGAATTTCTGCTGGCTGAAATGGAAATTGTAAGCTGAAGGGTCTTGAAGACTATGATGGTTAGTTTTATGTCAACTTGACACAAGCTAAAATCATTTAGGAAGAAGCTAAAACCTCAGTTGAGAACATGTCCCCAACAGGTAGGCTTGTGAGAAATCCTGTGAGTTCATTTTCTTAATTGGTGATTGATGAAGGAGAATCTAGCCTATTTTGGGTGATACCATCTCTAGGAAGATAGTCCTTGGGTGTATAACGAAAGCAGGCTGTGCATGGGACCAACCTAAGCCCCCTACTTGTGTGTGACAATTGTGTAGCTTAGTTTGTTTGTGGGGCTCTGAGCAGTGGGATCAGGACCTGTCCCTGGCACTTGAACTGGCTTTTGGGAACCCTATTCCCCATGCTGGGTTGTCTCACCCTGCCTTGATGGAGGGCAAGGAGTTTGATCCTACCTCAACTTGCTATGCCATGCTTTGTTGATGCCTATTGGAGGCCTGCCCTTTTCTGAATGGAGGTAGAGGAGGAATGGATGGGGGAGGGCAGTAGAGGCAAGTATAGGATGGGAGCAGAGGAGGGAGAGGAAACGGCAGTAGGGATATAAAAAATGAAAAAAAATTTAAAAAGCAGGCTAACTAAGTCTTAGGAGATAATTGGTAAACAGGACTCTTTTGTAATCTCTAGTTCAGTTCCTGCTTCAGTTCTCTGCCTTGAATTTCTGCCCCAACTTCTCTGTATTAGTGGTTCTCAACCTTCCTAATTTTGTGACTCTTTAATACAGTTTCTCATGTTGTGGTGACCCTCTACCATACAATAATTTTTGTGGCTATTTCATCACTGTAAATTTTCTACTGTTATGAATCTTAATGTAAATATCTGATATACAAGATATTTGATACCCTCATGAAAGGGTTATTCAACTCCCCAAAGGATTCTCAACCCACAGCTTGATAACCACTGCCCTAGATGATAGACAATGAACTGAAAGGTGGAATAAATCCTTTTCTCTCCAGATCGCTTATAGCCTTGATGTTTTATCACAGCAATGGAAATCCCAGTCCAAGGAAAAGAATGAGCATAAGAAATTATAACACCCTAAAGATTTTATTCTCTGGCATGTGGCCAACAGAAGGAATTAAAGCAAGGTGCCTGCATCCTTGAGGGGACTGCAATAAGGAGAGGATGATTAGGTTTCGTTGATGCTGCTTAGGACACAGCAGGGAATGAATGTTCTGTTCAAAGAAACCCGAAGATCAGGAGCGCTTTCAAGCCTTAAACATTTAAGACCATGTCCTATCATTGGATAACATTTAACGAGTGAGGCTCTATAGAGTATGTAAGTCCAATTTCTAAATGAAAAAAAATTATTTCTATAGCCCATTTCTTAATTGGACTGGACAAATAGCCAAACAAATGGAAACACATGAACTGTGAACCAATGGCTGAGGAGTCCCCAACTGGATCAGGCCCTCTGAATGGGTGAGACAGTTGATTGGCTTGATCTGTTTGGGAGGCACCCAGGCAGTGGGACCAGGTCTTGTGCTCATTGCATGAGTTGGCTGTTTGAAACCTGGGGCCTATGCAGGATTGTTTGGCTCGGCCTGGGAGGAGGGGACTGGACCTGCCTGGACTGAGTCTACCAGGTTGATCTCAGTCCTCGGGAGAGGCTTTGCCATGGAGGAGGTGGGAATGGGGGGTGGGCTGGGGGGAAGGTGAAGGGGGGCGGGAGGGGGGAGAACAAGGGAATCCGTGGCTGATATGTAGAACTGAATTGTATTGCAAAATAAAAAAAAAATAAAAAAAGAAAATGTAACAAAAAAAATTATTTAAGCTGTTTTTAAAACAGTTGGAATATGCAACAATTAGAATTTTATAAAAATAGACATTTAAGCCAATGAGCTTTAATCTTAGTAAAAAAATGAATAATCTTGGGGCCAATTTGAAGAATTCATCGTTTCACTTATATAAAAGAAATAAATTATAAATTATAAAAACAGATTGGAGTACCTGACAGTTGGAAGGTAATCTGAATCTATGGCATGTAACATCTTTTAAAAGGATATGTTTTAACTGAATTTTTGACTGTAGGTAATGGATGATCTAACATTAATCTAAACTGATATAAAATTATTCCTGTCATAGGTATAAAATTTAAAGATAAAATATCCATTGTGAGTCAGATATCTTTGTAGACTCATTTATTGTAACTCATTATTGTTAATGTTAAGCAAAGTTTGTAGATATCCTAAAGAAACGTGTCACAGAAAATATTAGGAACAATGTCAAACCCTTGTTCCTATAACCTGAGACCTTATGTAGAAAAAGAACGTTTGCAGGTTTGATGAACTTAAGGATTTTGAGATATGGAGACTATCCTACATCCCCAGGTCGTCAGCACCCTCATAAAGGGGAGAAAAAACAATTCATATTCAGACAACAATGAGAGACAGAAAAAACAAGGGGACAAGAAGCGACTAAACTTGAGATATTGTAGGAAGAGCAGGAAGCCAAAGGACGCAGCCAGTATTACTTTTAAGGGCATAAATATATAATCTCCATTACACTATAAGGAACATAGTTCTTTCTGCACATTCACCTTAGTCCAAGACTTGCTTTTGTCTTCCATAACTTTAAAAAAACATGTTTGTATGGTTTTAAACCACTAAGTTCCATGTAATTCATGGTGGCAATAGAAAAAATAATATTTTTAGCATTTTAAGTAAAAGAGGGTGTCTTCAAATTGTGAAGTGTTTCAATAAATTGTTTACAGCTGTATAATGAAACAGATTTTAATGCAATGTCACCTATTAGTGTTGTTATTTGGGGACAGACATGAGGAAAATATCCAGCATTCTAGAGGATTAAAATACCTTCAAGAGAACACTTTAATAGATTATAGAGATGATAATACAGACTAGACTGTGTCCTCAAAATTTATACAGGGAAGCTTAGCTCCAATGTGATTTTCCTTGAAATGAGAGCTTTAAGGTTAGCGTTGGGAAACTAAGTTAAAAGGGATGGGCATTGTTCTAATCTGGTTTTTCTGTTGCTCTGAGAAAGTGTTGACCAAAGCCAGTTTAAGGATGGAAGAGTTTAATTTGACATATGTGTGGTTTGAATAAGAATGGCTCTATAGGCCCATATATTTGAATGCTTAATTATCAGGGAATGGCATTGTTTGAGAAGAATTAGGAAATGTGGATTTGACAGAGGAAGTATGCCACTGGGGGTGGACTTTGAGTTTTCAGAAATCCACACTAGGCCCAGTCTCGCTCTCTCTCTGCCTATGGATCAGGACGTATCTCCTGCTCCAGCGCCTGCTTGCATGGTGCCATGCTCCCTGCCATCATAAAAATAGCCTAAACCTCTGAAACTCCCATTAAATCTTTCTCTCATAGGAGTTGCCTTGGCCATTGTGTCTCTTCATAGCCACAGAACAGTGACTAAGCCAGCGTATGTTTCCCAATCAGAGTCTATCACTGAAGGAAGTCAAGGCAGGAACTCAAGGACGGGAAACTGGAGGCAAGAATAGAAGCACAATCCATGGAGGATTACTGCTTACTGTCTTGCTTCCTGTGGCTTTCTCAGCCTGCTGTCTTTTTTTTTTAATTAAGAAAAAAAATTTTTTATTCATTTTTACATACCAACCACAGATCCCCTTTCATCCCTCCCCCGCTCTCCCCGCCCAGTTCCCCTCCCCACGTCCACCCTCTTATCCCCTCTCCTGAAAAGGTAAGGCCTCCTATGGCGAGTCAGAAAAGCCTGGCACGTTCAGTTGAGGCAGGTCAAAGCTCCTCTCCCTGCATCAAAGCTGTGTACATCTCAGGAACGCCTGCACTGGAGTGGTGATGCCAACTGAGAGTTGGGCCTTCCGACATCAGGCATTAACCAAGAAAAATGTTCCCACAGACATGCCTTCAAGTCAATCTGATGAAGGTAAGTGAAGGAAACAGAGGTTCCTTCTTCCCAGATGTGTCTAGGTCTGTGTCAAGTTGACAAAAATACTGACAAGAGGAACAGATCCCAGACCTCCCTTACTCTCTTCGCTGCCAACTCCTCCCTACCTCCTAATCCCATCTTCCCTCCCCTTCTCCCTCCCTATCTTTTCCTCCTCCTTAGCTTCCTTCATCTTTGCAGTTGGGTACTGAAAAGTCGATCTGAAGACCCAGCCATTAACTGCCACCTGGAAGTAGAAGAGGTGCCATCCACACTGCCACATGATTTTGAGAGTGAGCAGAGGTGGGAGCACACGGGAGCACATGGGGGAAGAGGAGAAATGTAATTATATGCTAATTTTAAATGTTTATTCATTTTATGAAGTTGCTATCAGATACATAGATCATATACAATAGTATCAGATTCAGAAAAACAATTAGTGCACAGTCTCATTGATCACAGTAGGGTATTAATAAGACGCTATGCTTCAGAAAATGGAAAGAGTAGAATTAAGGGGAACTGAAAGACGGGTGACAATCTTAGAAGACCAGATCCTTGTATGGTTGAACAAAGGAAATCTGAAGAAGGTGAAGGATGAATAATTACAGTTTTTTTAATGTTAGCTATTTTTCACTAGACATAAGGAATAATGTTTGAATATTTTTTAACCATAACCTTTTTGTATGTGTATTTTTCTTGTGACATCTATTCAGCAATTATAATTTATTGCTTAATACAGAGCAGATACATAATGGAATAAATAAATTAATGGAAAATCTGAGTGGTTTTCTTTTAACTCAGAGCAAGAAAATAACCAAAAACTACTTTTTAAAGAGCAAGAATTTAGTGGTGGAAACTGTGTGGATCAGGGAGATAAAGGGCAAAATTAGAGAATGCAGCATAGAGATTTACTAAAAACTAAAAAGTAGAAATCCTGTGCCCAGAAAACCAGTACTTCTGACCTAGTAAGAAAAAAATATAATAGCTGTCTGTACTAAAGGGAAATAATCTTAGAAGAAAGGGAAAATCTCAGTATGTGAATGAAATAGATAGGGAAAAAGGAAAGAAGGGAAGGAGGGAGGAAGGAGGGAAGGGAAGAAAGAAGGGGAAGAAGGAAGAGGAAAAGTGAAAGGGAGAGAGCAAAGGAAGGAAGGAGGGAGGGAAGAAAAGAAGTAAGGAAGGAGAGAAGGAAGAAAGGAAGCAAGAAAATAAAGTAGATTGGTTGGCTCAACTAGGAAATTTGCCTCAGGCCTCTTTTCTGGTTTCTATTAGGGTTAGCATTCAGTAGAAACTGGTAGAGAGTTCCAGGTAGGTGGAAGATTGCAAATTAGAGGCTATCCTCTACAAACTCTACAGTTTGTCTCAGGAGCATATCTGTCTAGCAAGAGACTACCTGAAAAAAAATTAACTTTTCACATATATACCAAATCTAGGCACTCAGGTAGGAGGGGTAGGAATTGATCTGATCAAACATACAGAACTTAAACCACTCTGCTGAAAATACTCCATATTCACTACTCAGGAAATAGAAGAACACTGTGTACATATTCATTTCCATAGCACTTCAGAAACTGAGTCAAGAATACAGCTATACAGTTTAGCACAGCCTTTGGAACATGTGTGAAGTGTTTGTTTATTTTTAGTTTTTACAAGAATCTAGATGCTAAAAGCAGAGCTTTGAGTGTGACAGTCATTGTTCCTCTTTTAAACACCCCCAGGAGCAAGGATCACACACAGTCTCGGGATGGTGCAGATTTTAGTCCTACGAAGCACAGGAATTAGCCAGCCTACAGGCAGCACATACTTTAAAGGGATTACAAATATCCCATCTGCCCCAATGATGACTACATCGTGACTGGAATAGATTCTGACGTGAAGCATTCAGGTTCAAAGAAGATGGCTCCCATAATCATGGGTCAGGCTTAGGAACAGAGAAACCTGTTGTCAACACAATGGAAGAGGAACTGATTTCATTAGAAAGGAATGAACAGAGGATTAAGGCAATTGCACAATGGCAAAGCAAGTCAGTCATATCCATAACAACCAGCAAGAACAAGGTCACAGACCAGCCTCCTAGCTTTCAAACTCCTTCAGCCATTTCAGTCTTTACCTCTACAAACAGTGCTGTTCTCCAGAGCATACAGAGTGAGAGGAGAGAGTGGAGAAATGCTGAAAAGAATGCTTACATGGGGACAGGGATTGACAGTAAGTTTACACTTGAACTATTTAACTTAAATGTCAGCTCAGTAAATACCAAAAGAAATGCAATTATTATTTGAATAGCTAAAACTGTACTGGAGTATTGGGATCAATAATCTTTAACAGTGGGCCACAGACGGTACTTTCAAAACTCCAGGTGGTCCTAATATGTAGCAAATGTTAGAAAGCAGTATTACCATCAGAGCTTAACACTTGAAGCAAAAATATTTCAGGGCCATTTCATCTTGTGAATCTACTTCCTCTCTATAGACCACCCCTCCACCCTGCTTTCTTTATTCCTTTGGTCCTTTTTACAAAGTGTTTTGGGTTGAGAGATTTAAATGGATAACACAAGGTAATAAAAGAGTCACAGACTCTTTAAAAAGACACCCACTCTCCCATTGATAGCAGAAATGTTAGAGGGAGTCTAGTATCCCTAAGAGTCTCCAGTTGCTACTGTTCATATAAGAAGCCACTCGTCCATACTCCTGTAAGTACCCCAATGAAACTCTTTGGTACTCTAAGTTAGACTTTTTTTTTTTTAACTTTTTTTTTTTTTTTTTTTGGTTTTTCGAGACAGGGTTTCTCTGTGTAGCTTTGCGCCTTTCCTGGAACTCACTTGGTAGCCCAGGCTGGCCTCGAACTCACAGAGATCCGTCTGGCTCTGCCTCCCGAGTGCTGGGATTAAAGGCGTGCACCACCACTGCCCGGCCCCCTAAGTTAGACTTTGATGATATCCATACTATGAACTGTTCTTGGCTTCTTCTCTGCAGTGAGTAGATATTTGTTCGCATCTCTGCAGGAACAGTCTCACACAACACTCTCAATACATCCTTCATCCAAGCTCCTGCTTAAACTTGCATTCACTTACTGTTAAATGGGAACTTAATTTTGACTATAATAGGCAATTTATATATAGTCAGTCTTTGAACTGAATCCTTGAGCAAGATCCAAAAAAAGTGAAGAGAATTTGAATTTAAAAATAAAATAGGACCTTTTTTCCTTCTATACAATGCCTAGCTTTGCAATTAACTTCTAAAAGTTAGCTTTAATCATCTAAGTTGATTGAGCCAATTTGTTTTCAATGACATTGTCTTCTCTGCCCCTAAGGTGATAAACCCCAGGGTTTACCATTAACAACTAGAAAAAAAAACCTTAAAATTCAAATTTAAAAAAAAAATCTGCAAGAAAACATGTCTGGCTGACTGAAATATGTATTTTTTAAAATATTATAACCAGGCCATTTTTGTTCTACGTGCTTCTAATTCCTTAAAAATAGAATTCAATCTAGTAGCTGTGGTCAGACACCCAAGAATTAGGAAAATGGGTTCCTATTAGATAATTGTCAGAGGATTTACTGTAAAGGTGCTCTGTATTTGCATATTTTCTCATTTTCTCTTCGTTTTTATAGAATATTGGACAATGTATTTTGATCATATGCATTCCTTCTCCCAATTGCTCCTCATCTTTCATATACTTTTGTATGTGTGGTCTTCACTGGAGAGTAGTCAACCAACCAACAGTGCTTATGAACTTATAATATCCATTGTTTTACAGCTCTAACTGTAAATATTAGGAATAAAATAGTCTTTTCTAGTGTTGACATACTTGAAAGCTTATATGTGAAAATTTCAGTCAAAATATGATATATTTGCTAATATTTCATTTTGGGGATAATTTTAAAGATATAGGTCCATATTTGTTGAAAAATCCAGTATGTAACTCAAAGGAAGTGAAACAAGTAAAGAGGTATATATATATATATATATATATATATATATATATATATATATATATATATATATATATATATATTTGAACTCAAAAGTCTATGAGATGCTGAGATATTTGATGAGGAATAAGACATTTGGGCAGTTAGTGTACAACAGGATTTCTACTGCAATATTACATCATCCTAAAATTTAAGCATGACTGAGAATCTTATGTTTTAACTACTGAAACATTCATTTCTAGGATATACCTTATATGAGGTTTTAATCAGTATCACTGATTTTTAAATGTTATTTAAACTATAGAAAATTACCTTGAACAATAACCTTTGATCCTGTGTGTGGGTCTGCTATTCTGATATATATTTCATTTACATGTGAAGAGTTGTAAACAACATTTTCTACTTGCTGAATATATAATCTGCCCCATTTATCAATCTGGTTGTAGTTATTTCAGCTTGTCAATAGTTCAGGACAGAGAAATAAGAAGTCATATGGCCAGCCAAAGCTTCTTTGACAATGATGATGAAGGACATGCATTCAGATGAACAAAACATGAGGCAATAGTAATTCAGATAGCTAAGTCACCAGACACAGAAAGAAGCTGCTTGAGTCAAAAGCCCATCTAACTACAGCAAATATATCTTTACTAATGCACACGGGGTCATTGTAACACCTGCAAAACTACCTAGAAATAACTGCATTTACCATGGATAACTTTATTAAAAAATGTCAGAGAGAGAGAGAGAGAGAGAGAGAGAGAGGAAAAGAAAAATTATCCCCACAGCTACTTGAGTATAAAATGGTTTTGAAAACAACAGGTAAGGCAAAATTTGACCTCTGTCCTTAATTTACTTTTCAGGTGGGCCTGAGAATTATAGTGGCATGACAAATTAATTGAACAATATACACATATGTAGTTGGTTTTGTTGTTGTTGTTACTCTTTGACAAGCAGCCAGCCAGCTCCCAAATAAATACACAGAGACTAACTCTTACTTATGACTGCCCAGCCTTAGTTTGTCTTGTTTCTAGCCAGCTTTTCTAATTTAAATTATCCCATTTCTCTTTAGGTATGTTTTGCCTCTGGACTCCTTACCTTTCTTTATTCTATATATCTTTATTTCCTTCTTATTCTGTGACTGGCTGTGTGGCTTAGTGGATGGCCCCTGGCATCATCCTCTCCTCCTTTTCTTGCTCCTCACCCCTCGCTCTCTTTCCTAGATTACCCCTCTGCCCATTTATTCTCTCTGCATGCCAGCCCTGCCTATATCTCTCTCCTGCCTAGCTATAGGCCATTTAGTTCTTTATTAGACCAATCAGTTGTCTCAGGCAGGCAAAGTACCACAGCATTACAGGGTTAAACAAATGCAACTTGTTCAGCTATGTTCATATCAGCATTGTTTGTAATAGCCAGAACATGGAAACAACCTAGATGCCCTTCAACTGAAGAATGGATAAACAAAATGTGGTACATATACACAATGGAATACTACTCAGCAGAGAAAAACAATGACATCATGAGGTTTGCAGGCAAATGGATGGATCTAGAAAAAATCATCCTGAGTGAGGTAACCCAGACTCAGAAAGACAAACATGGTATGTACTCACTCATAGGAGGATACTAGATGTGGAACAAAGATGACTGGACTGCTACTCACATCACCAGGGAGGCTACCTGGAAAACAGGACCCAAAGAAAGACACGGGGATCGCCCAATGACAGAGAAATGGAAGAGATCTACATGAACAGCCTGGACATGAGTGGGGGTAATGAAGGGCGAGGGTCGAGGGAAAGAGAGCTTGGAGGAGCGGGAGATCCCAGCTGGATCAACAACAGAGAGGGAGAACAAGGAATAGGAGACCATGGTAAATGAAGACCACATGAGAATAGGAAGAAGCAAAGTGCTAGAGAGGCCCACAGAAATCCACAAAGATACCCCCACAACACACTGCTGGCAATGGTCGAGAGACAGCCCGAACTGACCTACTCTGGTGATGGGATGGCCAAACACCCTAATTGTCGTGCTAGAAACCCCATCCAACGACTGAGGGATCTGGATTCAGAGATCCATGGCTAGGCCCCGGGTGGAGCTCTGGGAGTCCAATTAGCGAGAAAGAGGACGGTTTATATGAGCGAGAATTGTTGAGACCAAGGTTGGATAAAGCACAGGGACAAATAGCCAAATGAATGGAAACACATGAACTATGAACCAATGGCTGAGGGGTCCCCAACTGGATCAGGCCCTCTGAATGGGTGAGACAGTTGATTGGCTTGATCTGTTTGGGAGGCATCCAGGCAGTGGGACCAGGTCCTGTGCTCATTGCATGAGTTGGCTGTTTGAAACCTGGGGCCTATGCAGGGTCGCTTGGCTCGGCCTGGGAGGAGGGGACTGGACCTGCCTGGACTGAGTCTACCAGGTTGATCTCAGTTCGTGGGGGAGGCTTTACCCTGGAGGAGGTGGGAATGGGGGGTGGGCTCGGGGGAAGGTGAGGGGGCGGGAGGGGGGAGAACAAGGGAATCCGTGGCTGATATGTAGAACTGAATTGTATTGCAAAAAATTAAAAAAATAAAAAAATAAAAAGAATGCAACACATCGTTGCATCATTAAACACATATTCCATGGCATAAATGAATGTAGCACATCTTAAACTAATATTCCACACACACATACACATATATTTACATTTTCTGAGTTGTAGGAGTTCTCATTACAGAAAAAATACCAAATCCTAAAAACCAGTTGAAGTGCTATGCTTATAAATTGAATTGGACCGAGGGCAGTAAATTTTGAAACAATGTAGTGGGAAGGAGCTTAGGTTTGTGGCAGTGATCCGGGTCAAGTTACTAGGTAGTTGAGGGTTAATTGCTAAACTTTGTACAGATTTCTCACTACTTCTAATTTCTATCTCTGGTAAAGGAATATCTTTCTTCATGCATAGAGGACAGGGTCCACATGGCAATTCCTCCTCTCCTGCTTTTAGACCAACATGCCCTTCTCTATCTGCTACTTTTTAAAAGAGTCTTTACATAAAAACAAATGACATGCTGGTGTGGGAAGTTTTGAAGAGAGCTCTTTCCACCCCGAGCCATCAGGACTTCAGCCATAAAGGAAGCACTTAGTCTCACTAGTCTCTCCTCATGTGTCTTTGATGTTACTGACTCAGCATATGATTATTGTTCCCCTCTTTTTTCATAGAAAAGAAATAAAATTTCATGATAAGACTTAACTTTTTATTTATTTAATTTCAACATTTCTGAATGAACTTTGAATATATCTTATTGATAGAACAAACACAAAACCTGGATTCAATCTATCCCACCAAAATAATCAAAATCAAAAGCCAAAGGTAAATTATCAAATCCCCTCCCATCTCCTCTCTTCCAATTGCTTCCTGTCTCCTAACATACACCTCTATTTTCTCTAAACTTAGTGTATGTACATGCTTGTAAGGTAATATACTTGTGGGGAGTCTGTCACGGCCTGCATTGCTATGGAAACTAACTTACCCTCCTAGCAGCCTTCAGTCACTAATAGCTCCTTGGTGATGTTCATGCTTATGAGTTTGTCTTGTGACTCATCAAGATTAACAGGACCATTAGTGTCACAATGAGCTTAGCTCCAACTGCTGCAGTCTGGTGAGCTCAGCCAAGGGTACACAACTACAGAGAGTGTCTCCCCCTCTCTAGAATCTATGGATAGGCATTAGTTCAGAAGTAAAGTATAGGGCACTCCCATCAGCCCCTCACCCTTTTTTTTTTTTTATTATTTTTTGATAGAACTGGTCTTGCGATGTGCCCAGTGTAGGTAACTACAGTTGATAGGAGCTAATGACTACAAAAATTGTACCAAATATCCTAGTATGGTGCTTCTTAGCCCTCCATCCTAGCCTACACACCCAGCCCCAACTTTTGTAGAGTTTCCTGAATCTTTGTCTGGGTTGATCTTGTGCAAGCCTTGTATGCACACTCACAGCTGCTATGAGTTCATGACGGCAAGAGCCCTCTAATGTTCAAAAGACACTATTCTGCTGCGGTTATCCACTGCCTCTGACTCCTGAAAGTCACTTCCTTCCACCCACACTACCTGTCATTAGCTGAGTGCTAGATGATAAAATGCTGATATTTTCATCAAATAATTCATTATATACACAATATTTTTTAAAAAATGTGTCCTAAACCACAAGTGATCCCACAAAAATATCTAGGAATTCAACTCCTTTTCTAGAGGAGTAGTATTTAAAGCATTGTAAGAACTAATTTAAAATGAAGTTTAGTACTTTTATAAATAATATTACAGCCCAGTAATTAAAAAAAGATAAGTTGACTCAATTAGGAAGTGGTTCATTCAATTTATAAGCATTAGAATAATTTAAAAACAGATGTTTTATGCAGTTTCTTCTATTTCAGTTGTTTGTAAGATTAGATTTCTATTCCAGTTAAACTTGGCAAATGCCAGTGTTTGTGATAGAATCAAGCCCGGATCTATTAAATATATCTGTTCCACGGGCACCACACACTGGGAACTTCTGTCTTCATTCTGGGTAAGATTAATGGTGTGGCGGCGGAGGACAAAGGTTACACGCCTCCCTGCTTTACCTCCCGAAGCAGTGATGAAGCCTGAAGAGAAGCCCTACTGGAAAGAAAACATGGTTTTAATCAGAGTCTGTATTTCTCCCTTGCATTTCCTCCCCCCAGCTGAATATCAAAGATCCCCTTTAGTCAAAACAAAAATAACTCCAGCAGGTGTCTGTTTCTTCTCAGCACATTTCCTCTCTCTTTAGGGATGATGGTCACCAAAGCTTCTGCACCATAGGCTGTGTTGTTGGGGGAATAAAATGTTCCCATGGTGACAAGAAGATTATTTAAAAAAAAAAAAAAGCAAAGCAAAGCAAAACGAAACAAAACAGAAAAAAAAACTTACTGTTGAAAACATTCTACTTCAGGGTTATGAAAATTTAGCATGTCACATGATGCGCTTCTTGTGTTAAAAGGTTAACAAATACATGTGCACAGTACTGGGAGAATTACACTGAAAATAGCTACCTAAGAAGCAATAGGGAAGTTTTATTTTTCACTTTTCCTCACATTGGTGCCAAGAATCAGATATGCATTGGTGTACATTCCACTACCAAGAATATCTATATTTTCCTATAGAACATGCAACTGTTAAGGATTTACATTATCATTTTGACAAAAAATAATGGAAGAAATAGCTGGCAAGATTCTAATTTCTCTTAGTTAATGGTAGATTAAACCAATGGTAAAGACTGGTAACCAAGTCATGCTTCATGACTTAGTACTATAAAATGAATGATTTATCAATATCAGTTTTCCAAATTTTATTATATCACTGCCATTTGTTTCATTTTTTTTCTTTTGACTACTTAATATACTTTTCATGCATTTATGTATTCCAAAAAGTCTGTAAGATGAATAACATATGTATACAGAAAGAAGAGTTTAATTTCAAGACATGGAGATTGCTTAAACCGGGGGCTAGATAGCTAGAGCAGTGGTTATATGCACTTGTGATTCTTCCAGAAAACAAAAGTTCAGTTTCCTAACACCCATTCACATCAGGTGACTACAACAACCTGTAACTACAGGGTCTGAAAATGCAATACCTTCTTCTGGATTTCTTAGGCACATACATCACACACACACACACACACACACACACACACACACACACACACTAAATAAATAAATAAATAAATAAATATATTTTAATTAAAAGATTAGAGAGTCATAGAAGGTTATCATTGGTATTTAAGTAAGTTAATTGATTTTTTTCATTTACACATATAGTAAACTTTAGTATTTAAAAAATACCACGTCTGTATTAGATATGTCCAAAATTTTTTTCTGAAAACAATAAGTATGACAGTTATTTACACACTGTCCTTGATATTATAAGCAACCTCAAAATCACTTCCAGTCAGAAAGATATGGGTCGGGTATACATACACACCACAACATTACACATTCAGGAGTAGTGGTTCAGTAAATGACTATACACCGTGTTCATACTGTCAACACTAAATGTTTTTGAATCCATGGAGGTTTTCTAACCAATTCCTCACTGACATCAAGATTCATTGTATTCAACTGACATGTGGAATATTTACCCATGAAAAAAGAGAACACCATCATTCTTCTTCAATTAATTAGTTCACAGGGAAAAGCAAATTATTAGACAAATCTGAATATGAAGGTGATCCTAATGAATTATCCAGATAACAAGGGAGATAGAATCCCAGCTGGCCATTTCTTGTCACCAAATGAAGTTTCTAATACTAGGACTGGGTTACATCCAGTTGAGTTGTTAGCCATGGGGGTCTCCAAAAAATCCCCAAAAAACCTAGGCTGTTGCCAGGACAATGGGTTGCTCTTGATAAATTGACAGCCAAGCCCCATTGCTGAAGACAATACCCACACAACTCATTGATTTTGGAGAGGTGGAGCTGGTGCCTACATAGGACATTTAGTCCTGTGTTCTAGTGTCTTTGGTACAGAAAGGCATTTTGCCGGCCACCCAGGGAAAAATATAAACACCAACCCAACTATAAAACTTTTGGTTTACAGTGCTGTCCTGTCTGAAAAATATGCTAGGGCAATTGTGGCACAAAGCTTGTGGAAGTAATCACCCAATGTCTGATTTTGCTTAAGGCCCAGTCCATGAGATGGAACTCATACACAACACTGCTTGGGTGATCAAGAGCGTGAAACTATGTAGTCCAGGGGCCTAGCATAAAACCAAATACCACCAGTATGAGATTTTTTTTAAAAAAAGTATTTATAAAATGACTTCTAATGGTATTCTACTATACTTGCGATTTAGTGCCTTATTCAGCCATCATCAGAGAAGATTCCTCCTGCAGCAAATGGGAACAAATACAGAGACCCACAGCCAGATATTACACACACACACACACAGAGAGAGAGAGAGAGAGAGAGAGAGAGAGAGAGAGAGAGAGAGAGACTGAGGAGAGAGAGAGAGAGAGAGAGAGAGAGAGAGAGAGAGAGAGAGAGAGAGAGAGAGAGAGAGAGAGAGAGAGAGAGAGAGAGATTAGAACATGCAGCTCTAAATGGGATTTCTCCATCAAATCTCCCTTCAGGGAACCCTGCAGAAAAGGAGATGGAAAGAGTGTAAGGGCTAGAGAAGATGGAGGATGCCAGGAGAACAATGTGCTCTAAATCACCTGAATAAAACTCACATAAACTACCAGACACTGAAGCAGCAAGCAGAGAACCAACATGGGTCTGCAACATGTCCTCTACATATTATAGCTTTCAGTTTAATATTTTTATAGGATGCCTGAATGTGTAAACAAATGAGTCTCTGATTCTTATGCCTTATCTTGAAGCTCTTTTCCTTCTGTTGGTCTTCCTTGTCCAACTTCAAAGTGATGATATTTGTTTTATCTTATTATATTTTATTTTGTTATGTTTTGTTTTTATCTTTTAGATAGCAACATATCTAAGCCTGTTTTTTTTTTCTAATGAGAGACAGGAAGAGAGTGGATTTAAGTGAGGGGAAAAGGGGAGGAATCTGGATGAATAGAGGTAGGAGAAACTGTAATCAGGATATTACATGAGAAATGAATCTATTTGTAATAAAATGGAGAGGAAGAGAAAAATTTGAACCAAGTTCATTATGGAAGCATGATCCACACAAATGGTAACTTACATTTTGATACCAAAAATTCTTATCAATGTCTTTATTATTTTCGCTCGTGAAAGAGTAGCTCAAATTTCTTTATATTAATGTCAGACCTTTTTTCATGGTTTTTCAAGACAAGGTTTCTCTGTGTAACCCTGGCTGTCCTGGAACTTGCTTTGTAGACCAGGCTGCCCTAGAACCTCCAGAGATCCACCTGCCTCTGCCTTCCCAGTGTTGGGATTGAAGGTGTGCACCACCATCACCTGAATTAACATACTTTTAAGTGTTGGTGCTTCAGTCTGTTTGGTCAAAAATTGAGCATATGTCTCAATCTGTACCATTTTTGGTTTCCAAATATTATGTCAGCAAGGTGCATTAAATTATGTAGGACTCAACAGAAACTTTTGGATATCTAATAAAGTATCAAGAGAAAGTATTTTAGTGCAGATTTGGATGTATTTATCATTTTAACAGATGAATAAAAAAGGAATGTCAATCTATTGGCAATCATTTTTATATCATATGGAAAGAACTTTATATTAGAAGCTAAGTACTATCCACCAGGAATGAAAACTCATGTATCTACTAAGAAATAAAAGGGATGAAGAGCAATAATTATTAGAGAGAGAATGTTTAACTTTACTGGTTGCCATCATTCAGAGTTCGGCATTCAAATGTAAGTGAAGTCATAATTTTGCATCAGCTCCCCAAACAGAACCTATAGATACCATTTCAGAATGTCCAACAGTAATATTTTGAATGTGTAATAGAATGCTAAAGGTACTTTCCTTTGACTTCAGATTTTCAGAGGACTCAGAACTAGAGGATAATATCCTATATCCTCAACAAGTGTTCAGTCCATTTATGCAGACTTGTGAAAAGATCGTATACTTCATCCAACTGTACTCATCTATTGGTGAAATTATTAAGGCCACTCCACGTAGTTAAAAGGAGATTTATTTAATGGCGTAACTTACAAATTAAGGGATAGGGAGGTCGCGGGGTCTGGGGAAGGTGTATCGCAGTCCAGCGGTGTTCTCTGGAGTTCTGCTTGGCCCACCTTCACTGTCCAAGGTCCCGGAACAGAGTGAGTGCGCAGCCCATCCAGATCTCAGGTCTCCAGGCGCCTCCCTTGGCCCCGCCTTGTAGGTGTGACAGTTGCCGAAGTGTCAATGGGGGTTGGAACTTCCAGATCAAAGCTGGAATAGCTACCCACTACACTCATCCTTTATCATGAAGCTTTGTAAGATGAGGAAAATACTTTGGAATTGTAGCGAGGAAAGGGTGTGCTATGTCTAGTCAATCCCTTCTGTCAAGGGGAAGGGGAAGACAGACATTTTAAGTTTCAATTTGAGTGATAAGAAGCAAAAAAAAAAAAAAAAAAAAATGTAGAGATCATAGAGACCTTGACCTGGTTTCCAGTAGATACATAACTGTAGAGCTAACTTTCTGTTTTCCACCTGCTTCAACTAAAGGAGGAGACACCGGCTGGGAACACTCTCTCTGTGGACAAAATGAAATGCAAAGAATCCTTTTATGTAACTGTTATTTCTAGGGTGAGGAAATAGAGTGCTGTACTTTTTACAGATGGAGTGGATTTGTGAGGGTCCCCAGAAAGACAACAGAACAACTCAGGTGTATTTAAAAGAATACAACAAAGAAATGGCCCTCTAAAATCTACTAAGCTGAGAAGTAAGCCATGAGTGGCTAGCAGTGAGGCACTCATAAAATAACCTCTATGGAGGCTTCAACTCAAGAACCTCACCAGAGAATGCATCTGAATTTCAAATATGCTTCACCAAGAATTTAATATAATATTTATTGCAGGACTCTGAACCTTTACTTTTGTTCAGTGCTAGGGACAGAGGAACCAAATCAAGTCAGATTAACAGTGAAGAAGTCAAAGATCCAGGTACAAAATCCAGGAAGCTGAGTTCATGCCCACATCCCCACTCCTTCCCACCTCCATACACCCTGAGTTTCAGAAATGTTAAGTTCAACCCTAGGAAACAGAGGAATTAAAAATCATGAAATTTAAAGTAACAGAGCCACATCAGCTAATATTAACCCTGTTCATTATACAAAGGAGACTGTAAGTTTTTTCACTGCATACTTGTTGCTTATCTTAAAGATAACAGACATTTCTTAACTGTGTAATGAAGCCATTTCAAGAGACAGACAGCTGCTGCTGTCAGGCTTACATTGTCCTGTAAAAGACAGAAGAAAATCAAATGATACAATTAAAAGAAACTCAATTAGCATTGGGAAGGAGTTGGGGAAAGGCTTCAAGGATAACATTGGGGGTGGACTAGGATTCTCCAGTGTGAGGCAGTAGACTCCACTGTTACTCTGATCACACACTAATCCTAAAATCACATAAAACTAAGAAACAAAAAGAAGCCTAACAATACATAACATTTCTAAGAGGAAATACACAAAACCATTACCTACATACAGTAATGAGCTGTATTCTCTTAACTACTTGAAGCTCCTTAGGTTTCAAGGTTTCACGCTTCTAAAAATATTTAATTGATAATTACATAAGTAAATAATACCAAAGTTTTCAATTACAATTTGTTTTGGGGATTCTTTGAATTGGAGCATCTTGTTACCACAATAGTAAATCACATCACCCCCATGGTGCCTAAGTAACTATGAGATGAGTATCCTGTGTGACATGGACAGTGGACCAGAGGTGGTTAGCATCCTGGGTGGGACAGAACACAACCACACCTGGATGTCAATAGAGAAGGCCAATGACAATCTAAAATTATGTCAAATGCCTACATCATTCATGGCCATCAATCAATTCACATAGTCAGAGATCATTACTATCATTGGTGAGGGCATTACAGAAAAGACAGTCACATCATATTTATCATACTATGTTGTGATAGCTGTTCTTTGTAGCAGGAATCTTAAAATGTTCTTATTAATAAAATCAAACCTGAGCCAGGTATTGGGGTGAACACTGGAAAGTCAGAGAGACAGAACAAGCCACAGCTAACCTCACCTGGCCAACTTCTCAGCTGATCTTGTTTCCTCAGACTGGAAGACTCTGTGTCCTTACATCCAAACGGCTCTCAGCTGAACTGTACTGCTCAAAACCTAAAAGCTTAACCAGTCAAATGCTTAACCAGCCAAATGCTTAACCAGCCAAATGCTTAACCAGCCAAATGCTTCTAGTTTCTGGTTCTCATGCCTTATATACCTTTCTGCTTTCAACCATCACTCCCTGGGATTAAAGGCGTGAGTCACCATGCTTGGCTGTATCCTTGAAAAGATGGATTTCTGCCTCTGGAATGCTAGGATTAAAGGCTTGTGCTACCACTGCCTATCCTAAGTATCTAGTGGCTTTTCTGTTCTCTGACCCCAGATAAGTTTATTAGGGTACACAATATTTTGGGGAACAAAATACCACCACATTTCTTTTTGTTGGTTCTTACAAACCACTTACATTCTCCAATAAGTGAAACTTTATCATAGTGATATCCTTATAGGAAAAAAGCAAAGTGTACATAGAACTTGGTAATCTCCACATTTTCACAGATTTACTGGAGTCTTCAAATTTCATCCTTGTGGATAGTGAAGATTACTATACTTACCAACTTTTGCCAATCACAAAACTTCCCCTACTATGCTCTTCCTTCTTGCCATGCAAAATCACCATGTTTTCACCCTATGAATAAGAAATCTATTCTCCTGACTCATTGTTTAGACAGAAAGGAAGGTTAGGGAGAGATTAGATTGGTAGTCTGACTTGAATCAGGGAAGAGAAGTATCTAACTTTATACTGTTATTTCCATTTCTGTGTGAAAAGCAAAAAGCGAGATAATGGACTGAGGTATAGGGCTGTGGAATAGTATTTTAACGAGGCAAAGGTGTGTTACATTTGTTTACACTGCAGAATTTTATTTTAACTGTGTAAAGGTGTGTTGCATTTGTTTAATTATGTAAAGATATGTTGCATTTGTTTCACTTTGCTCGCCTAAGGCATTTGATTGGTCTCATAAAAAGCTGAATGGCCAAAAGCTAGGCAGAGAAAGGATAGGCAGGGCTTGTAGGGACAGAGAATAAATAGGAGGAGAAATCTAAGCTCTGGGAAAGAACGAGTGAAGAACGAGAAGAGAACAAGGGACACACCTGGGGCCAGGCAGGCAACTGCCAAGCCAGCAGACTGGAGAAGTAGTGAAAGTAAGACATGTTGAAGGAAAGAAGAGTCAAAAGGCCCAAGGCAAATGGCAGATAAATAGAAACATTTTGATTTAAGTTAAAAGAGCTAGCAAGAAATGAACCTAAGCTAGGCTGAGCATTCAAAACTAATAATAAGTTTCCATGTCATGATTTGGGAGCTGGTTTGGTGGCCTAAAAGAAAAGGCCTGGTACAGTATAGGGTAGTGATGGCAATACTAGAACATAAACTCTGAGACTCTTGTCACTTACCTATCCTAGGAGACAGTGGTCAGGTATGAAGACTTGTAGAAGGAAAAAGGTGAGAAAGAATTATAATGACTAAGTGAATAGGATTTAATGTAGAATTAGAAACAAAGATAAAGAAAAGTAAGACATTGAAAATGTTGGTTTTGCATCTGAATAACTAAGTTAAAAGTGGTGGTAAACATATGGCAGCCAAGGTTTTTGTTTGTTTGATTTGGCCTTATTATGGTTAAAGGGCAATGTTTGATAATTTCATAAATGCATATGATATGGTTTGATCAAGTCTATCTCACATTCCACCATAGCTCCTAATCCCTACAAATGTCATGTGCCCTCTTTTGTTTCTCAAAACTTGCTGAGCCCATTTAACACTGTCTGAAGTGTACCTGGAAGATTTCCTGTGTCCTGCATGGCCCAGAGTTAGGACAAATCTCTCTCACCCATGGCCCTGTAGCAGCTTATAAAACAATCATTCAGAGCCTTAACATTATTTATAACTGCTCAACCATTAGCTCGGGCTTATTACCAACTAGCTCTTACATTTACGTTAACCCATAATTCTTATTTTGTTTAGCCACATGACAGCACCTTTTCTCAGTTCTGCCTTGTCATCTTGCCTCCTCTGTGTCTGGCTGGCAACTCCTGTCTCAGTCTTCCTCTTCCCAGAATTCTCCTTATCTGCTTATCCTACATATACTTCCTGCCTAGCTACTGGCTAATCAGCATTTTATTTATCAACCAATCAGAACAACAGATATTCACAGCATATAGAATGACATCCCAGAGTACTTCCCTTTTCTGCCTAATCAGAAAGGAAGGTTTTAAATTTAACACAGTAAAATTACATATAACAAAACAGTTACCAAGCAAGAATTATAGTTACAATATCTAGTCTATTTGTATTTTGCAAAATTAAAGAAAACATTCTATCATCTATCCTATATTTGTGAGTCTAAATTTTCAAATCTAATTTATCTTTTATCATAACCAGGAAAATTATAACTATCTAGTCTTCAACTACATCAAAGACCCCAGAAGTATATAATATTACCTAAGTAAACAGGAAATGCATTGTAAGCAACTTCCAAAATTCTGGAAATGACAAAGACAGCTGTCTGCCTGGACAATTATCCAAAGTTCCTCTGCAATGTTGGGGCATCCATCTTCAGTCTATAGGCCTAGAGTCTCTCAGTCACTTCTCTTTGTGTCCTGTAGAATGTCTGGCAGTTTCTTCTTTGAAGCAGGAACCTGAAGAACCATCTTGCCTTGCAAAGGTCAGTGGTCACCTTCCTATGGGTCCTGCATATCCATTTAATACAACATACTGTCAAGCAGTTGATACAAGGGCACTTTTTTTGCCCAGTGGCTAACTTTTGCCACAAAGAAACTCCAAGATGCATTTCTTCAATGCCCATCATCTTCTTTAAAGTAGATCGGTGCTACCAGGAGCAGACATGTCTCAATGTCCAGAAAGTCAAAGTTCTTAAAACATTTAAAATGACATATTCTGCAGGTCTTTAAAGTGTTTGAAGATTAAGTACCTAATTGAAATACATCTATGGATATCTAGAAAACTTACCTAACATGACTATAAGTTTGATTACCATAGATGACTAATTTATTAATCTGTATTTCTCAACTATACATCATAATTTCAAATGAGTTGCATAAACAAAATACTTTAAGCAAAAATAGAAAAATACATACAGTATAACAAAATTAACTTCAAATTTGTATCAATAAACTAAAATACACAGCAATGTAAAACATTTCAAAAAAGTTGTTGCTCTTTAAAAATAGGTTCAATAATCTACTCTTTCATTCTATCATAGCTATACTATTTACCTTTCTTCTTTAGAAAGAGATTGCATTTATAATCAACCCCCTTTAAATAAAAATAAACATTTATAAATGATATTTTGGCAATTTGGGCATAGCTTCTCATACTACTTCCTGCTGGTTTAGGGCACTGGCAATCTTTTGGGGATCCTGAGAAATTTAAGAATTATAGTTCAGTCCTGATTGGAATAGTCTGTGAGGCTGCATTATTTGAGCCAGTTGATTTGAAGTTGTTTTGGGTGTTGGATCATCTGGACCTCTCAGGGGGTCTTCCTTGATTAAACCATATTAGCCTGGAAATCATCCATAGGTTCTCATCTTCTGTGGAAACAAAAGCAGAACCTCTTTTCCAAAGTAACATATTCTTAGACATAAACTTTGAAGTTCAGATACCTTTAAAACACATATATTGGCTTGACTCAACATCTTTTACAATCAAATGTCTTTCTGTAGTTAAAAATCCCAAAGACAATATAATCTAGACTCTTTCTGTGATTTCCATCTTTACATGGCTTATTTCTATATTACTTACTGTCTCTTTAAAGACTTTATTTTTTAAAACTATCTATTTCTTTATACAACTGTCTATATTCATTTTCTTTTTTCTTCCAAGTCTACGTACATTTTTACACACTTTTAAACAGTTTAGAGTTTTATTTTATATGAATCTGTCTTATTGTGAATCTATAATCTTTCTCTGACCAGCAGAGATTTTAAATTGTTAAACTATGTGACTAGTAGCAAAAGCAGCAACATTGGCTTCTGACTCCACCCACCTCAGCTTCCCAATAGGACAGTGGTATGTTTACAGTCAGTCCTGGATGCCATGCTCTCTGCTGAATCTGGGAGGCAGTAGGTCCATGCCTCCATCTAACAGTGTGTAGCCCAGAAACCTCTTCTTTTTTTTATACTTTGTTTGTTTGTTTGTTTTTTTTGTTTTGGGGGGGGTGGTTTGTTTTTTTTTTTTTCACTAGCAAAAGCTAAATCCACCAACCAGCATACTGCATGGCTTGGAGATGCCTCTGTGTGCTGCAGTGGGAATCTGCTATGCTGCATTTCAGCCTGCACACTGTGAACTTGCCATACTATAGCTCAAGTCTGCATACCTTGGTGTCTCTGTATCTCGACCCGCATGAGACATGAAGTAGAAAGCTGTTTTTGGCTCTGTTATTGTGTGTTTAGAAGCCCCTTTTAAACTCTTTTAGAGCTTATGGAAATTTGAGAGCCCAACATTTGTATGCCAACATAGTTGTAAGTTTTCTCTGGTCCCACCTGGCTCTTGTGGCCCCATGGTCCTGCAGCTGCTTTAAAAATAATCACTCTATTATTTTCAAACTATACAGCCTAATGGCCCAGGCTTCTCACTAGCTAGCTCTTACATCTTAAATTAACCAATGTCTACAAATCTTTACCTTACCATGTGGCTTGTGACTTACTGTTGCTTTCACATCTTGCTTCTGGTGTCGGCGAGCAGCATCCCCCTGCTCTGCCTTTCTCTTTCCTCTCTCTCTAGTTGGAATGTCCCACCTAACCTTATTCTTCCTCACCATTGGCCAAACAGCTTTATTTATAAACCAATCTGAGCAACACATATTCACAGTATACAGAACAATGTCCCACAGCTCTGAAGTCCATGGGTGTAGGGTGCTATACTGGTGCATGGATATACCCTCTAAGTCACTACATCCTGAATAAAATTAACTCCCTCTCCTTCCAACCATCAATCTCCAACAATTCCTTAGCTGGGAGTGGGACTTCCTGGCTACCTCCTACATTCTTGCTGGGATTTTGTCTGGCATAACTTTGTGCAGACCCTGAGCATGTAGTTGCAACCACTATGCGTTCTCGTTTGCAATTGTTATAAAATGTCCAGACAACACTGTTTCACGGTAGTCATTCATTATCTCTGACTCTTACAGCCTTTCTTTGCTAACCTCCATGATGATATTAGGAGGGAGATGGGGAGGAAGTGTGATATAGATGTCCACAGTCTTTAAGTTTCTGCATATTGACTCATTATGGCTCTGTTAATGTCATCTACTAAAAAAAGAAGCTTCTGACATGCACACTATTAGAGTATGGATATGTTTTTAAGATAATGTTTAATATTGCCTATTTAGCAGAATAATATTAGTTGGCTCTTCTTTAGGGTCTACTGTTTGCTTAACCTTGGATTCTTCATCCTGTTGATGGTACCAGACATGAGTTTTATCTCTTGTGATAGACCTTAAATTCAAACAAAAAGTCATTGATTACTCCCAGAAGATTCATGCCATCATTGCATATTTTGTCAGGATAGTCATTCTTGGGGCTCACAGGGTTCACAGCTAGATAAGACTTATGGTTACTTTTCTCCCCCTAGTAGCATCCATAGCACCTAAAAGCATAATGAAAATTAGCCAGTAGGGATGAAGCTTACATGTGTCAGGACCAATAGGATTTAGCCATGCCCTATGACTCAAATATATGCTTTCTTTACAACTGACTCTTACTATCAAATTCTGGAGGGTTACCAAAAACACTTGCAATAACTTGTAATATTTGCCAAAATTACTGTGGAACACACAATTCTCCTACCTTAGCCACTCCAATGGTTGGTTATTAAAGACCTGAATCTACCTTACTTCTCTTTCAGCGAGATGCAATTGGATAGTATGAGTGGGAAATTGGGAACTAAAATATATGAGACTGACTGATATCTATGGTGATTCAGCTGTAAGATGGCTTTGATGAATTTTCTTACTCTATATAAGATGAGTAAAATAGAAGAGATATAAAAGGCATAGAAGTAAGGGGAAAAATAGAAAAGACAATTCAAAATAGATGTGAGAAAAGAGATAAATATAAAAATAGGAATACAGCCACCCTGCCAAGGTGAAGAAGAGTTGCAGCTATAACTGTGAAGTTGTAAAGGGAAAGTTACATGAAATTGGAAAAGACATTTTCACACCAGATGTGGGCATCTGTGTTGTAGCCTAAAGAGGAGTGTGTGTGTGTGTGTATGTGTGTGTGTGTGTGTGTGTGTGTGTGTGTGTGAGAGAGAGAGAGAGAGAGAGAGAGAGAGAGAGAGAGAGAGAGAGAGAGAGAGAGAGAAATTTGTGCAAGCTGTACTGACAAATTCCACTGAATGGAGATCATTCATCTAATATTTTCACTGGGTATGACAGAATGCAGCAAAACACAAAATTTACAACATGTTCAAAATGTTTACTAATATATAAATTGCATTTAGTGAACTTGCATTTTTTCATTATGAAGAAATTTTTTATTCACTTTACATACCAACCACAGATACCCCTCTCATCCCTCCCCCCCGCAGCCTTTCCCCCACAACCCACCCTCCAACATAAGCAAGACAGTGTATAGCTTGGACTGTTTAAGGAACCCCTGGCAGTGGGATCAGGATCTATCCCTGGTGAATGAGCTTGTGTCTTGTAGCCTATTACCTATGGTGGAACATGCAGTTTTCAAAACAGAATTTAAGAATGTAACTGACTAAAGCCAGTGGCTAGTTAACACTGAAAATTATTATTAATATTAGTAACTATTTTATTGTAACAACCATGAATAGCTATATTATCGGTGCACTACTTTCTATTTTATTTATTGTATGCATAACGTATTTAATCCTTGCAATAATGTCAAAAAATGTAGATATTTCAATAGAAAGAAATGGATTTACCATTGAAATTTATATGATTTTTTATTTAAATTTTTTTATTCATTTTACATACTAACCACAGATATGCCTCTCATCCCTCCTGCTGCTCCCCCAAACCCCACCTAACCTCCCCCTCAACCTCATCCCTTCCTCCAAAAGGATAAGTCCTCCCATGGGGGGAAAGCAAAGCCTGATACATTTAGTTGAGGCAGGACCAAACCTCCACCCCTGCATCAAGGGTGAGCAAGATGTCTGACCATAGGTAATAGGATCCAGAAAGCCAGCTCATGCACCAGGGATAGATCCTGATCCCACTGTGAGGGGCCCCTCAAACAGACTCAGCTACATAAATATCTCACGTATGCACAGGAACTAGTCCAGTCCCAGGCAGATTCCACAGATGTCAGTCTAAAGTTCATGAGTTCCTAGGAGCTTGGTTCAATTGTCTCTGTAGACTTCCCCATCATGATTTTGACACCCCCCTTGCTCATATGATCCCTCTTCCCTCTCTTTGACTGAACTCCCCTGCTAGGCCTTGTGCTTGGGGGTGGATCTCTGCATCTGCTTCCATCAGTTACTATAGAGGCTCTATGATGACTTTTGGGGTATTTACCAATCTGATTACCAGTGTACACCAGTTCAGGCACCGTCACTACTGTTGCTAGTGGTCTAAACTGTAGTCCTCCTTGTGGATTCCTGGGAATTTCCCTAGAAACAGGTTTCTCCCTTACCTTATAGTGGCTATTTCTATCAAGATATCTCTTTCATTGCTCGCCCACTCCCTCGCCAAGCTCTACTATCCAGTTCCTTCATGCTTTCATTCCCCATTCCCTCCCCTCTCTCATCCCCGGTTTACTCATGGAGATCTCCTCTGTTTCCCAAGGTGACCTATATGTCCCTCTTAGGCTCCTCCTTGTTTCCTAGCTTCCCTAGAGCTGTGGGTTGTAATCTGATTATCCTTTGCTTTACATCTAGTACCCATTTATGAGTGTGAGTACATACCATGTTTGTCTTTCTGTGTCTAGGTTACCTCACTCAGGATGATTTTTTTTCTAATTCTATCCATTTGCCTGCAAATTTCATGATCTCATTGTTTTTTGCAGTTGAGTAGTACTCCATTGTGTATATGTACCACATTTTCTTTACCCATTCATCAGTTTAGGGGCATCTAGGTTGCTTCCAACTTCTGGTCATTACTAATAATGCTGCTATGAATATAGTTGAGCAAGTGTCCTTGTGGTATGATTGAGTATCCCTTGGGTATATATCCAATAGTGGTATTATTGGGTCTTGAGGTAGATTGATTCCCAATTTTCAGAGAAGTCACCACACTGATTTCCAGAGTGGCTGTACAAGTTTGCACTCCCACCAACAGTGGAGGTATGTTCCCCTTGTTCTTCATCCTCTCCAACATAAGCTGTCATCAATGTTTTTGATCATAGCCATTCTGACAGGTGTAAGATGGTATCTTAGAGTTTTGATTTGCATTTCCCTGATGACTAAGGATGTTGAGCAATTCCTTAAATGTCATGTGGCCATTTGGGATTCTTCTGTTGAGAATTCTCTGTTTAGCTCTGTAACCCATTTTTCAATTGGATTGTTTCATATTTTGATGTCTAGTTTCTTGAGTTCTTTATGATCAGCCCTCTGTCAGATGTGGGGTTGGTGAAGATCTTTTCCCATTCTGCAGGCTGTCTTTTTGTCTTATTTACTGTATCCTTTGCCATACAGAAGCTTCTCATTTTCAGGAGGTCCCATTTATTAATTGTTGCTTTCAGTGTCTGTGCTACTGGCATTATATTTAGGAAGTGATCTCCTGTGCCAATGCATTCTAGGCTACTTCCTACTTTCTCATCTATCAGGTTCAGTGTATCTGAATCTATGTTGAGATCTTTGGTCCACTTGGATTTGAGTTTTGTGCATGGTGACAGATATGGATCTATTTGAAGTCTTCTACATGCCGATATATAGTTATGCCAGCACCATTTGTTGAAGATTCTTTTTTTCCCACATTATACAGTTTTAGCTTCTTTGTCAAAAATCAAGTGTTCATAGGTATGTGGATTAATGTCAGGGTCTTCAATTTGAATCTCTTGGTCCACATGTCAGTTTTTATGCCAATACCAAGCTGTTTTTATTACTATAGCTCTATGGTAGAGCTTGAGGTTAGGGATGGTTGCTTCCACAAGTTGCTTTATTGTACAGAATTGTTTTAGCTGTTCTGGGTTTTTTGTTTTTCCATATAAAATTGAGTAGTGTTCTTTGCAGGTCTGTGAAGAGTTGTGTTGGGATTTTGATGGGGATTGCATTCAATCTGTGGATTGCTTTTTGTAAGATTGCCATTTTTTACTATGTTAATCCTACCTATCCATGAGCATGGGAGATTTTTCCATTTTCTGATAACTTCTTCAATTTCTTTCTTCACAAAGTTCTTGTCACATAGGTCCTTCACTTGCTTAATTAGAGTCACCCCAAGATATTTTATATCATTTGTGGCTACTGTAAAGGGTAGTATTTCTCTGATTTCCTTCTCAGCCCATTTATCATTTGTAAATAGGAGTGATACTGTTTTTTTTTTTTTTAGTTAATCTTGTATCCTGCCACATTATTGAAGGAGTTTATCAGCTGTAGGAGTTCCCTGGTAGATTTTGGGGGTCACATATGTATACTATTATGTCATCTGCAAATAGTTAAAGTTTTATTTCTTCCTTTCCAATTTGTATCCCCTTGATCTCCTTTGTTGTCTTATTGCTCTAGCTAGAACTTCAAGTACTATATTGAATAGATATGGAAAGACTGGACAGCCTTGTTTTGTTCCTGATTTTAGTGGAATTGCTTAACATTTCTCTCCATTTAATTTGATATTGGCTGTTGGTTTACTGTAAATTGCCTTTATTATATTTATGTGTGTTCCTTGTATTCCTGATCTCTCCAAGACCTTTATCATGAAGGGGTGTTGGATTTTGTCCAAGGCTTTTTCAGCATCTAATGAGATGATCATTTTTTTCAGTTTGTTTATATGATTTATATAATGGTTTTAATCAGCAATAATGATTAGACATTTTCTGCCTAAGTCCACTGAAAAAAGTACTTGTCTATTCATGATTTCTGCCCATGAAGGTAGTACTCAGTTTCCTTCCAATGTTATCATATAGAAAGTAGGTATCACTGCTTCAATAGTGTTGCAATAGAATGATGTCAGCATTCTGACAACTGAGAGGAACTTGTGAGCCCTCTCTGAATCTGGCCTTTTAAACATTTAAATTCATTATGTGTTCATGGATGTCCTTTCCATACTCCCTCATATCTTAAATTCCACAAAAGATACAACTTAGGAGGGTAATACATTCACTTATAGATTACAAATTTCTAAATTAGGCGACAGCTGCCTTTTCAGCAACTCCTGTTATTTCTACCTAGGAAGCTCGGCTGGCAGCTATGACAGACATAGTAGAGCACAGCCCATTCTTTCTTCTCTTTAGCCTTAGCAATGTACCTTCTCAGTTCTCGTCATCAAAATTGGAGTCTGTTTCTCTGTTGTGTATAGTACGGGTATTATAACTTTCTTTAGACCACAGATTTCTCTACAAAGAATGGAATCTGTCTTAGGAGAGCTTACTTGCTTCTGCCCTCTTTCTTAGACACTAAAATCACCATGAAAATATACCCAGGCCAACACATTACAACCTAAGAGAGTCAGTCATATAGCAGAAACTGGGTGGTGAGCCAGCTCCCAACATTACCCCCAGATTACTGCCAGATTTAAAGGTGTGGGATGACCATAGTGAAGTTCAGTGGACTGGCCAAATCACTCATAGAACTTTGAGCAGTGATGCATGGTTAATACTTTAAATGACAGAATACTACATTAGCTTCTAATTATAAGGTTTTTTTAGTTGTTAACTTTAGTGAGCTTTTATAGAAAGATCCTGTAGCAGTTGTAGCAGCAAAGCTAATTTTGGTTCCTAAACTCATAGATATTCAAAGGAAAGAAGTAAGACAGTCATCCTTTTGTAGGAAATACTTGGTATGGTATTCTCTTCAATATCTTATCTACCCAATATCTCATAATGAAACCTAATTGTAAAATAAGGTTGTAAAGATTAACTAATTAGGATCAGAACAGAACTGACATCAGAAAATCTAATGAAATCATTCTCATTTGAATATAAAGATAGAAAACAATACAGAGACAAAAGAAGGCAATGTGGAAATGAGGCAGAGATTAAAGTGACCTCTCCTCATGACCACTGCAACCAAGGTAGACATGAAGCACGAACATGAGATGTTTCCTCCCTCACAGCCACCCAGGGGGATTCAGTCCTGTCACACAATACATTTCTGTTACTATAAGACACTCGATTTGATTTGGGGTCTAAGTTTCTTGAGGGTTTGTTTCTTGGATGTTTTGAATTTTCTGTTTGTTGAAGGAGTGCTGGGGATTTAACTCATGGCTTTCTGCATGGTAGGCAAGAACTGTACCACTGAACTCCACCCTGAACTCCAAGCATAGTGTGTTAAGGCATCCCTAGAGAACAGGGTGAGCAGAGGAAGTCTACTATTGGAGGTACAAGTATCCTGCGCTTCTGCATGAGGATAGTAGCAGTGTCGATAGCATCTCTGGAAGACTAGCCATGTGCTCAAAGACACGTTTCTTGAACCTCAGCCTATAGCTAACATCCACAGAACTTACACTGATTTCCCTACGCCCTCAGTTCCTCTTATTAAGCTTCTTCTGGTTTTGACTTGAACTCTGTGGTTTCACTTTTAATTAGCAACAGAAAAGTAATGAATACAGATTGAGGAATGATTAGGAGGATGATAAATTATCTCTTCAGTATATATGTTTTCACCCATTGTAAAATTAGAATTTGATAAAAAAAATAAGTGAGAAAAGTTGGTAGCTAATTGGTAGTTAGAGAATGAAGAAACATATGGTATTTGGTCTTGAGAATTATTGGATTAATTTATTATAATGTATAGTGAATTATCTGAGAATGTAGAGTATTATTTGAGACATTCAAATTTTTTGAAACAGTGCATTCAAGTGTGGGATCCTCACTGGTGATATTAACGTAGTTGTGTAAAGTATTATGGCAACACATGATCAATTGGACCAATCAAAGTATTATTTTGATGATCAATAATAAAGAAAATAAAAGGATCCCATTAAAGTTCAGATTAATTAAAAGAAGGAACTATGGTGGTAAGTTATGGGGTCTAAACTTCATGTCAGAAATGAAGGCAGTAAAGGTGGCAGTGGGCAGTCTAGGGTTCTGGATGCATTATCCTACATGAATATTGTGTCCACTAAGTGGGACAACCAATACGGAGGCGATCAAGCAAAATTGTCAGTAAACTAGGGTGACCTATTGTAGGCTCTTGAGTGGCAGCATACACCACAGACTTCAGATAGTGGGCTCTTTCAAAATTGAGGGAGTCAGTGAAGAGCAAGAGACACAAGAGACCACTCGCCCAAAACTGCATGGAAGCTGAAAGCAAAGCCTTGCCTTTGGGAACATTCAACACTTCTGTACCAACAACAAATTTTAGTCAAAATTTTAGGAAAAAGAAGTGATAATACAGGAGCAGTACAACAATTTCTGCATAATTGAAGCAAAAAATATTTAGAAAAATGGAGTTTCATGAGTATTACACACACACACACACACACACCCCAAAAGAAAAAAAGGAAATTGCAGTAATACTAGGCTTCAAACACAGAGAAATCTAGTGAGTCAGTGTCCCACCCAGAGCTTGCCACAGAGACCTGCTTGAGTAGTGCTTACAAAACTGAGTATACTGGCTACTCCCAACATCTCTTGATTATCTTTCACTCTACAAGTATGGTGAGGTCTCTAACTTTGATTCTGAATCAAAGGCCCAGTTAGGAACATGTCAATGAATGTCTTTTTCTTTCTTTTCTTTTCCTTTCTTTCTTTGTTAGTTTCTTTGTTTGTTTGTTTGTTTGCTTGTTTCTTCCTTTCTTTCTTTCTTTCTTTCTTTCTTTCTTTCTTTCTTTCTTTCTTTCTTTCTTTCTTTCTTTCTTTCATCTTTTGGTGGGGGTGGTGATCTATCCTAATCAGATTGTTGTATGTTCAACAAGCTTAATTTCTATTTTCTTTCTCAATATTGCATTCCAAGCCTGTCATGCAGACCTTGTGACCTTATCCTTGAGTCTGAGCTAATGGATATGGATAGTGATGAAAGTAATTTTTAACACTTTGAGTCTTGGATAATATACACTTCTCATATGAGTATATTGTCTACTCCTTTCTAATTTCCTTTGAGAATACAGCCTCAGAAGCTATATGGTTGGAAAGTGCAGACCATCTGTCACACTATCTTTGTATGATTTGGGATAGAATTCCAAAACAATGTAAAATATTTCAACTATACTTCTCAGTTTAAGAAGCTAATGCTGTAGACCTTTCCTAGAATGGTTATAGGGAAATGAATAAACAAATTCACACTAACCTCAGCACAGGACCATTCCATGAGGACACTATATATTAAAGAGCATATATTTAATATAGGCTCTCATCTGATTTCTTGCAATGTACAGTTTTCAGAAAAAAATGATTAAAATGATAATGAGAGGACACCAATCTTACATTTGAATCACAAGTCTTTGACCTCTGGTAGAGGCAGCTGATGTGGTTTGGGACTTTAATGAAAGAAATTGTGCTAGAAGATCAAGATTACTAATTATAGCTTTCCTTTTTTTGTCACTATTTCCTAAAGGAAGGAACAAGCAGTCTCACACACAAAGAGCAATGTGATTAGAAAATATGAGTATAGCTTTGATATTAACTGGGGTGCTGCCCCTATCTACCTGCTAGTCTCAGTGACAGTTCTTATACGAGAATAATGTTATACACATGTGTGAATATGTAATGCAATAGAACTACCACTCTAGATACTACTAATGATGGCTAACTTGCTGTTGTGAGTTTTTACAAAATAGCTCGCTGTTGGATTGTAGCACAGAAGACAGTGGGGTGGGCAAAAGAAGAAAAGCCTTTCGCCTTTTCCAATATACACTTTTAAAAGAGCTCCATTTCCAACCCTCACTCTGTAAAATGAATTTTTCTTACTACCGTTCGGTCCTGCCCCCCACCCCCGGCTACAATCTAATTACAATCCATCTTGTTCATTACTATCATGACCTGTACCCTCTTAGCTTAATCCCTCTTCTCCCAGGCCGATAGTTCTCAATGTGCAATCAGAGGATACGTCTCAGTGTGAGCCTTAGAGCACCTGTGTCAGAATCACCTGGGGTGTGCATTTCAATGCAAAACCCTGCCTGTGCCTTATTCCTAATGAATTAGTGCAACTGTACTGGGCCCAGGGAATTTTATCTAGCATCACGGGTTAGATTGCTAGTAACACTGAAATGTGAGACTTTGAGAATCAAAGCTTGAGGCTATTTGAGGCCAAGACCTGTATTGTGCTTCCTTCTGCCTCTTGGTTATACATAAGTGAAGTCTTTTGACAAAATTCATTCACCACAGCTTGAAATCCCTCAGTTCTTTGCTAATCAGTAGCTTTGGGAAAAAATCATCCTATTCTGACTCTGGTACCTTCTAGCAGCTACTGTATATTTTTATGGACAGCAGATATATCACTAATTGTACTAATGGTTGTTGTAGTTGGAATGTTAAATGTTCCCATGTGTGCCAAAGGTATGCTCCCCAGAAAGGCTTCGTTGGGAGACTGTGAAAACGATACAAGGTGTAGTCTAGATAGGGGTCTTTATGTTATTGGAGACCTGTCTCTGAAGGCTTTCTTGGAAGTCTGCCCCTTTGTTTTCACTCTTTTCCACCCTGGAAATGAGGCAGGCTGCTTAGCTCTTCCACGTGTTCCTCCATAATGAGATACTTTGCAATGAGCAATGAGAGCAACCAATCGTGGACCAAAACATTCAAGCATGTGAGCCAAAATAAGTCTATGATCTTTATAAGTTGATGATCTCAAATATCTTTATTAGAGTGATGGAAAGAGACTCACACTTTGTAAATACCTGTTCTCTATCCCTTGATTGTATTTCAGTTTTCTGAATCCTCTGATCCCATAACAAAGGCTTTCCTAAATTTTCTCTGTCATCAGACTAAGCCTCTATGTCCCTTTTTAATGTTCTTACTTATATCATATTATGCCGACTGCTAACAGAGCTGTGGGAATGCTTTGTCCATCCTTTCCAATTCAAAGTATCCATGATCTTTAGTTTCCTTCTTACTCTGTTCACATAGCTGAAAAACATGATTTCCTTTTCCTGACCAAAGCCAGATTTCCTGTTTTCCTTTGGTTGCAACATTTGCTTCCTTTTTAATGAAAGTCTTAGTTGTTTGCACTGCCCCCTTTTACATCGTTCCTAACATATAGCATTTACATACCTTAAAGGGGGAAAATACGTTTTTCTTTTAGTAATTCCTTAGATATGTTTCCCTTAAACTACTCCACTAATTTCCCTTTTTATCTTCAAATACTTAATTAATTGAGTATTGTACCATTCTTACCACAATCATTCCTTCAATCACTTTTAAAAATCTGCAGTTTTTTCACTATACATTACCAGGGCAAATTGGTCTCCTGAGGGAAATAATGGCTACTTAATTGTGAGGTACAATAACGTTCTCTATTCTACAAACTCCATGTATTGTGTGATCGTAATGAAACGTCTTATTCTAAAAATTTCTTAAACCACCTGGTATTGCTCTGTCAACTCTTCATTTAGACTTTTTCTCCTCATCCCAAATGTAGATGTTTCTAAGAGTTACGATATCAGCTCTCAGGATATAACAGACTACAGAGTGTCTCATAGTAATTCAGTTTGTTCTAAACCAATCAACTCTGAGTCTACCTTGAACCACCTGACTACCAGTATTAATTTCCAACTGAGCTCTCCTAACTTCCTCTTAACCTCACTTGTGGTACTTTATTAGTCTCTCTCTCTCTCTCTCTCTCTCTCTCTCTCTCTCTCTCTCTCTCTCTCTCCCTCCCTCCCTCCCTCCTCTCTCCCTCTGTATATGTGTGTGCATGCATGTGTGTGTGTAAGAGACCTGTTTAGTTCCTATGTGTGCATATGTGGAAGCCAGAATTCATCTTTGAATATCTTTCTCTATTTACTCCCACTTAATTTTTGAGACAGGATTTCTCATGAAACCTGAAGCTCACTGTTTGACAACACTGACTGACAAACAACCCATAATTTTTCTGTCTCCACTACCCAGTGCTGGGATTGGAGGTACTTGTAGCCATGCCTAGCTTTGTATGTTGGTACTAAGTATTTGAACTCAGATATTTCCACATGTACAGCAAGCACTTTACCCACTTATCCCTCTCCCCAGCTCACAAACTTCCATATCTATGTCAGTAGTCTGTTTATAACAACTGAGTATCTCACGATGACATTCGTCTCTCCTGTGCTCATACTGTGAGCCCTCTCAGACAAATTCTTTAACATTCACATGCATTTGAGTCCGTTCAAGGATATCTAATCTTTTTCATCCTCTTGAAATTAATCTACTTACTGCTTCTTGACCAACAAAAGCTCTTTCCATATTTTTTAGACCCTTGTGACAGCAACAACACCCCCACAGAAGTGACAGAATCTATGTTTGTCTTCTGTGGACACATAGTACAAAAAAAAAAAAAAAAAGAAGAAGAAGAAGAAGAAGCTTGAAGCAGTACAGATTAATTGTCTTGTAGTGCTGCAGCACAGGAGACCAAAATAAGTATCTCTGGGCCAAAATCAAGGTGTCAGCAGTGGTGTGCTCTCTTGGGAGGCTGGAGGTGACTCAGTTTCCATGCATTTGCCAGCTTCTAGAGGTGACACGGATCTTGGCTCTTCCTCCCTCTTCAGAATCAGCAAAGTAGCATATTTCTCTCTTCTGTAACTTCTGTTTCCTCCAATGCATTTTATCCTCTTTTCTGAGCCTCCTACCTCCCAAAGGTCATGTTAAGTTGTGTATTTCAGCTATTTGTTTATCTATAGCTTCACAGACTCTAGCTTAATTAAGGGAAGAAAATATGCCTTGATCATTTCATTTTGTCCTGAAAACTTAATAAAAAAAATTGTGCATGTGGTTGGCATGCATTCAGAAAGAAAATAAATGAACTGTGATTTTTTTCCAAAGTATTTTTTTTGCATAATAATTTAAAAAACCTCGTTCACATATGATGAATAGAATCATAGAGGTAAAGATGTTTACAATCTAAATAATATTTTTACTGAAAGAGACTTAGTTCACCTTACTATCAAATATATGCTTGATCCATGCCACACATCATGCTTTATATGATATATATATATCATGAGGGTAGTAAGATGACCCTCAACGTAGAGTGGGGTTTCAAAAAAATGCACCAAAAATCCCACCTGACTATAATTTATACCTTAGAAACACAATTCTGTATAGAATTATAGTTTATTTGTTTCTTTGTTTCTTTCTCAATGATTGTATGGTTGACTAAGATGTCAACATAATACTGCCAATGCTAGGCAGCATCCCACAATCATACCACTGGGCATGACTCTGCATAGGAAAAAGATCTAACTTAACCATATGAATATAATTTCTTTGTGTGTTTCTGTGTCCATCTCTCTGCATGTATGTGCCTTGTGTGCGAGTGTGGAGAGGTGTGTGCAGGTGCATGTGGATGCGTATATATGAGGCCAGATGTGAATGCCAGATGCCTTATTTTTTGAGATAGATTTTGTCACTGAACCTGGAACTCAGTGACTCAGCCAGACGAACTCATCAGCAAACTCCAGGGATCCTTGCCTCCTCAGTTTTGGGATACAAATGTATACTGTCACTTGTGGCTTTGTAGGTGAGGACTGAAGATCAGAACTTGGGTCTTTATGCTTGTGCAGCAAAGACCTTACTGACTGAGTCCTTTCTCCAGGCCTATAAGCAAGATTTCTCCTCATGTTATGTTATAATACACACTCAAAAAATGCTTAAGCCAAATCAGTGTGCCTCATGAGCTGTCTGCCGTTGAAAGTAAGGAATCAAGAAGTTACTAATTCCTTCTTGTTAGGTCTCATGGCAAGAGTTAATGCAGAGTGCTGTGGGTGAGGTCACTTTAGGATCAATTGCTGATCTTGAACGTTGAACAGAAAACACTAACCTCAGGACCAATGAAGGCATTTCTGCCTAGGAAATGAAATGAAAGTCACTTTGATACTAATAGGCCAGAACACTGTTTTTCAAAAATTTTATTTTATACACAAATATATCATTTTTGTCTGTTAATTCAGACCCTTTTGAGGTCCTGGAACACACTGTTTTGAAAATATGGACTTCTTAAAAGTGAAGAGGAAGGAAAGTATGGAAAGAAGATGAGGACAATTTGCCAAAGTAATCCCAAGCATGTGCTTTCTCCAGCCTGGAGGAAGAGAGCGGAGAAGAGCGCAAGCTGCAAATGCGGGCATGGCCTTTTAGAAGAGATCAAATCTCAAGAAACAATGCATGGTGCTCTCTTTTGATCTTTGCATTGGTGAGATGCTAGGAGAGTTAGATCTAATATACCAAAATAACTCAATATTTTCCCCCTCACATGGCATGCGTGCTTATAAAAAAAAAAAAAGAATCCCCAGCAACTTCCTCAGAGGTATTATTAAGTAGGTGTTATTTGCTATTGAAATGACAAGCAGCAAGTTCCCTAATTCACTCATTCTTTTTCATCTAGGGTAAAATAAATAGAAAACATCAGCTTTGATGGAAAAAATGTTTTGGCAGACTCTTCGTTTTTGTCTCCCTGTCAGCGTTTTAATATCATTCAGACTGAGTTCAAGAGGGTCACTTTTTAATAAATGTAGAAACATGCAAAGACTTTTATAAATAAAACTAAGCCATCCTGCCTTTTGTCAGCATGCTTATGTTGTTCTGTGTAGTATTTTCCCCAGCCCTCCAGATCACATTATTTCCTTTTATTGTTCTAGGCTCCAGCTTCACACCATGCTAATGGACCCAGCTTATTTCACACCATGTAATACCTCACATTATAGAAGTGTTTGTTTACAGAGACATTGCCTTAAAATAGAGCAGTGAGAAAAGACAGTGCAAAATACCAGCTCTATTACTGAACGTCATTAGTGGGAGATTTATTGCCACTGGAAGCAGTGTGTTGCTGACAATAGCTTTGGCCAAGCCACATCTGTTTATTCTAATGTTTAAGGAGCAGGGCAAGTGACAGGGAACAAGAATATGCTATTTGATTTGCAGCTATTACCTGACTTCTAAAACAAGTGGTAGGTGCATAAATAAAGGCAAGCCATTACAACAGTGAAGGGCTGGACCTCATTTCTACAAACTGAAGCCCAGATTAAGCATTCTGAAAGATTACTGAACAAACATAGGCACTATTTTAACACATTCTGTAGTGTTAAAGATTTCTCATTCTCAAATAAAATTGCTTCAAAACATGAATAGATAGCTTTTAAATGGCATTTTAATGTAAAATTACTTTTCTATTTAATCAAAATCAAAATCAGATAATTTTTCCTCCCTCGGGCCCATTTTCTTTTCTTTCTAAATTATTTATTAGTGTATGATATCACAGTAGATTTAGAACTCACTGTACCTGGAAAAATGGACATCAAGACTATTTTTTTCTAGATATAAAAGGCATCTGTATGAATGCTGGCAGAGATGAAAGACAGACACTGTGATGGTTAAGTTTAGTTATTCAGTTTTGATTATTTAATACAAATGTGGAGTCATAGAGATGTTATCAGATTCTAAGTACAACATAGACTGAAAATAGTTTCTAATCCAGAGAACCAACATTCACAAAAGCAAGTTCTAGTGTTGGGGAATATTATTTTAAGGTGTGTTACTATTGTTTATGTTGCAATTGTTTGACTCTGTGAACCTGTGTTACTGTGGCTATCTGAAACATCTGATGGACTAATAAAGAACTGAACAGCCAGTAGCAAGGCAAGAGAAAGGCTAGGTAGGGCTGGCAGGCAGAGAGGATAAATAGAAGGAGAAATCTGGGTGAAGGGTAGAGTGAGAAGAAGCAGCCAGAGAAGGAGGAGGACTCCAGGGGCCAGCCAACCAGCTACACAGCAAGCCATGGAGTTAGAGTAAGATGTATAGAAGTAAAAGAATGGGAAAAGCCCAGAAGCAAAAAAGGTAGATGGCATAATTTAAGTTAAGAAAAGCTGACAAGAAACAAGCCAAGCTAAGGCGAGGCATTCATAAGTAAGAATAAGCCTCTGTGTGATTCATCTGGGAGCTGGGTAGCAGGCCCTCCAAAAGAGAAAGTGTGAAATACCAACAACATGCTTGTTATTGTCAATTAACTACACACTGGAATTCACCAAAGCCCTTTCATATATCTCAAGTGCACTGAAAGTAATAAGAATAGAAAATTAGTAAAAGTGTCCTCTTTAGTCATTTTATTCACATGCAATCGTTGGTGCTCTGAAAATAACTAGTATACATTTTAAAACAGAAATAATAATGAAAGAAATATTTCTAGCATTTTAGCTGAGTAAAATTGAAGTAAAAGAAATGTTTGGTTTGAAGTTGTTCTTTTTTTCCCCTATGGCCACTGTAACCCAATTGCCACTTACTAAATAGTTACCCTTACCTGTCAGTATGTTCGGCTGTGGATGGAATACATAGAATGATAAACATGGTCACTCTGCCAACATCACTTATCTGATATGAAGTATTGAAATACAAAAAAGGAAAGTTAACCAAAGATAATATAGACTCTGTGACATGAAATACCTAGGAGGGGAGCAGAGAGGCTTCAGTTCATCCCAGAAATGTTGGAAGAATGCCAGGCCTTAGAAGATGGACAATGTGTAGCTCATTAAAGAGACTATAGCAATTTTCAAAACAGAGAAAATGCCTAGATGATGCTACCATTGTCCTCCCTCATCCACATTAGATATTCTTGAAATCCTCAGTGGGCTCCTGATGACAGTGATAGCATCCATCAAATATTATATATATTGTGCATTTTTCCTCTATGTGCATGCACATGATTAATACTAATTTGTATGTGTGGCATAGTAAAGAGTTAAGTATAACTAATAATAACAGAGCAATAGCAATGCACTGTAGAAAAAGTTATGTGACCATTCTCTTTCTCCCTCCCTCCCTTCCTTCTTTCCTCCTCCCCCTACGCTTTCCTCAAAATAGCTCATAGTGCTAGTCTAACTCTTCTAGTTGTTATTAGGTAATGGAAGCATGAGAAACAAAACTGCAAAAGAGGTACAAGCACATTATTACATGACATGTCCTGGAAAATCATGAGCAATTGTGAGAAGTGGTAGGTGGAGAGGTGGCATGATCATACACTAGTCAACTGTAAGTAGCCTTGTCTTCAGCTATTAGTGTCTGAGAAATCTGAGTTACACATTAGGTTAAGATGAAACAGTGCACACATATATTTCCCATGATCTATAGCTGATGAGGAAGAGGGATTTACGTTTGAAGAAGTCATTTAAGTTTGATTTCTGCTTCAGATCATATGTCAAGCACTAATGTGTCTATCAGTCATTGTCTGTCTTGAACTTGTCCAAACTTCAAGTTTTATTTCCCCCATTTTGCCAATGAAATTGTTTCCTTAAAAGGTTGAAATACAGTCTAGCAAAGTCAGAGTCAGAAAATGGATTGATAAGAAAATCAAGATATTTTAGATGAGAACTACAAATATTGGAGGTGGGGTGATTAGGACCAGACTCAGCACTTGCACATATAATATTTGTTATTGTGAAAAATCACTTTATATCTTTGTGACACAATTTCTTGTTGTGTGAATGAAAATAAGAGAAACTTGTTTTAGCATGCTGAGTATATTGTTTGACAATTAGTGAATGCCAGAAAGGTTTGGGTTTGATTGCCTGCATCACCACTATTATGAAAGAAGACGAATGTGGGGAGGATGCCACATTATTTCTTCAGAAGAATGTAAGATCCAATGGTTAATGTAACTTCTTGGTTGAAAAATGCATCTTCCAAGGGTGGCAAAGAACTTTGTATGTGTAAGCTGCACAAAGTTCACAATCCTATATCAGAACATTGTATTTTAGGAAGACATTCATAATAGCCTCTTCATGTTGTGTCAGTTATACTGGGAAAACCAACAGTCAGTAACCCCCCACCCCGCCTAGCCTGTGCAGTCTTTGCTGCCATTCTGCCACAGTGTTAAGTGTGACAGCATCTTAAGCCTGCAGGGATGCAGGAACCAGACACAGACACACACATAAAAAGTTTGCAGATAATGTATTACAAATAATTTTGAAACGGAAATACAAAATTACAAATAATTTTGAAGAAAGGAAAAGACAGCCAGCAGCGGTTTGCCAGAGAGGAGATATCATTCAAATAGTCTCAAAAGAAGGAGGAAAGCCTGGCTCCCTGGTTGTCACCAGAAATCCCTGCACTCAGAACAGGAGGTAGATTTATCACTGTATTTCAAGGCCAGCCTGGGTTCTGTATTGAGGCTTTGTCTAAGAAGAAAAAGGAAAGAAAGACTTCATTTACCATTGGTGCTCATGGTGCTTCAATGAGGAAATGGAGGGAGAGAAGAGAGGTAGAAAAGTTTGTGTCATTCTGTGACTTTGTTTTCATTTCCCCTTTAGGGAGAATTATTAAACCTTCTTGAGCTGTTGAACCATACAGAAAAATTTGAATTTCTAATAGTTCACTCTGGCTATGTTGTAGAATGGGTTACCCTAGATGAGGAATGTAGGTAGAAAACAAGTTGGGAATAATAGAGACACTGGTAAGGAAGATGAAGGGGAAAGTGACATTCTAAGTGAAGCATTAAGATTTCTTAATGTTCCCAGGTGTATAGACAATACTCCCAGTGTCCTTCATGTTCCTTGATATTATGGTGGTACTGTAGGGCAATGGTAATCTAAGCAGGAATGGGTCTCAACAAAGTATAATCTACTGCAACTTCAAAACGGTTTCTCTACTCTCCTCGACTTTCTTGTGTTACTTAAGGCAACATTACTCCCAGTCTGTTACTATGCTTACATTTTATCGGAGATGTATTAAGAACAGTCCCTCAATTGAGACACCTTTCCCTTAAAACTACAAGGTAAAAACCGTAAAATTATGCCCAAGAAGGAAAATCACATGCCCAAAAGATGCCTAGTGTTTTTTAAATTTCACAACTGCATTTGCATGTGTTTGCTCAGTGTTAAATGGGAACACAAATACATTGCCTTGTTTTGGTGCATGTGCAAGTGTCTGCAACACTTAGTTTTTTACATGAGTTTGAGATTGAAACTCAGATCATCATGTTCCCATAACAAACATGTCTGAAACTAAGCCATCTCCCAGTCCTACTATTATGGTTTTAAATAAGGATATTCATCAAAAAGCTTGAAATTTATGAACTTTCTAATGATGGACCATATTGACCATAGTTGATCCAATGATTTTACAGATTCTGTTAGTCAAATGTATGATTTTATTTTGTTTTAAACTGAATGCCAAATGTCCATCTGTTCCACATCAGTGTTTCAATAACTTTAAGTATTATCATTTTGTTATAATAATGTTTATATATATATATATATATACATATATATATGTTTTTTATATTGTCCCAATAAAATCAAAATTCTACAAATCTCCCAAGACTCTTTCACAATCTCAAAGGACATGTGTCAGGATTCTTTTCTTAGGTAAAACATTTATTCACCCAGACAGAGAGGCTGACAAAAGGATCCAGTCCAAGTCCAGGGTGTTGAATCAATGAGTTGACTGAGGTGACTTAAACAGTGCTAAACATCAAAGGTATCCATCCACCAGGAAGTTTCCTGGGCTTCTTAGAAAAGTTAGGCCACTGAAGACTCCAACCTACACAGGGACAATGCATGAAAAGCTGCGACGCTGAAGAGGCCCCTGTGCAACATAATTCAGCTCTACTACCAAAGAAAAGAGTCGCACTGGAGTCAATCACTTCTATTGCCTCAGAGAGAGAGGAGGGGCCATTTGAAAATTCTGTGAGGATCTTGTGAAGGCTGATTAAAGACATTTGTGACCATGTACATACCAGTAAAAACAAACACACACACACCTGGCTGTTGCTTCCAGTCAATATCCAGCTATCAACTGGTTTTTAAGTGCTAAATATGTAATCTTTCTGTTACTAATCAACTTACCTAGGTTCAAGTTGATGTTATTCTGTGAATTAGGATAGACATGGCCCTGTCTTTATATAGCTCACAATCTAATGTTGCATTTCCCAAAAGGGGAAATGGAATTATTTGTTTATCACATAAACTATATTTCAAATCTTGAGACAGAATTAAATGAAATGTGCTTTCCACAAAGTTAGGATATAATAATGCCTGTCCTGGTTTGATTTGCTTTTTGTTGAGACAGAGACTCCCTTAGCGCAGGCTGATCTTGAGCTTTCTTTTCTATGTAGCTGAAAATGCCATTGAAATTGTGATCTTTCTGTCTGATCGCTTGGATTCTGCAATTAAAAGCATATGTTACCATGCACGATTTATATAAGTCCCAACGTGAAGGCATTATGCATGCTAGTGAAGTACTTTCCAGTCTGAGCTCTATCCCCAGCCCAGGATAGTACACACTCAGATTGTTTCTTTCTATTATGTTGTGGTGAAGAAAGTACACTGCACTGAACAGTTAAAACTTTCCCCCAAAATAATCTTAAATGTTTTGTAAAGTACTTATCTGATTTTGTAAAATAATTGACAAAAATATATGACCCTGTTCTTAGGGGAACTCAAAGCTAGTAGAGGGGAAAATATGGAAGGATATAAATCATAATAAAGAGACAAATGAAGCAAGCAGTCAAAGCAGGGATATAAGAGAAGTTCTGATGCGGCACAGAAATCGGCTTAATTTCTTTGAGCAAGGAAGGGGTCAGATCTTTTACTCTGCTTTTGTTTTGGGCTTTACTTCCATTCTATAAATAAAACAGCCACCAGAGTTATAAAACATAGCTCTCAGTTTTGTTCTCTGAATATCTGTTGTGCCCTAGCTTTTGGACAAAACATCTACAATGTCTTTTGTGAGACTGCTTTCCCAGAGTTTAACCTACATTCCACTAAGAACAATAGGTTAACATTGTCCTGGCCAACGATGTGAACCAAGAGATGGCGTTTCACAAGGTGAGTCTCCCATGCATATCCTGAAAGTCTTCCCTTTGTAAAATGGTTATTGTACTTAGGCAAGCAAGCTCAAAACTACAACATTTAGAAACTACACCAAACATTTGTTAGGTTGTTCTTCACAAATTTCAGACTTTTAGTAGTTTCTAAGTTATCAGTGAAATAATATGAATGTGGCTGAAGTAACAATGCAATATAGATCTTTTTCCCACACTAGCTCAAGAGCTAAAGGATTAAATAGTAAAATGTGTAGCTTGAGTTTTCCTGACTGGGCCACAGTCAGGACAAATCTCTCTCACCCGCCAGTCCCAAGCCGCTCAAACCGATCAAGTAAACACAGAGACTTATATTGGTTGCAAACTGTATGGCCGTGGCAGGCTTCTTGCTAACTGTTCTTACAGCTTAAATTAATCCATTTCTATTAATCTATACCTTGCCACGTGGCTTGTGGCTTACCGGTACTTTACATCTTCCTTGTCCTGATGGCGGCTGGCAGAGTCTCCCTCACCCAGCTTTCCACTTCCCAGCTCTATTCTCCTCCTTGTCCCGCCTATACTTCCTGCCTGGCCACGGACCAATCAGTGATTTATTCATTGACCAATCAGCAACACATTTGACATACAGACCATCCCATAGCAAAAATGGGCCCCTTGAGCATAAAGAGTTTGCCTTCCTCATAGACACCATATATTAATTAATCGCCATGTGTAATCCATAAAAACCTAAGTGTGTGTCATTGAACAAAATATACTAGGTTAAGAACAAATATTCTCAACATCAAGAAATCTAAATTTGGGGAGCAACACATGGAACCTTTTTTGTTTATTGGCTAAACAAAAGCAAAGCAGATGGATGACAGGTAGAGAAGGGGACGGCACTATTGGTGAAGAAAGGAGAAATGTGATTAATATACAAAGACTCTGAAATAGAAACCAGTGTACTGCAAGAGCTGCACACTGTCCATGACTGCCATCATGAGAAAACCGAGGCATGATGGGAGGGAACCAGGTGTAGGCTGGTTCATGGAAGCTTAAACACATGCCAAGTTCCAAACTATTTAAGAGCAATGTGGCATCATCAAAAGAATTTGAGTCTACAAATTTGTGAAAAAAATTCCAATACATAGGAAAATAATGTTTTCTTTATCGTAATTCACTGCATAGACATTTTTCGTTTGTGAAGATTAGAATAAGTACTATGTTTCCATGTTCTCTTACTTTAAAATGAACTATAGGCAACTGAGGAAAGCTGGAAGTGGGAGAGGTGGTCTTCCCTAGAGAACAGCACACCAATTGCCTGTGCAGTACCAAATGGCCGCTCTTGACAACAAACATCCATGTAAGTAACAGTATACAGACTTCACAGATTATATTTAGGAATATGTATGTATATCCACACACATTCTTCACAAAATTCTTCACAAAACAAGTTGAAAATTTTCAATCCTAATTTGATTTACTTATAACTAATACACCCACAATAATAATTAGTGGAAAAGTAGGCCATGGATTTGAAGAAGAGTGGAGAGGGGTACACGGGAGTTTTGGGGGGAGGAAACGGAAGTGACAAGTGTTAAAATTAAATTATGTAATTCCAAAAATAAATAAAAATCAGTAAAAAAAAACTGTGTTAACATCTAAAACAATTGAAGGTAACATCATTCATAATTGAAACTCACGAAAGCATCATTTTAAAAGATTATTATTATGACTCGTAAGTCTTCAAAGTGCAATGTATACGTAGGCAAATGGTTGTCAGTGGAGACACTGTATTTGTTGTGTTTCCTTACACTTATTTGCTCGCTGATCATTACCACTGTGTGATATATTAAAGATGTCTTCCTTATCGTTTTCCTCTCGGTTTTTTTTTTTTTCTACTCAAGGTGATTTCTAAATATCAAAGTACATAGCTGAAGAAAACAATCTTGCATTACTGTCAATTAACATTCCCCTTTTCTGATTTTCTTTAAAATGCCTTTGAAAAGGGAAGTCCGGAGCAAGATGGGAGCTGGGGGCCAGCCTCTATGCCCAACAGTCCAATTAAGAAATGGGCTATAGAACTAAACAGAGAATTCTCAACAGAGGAAACTCAAATGGCCGAAAGACATTTAAGGAATTGCTCATCATCCCTAATCATCAGGGAAATGCAAATCAAAACAACTCTGAGATACCACCTTACGCCTGTCAGAATGGCTAAGATCAAAAACACTGAAGACACCTTATGCTGGAGAGGATGTGGAGCTAGGGGAACTCTCCTCCACTGCTGGTGGGAATGCAAGCTTGTACAACCACTTTGGAAATCAATATGGCGCTTTCTTAGAAAATTGGGAATCAATCTCCCCCAAGATCCAGCTATACCACTCTTGGGCATATACCCAAGAAATGCTCAACCACACCATAAGAGCACTTGTTCAGCTATGTTCATATCAGCATTGTTTGTAATAGCCAGAACATGGAAACAACCCAGATGCCCTTCAACTGAAGAATGGATAAACACAATGTGGTACATATACACAATGGAATACTACTCAGCAGAAAAAAACAGTGGCATCATGAGGTTTGCAGACAAATGGATGGATCTAGAAAAAATCATCCTGAGTGAGGTAACCCAGACTCAGAAAGACAAACATGGTATGTACTCACTCATAGCAGGATACTAGACATGAAACAAGGATGAATTGTCTGCTACTCACATCACCAGGGAGGCTACCTGGAAAACAGGACCCCAAGAAAGACACAGGGATCGCCCAATGACAGAGAAATGGAATGAGATCTACATGAACAGCCTGGACATGAGTGGGGGTAATGAAAGGCGAGGGTCGAGGGAAAGAGAGCTTGGGGGAGCGGGAGATCCCAGCTGGATCAACAACAGAGAGGGAGAACAAGGAATAGGAGACCATGGTAAATGAAGACCACATGAGAACAGGAAGAAGCAAAGTGCTAGAGAGGCCCACAGAAATCCACAAAGATACCCACACAACAGACTGCCGGCAATGGTCGAGAGACAGCCCGAACTGACCTACTCTGGTGATGGGATGGCCAAACACCCTAATTGTTGTGCTAGAAACCTCATCCAACTACTGAGGGATCTGGATGCAGAGATCCATGACTAGGCCCTGGGTGGATCTCTGGGAGTCCAATCAACGAGAATGAGGAGGGTTTATATGAGCGAGAATTGTTGAGACCAAGGTTGGATAAAGCACAGGGACAAATAGCCAAATGAATGGAAACACATGAACTATGAACCAATGGCTGAGGGGTCCACACTGGATCAGGCCCTCCGAATGGGTGAGACAGTTGATTGGCTTGATCTGTTTGGGAGGCATCCAGGCAGTGGGACCAGATCTTGTGCTCATTGCATGAGTTGGCTGTTTGAAACCTGGGGCCTATGCAGGATTGTTTGGCTTGGCCTGGGAGGAGGGGACTAGACCTACCTGGACTGAGTCTACCAGGTTGACCTCAGTCTGTGGGGAAGGCTTTGCCCTGGAGGAGATGGGAATGGGGGGGGGGGCGTTGGGGGGAAGGTGAGGGGGACGGGAGGGGGGAGAAGAAGGGAATCCGTGACCGATATGTAGAACTGAATTGTATTGCAAAATAAATTAAAATAAATTTAAAAAAAAAAATGCCTTTGAAAAAATTCTTCACAAAATAAGTTGAAAAATTTCGGTCCTAATTTTATTTACTTATAACTAATATGAACACTAGTTTTACCACAGTTGATGGGAAACAGTAAACTTAATGAAAGCTGAAATCTCTGCTAGTGAAATTGGACCTGTTTAAAGATGTTAAGATTTGGAAGATGGGTGTGGTGGCACACTCCTTTAATCCCAGAACAAGGGAAGCAGAGGCAGGTTACTTCTGTAAGTAAAGTAGAGTTCCAGACCTGCCAGGATTACACAGTAAGGCAATGTCAATAATAATAATAATAATAATAATAATAATAATAACAATAACAATAATAATAGTGATGAGGAGGCTGGAGAGAGGGCCCAGGAGTTAAGAGCATTGGCTGCTCTTCCAGAGGTCCTGAGCTCAATTCCGAACAACCACATGGCATCTCATAACCATCTATATGGGCTCTCTAACCCTCTTCTGGCATGCAGACATACATGTATACAGAACATTCATACACAAAATACATACAATGAATAAATCTTCAGAAAACTTACCTGGAAGGCAGTTTTAGAAGAAACCCAAGCAGAGGTAAGAGGAGGAGAAGAATGAGTCCTGCCTAATCTCTAGAGAAACAAGTGTTTTACAAAAGATCTTTAAACAACACTTTAAAAAGATCTTAAATAAGGCATACATTATGAGGTAAACCATCAAGCTGCATTGTGATGTGGACTGACCTATCAATATTGATTATCCCAACGTCTTTTGCATTAGTGATTAATGAAAAAACAAAATGTTGTGCATGTTCAGTAATGACTTTACCAAAGACATGTATCTTATTGCCTTATTTTTGAGATCTGTACAGATATTGAAAGTTATTTTTGATTTGAGATTCTTAGTTAGAAGAGATCTGAATTCTTCCATCAAATCATCAGCTCTTCATTATGCTTACAGCCATGCTACACAGTGATATAAATAGAAAAATATGTTTCTAACAGGCTAAGTTTTAAGTTGTAGTTTCCAAGTCTAAATTTCAGATAGAAGGGATCTCCATTTATGAGTAGTACTAAAAACTACAGCACTGAGTCTTCTAGCATTCTTCTATGAGGGTAGCTTTCAACCAGGACTGGCATTTCACAGAGGCCACTATAGGCTAGGAAAGACCACATTCAGAACTGGTCCTCATGGTAAGTGTGTGGATGCGGTGATGCTGAAACCATCCTAAACTACCACAGAAAGGTCAACAGATCATGCCATTTCTCAGATTACAAATGTGCTCCAGAGCTAATGAAAACCATCCCAACCACTGCAACCTGCCTTTTCTTACCTTCCCCTATATCCAGTTCTTTTTGGCACAACTGAAAAAGTTCTGATTATTTGTCACTTACAGGAAGGGATACTTTCGTCTATTCCAAAAAGGAGGAAAACATAAAGACGTTTTTATTTGCATTTTCAAAATAGTATTTAAAAAACATAGAATCTAATTCATACTTAAATATGATAACTGAATGTAATACAAAATACATATGTGAATATATGTATATAATAGCTCAGTAATATTTTTGTACGTTTATTGATGAGTATTCTTTTTCTTTGTTTCTAATAAAAGCACTTTAGAAAGTCTTTATAGTGTTTTAGAAAGAATATTTTACCAAGTGCCTGGAAATTGCATTTTCAGCCTAGAAACATCACAATCTAATTGTGTGACTTTGTTGTACCTTGCCATTTAATTAAAAGTGTAACTAGGCTGTGGTAGTGTTCAGTTCAGTCCTGTTTACCTGAAATTGGCCATTGAATTTCACAGTAAGGAAGGAGATATTCAGTTTCCCACACACCAATTACAAATGTACACATTGTTCTGAAGTAATGTTTGCTATAAACAATAACAATTAAAAGCACACAGTTGTTTTTGTTGGTGTAGTGGATATTTCATTCAGAGGATCCATTTTTTTTTCCATTACGTCTCCATGGATGAGATGAAGTTTTTTTTTTCTTTTTTCTTTTACTCGAGTTACAGATCAAAGGCTCAAGAAAATTATACAATATGTGGAATTGGCTACATATTTGCTGTTTATAGTGAGATCACATTTGGTTCATAAAGAAGGATGAGATATGGAAGAAATACTCAGTGAAAGATGCTATTAAGTGTGGAATAGCACCTCAGTGATCCACTTAAGCCCATAGTTCTCAAGTGCTATAGAACTTGAATCCCACACGAAGCCACCATTCAAATGGCTGATTTTAGAGGGTGAAAAACTCAAGTCAATAGCATTTTTGTGAATGACCAGAGCCAGTAGCTTTGTGATGGTTACATGTGGGAATGTAACATGAGGCTGGCAGCCAGGGAAAATGAAGAATTTTTAAAAATCTAACATCTATAAAGAATTTGTATTAGGCCAGACAATGATTAGTTAATTCACTTTAGTTGATGCACTTAGTGTTTACCATTCTGTCCTAGTTAGGATTAACTGTCAACTGAAAGATCCTACAATCACTTGGGGAAAAAAAAACTCTTACTTGGGTAGTTGCCTTTTGTCTTTATAATGTTGTGGTGTGAGTAGACATGTTTGTGAGGAGTTGTCTGGGCTGTCAATTGATATAAAAGGGCCCATCTCACTATGAGGGTTCTTTTTTGTTTGTTTGTTTGGGTTTTTTGTTGTTTTTTTTGTTTTGTTTTTTCGAGACAGGGTTTCTCTGTAGTTTTGCGCCTTTCCTGGAACTCACTTTGTAGCCCAGGTTGGCCTCGAACTCACAGAGATCCACCTGCCTCTGCCTCCTGAGTGCATTCTTAGGAATGTAGCCCCCGAAACATATACGAAAAAAAAATCTAGCTAAACACAACACTACAGGTCAGGCTAATAACATGCCAGAAAGCAGTTCCTTCATGATTCCCACCCAAAAGTTCCTGTCTCAGGATCTTGTCCTGACGTCTTTAAAGATGGACTGTGAACCAGACACAGAAGCCAAATAAACCCCTTTCTATGGAAACGGAACACTTAGCTTGTTATCCTTTGAAGTCACCCTCCAAAATTCATGTTGATATTTCATTACCATTTTAGAGGTGAGACCTTTAAAGATTAGTTTGGGAGAGCTCTGCCCTCATCAATGCATGTATGCTTTGCTGCAGACAGCAGAGATGAGGCCTGACAAAGGTGGGCTCGCTGTGGTGGGAATGGGTACCTAATGGGAAGGGTTAAGTGCAACCTGGTTTTGTTTATCTCTGTTTCCGGTCTGTTTACTCACTTGCCTCTCTGCTAATGTAGACTACAGCAGCACTTTCACCAGATTCCAGAACTTGCCTTTAAACAGCCCGATCTCTAGGATTGTGAGCCAAGTGAATTTTATAGTTTATAATTTACCCAGCCCGCAGTCAATCAATAGTTAAAAAAAAAAAAAAAGAATGTTTTCCATTTGTTTCTATTAGGAAATATTCTATTATTAAAACAATGTTTTTAGAAAGAATGTTGTGCCAAAGACCTGAGAATTTGGTTTCAAACCTAGCCATACCACAATCTGATTGACAGAGAAGTGTCCTAAACTGGGTGGGCACTGTTTCCCTTCAGAAACGAGCCAGGCAGCTAGGCAGAACCCATTAATTTCCACAAAATGCCAACCGTGGTGCTTTGAATAAAAATGTCCCCCATGAGCTCATATATTGGAAAAACTTATCACCAGGGATTGGAATGATTTTCTTCTTGTAGGAGGGAAAGGGGCGTGGGATGGAGGTGGGAGCTGGATTGGTGGAACGAAGGAAGAGGGAGATCTGTGGTTGGTATGTAAAATGAATAAAATATTTCTTAAGAATAATAATAATTAAAGATCAGGAGGTGTGGCCCTGTTGGAGAAAGTGTGTCCCTGTGGTGATATTGTGTTCCCCAAAATATTGTGCACCCTAATAAACTTATCTGGGGTCAGAGAACAGAACAGCCACTAGATAGACATTGAGGCCAGAAAATGGTGGCATACATACCTTTAATCGTAGCATTCCAAAGGCAGAGATCTGTCTGGATCTCTGTGAGTTCAAGGCCACAATGGAAACAGTCAGGCATGGTGACTCATGCCTTTAATCCCAAGAAGTGATGGCAAGAAGCAGAAAGGTATATAAGGCGTGAGGACCAGGAACTGGTTAAGCTTTTAGGCTTCTGAGCAGCAGTTCAGCTGAGATCCATTGGGATGAGGACACAGAGGATTCCAGTCTGAGGAAACAGGATCAGCTGAGGAATTGGCAAGGTGAGGTGCTTCTCTGATCTTCCAGCTTTAACCCGATACCTGGCTCTGGGTTTGATTTTATTAATAAGACCTTTTAAGATTTGTGTTACATGTCCCTGGAGGTGGACTTTGAGTTTTCAAAAGTCTATGCCAGGACCAGTCTCTCTCTCTTCCTTCTGCTTGAAAGTCAGGATGTAGAACTCTCAGTTACTTCTCCAGCATCACGTCCCTGCATGCTGCCATACTCCCTGCCTTGATGATAATGGATTAAACCTTAGCAACTGTAAGCAAGTTCCCAACAAATTCTTTCTTTTATAAGATTTGCCTTGGTCATGGTGTCTCTTCACAGCAGTAGAACAGTGATGCAGACACATACTAACTATACAAGCAGATTTCAGTGAAGGGAGTATAGGTCCTAGAGGACATGTTGGAGTGTAGCAGAAATTAGGAATAGATGTGATTGCATTTCATCATATACCTGTACGAAAGTCTCTAGAATAAAGAAAAATTTTAAGAAAGAATAAACCAAATACATAATAATGAAAAGTATCTGTTTCAATAACTTACAGTATTTATAAAGACACAAAATTAAAATGAGGTGTTTACTTTGTTCTTATTGCATACTAGGGGAAATGAAGATTCAACATATATTTGTGAATATCAATTTTTACCTGTAAAATGTTAATTGTGTTTTATATTTAAACTCTCTTCAACTGATATTGTGCGATGAACTGGCTTTAAAAATTGGTGTCATTCTAAAGATGAGGCATTTTGTAATACAATGCATGGAGTCAGCAAGCTGAGTTTGAAATATGACCTTTCTGCTTCCACATAAATTTGTCTTGTGTGATTCAACTCATTGCTGGTAAAGCAAAAATAGAGAATACACAGTTCTCAGTATTGTCATGGTAACTTAATAAGGTGGTGTATTAGTTGGAACAAGCTGTGGATGAGTATCAGCTTCAGGAGGTTGTACTGGATTACTGCTTACACAGTAATTGTGTATGTGTAAGTATGTGTGTGAGTGTGTGTGTGTGTGCGCACGTATGTATGTGTAGATATTAATATATTGAGATAGAGAAGGGAAAAGATTGGTGAAGAATGATGTCAAGGATAGAAGGTGATTAGGGCTTTCCTGTCCAGAGAGAAAGGACAGACTTTTGTATAACTACTCCTTTAAAAAAAAACCTCTAAATCAAAACTTTTAAAAAAATCAAATATAGATGTTTTTACTTTTACTTTATTTTAAAAATAAATTACATTTTCACTAAAATACCATAAAAAACCTAGAAGTAAATTATATGCATTTATTCATGTACTGAGGAAAGTTTTCCTTTACATAATACAAAAGTAGAAATCTCCAGGAAAGATTAATGAGATAAGGTACATGAAAAAATATGTATGTATATATCCATGAATATGATTATATATAAAGTTTATATACATGCATATATATACAAATATATATGCATGCGGTAAGGTATTATAAGGAAGATGCTTTGCTTTATAACACACAGTGTGTTATTTGGAAGGCTGTATGAATGACATTGCTCCTACCAGAGGACCAGAAGCAGCCAGTTACTAAACATTGAGCTTTTACATTCCACCTTACAGAACATGCCAGATGTAGTTTATTTTTTAAAAAAAAGTCAACAATCTTATGTACTTTGTTTATGGGGATGTTTTTCACACACGGTGCTATGCTGAGTTACCAACGTAAGTTTCTAAGCAGGACGACTGCAATCTGTCCTTGAAACATCTCAGAAACTCTATTCTTGGTGACAAGGGTGTGTCTCAGTGCACTATAGCGTGCTTTCCTGACATGGACCACAGCCTGGTTCATCTCCTGTATGATTCAGGATAATCACATTATGGATTCAGCCTAGGAATGTAGCAGCAGATGAATAATAAAAAAATATGAGCACAACATTGTACTATCTAGCCATAAAGAAAAATGAAATAATTTTATTTGCAGGAAAGTGTATCTACCTAATCATCACTCGCTGTCCGCCTAGGAGATGGGAGAAGGCAGTATAAACATAGAAGTGGTGCGGGGAGGGCAGGGTGAGTGAAGGCAATAGGGGAACCTGACAATCAAAGTAAATTTGTACAATAGGTCCTATCAAAAAAAAGCCTGTTGTCTCTTACCATGTTAAGTAATAATAACAATAAGATATGTAAGCGGAATAATATCTCCCTATCTGAAGAAACTAAATTCAATGGCAGTTACTAAAATAATGCATGCAAAGGCTAACATACAACAGACCATGTTTTCATTTTGTGTCTATGAAAAAAATCTGATTGTCTTGATTAATAGAAATTGTGAATCACCAAATGTATTATTATTTTATTCATTGTCTTGATTAATAGAAATTGTGAATCACCAAATGTATTATTATTTTATTCATTGATTTTTTTTCTGAATTTAATAGTATTATGTGGCATATCACATGTAATTTATCATATGTCATAAGATTACTGGATTTTTTTAATTGTACATTTTGATTTTTAGTCTTTTTAGGTAGACATTGTAGCATTTCTTCTGTTTTGGGAACAACCTCAGAATATGCAATAAAGGAGATAGAACAGGAAAAACATTTGTCATATCAATCAATAAGAGGCTGGTTCCAGTCTTCACACAGTAGCTAAGTGATGTCATCAAGATTTTAGGTTCTTCCCCTCTTTTTCTGCCATTCTTGGAAGGTTGTTTACTCACAGATGAAAGATGGTACAGCATTTTCTCTATGTTATTTTGGTTCATCTTAGATGTCATTCCAAGGAGGAAATAAAGACACAAAATGAAAACACGGTCTGTCGTACTGAATAATCGGAAGACCATTAGTCTAAGGCCCGCAGCACTGTTCATTAGTGACTACATTAAACTTAGGCAAAGCCTAATGGTGTTCCCAGAATACAATGTAATAACTGAGGCAAATCCATGTGAATCTCAAAGGAAAGAGTAGCCTTATGCTTACTATCTAGATTTAGCTACTAAGCAAGGCTCTGTTTGTGACATTATTGTAGCTAGCCTGGAGTCCTCTTTTGCCTTTGGACTTTCCTACATGTATCTTAGTTTCAGGTTTGGAATTTTTCTTTGTACCTGTATGTTAGCCTCTACAGCTCAACTTGAAGCTATAATTTCTATTTTGTTGTGAACTCTATAAAGACCACAGTATCATTCAACTACAGCAGGGTTCCTTGAATTGTAGTCCCCCAAAATAGATATTCAGAAGCTATCTTAGGAAAACAAGGCTATAAAATCTTCATGATATTCAGGAAGTATCAGGTATATTCAAAGATCTCAGGAAAGGCAGTTTCTGATTTTTTTTTTTTAATTAGGCAAGCAACACTACAGCAGGCTATCTTTTTGGGTTAGCCACTCAGTTACTCTCATGAATATACTCTTTTTTTTTTTTTTTTTTTTTTTTTTGGTTTTTCGAGACAGGGTTTCTCTCTGTAGCTTTGCGCCTTTCCTGGAACTCGCTTTGGAGACCAGGCTGGCCTCGAACTCACAGAGATCCGCCTGGCTCTGCCTCCCGAGTGCTGGGATTAAAGGCGTGCGCCACCACCGCCCGGCTATGAATATACTCTTACTTGCATGATCAAGCCCTGGAGCTTTTTTATGCTCTTAAATAATCACATGACAGCAGAGATCTCAGCAGGCTAGATTGAACCAGAATGACTCAGGGTATAACATTTCATTTGTTGTCACAGCTAGTGCTGATTCTACATATGACTAACATGAAATTATCTTGAAACTAGGAGCATAATGACATACGACTATTTTCTGTTTGTCATTTGATGCACCACAGCTGATATTTTTATGCATGACTATACATAGACCTGTGGGAACATTCACATGCATTCACACACATTTTCCATATATCAGTTCAAAAAGGATTGATAAATGAATATTCTTAGATTCTCTATAAACAAATTATTCAGTATTCTATATTTAAACAAACATAAAAAGGAGAATGTAATTTATTTTCTTTATACTATGAATTTATATTTTCAACTGAGATAACAGGTAAAAAGTTAAAAGTATAAGACCAAGGAAACAGAGCTGCAAAATGAGCTTACTCAAATAATTTGGGCAAGGTGGGATCCACTTTTAACCAATGAACACTCACTAAATATGCATACTATGGTTTAGCAAATCGAATAAAACAACAGGATGAAGTATCTGGGAGTTTTCCTGTGTCCTGCCTGGCCCACAGCAGCTTATAAAATAACCATTCAGAGGCATAATATTAATTACAAACTTTATGGCCTATGGTCCAGGTTTCTTGCTAACTAACTCTTACAACTTAACTGAACCCACTCCTATTAAGCTATGTTTTGCCATGTGGCTTTGTGGCATTACCTATTCTCTCACATCTTGCTTCTCCTGGTGGTAGTTCGCAAGTCCGCCCTTCTTTACTCCACCCTTCTTCATCTCCATCTTCAGTTTGAATGTACCACCTAAACTTATTCTGCCTTGCCATTGGCAAAACATCTTTATTTATTAACCAGTGGGAGCAACATATATTCACAGCATGCAGAAAGACATCTCACAGCAGGGTGAAACTCTAGGCTCAACCCAATTTAGCAAATTAAGAGAAGTAGCAATTACTTTCAATAGCATTTTTGAGATTTTTATTATACAAGCATGTATTAATATCAAGGAGATAGGGATCAATTTGAACCAAGAGAAGTGATACTTCATCTCTTCTGGACCTTATCATAAGCTCCTCCTTTAATTGTATTACTTCTTTCGGAATTTTCCTAAGACCCCATAACTAGAAGGCCCAACTTATCTCATGGAGAAAAGGAAACCTTAAAGAGGAGAAATGAGTTGACTAAACTGGAGCCTTTTGTAGTAAATGCCTGAGAACAAACAGCCAACAGAAGGTACAGAGGAGGACATTTGACTGCATCCCCCTAAAGTCATCAAATCCACAGTTGCAATAGCCCACAACACGAGCAAAGCATAGCCAAGTCAAACTCAGAGTGACCCTTAGAATCCTCAGTATCCTAAGCAAAAACAGTTTGCAATAGATAACTGATGATGCATATGGCATCAGATGTTTGTTATCCAATGTCTTATTATCATGGTGAAGGTCAGCAGAGTTTTTGAACCCAATGGTAAAGTATGCTTACAGATGGGTTTTGTTTTCCCCAAAAAGAAAGGAGAAAAAATGAAAAATAAAAAAAGAACAAAGTACTTTAAAATATAGTTAAAACTCTTTGAGCAATGTCCCAAGCAGGCCATTTTGTGGTAAATTTCCAATAATCCTAAGAACAATGTTAAGGCACAACAATAAAAGTTTTTATGGGATTGGACAGTAAAGTATACACACACATACACACACACACACACACACACACACACACACACACACACATAAAAGTAGGAATTGGATGAGAAAAAAATGATCATAGGGATTATGGCCTCATATTGGTTATTAAATTGTTTGTATGTGATTTGAATTAGTTTTATCAAGAAGATAAAGAATTGTAGCTAGAGTTTTCCTGCCCGGCCCACAGTCAGGACAAATCTCTGTCACCCGCCAGTCCCACAGCTGCTCAGACCCAGCCAAGTAAACACAGAGACTTATATTGCTTACAAACTGTAAGTCCACAGCAGGCTTCTTGTTATCTAGTTCATCTATCTTAAATTAACCCATTTCTATAAATCTATACCTTGCCATGTGGCTCATGGCTTACCGGCATCTTCACATGTTGCTTGTCATGGTGGCGGCTGGCAGAGTCTCTCTGCCTCAGCCTTCCACTTCCCAGAACTCTCCTCTGCTTGTCCAGCCTCTACTTCCTACCTGGCTACTGGCCAATCAGCAGTTTATTTTATACAGAGCAATATCCACAGCAAAGAATATCTTCAAATATTTTTATTCAGTGAGTGGAGAAGAAATTCAATATTGCCTGGAAGCATTGGGATAGAATGACCAGGAGATAAGAGACCCTTTCAATGAATTAGATAGATAACATTCAAGTTTGTAACTTCCCCTTCTACACACACACACACACACACACACACACACACACACACACACACACACACGAACAGTCGCTCCCCAGGCAAAATAAAACTTTTATTCAGGTTTCAGTGATTGATCTCCTTGTCAGGTTCTCATACAACATACCTTAGTAATTATCTCATAACACTTAGTGAGAAAAATGTTATAACATTTAGTTAAGTATTAGCGTATGACTGTTTCAAAATACTATGAAAACATATCAATGAAAGTAATAATAATAAAATATGTATAATAATAGAACCTATGCCTCTTCAATTGCTACTTTAAACAAAATAGCAAATCTTCCATTAAATGTGAGGAAAAGTATGAAACACCCCACCTTTTACTGGTAACTTAAAACACTGTGTAGTAAACTGATAGTCATATTTTTCATTAAAACAAACAAACAAAAGATAAGCACCTGGCTTTCACACATATTACATTCCCAGATACAAGAGTTTACTCAATCCATAACTATTTAGGTTTAAGAAGTTATAGGCAAACTGTTTTGTCATAGCTACCTTCCTTTCTATGAACACAAACAATTAAAAACCCTTTGGGATTTTTACTGTTTACTTCAGCCACATAAGCTCATTGAAGTCGGGGATACTTTTATTAAACATATTTCTAGAAACGTTTCTAGAAAATAACATGTTCCTTTCCCCAATTTAGTTGACTCTCAAATTTGGTTTGATGACCCACTCAGTGTAACATGTCTATCATCCTCTCTGTATCTCTCTCTCTCTCTCCACATCAAAGTCCAGCATAAATATAACCCAAAAATATCTACTCCCTTTTCTCAATCTTGCTCTATTTAACACTCACTTCTATACAGCATTTGCAGCTCACAATTTTCACATAAATCTACTGGTGTTATGAGTTTTCTTGTGATGCTGAAATGCAGCCTTTCTTCAGAGTTCACATAAGAAATTGAATCCAACTGTTCATCTCATTACTTGCATCTATTTTGTACTCTTTAGAACACTCAATTTGAAGTTTAACTTTGAAGTTAACCCATTGGCCTCTTTAAACTTTGATTAACTCCCAAAAGGACACCTTCATATTCTTTATGTAATTTATGATGTAGCTACATTGTAAGTATTGTGGGTGTTCATGCCTTCAAAGGGCTCATGTTTGGATAAAGGCTAACTCTATCCATCATGTACTACTAAACTCACCATGGATACACTGAGAGGGTTTTGTGCACTGCACTTTGGAAAAATAAAACAAATATAGGCAGCTTCTGTTACTTCAGTACTTACATTTCCACTTAGTATATTTAGAAAGGTTGAGATTTTATTAATATAAAGATTCAGCTGAAAATGTCACAGTTATTTTTGTTGAAGAGGTGGTATATTCTTGGTGACATTGCTAAAACTTGCCAAAAGTTTGTGTTTTAATCTAACTAGTGGTAGATTAAGATTGTGTGTTCTCTCAAATAATACACTGTTCTTAACACTATTACCTAGCTAGTAGTAGTAATGCCAGCAACTGCCTTCTGAAAGTACACCAAAGGATAAAGAAATTATGTAGAGTGAAATTTCAATTTGAATTTTTAACTAATTTGCATGTTACTTCTCTGGCCTTTTGCCATTCTTTTGAAACACCTTCAAATTAAAGATATAAAATGCAGAGTTGTCTAATCGGGTTTTGGAATATATACTCTCTTAATTATGGTTTCTATTGCCGGGATAAAATACAATAAACAGAAAGAACTTGGGGAGAAGTGGATTTATTTGGCTTACATATTGAGGGACACCAGCCCACTCGAGCATGCGGCTCTGGCAGACCTTGCCCTTCTCCCCCATTTCCCCTGCCTTGCTAAAGACCAGTAGATTACATCCCAAAAGCAAAACCATCAAGGTCTTTTCCTTTATTTGGATACTTTCCTATGCCAGACTCATTCCTGAGGATGAGTACCAAAGTCCACAATCAAAAGTCCTCTTTGGTTCACCTAATTAACACGCCCAATCAAAATACCCCACTATATTCTAGCCCATTCTAACAGAGACCTCCCTTTCATTCTCTTAAAAATTACACCTGCAAGGTCATTTGCTGCTGTTTCTCCCTGAGTCAGAAAGCAGCCTCTTTAACATTTTCCCCCTGCTTGATAAATCATCTCTCTGTAAAAACAGGTGTTTGTGTGTGGTTTGTGCCTAATCCAGGTTCCTGGAAGAAGCCCCGCGCCCCGCCCAGGTTCTAGAGTCTCCTTCACATATCCTGGGTCACAGTCCATTGGGGGAAAGCCAAGGTAAGAACCTGGACATGATGCAGAGATGCACAGCCAAGCACTGAGCCGAGCTTTGGGAGTCTTGCTGAAGAAAGACAGAAGGGATTTCAAGAGCCAATGGGAGGGGTAGGGGTCATGATAGGGAACCCACAGAGACAACTGACCTGAGCACATGGGAGTTCATGGACACTGAACCAACAGTTATGGAGCTGACATGGGACCAACCTAGGTCCTCTGCTCGTGTGTGACAGTTGCGTTAAAAAAAAAAAAAAAAGAGGAAGCTAGGAAGTGAAGCCAAATCAAGGGAACAATGTTGCTTTCTGGCTTGTTCCCCATAGCTTGATTATCAGCCTGCTTTCTCTCTCTCTCTCTCTCTCTCTCTCTCTCTCTCTCTCTCTCTCTCTCTCTCTCTCTCTCTCTCTCTCTCTCTCTTAAAGAATTTTTCCGTTCATTTTACTTACCAACCACAGCTGCCCCTCTCCTCCTTCCTCCTGTCACCCAGTCTTATTCACCCCTCAACCCACCCCCCATTCCCACCTACTCCAAGGTAAGGGCTCCCATGGGAAGTCAGCAGAGTCTGGTACATTCAGTTGAGGCATGTCCAAGCCCTTCTCCATCAACCAAGGATGTGTAAGGTGTCCCACCATAGGCACTGGCTCCAAAAAGCTTGCTCATGCAGCAGGGATGGATCCTGATTCCACTGCTAGGGGCCCCTTAAGCAGGCCATGCTAAACAACTGTCTCACCCGTGCAGAGAGCCTAGTCCAGTCTCATAGAGGTTCTACAGTTGGTCCACAGTTCATGAGTTCCCACTAGTTTGGTTTGGTTGTCTCTGTAGGTTTCCCCATCATGATCTTGATGCCCCTTGCTCATAGAATCCCTCTTCTCTCTCTTCCACTGGAGTCTTGGAGCTCAGCCTGGTGCTTGGCTATGAATCTCTGCAACTGCTTCTATCAGTTACTGGATGAAGGAAGGTTCTGTGGTGACAGTTAAGGTATTCACCAATCTGATTACCAGAGAAGGCCAGTTCATGCACCTTCTCCAATATTGCTAGTAGTCTAAGATGGGTCATCCTTGCAGATTCCTGAGAAATTCCCTAGCACCCTGTTTCTCCCTGTTCTCTCTATCATAGTATCTCTTTCCTTGCTCTCCCACTCTGTCCCTGTTCCAGCTCAACCATAGTGTTCCCTTATGTTCTCATCCTCCATCCCCTACCCTCCATTGCCCCCTCACCTTCTAATACCATCCAGGACCACAGGCCCAGTGAGGGCACCACCCCAGCGGACCTGGCCTTCCCACATCAATTATTAATCAAGAAAATACCCTACAGACTTTCTGGTTGGGAATCCGATGGAGGCATTTTCTCAACTGGGGTACCTCTTCAAAGATAACTCCCAATTTGTGTCAAGTTCAACTAAACAATTTTCCATGACATATACAGACACACATTCCTGCTATGTGTGACATTTAAAGTAGTTAGATAACATTAGAATGGGTCCTTCCTTGTTACTATCATGTTCTGCGAGGATCTAAATTGTTTGGACAAATAGTTTGCCTACTTCTAGCTATGCAGTTGACCTTACACACTGAAGGATCCTTTGATACCCATAGACAGCTAAAATGTGTTTTTCTTCATACATTTGGTTTAATTGTTACATATTTTAACATGACATGAAAACTAAGTCATCTCCTTCCAGTAGGCATTGTTATATTTTTCTAAATGAATTGTATCAATAACATTTAATGGAATTTTTAAATCAATTATGTTTTTAATAAGTCATTGATAAATGTAAAACTTTATGAAATGAGCTACTATCAATACTCTAGCATGGATGGGGTTGATAAAATGATTGATATAAAAAATGACTGGTTATATAAAATCTGTGATTCTCATAAAAGAATCACAGTTTTAGTGCTTATTATTTTTTAACTCAAAGTCCCTCTGACAATGTGTAAGTTTGTTCGTTCTCCCAGCAAAGATTTGCTCTGTGCCTAGCACATGTCACACACTCTTCTAAGGGTGAGAGATGCAAAGGACTATTAATTAAATCCAATTTCCTTGTGCATTAGGGAGGAGGTATTCATTCTTATGAAGTCTAGACACCCCCATCACTTGATAATGCTTCAGTTTTTAATGTAAAATAACACATGGTAGAGGAGATGGGAGATGCCTGTGTGAGTGTTGCTAATTGATATAGGATGTCAGAGGAAGAATGCCTCTCTGATAAGGTGACATTTCATTGGAGATACAAAGGAAAGAAGAAAATAAACCTTGCAGATAAGCCTGTCAAATGGTTTTCTGGGCAGAGCTGCTGTAAAATCTCAAAAAACAAGTAAGAAAATCTTTGCTTAACATAATCAAGGGACAATATGCCTAGGCTTTTGTTGTTGTTTGGATGCTTTATGATTTAAAACACTTTAAATTGTTTTAAGCATTTTCATATATTAATATGCTGTTTCCCTACATGCTATAGCAGCTGTGGAAGTCATTATCCTATAATGATAAAAGAAAAATCAAGGACTAGAGATATTGTAGGCCTTTGCTTAAATGTTCATAACCATTGAATAGACAGGTTCAACTTGAAATCAAACCTGATTCCTTATCCATTTTCCTCATTTTTATTTTGCATAATAATTATAGAAGAGTAGACCTTGCTTATTCTTGAAGTGAACATACTATTCAATGGAATGCTATAAACCAAGATTTAAGAATTCAAGAACCAAACTTGAAACTGGGTTCTATGCCTAGAACCCAGCATAATAACCATCTGTTGAATCCTTCACATATTAGCACCAAAGAAACTAAGACCAAGAGATACATATTTAATGGCCTTATGAGGCTCTTGAATTTAAAAATTATTGTCCTATTTTTAAATTATTGTTAGTGCTGAGAATACAGCTTGGGATTAGAGTGTTTGCCTTGCTTATACATGGCCCTAGGTTTAATCCTCACAACCAGAAAATCGAACTGTCATTCGCGGTAAATTGACTAGAGACTGGATACCCAGGACATATCAGACTGTCTATGGGTCAACCTATACATATATGAAATGTCATCGTGTACCAATATGTACCTACAACTTCTTTTCATTTAGTCCATATATGAAAATTGACTATTGTTTGAGAACTCGTTCATGCCATCACCAGGTCCATCAGTCATCATCATCTTGGTATTGGTTTCATACAGGTCTAGAGCCCATAAATACATATGTGTGTGTTCCTTATTTTGCAACTAGATTCTGTACTTTCTCATTATCAGTTAAGTTTAAATGTATCTGCCTTAGCAGCTCAAAACAATGTAAATGATTAATTTTCCCCCTTCTCTTTTGTCTCTCCAAACCCACGTGTATACTACTTTTTGTTTTCTTTCAAATACATGGCTTCTTTTTCATTAATTATATGAATATATATAGATGCATACATGTCTAAAATATGACCTGTTCTGTGTGTATTTATATGTATAGTTTCAGGGGAGAAAATTTGATACTGGATATCCAATTGGTGTGTTCTTCCCGGTGGAAGACTGTTTCTCAAGTTCTCTGCATCCCTTAGACAAAACAACAACAACAAAAACAACAATTGACTAGGACAAAACAGAAAAAAAAAAATGCCAGGAAAAAGCAACAGGAAACACATATAGACACCGAGACATACACGTTTGCACAGACAGGATTCTGATAAAAACACAAAGTCAGAAGCCAGAACATATACACAAAGAACTGTAGAGTAAGTAAATATATAAATAAATAAACTGATAAAGAATGTAAAAGTAAAAATAAACAAGTACCCTGATTAAATATTCTAAGAAAAAGAATCTCCAAAGATGCCTCATAATTTCATTATTAATAATCTCATAAAATGCTTACTATTGTTCCTTTGAGTGTGTAGAGTTAAGTAGGGGAGGGGTGCTAAAAAATAAATAAATACATAAGTAAATAAATATAAAAATTACAGTGTCTTTTTTATAAATGTTTTTTTAAAAAATCAAATTTTTCATATATCAAAAAAGCACATTACTGTGTGAAAGATTTTTCCTGTGGAGATATGAACAAACATGCAATCACCCCAGATACGAATAAAAATGAAAGACCAAAGTGGGGAGAACACCAAAAACTACTTGCTAAACCGGCGTTTTTTCTGGGACTTAATTAGAGGAATGTGGGTAAGGGGTCACTTACAGGAGAAATGTGACTCAAAGATGATTGTGTCACTCAAGCTTACCCCAGTATGGATGACAGGTCACTAAAGCTTACTGCAGTAGGGATGACAGGTCACTAAAGCCGGCATTCTGGAGCAGACTGCACAGCATGCCAGCAGCTCAGCAGTTTAGATTGTGTGCTCTATTGGTAGCTCCATTGACCTGAGCCTCTTCCAGTCATCTCCACCGGTCTTTGTTTCTTCTAGGCAGGTCTTCTGGTCTCTGCTTCTTCCAGGCAGCTCAGCCTGTGCCTGTTCTAAGTAGCTCAGCCTATCTGAGTGGAGGTTTTGGGGGAGAGGTGTTGATATTTTATTTTTGTAAAAGCAAAGAAAATATCTGAGAGGTATGCAAGGATCAAGTGATAACCCAAAGCACAAATTCAACACAATGTGAAACGTACTCTTTGAGAAGGTGGGACCTAGTGAATCTGGTCAGTTTCTTGGACTTCCTGAAGCTATTTTTAGTTACTGACTTCCTTTCTAAGTAACTGCCCTGAAGGATGAATGTTTCACCTCCCCTTAGGACATTCCATTTTTTCCCCACCTCCCTTTTACATCCTATAACTTCCAAGATGGAAATGTTTTATCATAGAAGAAACCACTATACAACAAGCACATGAATTATATTTTATAAACTAAAATATTTTTTTTTTTTGGTTTTTTTTTTTTTTTTTTTTTTTTTTTTGGTTTGGTTTTTTCGAGACAGGGTTTCTCTGTGTAGCTTTGCGCCTTTCCTGGAACTCTCTTGGTAGCCCAGGCTGGCCTCGAACTCACAGAGATCCGCCTGGCTCTGCCTCCCGAGTGCTGGGATTAAAGGCGTGCGCCACCACCGCCCGGCTATAAACTAAAATATTAAGAGTAAATTTATTCTACTTTGCCTCCCAATCTTAATAACATTTTTCTCTCCATTCCCTCCTGTTGTCTCTGTGTATATTCTTCCAGGTGTTATTTTTAGTATTTGCATGTATATCTGTTCATCTATAGATGAAGCCTACCTTTTAACATATATGTATTTTATATATACTGTTAGTATGCAAAATAAGCATCATTGTTTTGTGATTATGTTCTTTCATATCAACATAAGAGGTGCATATTATGATACACATTCATACACAATATTTTTAAACACTTGGCTTTATTTATTTATTTATTTTGGGTTTTCAAGACAGGATTTCTTGTGCAAGCCTGGCTGTCCTGGAACTTGTTCCCTAGACCAGGCTGGCCTCCAACTCACAGAGATCCACCTGCCTCTGCCTCCTGAGTGCTGGGATCAAAGGCAGGTGCCACCATGACCCATATTTTTAAATATTTCACATTATTACCTAGTGGAATGCTATGGTAAATACACCTACTCAATCTTCTAAAGAAAAGTTAGGCTGTCTCAATGATTTTCTTTATAATAAGAGTCAACAGTGTCTTCCTTGAAGCTCTCTAGAAAATATCCCTTTTAAATAAGTTGAGCACTAAAACCTTTTTGCTCATTTAGGTCTTCAGTCTCCACAATTACATCTCATGGGCTTGACAATGAGTTTAACCTCCAAAGGGTTTAATAAGTGCCAGGCCAATGGACACCATTTCATGTTTATTCTAGAAATTTTTTAAAAGATAAGAACTTTATATTTTCAAGGAAAATAAACTGGTAAACTACTTAGAATTTGAGAACAATTGATAAACACTAAACCAAATTTATTTGTTTGATGATTTGCTGGTTGGTGTTTGTTTGGTGTTTGTCTTTGTTTGTTTTGATTTTGTTTGGTTTGGAGCTTTGGGGGGAGAGGTGTTGTTATTTTATTTTTATTAAAGAAAAGAAAATATCTGAAAGATATGCAAGAATCAAGTAATAATCCAAAGCACAAATGCATCATGATGTGGAATGTACTAACAATCACAGAGCCATGTCTTCTGATGATTAGTGAATCTCTAAGAGATAATAAATTACCTTTTATTGAAAAGATCCCACAAAAGGATCTCAGTGTACAGACTAAATACTGAGGGACGCAAAAGAGCCAAAGGGTTTAAGTGTTGGTGCAGAAGGCACATATCAGAATATAAAAATGTAAGCTGTACATTGCCCAAAGTATATCATAGGTAGAACATGAAGAAATAGTTTCAAATGTTCTGAAGGCATAATTAGCTTTTGAAAAGCAAAGCAATACTGAGGTACAGAGAAATATGGAGCTGTTGTTATCTCCTGTTGCCATGGTCCTAAGCCAAAGAGCATCATGTGTAAATCACTAAACAAGGAAGATGCCAACTGATAAAGCTAATCAGTAAAAAAAAAAAAAAAAACTTGGTGTTTCCAAAGACAGGTGATTACTGAGAAACAAAAGTTCTGTCCTAAGAAAATTGAACCAGAGCCTAAATTTTTGGCAAGTTATGTGCAGGTCGAAATCTAGTACAGTAATCTTATTGAAGGATTGCTTATTTCTATCCTAATTTTTAATTTAAGACTATAATTTAGAAACAAAGATTATTGGTCAAATAACTGAAAATATAAATAATGAAACAGAATTTTATTTTTTATTTTTATTTTTTCCTTTTTCTTTATTAAGAATTTTTCTACTCACTCCACATGCTATTCACAGACCCCCTCCTCCCTCCTCCCACCTCCCACCCCCAAGTCCTCTTTCCCATGCCACCCGCATCCCCACATCCCCCAAATCAAGGTCTCCCATGGGGAGTCAGCAGAGCCCAGCACACTGAGCCTAGGCAGGTCCAAGCCCATTCCCACTGCACCAAGACTGTGTAAGGCTGTCACACCTCAGATACCAGATTCCAGAAGCCTGCCCATATACCAGGGACAAATCCCGATACCCCTGCCTGGGTGCCCCCTAAACAGTTCGAGCCAAACAACCATCTTCCGTGTCCAGAAGCCTAGTCCAGTCCCATGGGGGCTCCACAGCCACCAGTCCACAGTTCATGGGCTTCCACTAGTGTGGCCGGTCATCTCTGCACATCCTCCCATCATGATCTTGATGTCCTTCGCCTGCAGTATCTCTCCTCTCTCTCATCAATTGGATTCCCGGATCTCAGCCTGGTGCCTGGCTGTGGACCTCTGTATCTGCCTCCATCTGTCACTGGACAAAGGCTGTATGATGACTGCTAGGTTATTTGCTAGGCTGGTCACCAGAGTAGACCAGTCCAGGCACCCTCTGGACCAATGCCAGCAGACCCAGGTGGGGTCAACCTTATGGATTCCTGAGAGCCTCCCCAGCACCCTGCCTCTTCCCATTCTTATGATGCCCTCATCTATCATGGTATCTTCCTCCCTGCCCTCCCACTCTGTCCCTGTTCCTGCTTGACCTTCCCATTTCCCTATGTTCTCATCCCCCACTCTTCGCCCTCTGCCACTCCCCCACACCCAGTCCACTCATGTAGATCTCATCTACTTCTCCTTCACAGGGTCATCCATATGTCCCTCCTAGGGTCTTTTCCTGTTAGCTAGCCTCTCTGGAGTTGTGGGATGCAGTCTGGCCATCCCTTCCCTCCCATTTAGTATCCACTTATGAGTGAGTACATACTATGTTTGTCTTTCTGAGTCTGGGTTACCTCACTCAAGATAATATTTTCTAGATCCATCAATTTGCCTGCAAATTTCATAATATCATTGTTTTTCACTGCTGAGTAGTACTCCATTGTGTATATGTGCCATATTTTCTTTATCCATTCTTCAGTTGAGAGGCATCTAGGTTGTTTCCAGGTTCTTGCTATTACAAATAATGCTGATATGAACATAGTTGAGCATGTGTCTGTAGCTTGAGTTTTCCTGACTGGCCCACAGTCAGGACAAATCTCTGACACCTGCCAGTCCCACAGCCACTCAAACCAGACCAAGTAAACACAGAGACTTATATTGTTTACATGGAGACATATAACTGTATGGCCGTGGCAGGCTTCTTGCTAACTGTTCTTACAGCTTAAATTAATCCATTTCCATTGATCTATACCTTGCCACATGGCTCATGGCTTACCGGCATCTTTACATGCTGTTTCTCATCATGGCGGCTGGCAGTGTCTCTCCCACTCAGCCTTCCACTTCCCAGCTCTATTCTCCTCCTTGTCCCGCCTATACTTCCTGCCTGGCCACGGGCCAATCAGTGATTTATTTATTGACCAATCAGCAACACATTTGACATACAGACCATCCCACAACATGTGTCCTTGTGGTATGATTGAGCATTCCTTGGGTATATGCCCAAGAGTGCTATAACTGGGTCTTGAGGAAGACTTATTCCCAATTTTCTGAGGAACTGCCATACCGATTTCCAAAGTGTCTGTACAAGTTTGCATTCCCACCAACAGTGGAAGAGTGTTCCCCTTGCTCCACATCCTCTCCAACATAAGCTATCTTCAGTGTTTTTGATCTTAACCATTCTGACAGGTGTAAGATGGTATCTCAGAGTTGTGAAACAGAATTTTAAATAGTGGTTACCCTCCAAAAGATTGGTTTGGTGAAAAAAAAAAACAAAATTCTAGATCCACTACTGATCAATCATCAGTATTTACTTCCCCAAAGTACGGGTTACAACCTAAAACTTGAGAATGCTTTTGTCTCAGAGTTACTACTACTGTGATAAAACACCATGACCAAAAGTAACTTGGAGAGAAAAGGATTTGTTTGGCTTGCACTTCAATATCTTTGTTCGTCATCAAAGGAAGTCAGGACAGAAACTCAAACAGGGTAGGAACCTGAAGATAGGAGCTGATGAAGAGGACATAGATGGGTTCTGCTTACTGGTTTGCTCCTTATGACTTGCTCAGTCTGCTTTCTTATAGAAACCAGGGGGTGGAACCATTCGGAATGATCAGGGCCCTCCTCAATCAATCACTAATTAAGAAAATGCACTACAGGCTTTTATAAAATGGAGGCTCTTTCTACTCATGACTTTCACTGGTGTCAAGTTGACAAAAACTAGCCAGCACAACTAACCTTTTGTCAAATTGACATACAAACACAACACTGTTAAGCCACAACCTTTCCTTTCGTATTCATCCCCATGATCACATTTTAATATAAACATCACAATAGAAAACATTTTACAAACTTACGTCCCACAGTCTTTATAAATCCAAACACTTTAAAATTCAGTCTCTTAAAAAAAAAATTCAGTCTCCCTTCTGAAATCCAAAGTCTCTTTTAAAATCCAAACTCTACAACTGTGGCCTCTCATAAAATCAAAAATAAGTTAAATGCTTCCTTACCTCAAGAGGGAAGAATGAAGAATCAGGTCACAGTCACAAACAGATCACAGTGAAACCAAACTCCAATAGTAAATCACTCAGTGAACAATATCAGGGGTATATACTCACAATCTTCTGGGCTAGTCCAAAGGGCCTGGGTCACTTCTCATGCTCTGCCCTCTGCAACATACACACCTTGTCCTCTAGGCTCTGACCAGCTCTACTCTGTTGCTGCTGCTGATTCCATAGTATTGGCATCTTCAAAATGCATCTGCTGCAACTGGGCTACCTTTTTATCAATAGCCTCTCTTGGGCTCTCATGGTGTCAACAAGCCTCAACTTCTCAGCATGACCCATACAATCCTGGGGCTTCAACTCCTTCTGAAGCTGAACCTGCACCAGTGACCTTTCCTGGCCTTTCAGAGTACCAACCCTCAGATGTTCTCTCTGACTCCTCCCTGCCTTCAAAACAAGTGCCACCTGGATGAATCTTACACTACCAAGTTTGGCTGCCAGCATGAGGTAAAACCTTGGCCGCTTCTGGAACATAGCTTTTGTGTGCTGACTCTTAGGAAACACTTTCCATGAGATTCCAGTACCTCATTGATGCTGGTCTCTTCTTAATCACTGCTGACTCCTCAGCTCCAACTGATCAATATCAATTATCCAAGCAACGGAAATGTTCCTTTCACTTTAGTGGTTTTAGTCTCTTGTTTATCATAGCTGATTCATCAAACATCACACTCTTCACATAAATGGCCTGGTAGTTTGCTACCCTCTGAAACTTCACAAGGTAGGCCTCTATCTTCTGCATTTCTCTCCACATTCTTATTTTCCAAGATTCCACAGAACAGCTCATCAAACTTTTAATACTCAATGACTTTTCCAGCCCCAAATTCCCATGACCTTCCACAATCCTCCAGAAACACATGGTCAAATGTGGTAGTATTGTGTTCCCCAAAATATTGTGCACCCTAGTAAACTTATCTGGGGTCAGAGACAGAACAGCCACTAGATACAAAGGCTAGAAAATGATGGCACTCACACCTTTAATCCTAGCATTCCAGAGGCAGAAATTTGTCTGGATCTCTGTGAGTTCAAGGCCACAAGGATACAGCCAAGCATAGGTCTGTCACAGAAATATTCTACTACCTTGGCACCAATTTTGTCCTAGTTAGGATTACTGTTGCTGTGATATAACACCTCAACCAAAAGCAAGTTGGGGAACAAGGGGTTTATTTGGCTTACACTTCCACAACACTGTTCATCATCGAAGAAAGACAGGACAGGATCTCAAATAAGACAGAAACAGAGGCAGGAGCTAGTGAAGAAGCCATGGAGGTATGCTGCTTACTGGCTTGCTCTCTATGGTTTGCTAAGCCTTAGAGACTGAAAGGGAAAAGAGCTGAGGATGACGTTAACAAACTTGCTTAAATAAACATTGTTCAAATTGGTTTTCTATTTGGCCTATACTATTTTTCTTGTATTTTTTTTCTTCTAAGGTAGAGTATTTTTAAAATCTATCTTCTAAATAAGATTAATAAATCTAGTTTTGATTTCTACAGTCTATCATATTAATGAAACTGAGTCCAGACATTCTTCTTCCTTGAGATAATTCACTCATATGTATTTATCTTTTCTGCATAGAGGTGACTCAGCATGGTTTGCTATTTGATATTATTCATTATCCTATTTTACAGTGCTGAAAAAGTTGGGAGCTGAGATTTCCGCCCCCTCTTCATTCTCTTCTTGACTTTCATGAGTTCCTTTAGTCAAAGAAATACTTATTTTAGGTTGAACAACCAGGAAGTCTTGGAGAATGATTCATTTTTTCCCAAGAAACCATATAAAGTTTCCTGACAGGTTGTAATTCTTGAACAGTCACAAAATAACAGTTTCCTTGACTCACATTCAGTTACAAGCCTGGAATTCCTCTCCCACTTTGTTATGTGGTATACATATTGGAAACTCATTTCTGTTTAATGTGATGTAAACCAGACTCACTAGGAAGTGAGTATCTTAACTCACAGAACTCTGCAATCTTGTTTGTCTGCCTAGGCAAGCTAATCTGATTGTAATCATGTTACTTATCTTTTAATTTCTTTTGAGGCTGGTGCACATCAGAAGTGGCATTCAGCTGGGAATAACACAGGTAAAATTGATTTTTATCACATTTAAATGATTCAGGGCTTCAGTGTGCTTTTAGATATGCAATCTTAAACCACCTTAGGGTGGGAATCCAACATAGAAACCACAGGCATAAACCCAATGGAGAAGAATAACAAGACTGTAATAATGTAAACACAATTATAAGTAAAGTCCCAGTGATTCTGATCCTCATCGACTTTTTCATATCAAATTAGCCATGAATAATCATTTAAAAATATACACATATTTTATTGAAGAACTAGGAAAACTGTTATTGCTCAAACAATGCCTGATTGCCTTCTACCTCTTGAATTGAGTTCACCTACAACATCAAAAACAAATAGTAAGGAAATAATATTTCATGTAAACTAAATTAATGGAAGACAGATAAAAGCATGAGTTAGCAGCTAAGTCATTTTAAAATGAAGCACGCTGGGTAAAATAGTACTTAATACCTACGTATTTTGCAAAAAATAAGAACTGTAAGATGTGAAGATGATGTCTTTCAGTTCATGATTTGAGGAAGGTTGGGAAGGTTTCTGTTTCAAGCTATTGAGTTATAGAGTCTCACAAGGTCTCTCTTGCAAGAATCAAGAGTGTTGAGGCAGATACTTGAGTAGAGGATTTGCCCAGAGACAAGTGGGAGCACAGGCATCCAGACAGAGGGAAACGAGATCTGCAATGATAAATTCCTGCTGGTGGAAGTCACATCTGATGAATGGAGTTAGGATGAGTGATCAATAATAGCACTGCTTCTAGCAAGTCCTAAATTGAAATAACTAGGAGTCCACTATTAGAGAACTACATTAACAACATGAGACATACAGAGGGAATAACTATATATAAATGATAGATAGATATTACCTTATGCAATATTTATATAATGAGATAGAAAGAGAAAAACAACTTCTGAGACAAAATAACAGGGACAAATAGCCAAATGAATGGAAACACATGAACTATGAACCAATGGCTGAGGGATCCCCACTGGATCAGGCCCTCCGAATGGGTGAGACAGTTGATTGGCTTGATCTGTTTGGGAGGCATCCAGGCAGTGGGACCGGGTCCTGTGCTCATTGCATGAGTTGGCTGTTTGAAACCTGGGGCCTATGCAGGATCGCTTGGCTCGGCCTGGGAGGAGGGGACTAGACCTACCTGGACTGAGTCTACCAGGTTGAACTCAGTTTGTGGGGAAGGCTTTGCCCTGGAGGAGGTGGGAATGGGGGGGAGGGTGCTGGGGGGAAGGTGAGGGGGACGGGAGCGGGGAGAACAAGGGAATCCGTGGCTGATATGTAGAACTGAATTGTACTGCAAAATAAAAAAAACATAAAAAAATAAAAAAAAATTATTTAAAATAAGTATAAAAATAAAAAAAAGCAAAAAATATCAATTCAGATTGTATTTCAAGATTTTTTTCATACTACTTTCCAAGCTTAAGTGCTACAAATAAAGTACACACTTGTGAAATAAACACACCAGAACCTGATATACTAGTTTGGTGATATTTGAGTGTGGAAATACTGGAAGAGATTGGTTTTTTTTTTAAAAGATTATACATCTGTTTCTGTTTTTCTATATAATGTATATATTTACACACACATTTAGTTAATGTAGAAAGAAATTAATGGCATAAATGATATGAAAAGAATCATTAAACGTGGAGAGAGAGTTCTGGGGGGTTATGGTAGGGATCAAACTGATGGCTGGCTGTGTATTACTAGGAAAATCAACTATGAAGAAAATATAATCAGTTCAAGTTTCTCTGATCTCGTTATTTAGGGATTGGGATTACAAGTAACAGATTCTGTTCATATAACTGAAATACATATGAAGTGTCTTTAAAATACAACCGTATATAACAGGCTCAGAATAAGGCTAGAGCATGAGAAGAAATACATGATGTAATCAATTTATAAAGTGTTTAATTTGACTCATAGACTCGGAGATTTTAATACAGGATCCATTGCCTTCCTCCCCTCACCCCACACCCTTTAGTAGTTTTTATGTTCTTCCATAATTTTTGAAAGGTAAAGGCACACAGGCAGCACACAGGCAGCACACACAGCCGCAGGGAGGAGAGGCATATTCTGATGCAGAGCTTCAGGTGATGCAGAATCCCTGGAGGTTGGAGTGGCTCCCTCAGTGCCATTAAGGCCTCACTGTACCTGATCAGAGCGCAGTGCTAGACAAGAAGCAGAGATTCATCGGTAAGCAGAGCCAGGCTAAATGCCTCAGTGTCTCTCCCTAGTGGCTTACATCTAACAGGGAGGGCTTGTGTGCCAAAGGTTCCACAAGCTACAAAAACATTACCATGAGCTGGGGAGTGAGTGTTTCAAAGTATGAACACTTGGAGAAATTTTATATTCAAACCACAACTACCAGGTTGCTTTTAGGCCTCTAATAAATCAGAACATCACAGCAAGAGTGCACAAAAGATCAAAATCATTCACTGCTCTGCCAGAATGTGAAAGAGAAAGAAAAAGAAAAAGTAGTAGATTAGGTGCCAAAATCTCCTTTAAATGTTCTTTCCCATTGACCTAAATCGCTAAGGCCATCCAAGCCTGACTTCTTAAGGCTTTCCTACATCTCCAAACCAGGATAGGCTGCAGACATAGCCTTTACCATGTGGACAGTTGGGAAACAGTTAACCAAACACCAAATTTAGTAAAAATTTTAATGTGTTTTCAGATTCTGCATCTCAGCCTTATTAAATAAAGACAACTCTATTTAACTTGGTATGTATCTGATGTGAGTAATACCATAAGATATATATGTTCTTGTTTAAAACTTTTATTTGGTGTTTGGCCATCCAATCACCAGAGTAGGTATGCAGAGATCCACGACCAAGCCCCAGGTGGAGCTCCAGGAGTCCAATTGGCGAGAGAGGAGGGATTATATGAGCAAGAGATATTGAGACCATGATAGGAAAAAGCACAGGGACAAATAGCCAAAGTAGTGGAAACACATGAAATGTGAACCAATAGCTTAGGAGCCCCCATGGAACTGGATCAGGCCCTCTGGATAGGTGAGACAGTTGATTAGCTTGAACTGTTTAGGAGGACCCCAGGCAATGGGAATGGGACCTGTCCTTAGTGCATGAGCTGACTTTTTGGAACCTAGGGCCTATGCTGAGACATTTTGCTCAGCGTTGGTATAGGGAGGAGGGGAGTGGACCTGCCTCAACTGAATCTACCAGGCTGAGCTGAATCTCCAGGGGATACCTTGCTGTGGAGGAGGTGGGAATGGGGGGTGGATTTGGGGGGAAAGCTGGGGGTGGGAGGAGGGAGGACAGGGGAATCCGTGGCTGATATGTAAAATTAAATTAATTATAAAATAAAATAATAATTTAAAAAAACTTGTATTTGGTTTAACTCAATCAAAACGCATAATTTGTAGATGCTTTCCAATTGCACTTAGTTGCTTATGTATGTATGTATCTATCTATCTATCATCTATCTATCATCTATCTATCTATTTGTATTATTTGGTGGGGCAAGGGATCCAACTCAGGACTGAACTGCAATTCTAGGCCCATTGTCTTATATTTACATATTCATTTCTTTGAGACATCAACTAGCTTTGTAGCTCAAACCAAAAACTTATGGTCCTCTTGACTTATCCTCCTGTGAGCCAAGGAGTATGTCACAGCAACATGTGTGTCCATCCTACCTGGATTCTGTCATCTTTTATTTAATGTCATATTGATTAATACAAATGAAAGCACATGTAGTGAAGACAAAAACAAGGCAATTGTTCAGAAAAACAGTGAAGCATAGCAAATGCAAAGCATTTAGTCCCACCTGTTTATTCCAGATAATGTGTAATATACTAGCCAACCCCACCCGTGGGCTTTTCATTGATACCAGAGATGATGGGAACAACTCTTTAGACTCATTTACCAATCCCATTTTGCTGCTGGTTTGAGTTTTTGTTGTTGTTTTATTTGGTGGTAGTGGATTTTTTTTTTTTTTTGGTTTTGGTTGGTTGTTTTTTGAGACAAGGTTTTTCCTGTGTAACCACTCTGACTGTTCTGGAACTTGCTTTGTAGGGGAGGCTGGCCTTGAATTCACAGAGATTCACCTGCCTCTTCTTCCCAAGTGCTGGGATTAAAGATACACCACCACTGCCTGGCTACTGGTTTGATGTTTTGTTATTTGGTGGTGGTGTTTGTCTTGTTTTGCCCAGGGTCATATTTAATTACTAAAGTCATAATTTGTCTCATTTTTGCAACACTATATGGGTTCATCTCAAAAGTACTTCAACAATCTCTAAACTACAAATGGGAGTGTAAATTTTGCTAGGAGAAAGAAATAATAGGTTGAGAAGTTTATTGATAATTATTGTATATATGGGCCTACTTATACATGTTAATAATAGTGAACAGAGATGTTGAAATGGCTTAACCCTTAAGACAAAGAATGAATAAGAAGAGAAAGACAAGGGATAGACAACAAAATGGAAGAAATATTTAGTACTGGCTCACAATTTTCTAAGCTTAATAAAATAAACTTCCATATGCATCTTATGCCTAAGACTGTCAGTAAATCCCATGAAAGATGAATACACAGAAAACTATATCCAAGTTCATCATACTACAGTCTCTGGAAATCAAAGATAAATAGAAATTTTCATGAGCACAGAAAGAGAGAACATATACTATCAAGGACAGCAATGATGATTATTGAGGGGAACATTCTCAGGAGAAACAATTCAAATCAGAGGGGAAAGGCACTGTATTCAAATTAATTTTTAAAAGTCAAACCAGAAACTTATTTACAAGAAAAATAACTATCAAAACCAAACATGAAATAAACACACTTTAGTGACACAAGAATATACTTGTAGTCGAATTTCAACACAAGACATCTAAAATTTGTTCATCAAGTTGGCACAGGATGGAGAAACGGAAGCTTGAATGTAACACACGAAGACAATAACCAAAGTGGGTATCCATGGAGTAAAGATGAAGACTACCACTTACTTTATTAGGTTTTTTTTTTCTATAAAAATGTTTTCTTATGAATGTATGTAGATATATGTATATATGATTTTAGAAATGATTGCTTTTTGAAGATAAATTGTGGTCATATATTCTGAATTTACTGTGTACATAGAAATTCAATACAGGAAAACAGAAGAACGGAAAATCAGAGTTGTAAGTAGAATTATTCTTTGGAAAATTTTCTGCTGTTATTTTGTGGTAGCTTTTTTTTATTTAAAAGTAGATTGTGATAAATTAAAAATTCCTGTTATAGTCTCTATATTGTGCACTAACATATAACACAATAAAGTGGAACTAAAATCATTGTAATAGAGTAAACAGATTGTCAAATCGAATACAAAACGAGTTTCATTGTACACTGACTACAAAAACTCACTCTGCATGTAAAAAAACAGACACCATAAACAAAAAAATCAACAATCATAGAAACAATAAATAAAATGTTAGCATGAATATATACTAATAGAGATGAATTAGATTTCAAAAGCAAAATTAAGCCAGGGATTGGAAGACAAATAAGTTGTAATGTTAAATCAGGAACATCATAGGAAAAAAAATATGTATCAAAGCCCGATTGGTAGCAACACTAGAGAAAGCTGGTGTTGCTTAGTTATGGTTTCTGTTGCTATGAAGGGGCACCATGACCATGGCAACTCTTATAAGGAAAACATTTAATTGGGGTGACTCACTTACAGTTCAGAGGTTCAGTCCATTATCATCATGGTGGGACATGTTGGTATGTAGGCAGTTGTGATGCTAAAGGGGTAGCTGAGAGTCCTACATCTTGGAGGCAACAGGAAATGGTCTCAGAGACTGGGCAACATCTTGAGCATAGGAAACCTCAAAGCCCAAGGCAGCAGTGACATGGTTCTTCCAACAAGTTCATACCTACTTCAACAAAGTTGCACCTCCTAATAGCATCACTCTATGAGCTTATGGGGGTGAATTACATACAAAGTACTACAGCTAGTGTAGAATAGTCAGTGATAGAAGTTAAGAGAAAAATAAGTAAACGTACAGCTATATACAACCATAATTGACAAAGTAACACCCCTCATGGGAAATAATTATTTGTTCCAAACACTGTGGAAAGAAATGTGATAGTTCTTTCCCAAATACAAATAGTACTATTATAAGACCCAGCAATTTCACCTTCAGATGTATATACAGTGAATACAAATCAATATAAATTGAACAAATAGAAAAATCTATATTTTAAAAACTTGATAAAACATTTACCACAGTGTGGTGATTTACACCTTTAATTCCAACACTCAGAGAGCAAAGGCAAACTGATTTCTGTAGGTTTGAGACCGGCCTGGCCTATGTAGTCAATCCCAGACCAGCCAGAGTTACACAGTGAAAAACTTTCATGGGGTGGGGGTGATTATAGAATGGGGTTGTATTCATCAGGATTTTTTAAAAAATGCGTATAATAAGATTATCCTGTTAAATGAATTAATCAAGGAACAGAAAAAGTAATATTCTGTGTTTGCTTCTCCTGCGTGGAATCTGGAAAAGGATGCTATGGGAATCACAGCGGGACCATGAAGAAAGAAGGAAGAATCAGTAAGAGTGGGGACTAGGGAGAAGAAAGAAGAATGGAGGCATGAAAGTGATTGTGGTCCTTCAGGTACACATTAAAATGTTACAAGGAAACATTGTTTCATACAGATAATATGCTATGTAGTTAAAGTAGAGATGCACAGGAGGTTGAATGAATACAAACAAAAGATGAAGTCGAATTGAAAACAGGCTTCATTAAAACTGATAATTATTTTTGAACTTTCAATTGTTTATGCTGCTTTCTTGGCTGAGATCAGAGGACCAGTTGTAGAAGTGAGTTTTCTCTTCCACTATGTGATTCCAAGAGATCAGATTTTTTTTCAGCAAGTGCCTTTACCCAATGAGCCCTGAAATCAAATGGAAATTTTTTCATCATCAAAATTCAATACTTGGACTCTTTAGCTGCAAATTCGTAGAAACACAAGGGGAAAACAAAGACTAAAATCCAAAATTTAGAAGTAATCTTTGTGCATTAATAAAATTTCAAATAATTCATTAAAAATAACTAAAGTCTTAAGCAAATACTTGAAATAGAAGAGTCACAGATTTACTTTAAAATACCCTCAGGATTCATTATACATAGAGTAAAATTAAAACAATAATGAGATGTCACTTCAACATCTTTAGTAAAGTTAGAATGAAAAGTTGAATGGCAGCGAATCTTGGCAAGGACAGATCGAGTGCCGTTCTAACTAATTGCTGGCAAAGATATAAAATAGCACAAATTCTTTGACGTGATTTCAGATAATGTTATCAACTTCTGATCAAGTCAGATAAGCATCTATCATAACAGCTTGTGAACACAGATAAACAATTTATGTTGCAATTACAACATGAGAAACCACTGGTAATGAACATCTTGTTAAGACAGAAAATAGTTGTTGGCAAATAGGAATTGATGGTAAAAGAGACACAAGGAAAATTTTGGAGTCTACCGAAATGTTCAATGCTGTATCATGCACTAAAATTTACATTTTTATTATTTTCCTTTACTTCTTTTTTTTTTTTTTTTTTGAGAAAGGGTGTCATTGTATAGCTAAGTCGGCCTGGAACTAAGATCACAGAGATCTGCCTGCCTCTGCCTCTGCCTCTCAAGTGTAGATGAACAGTCTTATTAAATAAGAAACACAGAGCCAATTGCAGAGTTAAAAGCCCAAGAGGTCAGAGCAATAGCTAAGAGCTAAAAACCCTTTCTTACCCTTCACTGCCACTGCTGTCCTTCCCCTCAGCAAAAAGGCCTACTTCCTGTATGTCTGTCCTTTTATTGACTTTCTGTTCTGCCTTCTCATTGGTTATAAACTCAACCATATGACCTCCTTGTCACTGCCTGTCTGTACAGACCTCCAGGTCTCTACGGTTGGTATTGAGATTAAAGGAATGTGTCTCCATGCTAGCTGTATCCTTGAACACAGAGAGATCCGCATAGCTCTGCCTCCCAAGTGCTGGGATTAAAGGTGTGTGCCAACAACGGCCGGCTTCTGCTATGGTTTGCTATTAGCTCTGACCCCCAGGCAACTTTATTTATTAACATACAAATAAAATCACATTTCAGTACAAATAAAATATCACCATACTCAAATGCTGGGATTAAAGGATTGTGCCACAATACCCACCTCTACTTTTTATTTTTAGGCAATTTATATACAATTTGGAAATGGCAGCAATGACAAACTGAAATTTCTAGCTCCTCAAATCAGTATTAAATGAACAGGAGCTGAGTATGATGATAATAGAGATTTGGAAACTATAAACAATGCAAGAGTTCTAATCTCTTCTCAAACCCTGATGTCTTGGCAAAGAAGATACACATATCTTAAATAACAAATATTAACTCCAGTAAAACTAACTGTATCATGTATCGTATGGCCAACTGTAATTCAAAGTTTCCTCTTGAGTGCAGAAAATGATGGTAATTTAAAATTGAAAAAAAATGGAAAGAGTTTTTGGACTTTATATATTTGAACTTGACATCTTGCTATTATTTAGTAATTTCTTGGAGAGACAGAGTGAAAAGAAACGGTTAATGTCACAATGTCCTTAATGTCTACTGCTTTTTAGGGACTATGTATACAACAGTAGTTCTTGTCATCGCTCTAAAACCTTACCAAGAGCATAGCATATCAAGACTACAAAAATTTGTGGTATTCAAGTTATAGAGAGAATTCCATAGTAGTTTGCATTGGGTTAATATCTTGGTATAAAGCTCTTATCTTCATTCTGAGTACTCTAAGAGATAATCTAATTCATCTTTTCAGTTTCTAGAAAGCTTGCATTCAATAGTTAACAGTCCCCTTTTCCATCTTCATAGCAAGCTTCATACATCCTTCAGTTTCTATGAAACTCCCCTACCTTATGTTTCATAATTGCACTGAGTACAATTAAATAATCTCCTCACATCAATATCCTTAACTCCCTGCTGCATCCGAAAAGTTGATTTTGTTATATAAGCTAAAACTAGCACATAGTTCAGGGAAGCAAAAGTGTACCTATAGGTAAGGAGCATGTGGTTCTGCCTATCCCAGTTTATCCTCTGGCCCCAAAAGATACAGAGTTTTCATCTGAGAACAACTACATTTGTCTCAACTGCCTCTCTGACTCAATCTATTATACCACAAGATTCAAGTCAAAGTTCTCATCAGTTCAAAGTTTTCCAATCTAATCATCATCATTTACTTCTATTGTCTTTCAAAGACCTGGCAATAATAATCCACTTGGCTTGTATCTCTACCTTTAGCTGAACAGTATTACTTTCTTTTCTATAAAGTTGTAAGACACTGACAATGTCTTAAGTTTCTTCTATCATAAAAGACAACATATTCCAAATGCCAGAATGTGAACATCTTCAGGGGACCATTTTTGTATTAATTTTTTATGAATATGTACAATCCAGATGATGCAGATTATAAGTCCCTGCAAACTTAACTGAACTTAGATCAACCTCCATGATGGCTTTTCCAACTTAGTGAACTGATGCTTCTGGCTACTGGAAGGAGGCTCTGCTTTTTCCACACAGAGACCTTCCAGTAATGGCTACTTAGCATGGCAACTGACTTCTCCTGAGTGATCAGTGTCAAATATAAGCATAGGCATAGCAATATTTTGTCTTTCCACATTCTATTAGTCACATAGCCCAGCTCCAACATAATTCAAGACTAAGATAGGACATACAGGAAAATATAAAATATAGAAACTTCCCTTGACAGAAATTTTCATCCTCATCATAGGAAAAAATCACTATGATTGACAAGAATGTAAATTCTTCATTTTTTAAAGTCTTCAAATCTTCACTATAAATTACTCTCATTTTGTTCAATGGAATAAGACTGAGAACAAGAAAGTCATATATTTCACAAAAAATAGGATATCTGTCTTTGACATATTAAACATACAAGTAAAAATGAATCTAAGCTGATTGCATCTAGTCCACTTAGGCACTAACCTGAGACTCTGATACAGCATTTATTAACTGCATTTATAAAATTAAATTGTCAAAGTATCAAAACCCTGAGTCTAAAGATTTATTTCAGCATATTTTCAAAGGAACGCATTGTTTGCATGGGAATTCAACCAGTATTTAAAAAAATCTCCTTGGCTCTAAACTGCATTGTTGTGTAATCACAATTAAAGGGGGGAGGGGAGGCCATCTAGTGCTTTCTTTAAACAATCACCAGGGTAGTATTCCAAATAGAAAGATAATTAAATTGACATCTATCCCAAATCTTTCTCTTGACTTTCAATAAAATAACAGTAACCTGTAGAATTGCCCTTACCCCAGCCTAATGTTATAATATTTTAACAAGTTCATTTATTATTTTTTAAGAAAATAAAACTGGTGATGCATAGGATAGGACCCAGAATGTGGCTAATCAAATAAAATTTCTTTTGCTCTGCTACATGTGAGGGCTTATGAACTAATTTTAGTAACAATCCTTTTCAGAGGAAAAAATATTAAAGAACAAAAATTGGCTACAAAAGAGGACACAACTTCATAATCTCTGAGATGTTCTCGTATCAAATAGGTATGCTGTACTTATTTCCTAATATGGTCCTAGACACTCTGGAAGAAATTATAGGAACTAACACAGTTTCCAACCTGAAGGAACTTGGGGTGAAGGGTCCTGACTCTGTTAAAATTAAGAGATGTCAATTAGTCACCTTCCTGCTCTAAGCTTCTGCATGGCAAATCCTGGTCAGAAAGGAATTAGAAGGAGGTAACAATGTTAATTTTATTAATGGCCACTCAAAAAGGCACAGTACAGTAAAGGTGGATTGGAGGACAGAGACAGAACACACAAACAAACAGAATAGTTGGCATCTGTAGTTTCCCCTCCAATCCAGATAGTTCAACACTGAATTCATATACACACATTTAGCTGAATCTGGAAAAACAATTCTCATCCAATACAGTCACAAAAACCTATTCACTTTAGGTATTTATGTACATTTGTCTCCCTGTCTGTATGCCTCAAGAAATGCCTAGATCTACAGAGTGGCTTATTCCACAGATTCTTATTTACCACAACCTGACTTACACTGTAATATTTTTTTAATAATGTACTTAGTGATCCACACTGTGTGATTGTGTAGTTGCAAAAAGCACAGCAAAACTCTCAAACAAATTACTAGGAAGATTTTAGAGGGAATCCAACATCTCATTCAGTATTACCTCATTAATTTATATCCAGTTAAGAGAAAAAGAAAACAAATTATAACACAAGAGCTCCAGAGAAACCATTAGAGCACATATTAAAAAGTTGCTTTGAAACATAGTAAACAAGAATTGGGAATGAATTAAAATCATATCATTTCATTTCACTAATGACTAAATATTTAAACAAGTTTGTTTGGCATCTGGAGGACAGCCAATATGAAAGCCTCTTCAATGAAGATTTTTTTCTTGCTTAGTAAAGCAGCAATTTTCATGTATCTTTCTTCTTGCAGGTTTTGGTGAAAAGTATATATATATATATCAGTGATCAAACCATCAAAATATTTTAGGTTATATCACAGGCCTATGTAAGTTGTCATGGGAATATAAGCAAAATAGTCTAATGATTTTAAAATAGCTAGTACAAAATAGCATTGTTCCTAACCGTACAAAGAATTTATTAAGAAGCATAAGCAATAAAACTCTTGAGGATAGTAAGATTCCATTCATTTTTCATTTTTTGGACACTAACCAATAAAATTTATATATATATATATATATATATATATATATATATATATATATATATATATATATTTGCAGACATAGCCATACATAAGCACAAATGCGCATGATCACATATAGACACAGAATCTTTTGCTAGAGAGTCTTTTACATTTTGATATTAGAGTCTTTGTAAATACTAGGTTACATGTCTACAAGACAAGTCACGTGTCTTGTTGCCATGATAAATTACCAGACAACAACAACTTAAGGAAGGAAGGGGGGTTTTGACTTCCAGTTCCAGGCAAGGAAATCATGGCCACAGGATCTTAAAGAAGCTGATTGCATTCGACTCCAATTTAGGAAGCAGAGAGAGATGAATGCTGGTGTTAAGACAGCTTCCTCCTTTTCATGCAGTCCAGGATTTCCAGCTCAAGAGTGGTGTCACCCACATTTAAGGTGAATCTCCTTACCTCTGTTCATCCAATCTAGATTATTCTTCACTGGTATACCCAAAGGCTAGTCTAATCTAGAATATCTCTAAAGGGCATACCCAGAAGTTTTCCTTCTAGGTGATTCTGGATCCTGCCAAGTTGAGATTCAGTATTAACCATATATTAATATTTCTACAAATAGATAATAGCAAAGAGGACTTAAGTTAAGTTCTCAAGATTTATATCAGGTGGCTCACAATCACCTGTAACTCCAGCTCCAGGGGATTCCATGCCCTTCTGGCCTCTGTAGGCATCTGCACTCATGTGTGCTAATATGTATGAGCACACACACACACACACACACACACACACACACACACACACACACACACACACACACATCTTTTGGAGGGACTGGAGAGAGGGCTCGGTGGTTAAGAGCACTGGATGCCCTTCAAGCGGACCCCAGTTCAACTCCCAGCTCCGACAGGGCCGTTCACAACTATCTGCAACTCCAGTTCCAGGGAATCCAGCACCCTCATACAGACACAGATGCAGGCAAAACACCAATTCACATAAAATAAAACGAAATGAATGATTAAAAAAAAAAAGAGTCGGGCGGTGGTGGCGCACGCCTTTAATCCCAGCACTTGGGAGACAGAGCCAGGCGGATCTCTGTGAGCTCGAGGCCAGCCTGGGCTACCAAGTGAGTTCCAGGAGAGGCGCAAAGCTACAGAGAGAAACCCTGTCTCGAAAAACCAAAAAAAAAAAGAATAGTTGGAGTGAATTTCAGTGTTCTAACCCCAGTGGTTCAGTCAATTTTGGCCAAGTGGAGCAGGCACCACAAAGAGCAACCACACCACGGCTTCCCTGTGAGCTCCGGCTAAATATGTCTCTCTTATTTCCACAGCAAAATGCAGGCCTTTGGAGCCAGCAGGCTCTCTTCAAGGACTTACCAATGTGTAGCAAAAATATTTTTGTGTGAAGAAAATATTCCCTAGTGCACTTGTTTGCAAACTGATGAATTTCTAGATAACTCTAAGCGTGTTTGAGGACTATTTTTGATAGTGTGGATCTGGTGCTGAAATGCCTCTAAAGATTCAACACTTCTTTTTCTTTTCTTCCTTTTTTTTTCTTCCTCTTTTGCTCACAGCATGTCATACGCAGGAGAAACAAAAAGCTGCTTGAGTAGCAATTTCTTATTTTGTACAGTAATTTGTTGTGTTGAACCCAGACCTGTTTCCTGCCTACAAGACAGTAAAGAGCAGTGAAGGGAAATGCAAATTAATACGAAACCCAAATACTCTACTTAGCAGCTTTCGACTTAGTAGACTCAATTGCCAAACAGAACAGAAAGTGAAGCTTTGCTCTGCTGTTAATTATGCTTTTCTTGCGTGCCAGGAACACTTTTGCCATTACCTAGAAACTGTAAAGAATTGTTTTATTCCATCCAGAAATTTCTGGGTAATTTAATTACTGTTTATTTCTGTTTTACCCTCCTCTGCTTTAGTTTACATAAAATTCAGCAACTTAAGCAAATACTTTTCTAAATGGCTCTGTGGAGATACACTAACTGTAGTCCATTCAGTTCCTTCAATAAAGTCTACCTAAGTCAAATCAAAGACTTACTTTTTCGTTTGGTAGTGCATGTAAAGTAAAGGAGCATTCAGGTTTCTGATATCTGAATTATGAGGGATAATCTTTTGAATATCCATCTATAACAATTTATATTAATGAAATTTTAATATACTGGAAGTAGAATACATTTATGCATGTGAAATTGATATTACAAATAATTGAGATGCTTCTATAATTTACTATTTATACCATACATTAGAAAAATCTCAATATTTATGAATGAAGAGTTATATTTCCCAATTATTTTCATTGTAGAAATGATAAGCATGAGCTTTATTGTATATTTCAGAGTTCAGTTTTGAAATAAAATTGAAATTAATAATTATGGTAATAACATGATATGTATTATGATTAACTTTTATTCATTTGTGTTTTCTATTATCCAATGCTTAAAACTGAAACTGTGATTTTTTTGTTGTTGTTTTGGATAATAAGCACATACGAATCAAAATGTCTTATAAAATAGCTTTATTCTGATTTATTTTTATCTGATTACATAGGGTAGAAATTATTCATGTAATCACCATGTCTATCATTCCTGGTTGTCACACAGAAGAACAGAATAGCATTTTAGTCACCAAGATCATTAAAACTTGAGATCGCAACATGGTCATACATTCAGTAAATGCCATATAACTTCATGGTGACTGCCTACACTCAGTTGACTCTATCCCAAGTATTAAATTACAATTGAATATCTGATAAATCTCCATGTAGTGATATTTTATTTGTGCTGAAATGTGATATTTTATTTGTATATTAATAAATAAAGTTGCCTGGAGATCAGAGGTCATAGCCAGCCATAAACAGAAGACAGATGGTGGTGGCACACGCCCTCAATCCTATCACATGGCAGGCAGAGTCTCTGTGTGTTCAAGGACACAGCCAAGCAAGGTGACACATGCCTTTAATCCCAGTACCAACCATAGAGACCTGGAGGTCTGTATAGGCAGGCAGTGAAGAGGAAGTGAAGTGGCTGGGTTAAGAGCCAATGAGAAGGCAGAACAGCAAGGCAATAAAGGCACAGGTTAGACAGGAAGAGGCTCTCTAGGGAAGTGATGGAGGTGTGGCGAGCTAAGGTTAGTTTAGTGGCTATCACTATTGCTCCGATCTCTATGGCTTGCACCCTGTATTTGGCTCTGTTTCTTATTTAATAAGACTGTTTAGAAATTCGTCTATATCTCCACTTTACTTTTCAATATGAGAATACATGCTGTCCTTTATATATTAAAGTAGCATTACTGACCAACCATTTGCCTTGAGAAAATTTTCTAGTTATGAGAATAGATTTTCATTGATTCCTATACAAACTGGTTCCTTTAGTAACAAAGAGCATGCATTTTGGACATAGCTGGCCATAGTTAGGGGCATGCTTGGTCATCATGGAACAGGGCACAGTTAACTGGGTCCATACAAGAATTGAACTTTGGCATCATTAGTAGTCTGCTGTAATCTGCTGAATACAATAGTCACTAACAAGTCTATCGGAAACCCATAACATGCTTAGCCATACACAGTGGATGTACTTTAAAAAAATTCTATGTATCAAAGATTCCCCTGAAAAACTATTAAACTTGCTTTTGTAATTTCTCATTTCATGTGGTGGTAAAAAGAAATGCTTTAAATCTGAAGATGCATGGATCATTAACGCTGGTTCCAAAAGCCATAGTTTTTTTTTTAAATGAAAATCCCCTTGCTCTGTATAAAATTAAAAAAAAATTAAAGTCTCTCTGAGTTGTTGGCTAAGGAGCAACCAGTGGCTCCTAAAACAATAGAGACTCTTGCTGAGGACACCACATGCTGTGGTTACGTAAAACAGATATTTCAAGATGGAATGGAGCTAGAAGTTTTCTCCCCACTAGGTAGTATTCATAAGATGAAAGGTGTTATGTAAACTGCTGCATGAAAATAGGTTTCATTGCCCACCTCTCATCCCCAGTTTACTCATGGCAATCTCATCTATTTCCCCTTCCCGGGGTAATTCATGTGTCTCCCTCAGGGTCCTCCTTGTTAGCTAGCTTCTCTGGAGCTCTAGGTTATCTTTGCTTTACATCTAGTATCCACTTATGAGTGAGTACATACCATGTTTGTCCTTCTGAGTCTGGGTCACCTCACTCAGGATGATATTTTCTAGTTCCATCCATTTGCCTGCAAATTTCAAGATATCATTGTTTTTCAATGCTGAGTAGTACTCCATCGTGTATATGTACCACATTTTCTTTTATTTGTTTGTTATTTTATTTTATTAAGAAATTTTGTACTCATCCTACATACCACCCACAGATCCTACCTTCTCCTCCTCCCACCCTCTAGCCCTCCCTCCCAAGCCACCCCCAATCCCCACATCCTCCAAATCAAGATCTCCCATGGGGAGTCAGCAGAACCCAGCACACCAAGCCGAGGCAGGTCCAAGCCCCTCCCTGCTGCACCAAGGCTGCTCAAGGTGCTACACCGCAGACACCAGGCTCCCAAAAGCCTGCCCATGCACCAGGGATAGATCCTGATCCCCTCGCCTGGGTGTCCCCCAAACAGTTTGGGGTAAACAACTGTCTCCTGTATCCAGAGGGCCTAGTCCAGTCTCATGGGGGCTCCACAGCTGCTAGACAACAATTCAGTACCATATTTTCTTAATCCATTCTTAGTTGAGGGGCATCTAGGCTCTTTCCAGGTTCTTACTATTATGAATAATGCTGCTATGAACATAGTTGAGCATGTGTTTTTGTGGTATGATTGAGCATTCCTTGGGTATAGGCCAAGAGTGGTATAGCTGGATCTTGAGGGAGGTTGATTCCCAATTTTCTAAGAAAATGCCATATTGATTTCCAAAGTGGCTATACAAGCTTGCATTCCCACCAACAGTGGAGGAGTGTTCTCCTTGCTCCACATCCTCTCCAACATAAGCTGTCTTTAGTGTTTTGATCTTAGCCATTCTGACAGGTGTAAGATGATATCTCAGAGTCATTTTGATTTGCATTTCCCTGATGACTAAGGATGTTGAGCAATTCCTTAAATGTCTTTCAACCATTTGAGATTCTTCTGTTGAGAATTCTCTGTTTAGCTCTGTAGCCCATTTTTTAATTATATTGTTCATTATTTTGATGTCTAGTCTTGGGGGATAAGAACATAAGGGAATGGGATGGTTGAGCTGGAACATGGACAGAGTGGGAGAGCAATGAAAGAGATACCATGATAGAGGGAGACATCATGGGGATAAGGAGAAACCGGGTGTTAGGAAAGTTCCCAGGAATCCCCAAGGATGACCCCAGCTTAGATACTAGCAATAGTGGAGAGGGTGCCTGAACTGGCTTACCCTAGTAATCAGATTGATGAATACCCTAACTGTTATCATAGAGCCTTTTTCCAGTAACTGATGGAAGCAGATGCAGAAATCCACAGTGAAACACCAGGCTGAACTCTAGGAGTCCAGTCAAAGAGAGAGAAGAAGGATTCTATGAGCAAGGGAATCAAGATTATGATGGGAAAACCTACAGAGACAAACAAACCAAACTAGTAGGAACTCATAAAATTTAGATCAACACTTGTGGAGCCTCCATGGGACTGGACTAGTCCCTCTGCATGGGTGAGACAGTTGTGTAGCTTGATCTGCTTAAGGAGCTCCCTTGCAGTAGGATCAGAATCCATCATGCAGGCTTTTTGGAGCCCACTACCTGTGATAGGACACTTCTCACAGCCTTGAGGCAGGGGGAGAGGCTTGGATCTGCCTCTACTAAATGTACCTCTCCATAGGAGGTCTTACCTTTTTGAAGAAGGGAATGGAGGGTGGGTTGGGAGGGGGAGGCTGGAGGGGCAGGAGGAGGGAAGAGGAGGATCTTTGATTGGCACATGAAATGAATAAAAACATTCTTAATAAAAAAAATAGGTTTCAAAGGCCAAAGGCCTTACCCAGCTGTGGACAATGAATTCCACAATAATGACCTTTTAGACATGATGTAGTCACTAGAATAATAGTGACATGATTGTTTAGGAGATAACCAATTATTTTCTGCTCAGATTTGAAACCTACTCAATAGGACAAAGTTTATACCTGGTGTTGTAAACCTAGTCAAAATCCTATCCTGGAGATATCACAGGACCTAGGGGAACTTACTACTGATGCTGTGGTAAATAGACATGGAAAACTACTTCTGAATATTTGTCTATACTCCTCGCCCAGTGCTGTTCTCAGCCTTGTTCAGAAAATCTTATTTTTGCACTGGACACATGGACTCAGTACAGAGAATAGGTAGCACTTGCATGCTCAGACATCAGCTGGACTCTACATCACTTTCACCATGGCCTGGTAAACATCATGGAAGGGGGCTGAAAGAATGCAAGAGTTAGAGGATGGTAAGGAGTACAATGTAACAGTTTCTTCTGGACATGGCATTGTCCTTGCAATCATGAATGTACAGCAGCCATGGCTACCTGAGTAAGACTTGCACAGGCGACAAGTTGGAAAGAACAAAGGAGTTGGCAGGAGTGGGAAACAGAGAAGAGAGGGTAAGGAGAGGTGAATGTGATCACAATGCGTAGTACACATGTATGGAATTGCCAAAACTTAAATCATATAAAAAAAGAAAAATGTTGAATAATATTTACAAATTTCCTGAGAGATAGTTGTAGTGATAGTTCTGGCCTTTGGTCTTTTAGTGCATTCAAAATATTTTGTCTTCTCTCTGACTTTCTGTGAAGAATCTCGCACTCGGGGTGTGTAAAAATCTATACAAAGCCTGAAGTTTGCTTTGGCCTTTGCATCCTGCTCTAGATTTCCCTATCAGAACACTTGATTGGGATGATGCCAATGTCCCCAGCCCACACAGTGGAAAACGGTGCAAGGACATTTGCTCTCTGCATGCAGAGAGTCTCCAGTGGTGTTTCCACTCGGGCATGCTACTGAACACAGTGTGATAGGTTGCTATATTTTTCCAAGTCTACTGCTGTCACCTCCTTTCGTTTCCTTTCCTTCTCTTCAGCTTTTTGTCACCCCTCCCCCACTCTCCCAACCCTTGCTTCTAAAACCCTATCCAAAAGGTTTCCTGTGATATCCTCTGGAATTTTTTTTTTAGTAGGTTCTCATTTTTTTTTTTTTTTTTTTTTTTTTGGCTTGGATTTTGGATAGGACTTGGGAAGAAAAATAATTAAAAGACTGCTGGAAATGGAAGGATGCAGTGTGCTCTCAGGCAGATTCGGGAGTAGAGTGGTATTTCCTGATTGCTTTTTCTCTTTCAAAAGATTGGTCCTGGAGCCAGGACCCATTTCTCTGCTTCAGATCAGCTGAACAGTGGGCACCACACCCTCAGATGCAGGGGATTCTTCCCTCTGTAGCTCTCTCTGCCCAGACATTTCTGACTGCTTCACAGATTTCCTGCTTCCCATAAGTACAATTTACTTCTCCCAGAACTACATCCAATGCTTTAAAACTGCTGACAGCCGTCAGACGGCATATGTAGAGATTTCAAACTGCAAAAATGATGTCTGAAAATGCATACCATGTAATCTAATGGGAGAACTATGGAAACATTAGAATACATAGCACATGGTTTTATTGTAAAATTTCTAAATCTAATAACACACTTCCTGTCTTTTACAGATTCAATTGTAAGAGCATTTCCAGAGTCTCAATACAATAAAATACCTCTTCATTAATGTTTATTCCTTCTAGCTTTAAGCTGGCAGCATCAGTATTCCTCTGTCTCTTGAGTTTATTTTTTAAGAGAATTTAGAGCTACACAGTTATTTTGATTTTTACTTCTTTAAGCACCTTAGTGAAGAAGAAACTACAGAGCAATGATGTTTCCATTCTTCTGGTCCTGGCATATAGTTAAAAGAAAAAATGCAAACTAGCTTCATTGGAAGGATATGCATAAGTGTGTTAGTATGTGTTACTATTAACCAGTTCTTCTTGCTTCTATGAAACTGCTAAGGAAAACTTCTACAGCCAAGTTAGAGAAATTAGAAGTAATCAAATATCACAAATTATTCTTATGAATATATAGGTTGATAAGTTTACAAACTTAGGACTTCAATGTTTTTTTTTCATTTTGCAAAGAAAAAATACAGATTATCACTAAGATAAGAAAGCACTAGGAGATATTACATTTCCTTTGAATATCTGAGCTGTTACGTTGTAAGTCTTTATTTTTGGAGGAACAAAAAGTAAGCCTAAAATTATTAAAATCACAAGAAAAATAGTATTTTTATTGTGGGAGTTATCTGTCAGACACTGGGTAGAGAGGCAAATATTTTGTGAGTTTCTCAGGGTCTTATCTGAACCAAGGCCCTAAGGACCAAAGGACAGCTGGCCTACTGCTTTGTGGGTCAGATTGAAGAGAATCATACAAAAATAAAACAAAACAAAACAAACCCAGTGGCCACACATAAAAGGCTTGGATTGATGTTGCCCCCAAAATTACATCTGCTGTTTATTATTTGCTTTCTCCATGTGTCCTGAAAGCCTGCTCTTTGTAATAAAGACTAAACTGTTAAAAGCTTTTTCTTTTCCCCAGAAAACTTAAAATGATCATATATAGCCTAGATGTGGGATGCACTTCCAGGCTTACTACATCATCATAGCAGAATGGAAGAACACCATGTTGATATGGGTTGGGTATAGATGACACCCAATGTTGACATGGCTAGCAGGTAAAAAGGAAAACACTGGAGGAGATGTAACCCCAGGGAGGGATACTTAGTAAGAGAAAGGATAAAGATGGGAGGAAATAAGAAACAAATCTTTCCATTTGCTCATTTTCCGTCAGGCATTAAGCATCCTGGTTCATTCACTCCCACATGAATGCGCTCTATCAAATCTTTTTGAAGGTCTTGTGTGCTGGACTCTCCTACAGACTCTAAGAAAAGTGCAGTGAATGCAAAGGCAAAATTACATCCTCTGAGAGTTTGCTGTTTGTTGGGCATGTTCTTAAAAATGTGCAGTCGAAACGATGAGGTGTTAGTCATATAATCTACAACCCACAATAATATTCATCCAAATTCTCACAATGCTTGAAAGAAAAGGCTAAATTGTAGAAATAACTGAGATGCCCACTACGCTTCATCCAGAAAGGGTCCTCTGGGACTCTCTGGTCTTCTGAAGGTAGCATTTCTAATCTTCCTTGTGCTTAGACGGGCGGAATGAGTATGAGTGGGAACCTTTTATATTTAAAGGGCTTTTAAAAGAAAATGGTAATATTTATGCTATCCTTTCTCTTTCTTTTTTACTTGATATATGTTGTGGGGGGCCCAAAACAGCTTGACCACACAAATGTCATGACAGGCTTAGGGACCCAGACACAGGTGCCATCACAGGCTTATTGACAGGTACTACCTGGTCCCCAGGAAAAACCATAAACTGGCACCACCCAGGAACAGGCCATCAGCATTCCAGGGGAAAATACCTAATGTCCAGAGAAAATATCTAATGTTCCAACCATTATAGATATCACCAGGTGTCCTTTAGTCCAGCACACACCTATCTTCTTTTGCCAAGACACCCCTAGATAAATGTTTCCTTGAACCTAGGAAATCCCCTCACCCGCAACCTCTACTATGAGGAAAACCCTACCCCACCTGGCTCAGCACTCTCCTCTCTCACTGCTCTGTTGGACAGATTGAGGGTAGGAACTCAAGCTTGAATAAAGTCTCTTTGCTTTTGCATACACCATCCTTGGTGATCTTTGGGGGACCCTACAATCTGGTCATAGCAATGTTAATGATGCTTCTGTAGGGAAAGGAATCTCAATTTCTTTCTATTGTTCTATAGTATACCATTCTGTAAAATTTTACTGCAATTTTCTTATTTTTAAAATATTTTTAAAAATTAAGTATTTGTTATATTTCTTACTATTTGTTTTGACAAATAATATTGAACAAATAACTCTTTCCATGCATCATTCTGTGGTGATGTATTGTGTCCCCCAATATATTGTTCACCTTAATAAACTTATCTGGAGTCAGAGAACAGAACAGCCACTAGATAGACGTAGAGGCCAGAAAATGGTGGCACATACACCTTTAATCCTATTACTTGGGAGGCAGAGACCCATCCAGATCTCTATGAGTTCAAGGACACACTGGAAACAGCCAGACATGGTGACACACACCTTTAATCCCAGGAAGGGATGATATGAAGCAGAAAGGTATTAAGGTGTGAGGACCAAGAACTAGAGGCTTTTAAGCTTTTAGCAGCAGTTCAGCTTTGAGCCATTCAGATGAGGACTCAGAGGCTTCCAGTTTGAGGAAACAGAAGTTGGCGAGGTGAGGTTGGCTATGGCTTGTTCTGCTCCTCTGATCTTTCAGGATTCACCCCAATACCTGGCTCCCGGGTTTGTTTTTATTAATAAGACCTTTTAAGATTTATGTTACATCATTCCTGTGATATAAGTTTATTTACAATTTGCAGGTGTAACTTTAGAAATAATATTGATTAAGATGGATTTTTTTTCAGTTTTGACTAATTTTGTAAAAGTAACCTCCAAAAATATACCAATTTTTCTTCTCTCTACTTACAATGTATTGCATAAATGCTGTTTCCCACTCTGATGTAGTGTTTAGCTAGGAATTTTGTTAATAAAATAAATAAAAATTGCACTATTTTGGGCTTTTATAAAAGAGATTGGTCATCTTTTCATTTGGCTGAGAAAATATTAAATGTGTTTTTCTCTGGGAATGAGGACCCTGTGATCCATTTTTTTCCGTGAAAGCTTTTTTCTGCTCTATATAGAAATATTTTTATTTCTTATAGACACAAAGGCATCTTGAGTTTGTGATGGAATATCAAAAACATTTTCTCTTTTGCTAGGTGGCTTGAACCTATTCCTATTTAGAGACACACCAGATACATTGAGTATTATGACCGATTACAGTATACTACCTTCCTTCCTCCTCTATTTCCGCTTTTTGTCATTATTACTAACATTTAGTATTTACTGTTTTTTCCATTGCTTTCTTGAGGTTGTGCATTGGTGCTGCCTGATTTCCTACAAAGTGGTGATTCTTCAGATGTTCTTTCAAACATAGAGGTGTGATGGCACGAAACTTTAATCCTATCACTCAAGAAGCAGAGGCAGATGGATCTCTATGAGCTTGAGTGCCCCCCACCTCCCCACCCCACCCACCCATCTCCACTACCCCCATCCTGTCTGTATAGCAACTTCCAGGACAGACGGGATTCACAGAGAGACACTGTCTCAGAAACAATCAAACAAATATGAACTGTTAGCCTAAAATATATATTTTTGCTTTCTCTTAGTCATATATTTAGATTGTATTATTTATTTTTCTCCTGAATATGTTTTTATATTGTCCTAATCCTCTGCTCTCTACATCTGGTTATACTTACTCTTCATTGAATTATGAGCTCTTTGCTTTGATGGCCCTGTAGAAGAATCCTGTGGAGTGAATAGAAAGTAGGATGCCAGGGTGGCTTGGAGGGCTTCACAGGAAGTGACTTCTTTGGAAACATTTGCAAATATTGTCCTGTTATACCATGGGCAGCTTTGCCTCCTCTTCTATTACTTTATGTTCTAAATTTTTTGGCTGCTGGCCCTTTTCACCCCAATTTCCACCTCTATTATTGTCCATAAGAGTTAGTTTTTTCACTTCGGATCATGCTTTCACCTTCAGGAAGTGTGTTTGGCTGGCATATTTTGATATCTGCCACCTTTAGCCCTTTCCCAAATCTATTTTTTTTTAATTCACTGAACTTCTCTTTCCTCCAACTCAGCCAGTTTTAGTCAGCTTTATTTGGAAGACTGTAGGTTATCTTTCCTCTAGATTTTCTTGAAATGATAACTTTTTTTTCCTTTTTAATTCCTAAGAGGAAATGGAATAGGTAGTTATTTAGACAGCTATTCTGTATTTTGAAGAATTGCCCTGTTATCTTTGCTTGAAAAGAAGCAGAAAATTGTGGAGAATTGTGAATAGCTAGTAATAAAGTTCATCTCATTGATCTGTGTTCTTCACAGAGGTCCAGATGCCAAACTTTATTTTGTTATCACCTTCTGTCATCATTATTACAGAAAAATTTCATTTTTATGGAATTATCCTTCTTTGAAATACAGTTCATTAAAAACTTATGTAAATTTTTTCCTATTAAAAAATTAAATAGGTACTGTGAAATCCAATTATTAGCAAGCTAAATTGTTGTCTTAGTTAGGGTTTCTATTGCTGTGAAGAGACATCATGATGACTGCAGCTCTTATAAAGGAAAACATTTAACTGAGGTGGCAGCTTACAGCTTCAGAAGTTTACTCCATTATCATTATGTTGTGGAGCATGACAGTGTGCAGGCAGGCATGTGCTGGAGAAGGAGCTGCTACATGTTGAGTCCAAGGCAACAGGAAGTGGTCTTAGACACTAGGTGTGGCTTGAGCATAAATGAGACCTCAAAGTCCACCTCCACAGCGACACATTTCCTTCAACAATGTCACACCCACTCCACAAAGCCACACCTCGTAATAGTGCCACTCCTTTTGGGGGCCATTTTCTTTCAAACAACCACAATTGTCAGTATGCTTAACTTCATTCCACTATAATTTAAAAACTGCAAATTGAGGTTGAATTTTCAATGGCATTACCGTTCTCTTCAATTTACCCTATGTTCCACCAATGACTCGTATGGTCAACCATCTGCTTACTGAAGACATTCATCAGTTGGACCTGCAATTTTGTTGACCTTAGGAAGTTAATACACACCTCTTCATTCATGGGCTTAACTTGCTGTGCTACCTAACAGTTTTTCCTTTCTGTTTAAAAAGTATTTCCATTTTTTTGTAAGGTAAACTTGGAGACAAGGCAAAAATAAATTAATAATGATTTAATTGGGGGTTAATAGCTATCCATTTAATTTGAAACAGTAATAAATCTCTGCAATTCCTCTTGTAAGAGATGTAGACATACCACAGAACTACTTCTTACTGTTTGCTTTTCCTTCCGGTAAACAAACTTACATATGTTTTTATGTCAGAACAGCTCTTCATGTCTAGTTTCCTCTAAGCTGCTTTTTTCTTTTAGTTTTTTCCTTTTATTTACAATAGATTATTTTCTAATACAATATATCCTGATAATAGTTTCCCCTCCCTCTACTCCACCCAGCTCCTTCTCACTTCCCCTGTTCCCCTTAATCTGCTTCCTTTCCTGTCTCTCATTAAAAAAGAACAGACTTCTAAGAGATAACAACCAAGCATGACAAAGGTGAACAAGATGAAGCAAAAAGCAAAGCCTTTCATACTGAAGTTGGACTTGGCAAACCAACAGGAGGAAAAGAATCCCAAGAACAGGCACAAGAGTCAGAGACCCACTCATTCCCACAGTCAGGAGTCCCATAAAAATCCTAAGCTAATAGCTATAGTACGCACGCAGAGGACCTTATGCAGACTCATGTAGGCCCTGTGCTGCTTCAGTTTCTGTGAACTCATATGTGCCTTGCTTAGTTGATTTGGTGGGCCTTGTTCTCCTGGTGTCCTCCTTCTCTTCTGCCTCTTATAATCTTTCTGCTTCCTCTTCTTCAAAATTCCCTGAGCTCTGAGGGAAAAGATTTGATGGAGGCCTAGAATTTTGACTCTCTCTCCACATAATGTCTAGCTATGGGTTTCTACATCTGTTCGCATTTGCTTCCAGAGAAAGCTTCTCTGATGATGACTAGATAAAGCCTTGATCTGTAAGTATAGCAGAATATCATTAGGAGTCATTTTATTGATGCTATATGGTGATTTAATTTAAATAATAATGATTTAATTTAAAATTGAAAAAAGTTTATTTTCCTGATGAGCATGCAAATCAGCAAAAATAGATAGAAGTGGTCATCTTAAAAATATCTGATACACTGATTACACAGAAAGAAATACTGTATTGAAAACAATAGTTGAAGTTCCTAATCTTAAATTTACTTTTGTCTTTTCTTCTTCTGTGCCTCATGGAGGATTCAGAGGTGTTTTTAAATGATGCTCCTTACTCATCCTTTATGGTTACTTCTATCAAAAAGGAGAATAAATGGGCTCCTGGAACTTTGAGGCTTTTTATGTTTTGCCAAGGGATGTCTAAGTTCAAGTTCTGATAATTTGAAATAAAGTCAAACAGACAAAGCACTTAACCTGAAATGAAAATTAATGGCTGGAGATGAATTAGCTTCCTACATATTTAATTACTCATAGATATAAAAGTCAGCGGTTAAGACCAAAGGTAATCCTTTGACATACTATTGGCATGTAGGATATTTTCCAGCTAAAATTCTTTCATTTTTAGGAATATTTATAAGAAAGTAAAATTGTAAAATAATAGGTTAAGTGACAATCCTAATATGCCCTTAGAATATCTTGAATTCTACTACAAGCTAAATAAAGAAAAGAGAAAACAAAAACAAAGCAAAAAGTGTCCTTTAGTTGATAGAATACCAGCAAAGGAGAATTGACAACAAATAGTTTGTTGAGAACATGGGGATTTTAAAAGCAATAAGGAGCCCCAAGTTATCAACAGCTTGTCCATTTCTTGGGTCAATTTGTCTTGTTTATGTAGCTGAATCTGTAAATGAGTAGGGAGGATAGAATTTTCACATAAACTGTCTTTCCCATTTTTAAATTCACTAAGTCTGACCAAGAGCTGCTTGCTGTATTTAATACATGTAGAAGGCAATTGTGTAAACCCAAAGAGCTCATATGAAAGATCCCTAGAGAAACACACAAGTTCATGAGGCTATGATTCACTGGGGCATATATTATATTTATCAGTACTTTTAGGGAAAGTGTTTCTGGACTCTTCCAGATTCATGGGCACCCTGTGAATGAGGTGTTTGTCTCTGTCTCATGGACATTATTCCTCTCTTGATTTGACCTTGACCTTTTATTCCTGTCTCTGTTGATTGGCAAGAGGTTGAAAGCTAATAAGATATCTGGGTATTAATTGTGATTTATCAGTGCTCTAACATTTTACAGTAAAATAAATTGCTACAGTTAGTGATGGATTGCATTGGCTAGCTTTCAAAACTGGGTTTTGATAACCTTTGTTTTATTGTAGCAATTTTATCAAATGAAAGATTGAAATGTACAATTGGAGACCATTTTTTTACTTACAGCTCACTCAACTACTATAAAAAGAAAGTTGTGCATCCACTGTAATTATTTTAGGTTAGAAATTAAAATACAATACAGGTATAAGATAAAATCTTGTAATATTAGAGTATTTCCGTAGAAATTCAAAGGAAAGCAAACCTGTAAATGCTAGTAACAGTAAACAGTGAAAGCCATTATTTAAAAGAGGATAAAATAATATGCAGACAGTAAGAAAATGAACATTAAGCAATAAAATTTAAAGTGATCTGGCATATATTTATAAAACCCCTGTTAAACATATTATCAGAGCTTTATGTAGAAGCTCACTGATGATTCGCAGATAGCCCACCCATCAGATTATTTTCTTACCTTTTATCCTACTTTAATTTCTATTAGTTTAAAGGCACAATAACCAAAAGCAACTCAGGTTAAAAGAGTTTATTTGGCTTACACTTTCTGATCATAGTCCAGCACCGAGGGAATCAGGGCAGGAATTCAAGCAGGAGTAAAGGCAGGAACAGTAGAAGAAAGCTGCTTGCTCGTTTGCTCACAAAGGCTTGCTCAGCCTGTTTTGTTATATCACCCGGGACCACCTGCCCAGAAAGGACACCACCAATAGTGAACTGGTCCCTCCTATATCAGTCATCAAGAAAATCTTCTAGACTTGGCTATGGGCCATTTGATGTAGGCAGTTCCTCAGATAGGCTTCCCTCTGCCCAGTCTAACCAGGACTTCTTTTTTTTTTTTTCAACTTTTTCCAACATAATATTTTTATTGATTACTTGGGAATTTCACATTGTACACCCCCGATCACACTTACTTTCCAGTCCTCCTATGTCTGCTCCCCCTCCCTTGTAACCACCCCCTCCTAAAGTAAAAGAAGATTAAAAAAAGAAAGAAAGAAAAACACAAATACATTTTGTGTTGTCCATATACTCACTGGAACATGGTCAAACTCCCAGTGGCCAGCTCCTTAAGAAACCTGAGTCCTTCTCCACCTACACCCCTGCTGTGGGATGGTCTGTATGTCAAATCTGTTGCTCTGATTGGTCAATAAATAAAACACTGATTGACCAGTGGCCAGGCAGGAAGTATAGGCAGGACTAACAGAGAGGAGAATTAAGGGAACAGGAAGGGAAAGGGAGACAAGCAGCATGTGAAGATGCCGGTAAGCTACGAGCCATGTGGCAAGGTATAGATTTATAGAAATGGATTAATTTAAGATGTAAGAACTAGATAGCTAGAAACCTGAGCCATTAGGCCAAACAATTTAAATAATATAAGCGTCTGCGTGTTTACTTTATAAGTGGACTGTCGGACTGCCGGGACTTGGCGGGAGCTGGAGAGAAATTCTCCAGCTACACACCCCTGCTGGAAGCCATCAGTTGTGGAGAACTACACTTCAGCATCTCTATCACAATTTTTAGGAGTTTTCTTGGATGACTTCCTTTTTAGGCTGTTACTTTCCGGAGGTGGGGGCAGGGGAGAGTTGAAGGGGAGGTAGCAGTTGTCACAGAAGCCTTCTATATTCCTTTTTCTCAACTGCGCATCTGCAGTCATCAATACCACTGCAAGAGTAGCTTCCTTCCTTGCCCTTTATAGTCACTGGGAGCACGGATCCTAGACTTGTACATGGTTTACAGACCACAAACATCCACATGGTTTCTAGCATCAGCACATGCCAAAGACCTCTTCCTGGTCTCCAGTGGTAGTATAGCCCATGGACATCAACTTGCCATTCTGCCAAAACACAGACCACAGGCCAGCATGGCCTCTGAGAGAAGTACTAGACCATGAAGTTCTGTTGAGGAGGTCCAGTACAGTAAATGGACCATTCTTCATCTCAAACATCTTGTTGCAGTTAAGAGCCAGGGCTGGGCAGTGTTTTTGGGGACTGAGTCTGTGCAAGCTCCAAGTTGTGTCACAATAGCCTGCTGAACATACTGTATAGCAACCTGTTCCTCCATAGACCACCACCTTCTCTCACACCCGTCACAGATGTCATGTCTCCAGTTCCACCATGAATGCACCACTCAGCTCCTCTATCTTTCCCATCTCTCCATCACATAGTCATCTATCATAGTGGCATTCAGAGCTGCAGTGTGACACATAGTGTACCCTTCTGCCCAAACAGCTTTATATGCAAATATTCATTGCAATGAGTCTTGTTCAAGGCCTATGGCTTTTGCCACACCATCAATACTAGACCCTCACTGGAGCTCCTCTTGAATATCGTGATGTTGTCCAAAGTCATAGAGATTCTGTGGCGCTGAAAACCAGGATTTCTATCACAACATAATTATAAAGCTACACTTCTAACAACCACATAGCACAGCATCTTGCTACACATGTTAATGTAACAGTATATATTCCTATGTTTATCACAGCTACATTTTTGTCTAATATATATTTTTATTCATTTCTTTTCCTAATAACATTACAGAACTTCTGTTTTTTAAAGTATTTTTTGTTACTTTTTGTTTGTTCATTTTTCAATACAAGGTTTCTCTATGTAAAAGTTCTGGCTGTCCTGGAACTTTTTCTATAGACCAGGCTGGCCTTGAACTCACATCTGCCCCGCTCCGAACACCTCAAGTGCTGGGATCAAAGGCATGCACCATCACTGCCTACATTTCAGAACTATTAAAACTAAAGTCAAATGATTTGAGTATTCAGGTATTTCAAGGTTTTGCCACTGTGAATATCATTTGAACTATCTTTATCAACTATTTTCATATCTGCTCCTCAATTAATATATAAAAAAGCAATGATTTTGCTAAGCTAGGTTGTAAATAGCATACAGAAAATAAAAAAAACCACTTTAGACCAAACACTCCAAACAAGACCCACAGTAAACACAAGTACTTGAGTTTTAAACAATTTGATGTAGTCATTTGCTGAGTAAAAAAAAAAATCATATGTGAATATTAAAATACATGCAGAATTCTGTTTTTAATGGTGCACTATAGTATTATCTCTTGGCATTTATATTACATTATTTTGTCTCTTATTTTTCTATATTATTCATAAAAGATTTATCATTATAATTAAATGATTGCAAGTTTGTTTAAACAGACATTCAAGTTGACTTCTATGAACAATACTGTCTGCCTTTTCATTCTGCATGACAGTGACCACTAGACACATAGCTTTGTCTTTCTTAATTAACTTTTTTATAAGAAACCTTAGAAGTAAAAAGTATCACACAGCAAAAATTGACAAGATACAAACTCTATACATCTCAACTTTAAAAGTTCCCGAAGTCTTTCTTTGTCTGAACACTATTTAAAAGTCCAAAGTATCTTTTGAGCTTCATGACAATCTCTTAATTGTGGCTACCTGTACAATCAGAAGCAAACTAAACACCTCCAATAGATTACAATTCCAACATAAAGAAAAGGCAGGGAAGTGAGAAATTACTGAACCAAGCAAGACTAAAACCTAACAAAACAAACACCAAATCATGTTGCTCTGTGGCCAGTATCCAAAGGCTTACATAAACTAGCCCCTCCAGCTTACTGTCTACTGGACTGGTTCTGCTACATATATGCAGCTCTCCTTAGCTGATATCTCAGAGCTCTGGAAAACTCAAGGTATGTTGGTCTTCACTACAACCCAAGTTTCATTTACACAGTCTCACACACTGACTCTAGGAGTCTCTTGCCCATTCTAGCTCTTCACACAAGGATTCCTCTGCTACAAGTTGCCTGGCCTCAGCAGCTCTAGGAAATTACAGAGGAAGACTCCTTGACACACTCACTCTTGCATCTTTCATGCCTCGAAAGCCTTTCCACATGGTGCTGTGGTAGTTTGAATGTAACTGATCCCCACAATCTCATAGGGAGCAATACTATTAAGAGCTGTGGATTTGTTGGAGTAGGTATGGCATTTTTGGAGGAATTATGTTACTGTGTGGGTAGGCTTGGAGGTGTCCTTTGCTCAGGACATTGCCCAGTGTCTCATTCGACTTCCTGTTGCCTTCAAGAGGTAGGGTTCTCAGCTACTACCCTAGCACCATGTCTGCCTGCACGTGCCATGGTGCCCACCATGATGATAGTGGACTGAACCTCTGAAACTGTGAGTCACCCCAATTAAATGTTTTCATTTATAAGAGTTGTCATGGTCACAATGTCTCTTCCTAGCAATAAAAACTCTAAGATAGTCTACAATGCCAACTGTGGCTGCCAGCTTGGTATGCTACATTTGTAGCAGCTTTTGTTTGTTGTTGCATTATAAGAGAAGAAAACCCCACAGGCTCTTCTTCACAAGTTGGAGGCTGAACTATGTAGGGTCTTACCCTCCAGGCTCCTATCTTATTATTCTAATGTAGAATAGAGTTCTAGTTAGTGCCACTCATTTTTGTAACAATACAGTCTCACTTCCAGTACATGCCATGGTTTTATGATCAAGCTTCCTAGTGTATGTTTAACACACACACACACACACACACATTTTGTATTTCTTTTTGTCCCACTTGTTCCTTTTTCACTGTAGACCTGCATAAAAGTGATTACTAATAACCACAGGACACAGCCAATATTAGGCTATTTTAAAATCTCCTCCACGAAAATAATCAGTTCGTTTATTTTAAATTTATCCTTAGACAACTTCTTAGGACATTGTTAAAGAGTAGTCACACTTTTTATTGAAATGTTACTAGAATGGTTTCTAACTCCTTGTTCTCCTTTAAAACCTCTTGAACTGGGCCTCCATGGTACAAATGGCTATCTTCCTAGCTCTGTCTGAGAACTACTGTCTGCTTGGAACCCCTGTCTGCCAAATAAACACTGTTTCCCTAACTTGCTTTTAGTCATTCTGTTTCATCTCAGGAATAGGAACCCCAACTAACACAGTTTGCTTTTAAATTTCTTGTTGATTAAGAGCGTTGAGCAGTGTTTCTCCACATTCCTTGGTGAGCCCCAGCCATAAAATTATTTCATTGCTACTCCATAACTGTAATTCTGTTACTGCTATGAATTGTAATGTAAATATCTGATATCTAGGATATCTGACATGTGACTCCCAAAGGGGTTGAGACCCAAAGGTTGAGAACCCCCTGCACTAAAGTGAGATGCCTAATTTTATGAGGACCATCACATCCCTGTACATGTTGTCTTCATCAATATGGCTATCACATTTATTTATTGCTTACAGTAAAATTCCTATGAGCTATTTAAAAGTCACTTCTGTGACTTTTACTTCGAGTAACACTGTGTTCCTTCTAGTAAAACAGTCATTACTTTTGAGGCACAACACATTTTGTCTTGAAATATTTTTTCTAGTTTAAGTGCCTAACACATGAGATGAATTTGGACTATTACTAGACGCTAAGTCTACTTGCTAAAATGGCCATATGCCAAGATTAATTAAATTTAAATTAATTGGGCAAGCTTACAAGGATATTGCAAAGGAAGAAATTGTAAAGGACCTGAATATATATGACTTTTGAAATAAATGAATAGAAGACAGGTTTTTAGAAACTAGCTCATACTTGTCTATAAATATCCTAATAGGTTTTCCCTAAAAGAAAATGAAGTATTTTATCATCTAAGCTAATGTAATATTTGCAGCAGGTAGCATCCAACAATTATTCTAATTTTCTACAGTGAAATGATCAGGCATGATTTGCATTACTACAACAAAATACTAGAGGTAGTGGACTTTGAAGCAAAATCATATATATTGCCTTATATTTCCAGAAGTTTTAGTCTATGGCCACTTTATCTCTAAAAAGACACAGTATATCATGGGGGAATTACATAGAATCAGTGGATGAACAATACCTGCTTATGACATGGTAGGTTAAAAAAAAAGAGAAAATACCAGAGGAAAACAAGGATTCAAATATACCCTTTAAGGGCATGTTCCCAAATACCCAACCTCATCTCACTAAACCCCATCTTCATCCTTCACCTCTTAATAGCATCATAGTCTACAAACCAAGCCTTCTCCAAATGGAATCCTTGGGAGACATTCAAGATCCTAGTATAGCATGAACAAACAATATGTACATTTTGATGTTTTCTATATACAAAATATTTTATTGATATATGTATGTGGGATGGTCTGTATGTCAAGTGTGTTGCTGATTGGTCAATAAATAAATTACTGATTGGCTAGTGGCCAGGCAGGAAGTATAGGCGGGACAAGGAGGAGAATGCAGCTGGGAAGTGGAAGGCTGAGTCAGAGACACTGCCAGCTACCACGATGACAAACAGCATGGGAAGATGCCGGTAAGCCACGAGCCATGTGGCAAGGTATAGATTTATAGAGATGGATTAATTTGAGCTGTAGGAACAGTTAGCAAGAAGCCTGCCATGGCCATACAGTTTGTAACCAATGTAAGTCTTTGTGTTTACTTGGTTGGGTCTGAGCAGCTGTGGAACTGGAATGTGAGAGAGATTTGTCCTGACTGTGGGCCAGGCAGGAAAACTCTAGCTACATATGCATATTTACACATACATGTTTCTGAAATTCTCAATCATCTACTTTTAATAAAATCAAGTAATAATACTGATGAAAGTAAATCTTCCATTGTTACAACAGATTGTTTTCTTTAAGCTGAGTGCAAGGCCAAGTAGTTGGTTCATACTCAAGAACTACATTGCTGAGAGCATATAATTGCAAATACTATAGACAAGCTCAGTGTATTGATAAGATCATATTATAGGACATATGTTGGAACTGAAAGCATGGATGGAAAAGTGACTCCATATTCTAGATTTGTGCTGATTCTAAAACATGTGTTTATTGAATTGAATGTTTATAAAAACAGTTTGCATCATTAAGAGATTTTTTCTATATTATGTGTTCTGTAGTATATTGAAACTCATTAGTTGTTGTAGAGCAAACAATATCATATGTCTGTCAAAACTGACAATTAATAATATATGATTATTACTCAAAAACCAGAAATAATACTGCCAACAAATTTGTCAATCAGATAGTACTTATCAACATTCTCATGACCCTGTGGGAAGGGAAGGTATTGCAGACAGGTAATTTTGTGTCTATTTAAATTGATTTCTCTGTGACCTTCATCCCGACTGCTTTTTGACAGTTTTAAACCTTTGCTTACAGTTCTACCACCTAGGATGGCTTGTCTATTCTGATCAAACTCTCGCTCATCAGATCAGTCCCAGAAGTCAAGTCTGTATCTGAGGCCATGACATCTGGGTCATCTAAATAGATAAAACTGAATAAAGTAAGGCAAAATAAGTTTCTTTGAAATTGAGAATTAAGAATAAGAAACTTGAGTCTCAGCAAGAGAGAGTCTCTTGAAAGGGAAGAAGTTCACATAATGAGGAAGCCTTCTGCTTCCATATGGACTGAATAGCAGGGAAAGCTGGTCTACAGGGAGAGCAGGAAGCAGATGCCCAGGAAGAAACACAGACAAGAGATGGGGGAAGAGAATGAAGGGACAGATTTGCATTTTCTGGAAGGTTTCCAACTTCCCAATGTTGTCTGTTTTGCTATCCCTTGAGTTACAAAACCACTCCTCTGTCCTTAGAACAAGTTGTCCTCTGTGGGTACAGAATTCATGCTGCTGTTTACTATATGCAGAGAAAAAAATATTCTAATTTGTATGGACAGATGCCTTTGAATTGACAGTTTTTACAAAGTAAAGGATAGTCCAAATTAACTAAGTAGATAAAAACCTGTGACTCCTCACATCAGCTCTCATCCATATCCACTTCAATCCAAAGAACCAAGAGACCAGAACAAAACTCTCCAATCATCCCTAAGTTACTGACAAAAGAGTCATAAAATTTCCTTGGGCAATAAAGAATATGGGTGAGTTTTATAAGATCAAAGACTACTGGGAAGTTTACATGCATTTCTTAGATCATTTTTGCCTCTTGGATTATTTCTAATATAAAGATAAAAAAGTCCTTGTTCCATAAACAGAAGAATGTCTTTTATTAAATCTTAGTTCTAGGTGAGCCAAGAAAAATTTGAGTTCAAAATTAAAAGTTTAATACGTTTCATAAGGGAAAATATATACAGTAAAAGAGCTATAATTAGATACTTTACCAATTGGAAAACTAAAAATTTATTGCATGCCTTACATATTACACTCACTTCTGGTCTCTCATATACTCAGAGGTTGGCAGCAGTGGTAAGGTAAGCTGACAGATCTCTGACAAAGGAGTAAAGTTAAAAGTGACATCTGATTTTCTAACCTAAGTAGCTAAATCTAGAAGGGGAAACAAATTCCCTCTAGGAAATGCCACGCAGTTGAAAAGGGAACATGTCTGAGGTCCAGAGGAAAGGCTTGGAGCTATATTATAGTGCTTGGCCACAAATCTAAGAACATGCAAGTACTTCTCAAAAGGATAAAGAGGGGGGGAAATGTATACACAAGAAAAATCATTCCTAATCAGGCAGAGGCCTGAGGAATTAAGTGTCTGGCACAAGGAGGCCTCTGAGAGTCCAGCTGTTCGTTCAGAATAAGGATATCTATTGCCTGGTGTTGTTATAGTGTCACATGCCAGAAGTGAGACAATCAATTAGAGAAAAACAATGTGTGACTTCAATAAAACAAAAATGAAACAGGGAAATGGATTTCCAATGGGAGTGTAGAGAAAGTGAGAGAACGTGTGGATGAAGGAGAAGATTTCTAGTACACATGACTATAATGTTTTGAGCAACAAAATAAAACAATATTGGGTTTTAACAAAGTGAAATATTCTTGTATCCATAGTGATAAAGATTACAATTAGAATAAATAAAATTTTAAGTGTCTCATGCAGATGAATCCCAAATGATCTGTGCAGACACTAATGTGTCATGGAGATAAAGAACAACTATCCATTTCTGTGACTGCCCTTGGAAACAGTGACTTTTATTTGTTTGCAATGATCTTTCTAGAATTTGTTGTGGGTAGGTATCATGGAATTCACAGGGACTTAAAAAGAACAAAATATGAGAAAGATGAATGTTCGTGTGTCTGCTTCTGGAGCAAGGATGACCTTCTTTATCAGATATTAGGCAAGAGACCTCCATCTTCTCAGCAGCTCCCACATTAACATCAGACTTAAAGTTACACAATTGACTCTCTCTTTCAGAAGCCTTATAACTTGACCACAGCTACACTCTGACATCCCAGCATCTGAAGCTTCTAAAGAACCTATTAGGGAATCAACATCCATAATCATACAACCAAGCTTTCCTAAGAAATTGTGTCTTACCTATAAGTCTATCTATTTCTGCCTCTTTATGTCAGTCTGTCTGTCTATCTATCTATCTATCTATCTATCTATCTATCTATCTATCTATCTAATCTATTATCTAGTGATTGATTTATCTATACATTCCTTTGGCTTTGGATGTCTTGGGAGCTTGATAGACTTTTTAATTTTATTAACAGTGACTAAGGTATCATAGTAACTACCCTGTTGTTCATAACAGGGGGAACTGAATGGAAAATACACATGAACTCTCTGTAGCTATCTTCTCGGTTCTTTGGTGAAATTTCAAAAGGCTAGAATAAAAAGGGTGAATTAAAAGGTAAGTGTTCTGCCTCTAAACTGTAAACTTCCTGCAGGTATGCCCTTTAATCCCCTTGCACATATAAACATCTAACATAATCTATAAAACATATGGATATGTGAATTAGCTTTTTAAACAAATGAGTAAAAAAAACCAGGAAAATGGCTACTAAGTATATAGTAATAATATTAGTGGATATAACCCATGCCCAAGAATTTCATGAGAGGTTAAAAAATTATAATCAGAAATTTACCATTGTAGTTAAGTTTTATGGGATAAATTCAAAAGAAAATTATGATCAGAAATTGACCACTATGATTAGTTTTATGGCATAGATTCAAAAAAATAGCAGATTATATGCTAAGAATTTTGTTTATGTGGTATCCTTTTGCCTTTTTTCCATAGTAAGGTGGCATTATGGACTATTGGTATAACTCTCCTACAGTTTCTTCAATTTGCCATCTGATTTTACTGTGGTCCAGATACAATGGACCTCAACTTATCTCTTAATTGCTCTACAATCCATTTTACATTAAGATGTCAATCCACTTAACATCTCCACTTTCCAACAGCTTTTCTCCTTTTGCCTTCAATGATCAATTTTTGTCTTTTTGTTTCTGATTTGGATCAATGGTTACCTACTTGGAAAGCTAGTCCCCATTTCTTTGGACCCAAGATATTTTCTATGCTTTTTTCTTCTTTATCTCAAAAATTTAAATAATTTTAATTTTCAATTTTTGTACAGGGTCATACTATATAACACTAGCTGGCCTTGTCTTTGTCATGTGGCCTAGGCTAGCCTTGAACTCATAATAATCTTTGATTATCAGCCTTCATAGTGCTGAGATCAGGGATGTGTGCCACCATGCCCAGCTTTGTTATAGCAACAAACATATGACAGTATGTATTTTGGTTTTCATCCTTAAGTCTTCTATCATCATTGATAATGTACTTGCATGCTCGCACATATTTAATGATTGCAAACTCTATAAGAATAAAGATTATACATTTGTACTCCTTGCAGCTAGCATGATACTTGCAGCTTGGTGGGTCAACATATATTCCTTTATGTGAATTAGCAAAAGAGAAAGTGTAATAAAAATGATGCAATAAAAATTAAGACTTCTAGAATTTGGGAAATGTTAGACAGGATTATCATTTTTACACTCAAAGGAACCAAATGCCCCATCAATCATGCCTCCTATCCCATTCTTGGGTCCTTTAGTGCGGCTTCAGATCATCCCATTGCTCACATTATTATAAAATACTAATGTTAAATTCCTTCCTACTACTACTTCTTTCTGCACACTGTGTAACCAGTCCTTAAGTTGCTTAGCATAAGGAAACTATTTTCGACCACACATGGCTTGGAATCTACATATATGTGCATACACAGAAATAAATGCAAGGCAGATAGACACTACTGCATGATTCTCCTACTTTAAACTTGCCTCATTTTCAGTGGCTACATAACACAGATACTATGTTTTCTGGCTCCATGTGGACAAACTGCACAACATGAAATGTCTGGCTTCATTCAGTGTCTAAATCCGAAAATGTCTCCTTATGTTGATCACAATTGCTGCTCTGTCCTAGAAAATTTGCTTAACTGGTAGAAATAAAAAAGCCATAGTTTTTCATGTGAGCCAAGTATACCATATATGAGCATCTCTCTGACAGAATGCAGGGAAAGAAGCATAGACAAATAGACACTTTCTTTACATGGATGAAAAGAGCTGGTCTGACCTTAAAAAGCCTGCAGTCAACCTATGGGGCTTTGGGACGCTGTCACAGAATTATAGAAATTTAGCTGTTGCCTGCTGAATTGATTTTCTCTTTCAAACTTTTAAAAAGTCTCCACTAAGGAGAGGTCAAGCAGGTGCCTGCATGGAGCCTTCACCCTTATGTTCTAGTCTCTTTGATGTGAGAAGGTACACTGCAGGCTACTGAAAGAGAAACCTGGAGACCAACCCAACCACAAAAACCTTTGACCTACAATCTGTCCTGCCTGCAAGATGTGCACGGGCAGTGGTGGTGCAGAACTGATGGGAGTGGCCCTCCAATGTCTGCTTAAACTAAAGGCGCATGCCTGACACTGCCTGGATAGCCAGGAACTGGAGACAAGAGAGCCAACAGACATAGGGTAGAACTAAACACAACTAATCTTTTAAAACAACCAATGAAACAATTCCTAAAGACATTCTGCTGTACTCATAGATTTGTGCCTTGTCCAGACATCATCGGAGAGGCTTCTTCCTGCAGCAGATGAGAGCAGATGTAGAGATCCATAGCCAGACGTTATGAGAAGAGAGAGTCTAAATGGGAAGTTTCCATTGGGTCCCTCTCCTTGAACCTCTTGGAATCCTGGGGAAGAAGGGACAGAAGGATTTTAGGAGTTGGAGAAGACAGAGGAGCCCAGGAAAACATGGCACACAGAATCAGCTAAGCAGGGTACATATGTGCTCATAAAGACTAAAATGGCAAGCCTGAGCCTACATGGGTCTGCATCGGGTCCTCGACGTAAATGTTGTAGCCTTAGCTCGTTTTTGTAAGACTCCTAACAGTAGGAGCAAGTGTGTCTCTGATGCTTTTCCCTGCTCTTGGGACCCTTTTTCTCCTGTTGGGTTGCATTGTCCAGCTGCAATGTGAGGGCTTCTGCCTTGTTTTATTGGATCTTGTGTCATCATGTTTGGCTGTTGTCTCCTGGAGTTGTGCTCCTTTCTAATGGGAGATGTAGGGAGAGTGGATCCAGAAGAGAGGGGAGGTGGAGAGGATTTGGGAGGAGTGGAGGGAGGGAAAACTGTGAGAAGGATGTACTGTATGAGAGAAAAATCTATTTTCAATTAAAAAAATGTCACCACTAAATATCTAAGTCAGATTCATAGTATAAATGTACATAATTCTACTCACCAACAAAATACCAGACATTTTCCTGTGAAGAATGATCTGATCATGATTTTATGTAGTAGAGGCTACACCTGTTAAATATACTTGTCTGTCATTAAGGAGACCTTATTTACTGTTGGTTATAATCCTTTAGCATTTCTTTAAAAACAACAATAACAAAAACAAGTTCCTAAAATCGAATGTTTTAGGATCTAATAGAAAGAGTATAAACATGCAGTTTTGTCAAGCAATTCAGAGATATCATAAAAGAACATCTTGGAAACTCTGCCTCCTTTACCATTAATAAATACCCATTGTGCAAATAAGAGGATTAAAAACAATTCAAAATAATTATGAAATTTGAACTAAATCATTGTATTTAAATGTGTGACTTAGTGGAAAACTTGAGGGGAAAAGACTAAATAGAATGAAGATATAAAACATACACCAATATTACAAACTCATCTACTACAATAATTTTTAACTCCTTAATTTATGCCAATTTGTGCTTTAATGGGCAAACTCTAACTTGTAAAATTATCTGTATCAAACACTTTTAAATTTACCCTCTGAGGACAGATTATGTATCAGTTTTTAATGGTACCAAGACATGTTTCTGCATGATGGCAACAATCAGTTAACAAATGTTCACATATGGCTTCAGCTTCATGCCTACCTAGAAGAAAAGAAATGATTTTACTTCAAGTCTAAATTTAGAAATGCAGATACATATATTCAAACAGCCACTAAAATGCAGTATACCTTAAGAAAACACATGAATTATACTATAGTAATTTGGATGAAGGAATGATTAATTCTCCACATCCAGATGGTTTTCAGACAAGAGAAATCATTTTAAGGAGACCAGAAGGAAAGAAAAAAATATCTTCTAAGAATAAAGTTTAGAAGCACATGATGTTTAATATCAGATTTGCCTCCAAGTCCCACCCCTTTCCATGTCTGATATACAGGAAAACATTAGTTATCCTTTAAGGGTTTAAATATAGCATTGTTTAGATAGGCTTCAATTAGTTTTTAATGGTCATATTTTTTTTCATTTGCCTTTACACAGTCATTTGAAAATGTGCATATCTCAAGAATGAAATAATACATACATGTAAAGTCATATAAAATATGAAAAAGGATTTCTCTTGTGAAAATAGTTTTAATTTTCAAGTCACACTCAATAAAATTCAAATAGAATGGTTCAAATTACAGATGATTTCATTGTCTCTGAGGGTGGGACAATACACTAGTTCAAAATCTGCCTCTTAGACATACAGACTATTTTGAGCTGAGCACACATTAAGAAAAACAATTAGCCTCAGAAGGGCACTGCAGTTTTCTCTTTTTCTTCTTCACCAGAGGAGATGAAATCCTATGCAGAAGATAATTTTCCTACACAAGGAAGAAAGTTTCATTCTTATTGCAAGGAAAAAAGTTGAAACTGAAAGATTATTGTACAGAAGAACTTCTCAAAACAAATATCATCTTCTTTTAACCTTGCCACAATTTCAATCCTTCCCTATAATCTCCTTTGCTCCACATAGAAAATAAACATTTATGCTTTGTAATTTTACGAGTATTAGCTTCCTCTTGAATGCTCCATCCTCATTATAAACCTATTAAATACATTTGCATGTTTTCTTCCTGTTACTCAGTTTAACACTGATTTCATGTCTTCATTCTGGCTGGAACTCCTTTTTAAAGAGTAGAGCTGAAACACTGTCTTCCAGGCAGGTCCTTCAAAAAACCCACGTGGTTGAACTGTTCTCATTACCCAACACATCTGAAATTTAAGCATTTATTCTAATGTATGTTAAAACTTGCTGAAGATTATCCTTTACCTCTAATCCCTTCTTAAGTATCTCTGATTTCCACATTATGAAGAAAATGAGCAGACAGTATATTGCTCAAGTTTATTCCCATTGACTTACTGTTGGAAAATACATAATGGTGTTTTAGCAAACTGAGTATAACATTTTTGTAGACAGCTGATGGATGCTCAGCCAATGAAAGGAAAAGAAAAAGAGTTTGAAATGGCTGAAAAGATGATCAAATAATAATAGCTACCATGTACTTCATGAAAGATCTTATATTTTAATAACTCTGTACATGTTTTTATAACTGCATCAAACCTACAACATGTACCCAACTTCCATTTGTTCATAATAAAATTAAGTTTCCAACTTTTGAAATACCTCCACCTGGGTCACCAATGAGGAGAAAAGCTGTACTTCCAACCATTTTCTTTGTAGCACTCACTGTTACTTCAGTTTGGAATGTATGGTATTTTTTTCTAAATTGAATTTCTATGTAAGGATACAAAAGATTATAAGCTACACAAAGGTAAACATTATTTGGTTGGTTGCAATACAAACATGCAAAACTATATGAATTTTGTATCTTAATGTGACAACTTTTTCTCCTGGCTCTACTCTCTCTCTCTCTCTCTCTCTCTCTCTCTCTCTCTCTCTTGATCTCAATCTCTCTCACTTTGCTTTATTGTGTTCATATTCATAAAGCATGATGAAAGTAGGCTCTAAGGCTGAAGGTTCTTTTTCTTTATCATGGAGTAATGTGCCACACTTAACAAGTTGTGGTTCAACTTCATTACTTTCATACACTTCATTAACTTAGAGAAACTTAAGAGGAAATGATCTGCACATATTTTAAAACAAAAAGATCTTGACATCTTAAATTGAAAATATATCCATAAGATTTTATTGCCCCTATATTTAATAAAGGAGAAATTAAATTATTTTCTTAGAGAGAGAATCTCATATGATATACTTTGATATATAATTAAAATACTTATCTTCCTTGCCTAATTAAAAATAGACACTCATTCAAAATTACAAGGCATTCAAAGCATCTATACTATTTATAAATAACTCAGATGAAATGCCTGGAAACAAGAAGAAAAAGAACATAACTCTGTTCATGCATTAACCTACAGTTCCCTCCACCCACTGCCTTTTCTCGGGAAAATCTTGTGTAAAACAAGTTCTTTCCTGATCAGCCTTAAAAGGAGCTCCAGTGTAGACACAGCATCAAGGCAAACATCTAAAGCTCAGAGTTTGATTTGATTTGATTTTCTTTTCTTTATTTTTTTACCCTGGGTGTTATAACCACAACCCAGTGTGCATTAGTCATGCTTAGATCAGAAGATGACTTTTCTGAAAGGATGTGAAGGGATTCATGAATGCAAAATGGACCCAAAGAGCTTGCCTAGTTTATAGTTGCATGCATGACTTTAATCATAGAAAAGAGCTACTATCTTAGAAGACAAAAAGTATTTGTGTAAAATCTCCAAACAGAATTTGGATTAGGACCTGGGGCATGCCTAAATAATTGAATGAAAGAAAGGAGATAATGGAATTATGGCTGGGATATGGAAGAACTAAAACATGGTTATAAGACTTTTAAAAATAAATTTCTTAGATCTTACATAAAAATTCACCAAACTGCAGTTGGCTATATTCATTTTACCCACAAACCCTTCAAACATCATCTTTGTTTTTTCCCCTACATTTTGAGTGATAGAGGTTATAATTTTACACAGTAGTGTTTTTTAAAATAGAAATAATATATATGAATGACTGGGACAAATGAGTTTTCATTTTTATAGCTATCTGCCAGCACACTGAATAACTGCAAAGGAGTAAACAAATTCCTGGGCACAAATTTCTTACCCAGATTGAATGATAAAAAATATAAAAACTGAATAATAACAAGAAGTAAGATTAAATCTGTAAAAAGTATTAACGCATTCGAAAAGAGCCCAATATCAAACAATTGCTATTCTGTGTTCTACCAACATTTGAGAAAAAACTAATTCCAATTTTTCTTAATTTGTTTTTAAAATGTGAAAAGAAATCAGCTCATGTAACAATGTTTGTCAAGGCTAGGTGCTCTGGTTTATCACTAGACTGTTCCTAACAGTCCATGTACTGTAAGTGTTGTTGCTAGCATATATAATGATGTGGAAGATATATAGAGAGGGTTGCTGTTAGGGAGCACATGTCCTCGAGGAAGACTATGAGACACTTTTCATATCATTTACATACTGGGTCAAAGGTGAACAGCTTGTGTAATCACGTGTTTATAACCAGTGTGTTGCTTCTCCACAGGTACAGAAGCCATGAACTGACACCTACAAAATTCTGGGGCAATGAACCGTTGTTCTTTCTGACCTGATTATCATAGACATCTGTTCTAATAGGAAATGGCTGACAAAAATACCTGCATTATCCTGATACCAGGGTTTTATTCCTTGGAAGTAAGGAGCATTAATCAACGTTGACAGAATGCAGGGGAAAATACGATAATCTCCACAAATACAGATAAGTCATTTAATAAAGTATAAAGTTGGTTGGTTATCAAACACAGAAGAAATTGGGTGTAGAAGCAATATACCTCAATATAATGAAGTTCATTATAAGCCAACAGCTAACCTTACACTAAATGGGGAAAGTTTGAAACCTTTTTCTCTGATATCTCGAATAAGACAACCATGTACATGTTCAGTATGGTACTAGAAGTCCAAGCCACCCAAGAGAAAAACAAATTGGAAATGAGGAATTTAGATAGCAACTGCTTGCCAATTTTCATACATAGAAAATCCCAAAGATTCCACCAACTGAGAAAACAATTCAGCTAAGCTGCAGGATACAAAACCAACATACAAAACTCACTGGCATTGCTGTGTCGCATCGGCAAATTATCTAAGATGGAGACCCAGAATGCAATTCCACTGACACTCGCTGCAGAAATACCTAGATACATATTTAATCAAAGAGTAAAAGGTCTTTACCTTGTGAACTGTGAAGTATTAATCAAAGAAATTGTAGAGGAAGATATAGATATTCCAAAGTCATAAATTGGAAGAATCACTATTGATGAAAATGTCCATGCTACCCCTCCTGGCCTACAGACTGATTTAGGTCACTGTCAGAATACAATGACAGAGCATTTGCAAGTCTACATCCAACTTCTGCAACGTTGTATACAAATTGTTAATGATCTTCCAATAGCTGAAGATCTAAGGCAAATACAACGTCCTTGCAAATCAGGTGACAGAGCACAGTGGTGACGAGCACAGAAGCTGGTGGCAAAACCCTAGGTTTTGATTTGCAATTCATTATTGGTGACCTTGGCAATATATCGAAGCTTTCCAAGACTCAGTATTCTCATCTGAAATTGAGATGATCATTTTCTCATAGAATCGTTTTAACAATTAAATTAGATTTGAGGGATAATACCAACTGGACAGTAAGTCATATATATGTGTGTGCGCACACACACACACACATATGCTAAATTATTTCATGAACTAGAAAATTAGTCATTTTCTTAAAAAGAGAGACCCATGATAAATGATATTATTATATTCCATTCCTAAACTTCATCTTCTTTTTATTTTAGGCATACAAACACATGGAATGACTTGAAACATGAAGAAAACTCTTTGGAAGGAGAAAGTCTAGTATTAAAGCCAAATTGCCCGGAACAACAGAGAGGCCATATGGGAATCCCACTGAAAGTTATTTAAAGGTTTTCTTTGTAGGTCATTTTTCATATTGGATGGTGGGTCAGTGCTCACTACTTGTCTCTCCTTGAAAGAGTGCTGTGAGGGTAATGGTTGCTTCTTTTTTGTCTGTAGGTTCTGGCTGTGCTCGGTTGGACCAGAGGCAGTGTTCTACCTCCTTTCCATTGAATAGATTCTCTATAGATGGTGTATCATTGCCACTTGCAAGTCACAAACACACCGAAGGAAATTTCACATACAATTGCAGTAAGAGGCACAGTACTCATATATATCTCCAGTGGCAGAAGTCAGCTTGGCTTCTCTGCCAGCCAGGAGATGAAAATAAAATTATTCTTACCTTAAAGCCCTGTCTACACAGTCTTTATTACTGTTTCTTTATTGCTGTCTTTACTTCACATAGATTCCTCATATCATTTACAAGTCTTTACTTTTTCATTATATTTTAATTTTAATTTATTTATTTGTGGTATGTGTGGGCACATACATATGCACATGAAGCAGAAACACTATATATTAAATTGTGTTATCCTCCAAGTAAAATACCACAGAAAATGATTGTTTATTTTTTATTACAGATTCCGAAATACCCACTGAAGTTATGCAAAAGCTATAGTAAAAAGGGAGGATAGTTCCAAAGAAAGATTTTATGAACCTTGTTGTTTCTGTTCTACATTACTATAAATCATAGTTCCTTTTTGGGAACAGTGAAAAAGATATCTATTTATTAGCAATCATCAAGTCAATAATAATGAACTAGTGAATATTCAGACTGGTTAAATATGCTGAATTATTTGGCAGAAAAATGTGCTCAATTACTACACCATAATAACATATAATGTTATTCTAAAAATATCGAAGTATAGGAATGTAATTTTCTGATTAGAAAGAGTCCTATAAAGGAAAGACAAGATACTAAGGTAAAAATTTAATAATTAGAACTTGGGATAGAAAATTTTCTCATTAGAATTTATAGATAGTATCTCAGATAAAGATTCTGAGATGTATTTACATTCTCTATATTGATCTACAACTTTATCCTCTTCTATGTATCTACAAAATAGGAGAGACATGCAAGAAGAAAATTTCCATCCAGTGTCATGTAGCCATTTCTTCCTACATCAAGATCTTTTAGGCTGGATAGACAGCTCAATGGTTAAGAGCACTGATTGAATTTCCAGAGGACTTCAAGTTAAATTCCCAGCACCTACATGGCAGCTAATAACTCTCTCTAAATCCAAGATTTGACACCCTCATACAGCCATACATGAGGGCAAAATACCGATGAAAGTGAAATAAAAGTAAATGAATTATTTAAAAAAATAAATAAAATAAAAAAATAAAAGAAAATAAACCTTTCACATGTTTGGCTCTGGCCTGCAGGACTTTGCCTGAGTGCAGAATCCCAACTGTGGTGATACAAGTCATGGCTGGACAAGCTTTTAGAACGTTTCTTCTTCTCTCAACAGAGTATTACTTGAAAGGTGTGGAGCCAAAACTGTAATCAAAAGTGGCAACAAGCTTCCAGAAAAGTCTAAATGAGAAACATTGCAAGCAACAGTAGTATCTGTGGGATCAGACACAAAAGCAAAGGGTGGAGAGATACAACCAGTTATTTACAGATGGTGACATCCTCGGTAAGCATACGGAGTGAAATAACTGCTGAAATGTTGTCACATGAAGCTGTCCATTCTGCTGACATTCTGAACTCTTTCGTAATGTAAACAATTTCCATGCCTCCCTTTTGTAACAAATTGATGATACCTAAGCAAGCAAGCAAGCAAACAAACAAACAGAAAACCTCCAAATACGAAACTTCCATCCCAGCCTGAAGTTCTTAAGTTTCAGAATGTCAAAGGAAGAGTGAAATGCAGCAGAATGCTGGAAGTGAACCATTCCAATCTACAAAGAAGCTCCTTCAGCTTGGGACATAACTTAAAGGTTTTAAGTAGTCACTGAAATTCACCAGACCCACCATGCTCCTCTATCCCCATGCTTCTTAGGAGAGGCTCAGAGCAACTGTGCTACATAGAAACCACTCCCTAACCTATGGAGCTGCCCACAGGTTGTGCGAAGTGCCGGAGGAGTCCTGCTTCCACGTCAAGTGTCACTGATGTTTGAGTGGCATCTTGGGGGCACAGCCCTCTTTGAGTCATATCTCTTCCTGCAAATAAGCCCATTCTCCTATTCTTGCTAGTAATTTTAATAAAACTCATTGGCTCACCAAGTTGGACTCTGGTAATATCGTGACTTTGGTCTGTTGTCAGTTTCCTATCTTTGGACAGTAGAAGTCTGCTCATGTCTCCCCCAGGAACAGTGTCACACAAAACTAAGGAAGCTAAACCCAAGAATTACTCTATTTTTTCAATACCCCTTCTACTTACCATCTAAAATTAATCCATTCTTCTGCTGCTAGGAAGATTACCATGAGGGTTTTGACTTGACCCTCAATCTATGATATTATAGGGATATACTTTAAAAAATGGAGCTTGCCTGTTGCAGCTGGGCATTGTGTAGGGGCCTGTAGCCTGGGCCACCACCTGAGGCCACATTGGTATCCAAGGGCCATACTGCAGCAGGGGTCATGGTGACATCCTGGTCCTGGATGCTGCCCAGAACCAAGTCTGAGTCTGTTGTCCTGTCACGGCCTGGGTCTGTGTTGATGTCCCTGGCCCATGTTGCCACCAGGGGTCTCGAAGATGCCCAGGGGCCTTGGTTGCAAACTGTGACCATGCTGGTCTTCAAGGGCTGTGCCATGTCCCTGGGGCCAGGCTGATTTGGGTAGCCAGGGCTGTCAACTGGGGTCATGCTACTGTCTGGGCTAAGGTTGTGACTGAGTGCTGTATCTGGGTTCCTGGCCCTGCTGCAGCCCGAGTGTGTGTTGATGTCTGTGGCTCCTGAGACTGCAGACTACTGTGCCAATGCGGGGCGGGGGGGGGGGGGGTCTGGACCGCTACATGGGGCCATTTTGGTGTCAGAGAGCCATGCTGCCGTGGAGGCTATGCAGTCTGGGTGGCCTGCACTGCCACCTGGGACCATGATGACTACCAGGCCTAGGCTGCTGCCTAGGACCGTGTGTGGGTCTGTGATCCTACCATAGTCGTGATCTGTATTGATGTTCGTGGCCCACGTTGTCACCAAAAGCCGAATAGATGCCTGAGGTCTGGGTCAAAACCTGTGGCCGTAAGGGTGACCAAAGGCTGTGCTGCCATCAAGGACCTTCTGATGTGAGTGTCCTCAGGGCCAGGGCTGCTGCCAATTGCCATGTCTGGGTCCATAGCCCTACAACAGCCCATATCTGAGTTGATATCTAGGGCTCCTGTTGCCACCAACGGCCATGTAGATGATTGGGGTCTGATCGTCCGCATGTCAGTGTCTGAGGATTGTGCTGCTGCACCTGGAGCCATGCTGATCGGGGTGGCCTGTGGCCGCTGTTGTCACCTGGAGCCACGGAGACATCCTAGCACTGGCCGCTGCCTAGGGCCATGTGTGGGTCTGTGGCCCTGCGCTGGGGGGCCAGGGTCTGGGGTGGTGTCCATGGCTCCTGTTACCACCCACGGGTCTGAGGATGCCTGGGGTCTGGTCAGCCACCTGGGACCATGTTGGTGCCCAGAGGCTATGCTGCCACTGGGGTCATGCTGATATGGGTGGCCTGTGCTGCTATGGGGATGGAGCTGCTAAGGGCCGTGTCTGGGTCCATGGTCCTGCTGCAGCTGGGGTCTGTGGTGATGCTCACGGCCCTTGTTAGCACAGGAGTCATTGGAAACAAGCTGTGTTGAGCCAGGCCTACCCTTCACTGGCCCTAGGATTACTGGCCCGTCCCTCACTGGGCACTGCAGCAAGGGAGAACTCACCATCACACTCGGGAAAGATGGCCCCAGCCCTCACTACAGGCTTGCGTCTCTCCTGGACAGCACACTAGAGTTGACCCTGTGGTCGGCGGACGCAGGTGGGCTAACTCTGGAGGTGTGAGAGCAGGAAAGCTGGCCCTGTCTCCCACCCTCGTCTGCCATGTGGTCGCATAGGTGAGAGAAAGACACCCTCCCCCGTTGCCCATTACCACCGCAGGGCGTGAGAGCAGGAGCGCTGAACCTTCTCCTTTGTATGTCCCCTTCAGCAACCAGGAGAGAGGGCCCTGCACCTTGCCTGTACAAAACAGTAGAGCTGGCCCGGGCAATGTTAGTGTGGGGGATGCAGATCTGAGGGTCTGAGAGCAGGAGAACTGGGCCTCTCTTCTTGCTGTAGGCTGCATTGGGTGAGCTAGCCAAGGCAGTGCTGGAGAGCTTGCTCGCGGGAAGTCGGGGGGGGGGGGGGGGGGGGGGGCGGGTTCGGTTAGTAGTGCCGATGAGGATGAGGGAAAACTAGATGGCTGACCAACCCAGCTACCACCCAGTCTCAGAACCAGGGCTAAGAGTTAGCCCACCCCACCATCTACTGAATCTGTGAACTGTTGGAGCATGTGAGGGGAACAAACTTACAGACCCCAAACAGCTAGATCTCCGTGACACAGGACACCAACAGGATACCCAAGTTGATCCCCAGTGAGAACCCATAATCGGTGTAGCAGAAACCAGAGGTTTTTGGTTTTTCTTTTAAATTTGGTATTGATTGGGGATGAGATTGCAAGGGCAGAGGGCAGATTCAAATAGACAGGGAGGTAAGTGGGACTGGAATGCAAGGTGAGAAATCCACAAAGAACCAATAAAAGGTAATTTAAAAAAAAAAAAAGAAGAAGGGGAGCTTGATTTCCCTTGGAACCCATAGGCCACAGTGGCCAGGGGAAAAGGTAGCTAACTGCAGATCTTCATGCCTCCCTCCTCTCCTCTAAACCCAATCCCCCAGGCTTACCCACAACTCTATAGACCACCTGCTGTGCTCTACTTTTCTTCCTCTCTACTGCCATCTCCAGTGGATCACACAGATCTCCTCCAGTCTTCCTCCCAATTTATTCTGTTATCTCAGCTCCCAGCTCCAACAAGCTTTCTCTGAGAACCTGCCAGCCAAACCTGCCAGAGAAACAAATAGGCCAGCTTAGCAGGAAGGCAAGCTTCAGATATTCACTCTTCCTCCTCACCTCCAAATCTAATCTCCAAGTCTCATCTCAAACTCTGGAATAGACTACCTGCTGTGGCCTCCCTTCACTGCCTATCTGTATTCCCAGGCAACTGAGTAGATTCTGGTGGAACACTCTGTTTTCTTCCCTCTTACGAACCCCTGTAATTCCTCCAAAGTCCTTCTCCATTCTTAAGTGTCAGCTCCCAACATACAGAGACACATTTTACCCAAGGCAGTCGATGGCCACACCTATCAGAATCTCAGAGAATTCACTACCAGGCAACAGAGTCCACCATACTCTCCTAAGAACCAGAGAGGGCAACAGAAACCAAAGAACAAAAGAGCCACCCAACAAAAACAAGACCCGATATCGGCACCTAGAATTACAATCTTCCCAACCCCAGATGCCTAGATGAGAGTGTGAAACCATAGTAACCACTGGGATGATATGTCTCCACTAGAGTCCAGCAACCCTACCACAGTAGGCCCCGAGAACTGCAACAAATCTGAAGCAGAAGATAAAGACCTTAAAATAGCATTTACAAATGTGATAGAAAGATAAAATGTAAGGAAATATTCATTTCTTAAAGAAGAAATAAATACATCCCTTTAAAAAAATCTGCGAAAACACAAGCAGACAGTGGAAGAAAATGAATAAAACCATTAAAGACCTGAGAGTAGAAATAGATCAATAAAGAAAACCAAAACTGAGGGAAATCTGGAAATGAAAAGATTTAGAAACTCAAATAGGAAACTCAGAGGCAAGACTTGCCAACAGAAATCACAAAATGGGAGAGAGACTTTCAGGCATTGAAGACATGATAGAAGAAATGGATATCACAGACAAAGAAACTGTTAATTCTAAAAATAAAAATCATGAAACAAAACAGCCAGGAAATCTGGAACATCATGGAAAGTCCAAATCTAGGAATAATAGAAATGGAAGAAGGAAAAGAAACTCAGGTCAAAGTCATAGAAAATGTTTTCAGCAAAATCTTAGAAGACAATTTTTCTAAGCTACAAAAGGAGATGTCTTAAAACCACACTCCTACAGACACCATTTTTTTTTTTTTTTAAAGCCAGAAACACACACTGGAAAAAAAAAGTCAGCATCTTCAACAAATGATGCTGGTCAAACTGGATGGTTGAATGTAGAAAAATGAAAATAGGTCCATACTTATCACCTGCCATAAAACTCAACTCAAGATGGATCAAGGACCTCCACATAAAACCAAGTGAATAAGAAAAGAAATCCCAGGCTAGAGTATGGTGATATTTTATTTGTGCTGAAATGAGATTTTATTTGTACATTAATAAATAAAGTTTGCCTGGAGATCAGAGGTCATAGCAAGCCATAAGCAGAGTCAGGTGGTGGTGGCACATGCCCTTAATCCAATCACATGGCAGGCAGAGTCTCTGTGTGGTCAAGGACACAGCCAAGCATGGTGACACGAACCTTTAATCCTAGTACCAACCATAGAGACCTGGAGGTCTGTATAGACAGGCAGTGATGAGGAAGTCATGTGGTTGTGTTTAGAGCCAATGAGAAGGCAGAACAGAAGGGCAATAAAAAGACAAGTCAGACAGAAGAAACTCTCTCTCAGGGGTAGCTACGGCTGGTGGTAAGCTCAAGCTAGGTGGCTCTTGCTCTGATCTCTGGCTTTAACTCTGTATTTGGCTCTGTGTTTCTTATTTAATAAGACTGTTTAGAAATTTGTCTACACTAGAGAGATGGCTCAGCTTTTAAGAGCAGGGGCTGCTCAGATGACTAGGGTAACTCCAGTCCCAGGTTCTCTGACACCCTCACCCAGATATACACACAGGAGAAACACCATTGAACATAAAATAAAAATAAATAAATCTTTAAAAAAAAAAAGAAATCTCTGTATCCATAAGCCAAAATAAACCATTTTTGAAAAATGTTGATTTTCTCAGTTGCTTTGTGATAGCAATGAAAGGCAGACAGGAAAAGGTTGGTATACAGAAGGTTGGTCCTGAGACCACACCTGACAACTGGCACATGCTGGTGTGGCCTCAGAAGACTAAAATATTAGTATAAATTGGGACAGTTTTAAAAGTCAGGATAATGAGGTTTCAGATAGAAATGGGCACTTTGTTGGGAACTGGACTAGAAGTTATTCATGTTAAATCCTGGCAAATAACTTGTTTGTACTTTGTGTTTGGAGACATGAAAGACTCACTTTAAAGGAGATGGGCTAATTAATCTGGTGGAGAAATTTTAAGTCAGCATGCATATAGATTTCAGGGGATCCCATGGTGTTATAATAATCAGTGGAGAAAACAAAAGTCAAAATAGTTGAAAACATTGTGGTTTGGACAGAAAAGGGTTTGAAGTTATGGCATGTTTGCTTATGAGATTCCACTATAAAAAGATGCCAAGGACCTTGTGTGGGGAGGATAGGGAAGACAGCTTGAGAGAACTCCATGGATCATCAACATCCCAGGATTTCAGGTTTCAACTTTTATTAGAAGATAACCTTACCTCATACTATCACAAGGACCACCTTGTAAATTTCCTCTCTAGAACAGTTTCCATGTTGTCTGTCTAGGCACTCAGTAAGCAGTACTCCCACAGGTTAATCAGCATAGATATGTATGACTCCAGTCAATTTGAGAATGATATTTCCCATGTGGCTTTTATTTAGAAGATAAGATTTGGGGGGTAATAAGGCTTCCCACAAAAGTTCAAAAGCAGTCCTGAAAGGTTCAAGGAGTGTGTGATGTGATAAGAGTCCCGGGAAGTAGCATCCGAAAGAGAGATGCATGAGTATGTGAGAGAAAACTCAAGTTTCGGGTGTATACTGGTTAGTTTTGTTGTGGACTTGACACACCTGGGAAATGGGAATGCTATCTGTAGGTGATGCCATCCCTGGGAAATTAAGCCTGAGCTGTATAAGACAGGTTACTCAACTCCTAGGAGCCCGTGAGGAAGCCAGTAAGCATCTCTCTCTCTCACAGTCTCTGCTTCATTCAAGCCTTCAAGCTCCTGCCTTGAGTTTCTGCTTTACCTTCCCCCAGATAGATGGAATGTATCCAGTAATCAAAAAAAAAAAAAGTTGCTTTTGGTTGTGGCATTTTATGACAGCAACGGGAAAGGGAATAATACAAGTAGAGACTGTATGTAGGAAGCCAGAGGTGCCGGCAATGTGGAACACCTAGAGAAACTGGTTATGTCAGCTGTAGATGTCAAGGCCACAGAGGCAGAGCTTCTCAAGTCCTCTGAAGCTCACATCATTCTACTATGTGTCCCAGATGCCTGACATGGAGCTATTGGATTGCTATTTTCTCTGATGATTTTGGATGTGGTTTGCTCTTTAATATTGAGTGTCTATTCTTTTAGCATAGACTAAGAGAGATAGTCACAATTTTCCCAAAACCTTTTGTTTTCTTATCACTGATCATAGTGAGGTTCAAGGATTATATGTTGCTTTAGGGCCCAATATTTTCTTCCCTCTGGGATGCTTCTCACTTATATTATAAAATAAGGGCCTAATTATCTATTTTTCATCACTCTACCCCAAATAGCCAAGACTGGTTTTGTATACCTTACATAATTTAATAAATTATATTAACATTCCATGAGGAAATGCACCAATGAAATAATTTAAGAGAAAATGATATATTAAACATATTTACTGCAGGTATGACATGGCTTCAGAATTTTTCTTCTGAATTAGATCATCCTTAACTTTGTTGATGAGGAGAATGTCCCTTGAAGGTCAGAACTGCAGTTTTGGCAGACAACTTTATCCTACACAATTGGTGAAGATAGAGAAGCGAAACTATATCTTTGATATCTTATAGCTGGACAGTGGTGACACACAGTTTTAATCCCAGCAGAGGCAGGGGCCAGCAGATCTCTAAATGTGAGGCCAGCTTGGACTACAGAGTGAGTTCCAGGACAGCCAGGGATAGAAAGAGAAACCATGCATCAAAAGCAAACAAACGAAAAGATATTCCTTTGTGAAATACACTTTCTAATTTGGTTCTTAGCTCATAACTTATGCTGTGTCCTACCCAGTTATAAACAAACCTGCATATTTATTACAATTAAATCCAGTCAATCAGATAAATAAATTTGACCTTAATAGAATCATCTCAATTATCCCAGATGGATGTTCACAATTGATGAGTGAAATAAATAAATCCTACCTGATGCTGGTGATTTAAAATATGTCTGGAAGAAGGACTAGCTGTGTAAATTCCTTGCCTGTGATGTAGGGGAGCTAACAGTCCATAGATCATACACACCTTTCTAAGAAGTATGATGAAAGCAATCAATGCAAGTGTTATTTTTCAAATTAGCTTCTGGTAATTTGGCTCCCATCCTTTGTCCTAAGGGTTTTTGATATTTGTATCACAGGTTGAAATGAAGTCTGACTATATCCTTCTGTTTACATACCATGTTGCCCTTCATGAAGAGTCAAAATAAAAATTGGAGCCGTCATCTCAGTGGAAGCATCAAGGTGATGCATCCCGCTTAGACTTGATTACAATAGAGTGAAGATTATTTTTCTACCTGTGACAATGTCATTATAATCATATGGCTTTCATTTATAGTCAAGTGCGAATGTTTCTCTGATGACTTGGAGCATTGAATCCTGGGGATAACAAAATGCTGTCTGTGAGGCACATATAAATTCTAAGCAGAGAGAAATTTAAATCACCAGTTATGTTATTTGTTTTTATCTAGTAAAAAGTAGCAGGAATCAGGAAAAGAAAATAAGTGGAGTATTCTTAGCAATTTAAGCAAAGAAGTCAACAGGTAGAAAGCTAAACACTGTTTTATACACTCCAGTAATTGACATAGCATGGGGCACAGTGCAAGGGCAACCAGTAATGACGGCTCAGGGAATGCTGAGTGTCTTGCCATAGGAGCCAAGCAGCTCACCTCATTCACTATCTCCTTGCCAATAGCATCTGAAACTTTGAAAAGATTTCCAGTATGGCAGTATTCTCATCATCATTACTCCTTAGCAAACTGATTAATGACATGAACCCGTCCCATGCGTGCTGTGGGATGGTCTGTATGTTAAATGTGTTGCTCTGATTGGTCAATAAATAAAACACTGATTGGCCAGTAGCCAGGCAGGAAGTATAGGCGGGATTAACAGAGAGGAGAATTGAGAGAACAGGAAGGCAGACGGAGAAACTGCCAGCCGCCTCCATAACAAGCAGCGTGTGAAGCTGCAGGTAAGCCATGAGCCACATGGCAAGGTATAGATTTATAGAAATGGATTAATTTAAGATGTAAGAACTAGATAGCTAGAAGCCTGAGCCATTCAGCCAAACAGTTTAAATAATATAAGCGTCTGTATGTTTATTTTATAAGTGGGCTAAGGGACTGCCAGGGCTTGGTAGGAACCAGAGAGAAAACTCTCCAGCTACACATGCAACTAAAGAATTTGCATTTTATTTTTTTCAATTGTTCTCCCAGATTATTTTGCTTAATAAAGAATTTGCTTAATGCTTAGTTGGTTGTACCATTGAAGAGGTGTAGATTTTTACAGCCGTGTTTTGGGGAGTTTAATTTCTAGATACATAACAAAATGCACTATTCATAACTGCAAAAAAATGAAAGTCTATAACAATTTCAGATTGAGGCTGCAGAAATAGTTGCACTGGAGAATTCAATTTGGAAATAATACAGTTTACACACTGTTGGATATAAACTGTCCTCTGAAAGCTCATACTTAGAGTCCTGGTTGCTACCTGATGGGCACTGGGGAAGTAATTGGATCATGAAGGCTCTACTTAATTAATGGGTTAATTCATTGATGGATTTATAATCCATTAGTGTTATCTGAAGTTATTGAATTGTTAGCAGGTTGAGCATATTTGGAGGAAATAGGTCACTTGCTACATGCCCTGGAAAATTAGACCTTGCCCCCAGACATTTTTTCCACCTCTCTCTGTCTCTCTCTCTGTCTCTCTGTCTCTCTGTCTCTCTGTCTCTCTGTCTCTCTGTCTCTGTCTCTCTCTCTCTCTCTCTCTCTCTGTGTGTGTGTGTGTGTGTGAGTGTGTGTGTCCTTAACTTGATGAAGTAAGCAGCTTGACTTTTCTACAATTTCTGCATCACCATATGTCAGAGCAAATATGGGCTTTAGCCTCTAAAACTAAGCCAATGGCAATGATGAAGCTAAGTAGCACAATGCCCACACATATTTTCTATACTGATGAAACCCAATTCATAGTTTAATAATAATAGTTATCAAACTTCATGATTATGCATTGTCTTATCCAAAATATAAACTTTATATTTAAATAAATAATTTGCCAGTGCTTATTAGCAGACTTTGTATTGTGTTATTCCCTTTGTGCAGGTTTGATAAGACAATCCTTGAATTTATTTACCATATCATCACTTTTTGAGGTATAAAATTAACACCCAATATCAAAAGAGATTGATAAACCAATATTTTTGTTTGTATGTGTGTACATTCTGTGTTTGCCATATGTGGAGCAAGGGAAACACTCCTCTACTGTCAGTGGGAGTGCAAACTTGTACAGCCACTTTGGAAATCAGTATGGCTGTTTCTCAGAAAACTAAGACTCAATCTACCTCAAGACCCAATGATACCACTCTTGGGCATATACCCAAGGGATAGTCAATCATACCACAAGGACACTTGCTCAACTATGTTCATAGCAGCATTATCCCTAATAGCCAGGACCTGGACACAATCTAGATGCCCCTCAACTGAAGAATGGATAAAGGAAATGTGGTACACATACACACTGGAGTATTACTCAGCAGTAAAAACAATGACCTCATAATTTCCTTTAGGTACATTATGAGATGAAATAATTCAGTCTTTTACAATTTAAACATTTCTCCTAATTATTTGAGTTTATTTAACCAACTGACCCTAATATTGGTATTTTTTAAGGTTTACTTACAACACTAATTATTATATAACCCATTGTTTACATATACTTTTGAAAAAAAAAAAAGAAAAACTCACCTGCCTCTTTCTGCTACACTCAGTATTTTTTTCATTGAAATTCATTTTTTTCTTTCATTTTTCTTTGTTAAGGAATTTTCTACTCACTCCACATACTATCCACAGATCCCCTCTCCTCCCTCCTCCCACTCTCCAGCCCTCTTTCCCAAGCCACCCCGCATCCCCACATCCCCCAAATCGAGGTCTCCCATGGGGAGTCAGCAGAGCCCAGCACACTGAGCCTAGGCAGGTCCACTGGACTAGGCCCTCTGGATACGGAAGACGGTTGTTAGGCTCGAACTGTTTGGCGGGCATCGAGGCAGGGGGATCGGGATCTGTCCCTGGTTTATGGGCAGGCTTCTGGGAATCCGGTGCCTGTGGTGTGACGCCTTACACTCAGTATTCTTACTGTGTGACTTGCATGCTTTGTTTGTGAATAACTATTTTGTCCCCCATCAAGTGAATGGGCAGCAGTTCTTTAATAGAACTATGTTTAAGTCTTTTAATTCTCCGGAAAAAGAAAATCGCTCACCTCTTCCTGGACACTTAGAGAATAAGACACGTTTATTTACTGGGGGTGGAGGGTACTAGTCTAGTGGCTGGATGCCTTCAGATACAGCAACATGCCTCTCTCATGGAGTCTGCCTTCTGTGATGTAGGGATAGGTGTTTCATGTAGCTTGACAAAGGAAAAGGAAAGACTGCAACCTGGGTAGCCAAAGCATTTAAAATGGAAAGGTTGATTACGTTACAAGGATGAGTAGGCTTGGAGGCCATTGGGGATAGTCCCTTCCCTTAGGAACATCATCTTCTGTTTCCCTGGCAACTTCAGTTTAAAAAAAAAATGCTACTGTAGTATAGTCCAACTGTACTGCAGGCTCTGCAAAAGGATTTGTATATGTGCAGGTGTTAAAACGCTAAATAAATAATCTAGTTAATGACTTTGCTTCTTTCTAATATTTTCACCCCCACTTCTTTTATATAAATGTACTATAAAATGGTTTAAATATGTGGTCAAATTTTTATAGCAACCCATAAAGCTGCAATAAAATGTTCCATGTGATTCTGTAGTGAGAATCCTTGGAAATACTGATATGATCCTATCTAGTTTTTTCTCATTTTACTAAGTCTAGAGGATTGTAATACACTTTCAAATAAATTGCAAGAATAAAATATTTTATATTTATCTCTCGCTTTAAATTTTTTTGTATATAGTTGTTTCTTTAGTAGACTATTTTTAAAATTAGGCACATTAATTAACACTTTTATTTTTCAAATCCCATTCTAATCTTCATGATTATATATCTAGCATTGCTCTGTAGCCCTTGTTCATCTTTTTTATGACCTTTCTCTTAATTAATCATTTGAGTCATAAATTTTAGTAGAAAAATAGCACTGAATATCACATGTGAAGTATATTTGCTTAGCATCATCAGAAAGTATTTGAGGGAAAATTTTACATTTATAGATTATTAACCAGTTTATCTTCCCTCAGGAGTTTCAACAAAGAGACAAAGTTATTTCTGTATAAGTCAAGTGTATGACTATCAACCCAAGAATAAAATTTCCATTTAACAAATAAATACAACAGGAAAAAACAAAGTTAGGGGTAAGAAAGAGCATGTATTTCTAGCTTTGCACCTATTAACATTCCTATCCTTTCCTTATTCCCTGCAGCTTATAAAATTTATATTATCTTGGTTAATCACTTTCATGCAGTTTATAAACAAACATTGGAGCAGGGAATAAAGATAAGAGAAAATAAACAAATGCAGTTTAGTCACTATTCAAGCTCCTTCCTGGAGCTCAAGGAGTTCGTGTCGTGAATTTTCATGAAAATAAAGCTGATTGGGTGCAAATCCTCTAGTGCTGGGTTAGCTGCTGAAAATCACTTCAGTCTCCTAGGAAAGCTAGGTTTGCTTTTCAAAGGAGAAAACACACACACACACACACACACACACACACACACACACACACACACACACACACACATACAGAGAGAGCTAATAACTTCTCAAGTATAGAGAAGACTTTGGAATGCGAATACAAGAAGTTGGGGGTTGGGAAACAACCAAAGAAAAGAAGGCACAAACTTAATAGATGACTTCTTTGTGAAATCAGTTTGTTCAAAAAAAAAAAATCAGTGGAGGTCACCAAAACTATAGAATGAATTTTGATGGTGTGTTTGTTCAATTTTGGTAACTCTAGTCCTTAAAGCTAGACTGTTCATCCAAGTTCTACCAAAAATACATCTCAAGGCCATGCATAGTTAGCAGAAGAATATATAAATATATATAATATATAAATGCATAATTATATATGTATGATTATATAACATAAATATATATATAATGTCATTTTAATCTGGTGTCATAATTTGAGACAAATTATTACTGCCCATCTGCATACTGAATGTATCACTCCCCAGATTCCTGTTTTATCCAATGACTACAAATATTCAGGTATATTTGAAGGTTTTTTTCTTTTAACTTAATATATGAAATCAGACAAAACTATTTTGATTGGTACATGAGTCTTTAAATGGATAGACATCAATATTAGTAAAAATATGTGTTCATATTATTATTATAACTTTAAAAGTATCTAATAACCACAAAATCCACTTTCTTATATGACCCAAGTAATCTCCACAAATTATAATGTAAGTATGTCAGCATTACAAGAACTTTTAGATAAGTCCTATAAAAACTCTTTGCAAACTGTAATATACACTCTAAAGACAAGGGCCTGTGAGGACATCTCTGTGCTAAGTTTCAAAATGGCAGTGGTAAATCTACCCTGAGCCTGAGAATCAATACCATGCAGCTTTTTCCCCCTTTATATTTATTTTTATTTATGTGTGTGTTTATGTGTCCGTCATATGTGTACAGATGCCTGCAAAGGCCAGAAAAGGGTATGGTATTCCCTGCAGGTAGAATGAACTCTGGTCCCCTGAAAAGGCTGTCTTTACTAAGCATTCAGGCCCACTAGGCAGCTTGTGTTGACCTACTTTGTGTTTATATATTTTCTAAAGCGCTTCACTATATTCATATATCTGAGGACTTATTGTTTTGCTTTGTTTTAAAATATTTTTATCCTAAGACTATGACTTCAAGGTAAAGTAATACATAAACTTTTCAAATACTAAATTAAGTATTTGAAAGTACATGGCATTTTTGTTTTTTTATATAGGTGTACTGATATTTGGTTTTACTATTAGAGAGACAGAAAGTCAAATGGATGGGCATGTCATTGCTTCCCTCAATACATCCTGAAGTAGATTTCTTCATCATACTTCATTCCATTTCCTTCATTAGAAAAGGAAGACGGCCAATAAAAGTCAATTTACCAGCATACAATTGACTTGAGAAAGTATATATCATCCCACTAAAATAAAAAAAGAAAAAGAAGAGAGAAAACTGAATGTTTCAAAGTAGGCATAGAAAAAAACAAGCAAATTCAAGGTGAGGATCTTTACATGTTTAGCTCTTCTTACTGTGGCAAGATGGTGTAAACACCCTTGCAATAGATCACTAAACACAGAAAATACTATTGCAAGTCTCTGGGTTGGAAGGAAGGTCATGACCTGGGGACTAGAGAATTCAGGTATTTGAACATACACAAACATCCTGAGCAAAACACTATGCTTATATTTAAAGACATGACCTTCCAGGAAATGCAAATAGAAACATCAATACACAGAGGATAAAAACTGATTTAAAGATATAGAAAAGGTAAAAAAAATACTAATCCAAATAAAAAGGAGCTAAAGTATATATTGTATTTTTACTTTCAAATTATTTCTCCCTACATCTCACATGATATATTTTTTTAAGTTGCAATGGTTTTCTAGTTGTCATTAACTCAAACTAAATACAAGAATTCTGTTTGCTGGGAATGTGTATCTATAGAAGAACATAATGTACTAAGTCCTAAGTCTGATTCCCCAGATCACAAAACAACAATGATAAATGATGTTAATAATCCTATATAGAGGTACATTGTTATTTAGAATTAACTATATCTTAAGGCTGAAGTTTTTTTATGTACCAGTGGAGAGAAAAAGTATTGTTAAAAAGATTTTGTTGTAAATTTTTTCTCATGTATAATATAAGACTTTAAGGCTAACTGTGTAACTGCCCCAGAAATATCTTGATAATTGTAAATATAAATTCAGATCTACTATTAAGGAAAGTAATATGCCAATTACACATGTGTTGAGAACCTGAAGGTCCTGTGTCCAGAGATCTCCAGGGAAAAACAGGAATGTTAAGCACACAGGATTGTCTTGTCAAAGGAATGGGCATAAAACCTGTTCTTCCATCCAGAAAGCTGGGAATTGGAAGTGATTAATAGCCTAGTGATCTGTGTTATCTGTTGGGCCAGGCCATATAATGCTCTTACAACCAGGACCAGAGGTGGCTATTAATCTAATGACCTTAACAGACAGAGACTCCCATGACTCTTACAACCTGGACCAGAAGTAGCTAATTGCCCAAATGACCCTTAAATTACCTGTGTAGCCAGGAGCTACCTTGAGCTCCCACAGCCAGCACCAGAAGTAGCTAATAGCCCAAATGAATGACCTATATGGTATCTGTATGACCAAGACCAGGCCAGATTTTTCCTTAGGCCCTTAAACTAATACAGTGAGCCTATATATGGAATCCTTATTCTTGGAAGAAATGACATGTACCTTTGAGTTAAGTTTCAGTACAATTATACTTCCTTGTGATCCTGGGATTGTATTGTATCTGGAATTTTTTTATGTCCACAATTTTTCCAATTTTTTTTTCAAAGTTATTCTATGTTTAAATAGGCTGAGAATTAATCACCTAGCGTCAGATGCTCCAGAAGGTTTGATCCAGGTTGACAATGTCAATCTGAACCAAGTTTTATTCTTACCTCTTGATGGTTTCTTCTCTGCCTGCCACCTGTGAAAAGTCCCTGACCCAGGGTTCACCCTAAATCCTCAGTTATCATCCCATCATCTGCCTTACTTCACCTAAAGCTAGCAGAAAGCAATCCATGTTAAATAAAATATGATACAGGCATTCATTCACTTTTTTCCAATCAAAAGAGAATTAACTGTCAACAGAGACGCACACTTACAAGTGTGAAACCATTTGTTCATGTTATATTTTAATTTGTAAAGACAAAAATGACAAGCAATTTATTTACATAAAACTGTACAAAAGCAAATTAAATTATGTAAAGTATTTCATAAATAGTTGGACGAGTGTTTAATACATTTCGCCATGTTTAGCAAAGTCGCGTGCATAGTGACATAATCAATGATGATTAATTGTTCTCTGCTTCACTATCAACATCCAAGTAGCAGAACAATAGTCAATGATTAACATTACAAACAGATCGTACCACACGGAATGCAAGTGCTTTAAAATGTAGGAAAAGTTGTCTGAAAGTAAACCCTAGGTAGCTGAACTAATGATGCTGCATCCAGATGTCACACACACCACGCCTGGGTCACAACTAACAAGTTTTACCATACTCCTGATGAACTTTTCTCCTTTTATTTATTATTTTAAGGATACAGCTATTTAAATTTACTACCAACATAACCTATTGTTTGAAATGTCATAGGTCTTAAGATTTCTCACAACTGTTTTAAGATGGCTATTTGATTCCTGGCAGTTTCTTTTTGGCCTGTGAGTTTTCTTTTGTATTTTCCTCTAACCCAGCCTCCCAGGGTAGCCTTTCAGGCAGACATCCTCTGTACCACCTTAGTTCTTCCTCTCATAAAAATAATGCCTCCTTTGTTTTCAAAACTTAGGCAACAGGCCAGTCAAAAAATCAGACAACAATGGTATCCGGAGATTCAGACAGAGCAGTCGATTTTAGACAGATGCTGTAGACATTTAAATACACATACGTTTTTATAGTTACTCAATCTGCAAATGTGTCCTAATGTATAATCATGCAGAAGTCCACTTGAGTCTTGCGTACAGAAAACAAAGAGAGTTTATATACTGTACAACCAAAAATGAAATAACACCTAAAAAAAAATGAAAAAATAAAAGTTTTAAATCAATATTCTATCTTGCAAAATGGACTGATTTCACCCCTGATAATACTTCCCTGTGTGATTCTATAACCAATGATTTCACTGTCCAGTGAGATTTAAGCAGCCCCATATTAACTCCTGAATCCTATCTTATGAATGAACAATATTTAAGACTGGTCTATTATCTGAGTTTGTCAGAAGGCAAATTTTTAATATATTATTTATTCTCAGAAAATAAACATGGATAAATATACAGGATCAAAAAAGTTGGGAATAGCCCATTTCCCCTCATTATCCAAACCCAACAACCATTTGTTTGTTTGTTTGTTTGTTTTACCATAACAAGAGGTATAAAAGGCACAGTTGCTTATTTTGCATTCACTCATTTATTTATTTTTTTGTTTTTATTGTTTTTTTTCAAAAGCACTCTATATATGGAGTGGCACCAGATTTAACCTATTCAAAATAAAAGTCATACAAACACAAAATATATTTCTGTGTCATGCCAGCTCATTATATAATAAACATGTTATGATAACTAATTCTACTAGAATTACTTCAAATACTTACAGTACACTGAATTTTATTCTTTCACATCCATTTTAGTTCTAAAGAGAGGTTCACACGTTAAATGACAATGACATGGCTGCCTGGCATGTGGTGCAAACATCATTGTGGAATGTGGATTGAATAAATCTGTAGGTCCAGTGTGACCTGTATTAGCTTTATAGACAACCAAAGGATTTTAAGAGTGAAATGAGCTATCTAGTGGCTTCAAGAGTCCCATGAAAGAAAGAAAATATGCATATAAAAAGTGTTGAACATCAGTGTTATGCAATTATTTCCTTTGTAGCGTGCAAGAAAAATATGTATACATTTTCATAAGTATCTTTAGAAGTATTTTGTCTTAATAGGTACTTACAGATTATACAAGGCAGAACTGCTTGAATGCAGTTTTCTAACAAAGTTCTAAAATTTCATCTTTCCATAGTGTAAATAATAACCAAACATAAGCATGTTCAATTATTGATATTTTAGTCCAATGTTTTTTATCTCAGTTACATCTTGTTTCATTCTACCTATTATACATAAACTAACATCAAAATGAAAATTCCACTTAAGAAAGAGCATAAGGAAATGATCCCAAAAGACCCACCAGAGAAATATCCCTCGATGATAAGTATTTTGATGTCCTACTGCGAATTATTAACCTATAGTCTAGGTTTCTTCACCTTATAGTCTAAGAAATTCTGCAAAGCATGAAACTACCCAAAGTTATAATATCTCTACAGTTTTGTAGAAAGCCATCAAGGCTACGCCTTTACCAAGTTACCGACATTCGACGATGAGAACATTTGCGCTCTTTACCTGTCATCCCCTATTCTGTCCATGGATTGTCACTTTCTTCTGAATGTCCCAGCTCAAATTTCACTTTGTAAAAATCATCTTGCATAGAGCAAAGAGTTCAAAATCTGCATATTCTGTATGCCTTGAAAAATCTATATATTTTCCAACTTTGTGATGCATATATTGTGAGAACTGTTATTGTCCAGAACCCATTCTTTCAAGTTCAGAAATTGTTTAAGACACATATCAAATAATATTCAAATAAAAATCAATTAAGGTGTTACATTGTTTAAATGTTGTCTCAAAATATTTCTGTATTACACAGAATTTAAAATTAATTAACTTGTGTTCTGACCAAGTGAAAATTGTGATTATAATTAGAAATGATAATAGGATCATCAAGCAAAGCTGGGATCCTGAAATGACAGTAGGACACCTCATAAAATCAAATTCCAGTGTGTCTTTTCATATCTCACTATGCATCAATATGACTTTAAAAGGTAGAATCTTCCCTGACAGTATTACATGAGACTAGACTTAGGCTTTGATCAGTTGCCTCTCATACTAAACTTGTGTCTCATTAGTTCTTTCATTTTCTGAGCATTCAACTAAAATTCATTTTCAAAGAAGACTGTTTTCTGGGAAAAGAGTTAATACAAAACAGGCTAGCATCTGAGTGTGTCTGTGTCTGCTCAGATCCCATTGCTTCTGCTGTCTAGTGAATTTCTATGTCAAGATCAAATCAATTTCATTATTTCCCTGATCTGCCATGTGATCTTTGGCCTCATAATGACATAATAGTTCAAGTTCATTCATTAGTGATTTTATTCCAAAACATATTATACAATTCACGTAATTGATTTGTCAAGATTGAGTGAGTATATTCTGTGAATGTATGGAAAAGAGGTTGATGCTTTTGACCTGAAAATAACATATGGCAGCTTGGGACTGCATTCTCCCACTGTGTTTTACTTTGCTTTTAATTTTTGTTCAAATATTAAAGCTGTTGTCTTCCTAAACTACTTTTTTCAAAGGGTCCCCTATGTAAGGACTGTATGATTAAAGGGATTGTTATCAATTCCAAAGGGCTGACTTGAACAACAAGAAACCATTGATGCCATGTCTGAAGTCTATTTTTACCTGTCTTGCATTTATTAACTAGTCAGATGACACTCAAATAAATCAAAGTGACCAAAATCATGCTTCAGACTGGGGATAATGAGGGTGTGCCGTGTTCTGCTAATCAGACTTGTTACCATGAAAAGAACTTGCAACCATCCTTTTTTTGTTATTGGATTTTGAGGGGAGGGGTGGGAAAAAGAGAGCGGGTGTTGGGGATCAGTGAAGGGTGTAGACATGCAAGTGACAAGAATGGATTCTAACTTTGTACACTGTCATCAGGCAAACAATATCACTAAAGGCCTGATTGGGAGGCGGAAGTGGCAGGAAAGCTTTGTCTCTTTGGTAGCCCCCTCTTTGTGATTAAATGGTTTTACTCTGTAATGGTTTTTTGCCCCTAACTCTCCTCATACATGAAAAGAACTTTGCTGTTGCTCCTTGACAGCCTACAGGTAAACTTCTCTTCTAGTGAGAGTGTTGACAGGAGATGGCTTATATTCCCCTGTTTTTGTTAAAGGAATATCCTCAGGGTTGGCTTCCTCATTTTTGCTGAAGCTAGCTGCACTGAAGGTCTCATAGGATGAGGTCAACTTTTTGTTCAGGAGGTTTCTGTTGCGGTCACCCATGATGGCAGCTTCGCCATTGGCCAGCTTTTCCTGGCTTCCTCGTTCATCGACAGGCATGAAAGTGGAGAGTTTGGGCTGGCTCTTCTTCCTCTCAGGGGAAGTGCGGACTGGCATCCAGCAGGAGTCTGAGTGGCCATACTCATCACATTCACGGGTGCACTTGCCAGTCAGAGCTACATCTGGAAGAGGCCTTGAATCTGAAATTCAAGAAGAAGAAACCATCAGTGTTAGACATGCATCCACAGACTTTCCTGATGCATATGAGCCTGCTACTCATCACTCCACAAAACAATATTTATTTCATGTATAGTAAAGATAAGGTTTTGCAAAAATACATACCACAGAAGAGAGAAATGGAGAAATGATAATTTATGTATGTAAAATAGCCAGTTACATATTCATTTGGTATATAGCAGAGCCATACACATATTCTCAAGTGCTAAGTGAATATATATTTCAATGGTTGTTAATTTTTGACATAAACAAGAAAAATTATTAAGTCCAAAAGATAATTTTCTGTATCTATACGTTATACCATAAATAGTGTGCTATTGGCAATTGGGTTCACTTATGCATTATTCATAGAATACGCAAATAGGCAGAACCTTATACTTAAAATACATTCTAAGACACAAGGGTGACTGAGAAGTAGAATCTAAACTGACAGCACATTAAAAGGTCTAAAGTACCAAAGGAAAGTACAAGCGGGTTAAAGGTCTGAGCACATTAGCAATAGCACCTCGTCCCACCCCTACCCCCTCCATGCTCTACCACCATGACAGATGACCCAGTGTGTGTGGGAAGGCAGTTCCTGTGTGTGATATGGAAGTACATTCACAAATGTACTTGTTGGATGGAAATCTGAAATATAATGTATTGAGTAAGTGTGGTGTTCAGGTCTGAAATGATTGATGGAAGAGTATATGTTTCTAATTAATGTTGTTTATCAAAGGAATGGGAAATGTATTCCATTTCCAAAGACCTAAGTCATTTCTATAGAGTTCTTAGAGACTGAGATTAAATATTACAGTCAGGAATTATTGGTATGCATGGATAAAATCATGATATGTGATTATATACTTTCTTAGAATAAAAAATCTACTTACTGGCTTTTACTAATTTTTAGAGAGATAAAGAGACAGAAACTTGATCTACCACAAGAGATTCTAAAACAATAACCTTTAGGGTTTCATTTCATGTATTTCATAATTTAATTTATCACTCATAAAAAGCACAATATGCTATCACCCCATTGAATATCATATGGGTATTGAATTATTATAACTTGGGACTTAAAAATAAACCAATTCTAACTCCAATGTGTATACACAAAAATAGTGAGCTAAATATCCATAATCCAAAGTGGTTTAGGTTTAAAATGAGAGAGATGGTTATATGATTCCCAATAATTTTTAAGTTTTATTTTGCTAAATGTCATAAAGATTCAATCATTTGTTTACATGTTTTCCTTTATTTTACTGACAGATTACTGACAGATGTAATTATCCATTGAATGTATTCACACTACTAGTTGACTTCTGGATGAACAAATTCTTTAAGAGCCAATGAAATAAAAGTAGGTGGGTTAGAGAGATTGCTTAGCAGTTAAGAGAACTGGCTACCCTTTAGAGGTCTTAGATTCTGTTTCTAGCATCCACACACTGGCTCACAAATTCCCAGGGATCTGATGCCCTATTCTGGTCTCCATGGATTAATGAAAACAAATATACATGCAGACACACTACACCACACACACACACACACACACACACACACACACACACACACACACACACACTTTCATTGCTTTTTTTAATGCTAAGTCCCTTTACTGCATCATCTCTTGAAAAAAAAAGCAAAGTAAAACAAAACAAAAGCTAATGTTTTCTTTTTAATAAGATTTTTGTAATTCATTTGATTTAAATAGGGAAATATGAAATCTATTAGGATATATCCCACCTTGATTGACATATATTCCTTGAATAGAAAAATAATTTGAAAATGTGTAGTGTACAATCAGTTCCATTTTTCACTCTAAACATTTATTTTTCTAGCATCTTTAAGAAATTTGAAGCACCTTTTCTGCTTACAGTATTTATCCAGCACACATAAAACAATTGGAACTTAGTCACCGAAATAGGAAATATCTTCATGAAGGTGGTGGTCATTCTCCACAGAAAATGATCCAGAATTGATTTCCATCGTTTCATCCTGCTACTTTACTTACATAATGGTCTCTGTGACAATCTGCTTTGTAGACATCTTTATTTCTGGTTTGAAACTGATTGCTCTTGTTTTTCTTTTGTTTGGAATGCATTTAGAATCATATTGGAAAGGTATGCTGATGATCCAACAGCTCTTCTTACCACTGTTTCCTAAATTGTGTTTAAGAACTACACATAGGCCATAAGGATTTTATTTATTTAACTTTGATTCATTTTCTAATCATCTACTCATGAAGTATTCAATATTTCCCTCTGTCCTTACTTCACAATCTAGATTATTTCCTAGTAAAAATGTTTTCCTCCTACTGCATTGAATGACAGGCATTGTGCCTTTTTTCTTTTTTTTTGCCACAGTCTATTTGCAAGCTGCCACATCTCTATCCAAAAAGGACGACTTTTAATAAGGACCTCCTGTCATTTCCAAAGTCAAGCACATGATTGGGGACCACAGTGGAAGTTGACAAGCCTAATTGGCTGAGACATGTTGCAGTGTTTGTCATCAAATTTAGAAAATAATCAAGAACGACTATAAGGGAGTCATCAGGAGCAATCAGAACTTTCCATCCTGATGACTGAAATAAATCTTCAAAAGCAATGCCAATGATTAACCCAGGCAATTTGTATTGTGATGCAATTTATTAAGGGAATCAATGAGTAGGGCAGTAGTTCTCTGTGACTGTATGTTTTTCTTATTTCAATTATATAGGCATATGTTTTTAAATCTTGAACACTGAAGATCATTGAGATGATTTTTTTTTCTTCCATAAAAGGCTGTTAAAATATCCTTTGTAGGATTATGAAGGCCAATTTTCTATAACCACTACCTCCTTTTAGTCTTTAAAAAATGTATTTTGCCGGGCGGTGGTGGCGCACGCCTTTAATCCCAGCACTCGGGAGGCAGAGCCAGGTGGATCTCTGTGAGTTCGAGGCCAGCCTGGACTACCAAGTGAGTTCCAGGAAAGGCGCAAAGCTACACAGAGAAACCCTGTCTCGAAAAACCAAAAAAAAAAAAAATGTATTTTATTTTGTTTTATTTTGAGACAGGATTTCTATGTGTGTCCCTAGTTGTCCTGGAACTCAATCTGTAGACCAAGCTGACCTCAAACTCAGAGATCTTCCTGTCTCTGCCTCTTGACTGCTGGGATTAAAGGCAAGCGTCACCACTGCCCAGCAAAAACATAGATTTTTTTTTAACATCTAAGAAAGTTATCTTATCTTTAGTGCAGTGTTATTTCCATTATTTTGAACAATGTAAAAATGTAGAACAGCTAACATAAATCTTGTTATCATGAAGTACATTAATAGAAAGATAAAATGTTCCATTTGGAAATATAATATTCTCTAAAAGTGACATCAATGATAAACCAACTGTTCAGAGGTCTTGGAATTTCATATTTTCCCAACTCTTTTTTTCTGTATATATATTTATTTAGTGTGTATGTGTGCAAGTTTATGTGTACACATATGTGCACAAGCTATGAAATGAATGCGCACATCAAAGGATGACACCCAGGAGTAGGTTCTCTCCTCCCATGATGTGTATCTACGGAATCAAACTGAGAGCTTCAGCTTTGGTGGCAAGTGCTGAGCACAAATCCCAACTCTTATCAAATATTAAGAAGAACTGATGTAGAAATGGTATTCAATAGATCCTCTCCTGCTTAACATTACATGTGTAATTCTCTATTTTAAAGGAATTACGAAATGTACTAGAAAGATTGCATTGGTTTGGAGAGCTCAAGTTCTTTCTTAGACATGAAATTAACTACCTGCTCAAAAGCACAGTTACAAGCCATTATAGTAGCAAGGAATCCTGGAGTAGTTTAGAATATGGGAAGTGCCGTCCTATACTCTATCCATTTCCTTATCACTTCAATGGAGTCCAAGGAGGGCAGATGCTGTGAGGGGTCAAATGTATGGAAGAACTGAGGCCAAAGGGTAAGTGTTTTGACTTTCACTTTAGGGCTTCTCCATTTTACCACATGGCTCCTTTTTAAAATATAACAAAGGAGTAATTTTGTAGGTCAATTACTGCTACCCAAACACCTAAGAAAAAGATAGACTCTGAAGAAAGAGAAGTATCTAAATAGCACAGAAAACTGATGCCACAAAGTCATACAATTTACTACCTAGTAAAAAGAATGGCTTAGTTTTCTTAAAAATCTGTAAATCTCCTAAAGTAGGGGAAATTATACATTAATTTAACAAGTCAAGCTCTTTCTCTAAAAGGATTTTTATTTTTACTGGAAAGGGAAGATGTATGAGATCGTAGGCAGAGGCTGCAAGGTGCTGCTTTAATGAACTCAATAAGAATGACAGATTCCAGGGGAGATGCTAATGTGGAAGAGAGAAATTTCATGAGGCCTCATCACTAGACAAAGAACTAGAGGTAACTAATGGTGAGAACAGGAGAAGTGCTCTTCTCCAATGAAGAATCACCAAGTTGTTTACACAATACCAAATATTCAGTCCTAAATTCATATGCATACCAGTAACATTATACAGATTGTGCATACACACATGCACAGATAGATATAGATACAGATGTAAATATAGATATAGACACACACATATATAATATATATATATATATATAATACATATATATGTAACAACAATTAAGAAAATAGAGGATGCATGGGAAGAGCTGGAGGAAGGAAAAGAGGAAATAATTTAGTATTTTAATTAAAAAGCCAACAAAAAAAAAAGACAGGTAGATAATACATAGAGTCTTTAGAAACAGCAAGGAAAGCTCAGATTTACAGAGACACTTAGTATCTCCACAAGCCTGCCTATAGCATTTGAGGCATTATTATTCTAGGAGAGCACAAAGGACTCCTTCGGATATTGAAAATGGCTTTGCAGGAGGAAGGGCTGGTGTATGTATGTGGTGAAGCTTCTTGCCAGAATCCTGGCAACTGCATTCCAGGTCCTACACTGGGACTGACAAAACACTGCTCTTACCATTCACTGGAGAAAAAGCATGCATGTGTTGTACTGAGCTTTGAAATATTTCTAGTGAGGCTTTATTTAAACTATATGCACCATTTATTCATTTTTACTTATAACTTACTTAATTTGTACACTCCATGAGATAAATGGATTGTTCTTCAGTGTTTTGCATTTCAAATATTCATGACAATCCTCCACTTTGATCTTTCAAATCAAGTATCTGTATATTTTTTACAAAATTTTGTGAATGGGAAATGTATTTTCTTCTTTCTACAGAAAATTAGTTTTGACACCTTTTCCTTTTTTTCTATTTTAAAAATAATTTGTTCTTGAGTTCCAGATATTAAAAATGATGTTTTCTTCTAGAAGTATCTTTAAATTTTACTGAAAGTTTGGCTTATGTTATACTCAATTATTTAAACAAGTGAGGCCAGCAAAGTGGCTTAGCAGGTAAAGCCATGTACTACAAAGCTTGACAACCTTAGTTCATCTTCAAGACCCACATGAGAATTAACTCCTGCAAGTTCTCCTCTGAAGATTTGTGTTTTACTCACAATGGTTTTTCAAAAAAAAAAAAAATGTACGAACAGTTAAATGGAGTTATCTTTGCCACACAAACTGAACAGCCTCAAAGTCTGTCACTGCCTTTAAACCTGCCCCTAAGCTACTGGGTTGCTAGAAGGGTGGCTGCTGATGTTATTCTGGAAAGCATCCTGGACATCATCACCAGCTTAAAACATTTGTCAAATTAGCAACAAACAAACCCAAGACTCAGAGCTTAAAATTATGGCTGAAACAATGAAAACAGGACAAATACCTAAAACACAATGCACCCCTTTGATATCAAATGGATAAAACAGAGGGGCTGCTCATCCTAAGCTCTGCCGACTTTTTGATGAACATCCATGATTGGATCAAATGAGAAATAAAGGCCATCTATTCCTCTAATCTCTCTGTGCACATCTTTAATGTCTCATGATAGCTCCTACTACAAAGAGGTAGTTTTTAAGACTATGGAGGAGCTGACAACCAGAATGAGGTAAAAAGATGCTGTGCTGTCCCCAGCATGGCCTTCCACAGGCCTGGCAGCATATGCAACTGCCCCAAGAGTTCTAGGGCCATCATTGGAAGAGAAAGTCTCTTTGTCCTCTCTAAAGATGATTGCCACCGGAAAAGGAACTCTGGCTGTCAAAGCTGTCTCAGTAAACCCATCCCCAGACAGTGATGTGGAGCAGTGTAGACGAGCCAGGCAAAAACCAACAGGCGAACCAAGATGCCAACCTCTGAACCAGGAGAAGCAGGAAGTCTGTGTTGTTTGAAGCACTAACTTGTTTGTTTGGAGGTGGAAGCAGGGAGCGGGGAGGCAGCACCATATCACATAAATAATGACCACAGATGAACCATGCTGCCTATAATACATTAACAGCTCCCAAGAGAGAGCCTGAGATCCGGAAGCAATGCTTTCTACTTCATTCATGTCTCCTTCATAGATAAAATTTAGCCATTATTACTTCAGATACAATGTTTTCAGAGAAAGTGTTCAGAGATATAATCACATTTAATTAAAAAGTTCAAACAGAGGGCTCACTTATAAACTGTTTCAAACTCGGCTGCTTTAATTACAGAAATTCACTGTGTTATACCTTGGAGTGTTTTCATTCAGTGCTGACATGTCTAGACAATATTAAAATGTCTAAACATGTTTGAAAGCATCAGCAACTTTTCTTTATACCTTAGGCTAAACTCAGTTAAATGGCAATTGAATGTATTGCAAGAAGCATATACCGCCCTGAGGTTCAGACCACTGTCATTCTGAATGTGGCATCACTTCACACAGCCCTGGCTGTGCACACTCATCTCAGGCATTCTTGCTGAAACAACGCAAATATGAATCTGCTGGTTGGCACATGAAAACAGCATAGTAGCAGAAAACTTTATGGTGACAGATTGGGCATGATCGGTTAATGAATATCAGATATGGCTTCTGTTTGATTCCTCTCTTCATCTAGGCCAAACCAGAGGTAGTAGAGTGTAATGTGATAAAGCAGAGGGTAAGGAAAAGATAGAGGTTCTGCAGAAGAGCTGAAGCCCTGAAACCCATGAATGAACCAGGGTGTTTATTTCACCAGCCCCCACTGCCTTCTGCCACTGAGAACAGACACAGTTTGGGGGCATCACTTTATATGAATATTTTTCCACTTTTCTGATTCTCCTTCCAAACGCTTGGATTCTTTCATGTTGGAATTCATTTACTTGAGGGTTCAGGGACTTCAATAATTTGTTGTAAACTAAGAGTTTTCCCTTTTCTCAATGCAGTTATAGACTTAAATAATATAGTTGGCAATCAGAACATACCAGTTAGAGTACCAGTTTATTTCCCACATCATAGTAGATGGGCAAAAGAAGGTGTATTTAGATACATAGTCTTCCCCACCCCCGCCACCACCACCACTGGAATTAGAATCTAATGTTAAGAAAATCCTAACAATTCAGAACCTAGTCTCAAAAAATTGAAATTATCTGTGGTAACTGTCTCTGAGTAAGGAGTCATTTAAAAACCAAAAAAAAAAATATGAAATATATTTAGAACAAATTTAAAAAAACAACACGGATTAGATTAATATTGTAAATGTCCAAATCTAAAAGGCTCAATAATTTGTGAGTTTTTATTTTAGCACAGAATTAATTCTTTGGAATGTGTTTATTGGACTGAAATCTTTATTTCCAACAATCAAAATTCATCGTTTGCTTCCAAAAAAGATCTTGAACTATCAGTCACTTTTACTTGGGAAGTAAAATATATTCTTATTATAATGGAACTTTAAACAAAACCAGTAATGACTAAATAAAAATTTTTATAGGCTAATAGTTTTTTTTTATTATTTTGGTTACATTTTAATGGTTTGCTTAGAAAATGTCATTTGAGTGGTACTAAAAGATTTGTAAGTATCAATTTATAATCACTTTATACTAATGGCCTGAAATCACTGAGTTTTAAGACAACGGGGTGATTATCATCTGTTGGCATAATCATTTTTCTCATTAGTTCTATAGCCTGATGGTTAGTCAATTACTTATTGCTGTCCAGGAAATTCTCTAGAGCTAGAGAATGTATACTCTGCAATAAATAAACCATCTTTAGGAATGGACGTTAATAGCATATAGAGATTCTACTGCTGTAGGAATGCCTCTAGGTTCCATACTTAAAGGCAGTGGGAATCTTATCTTTGTTTCCAAAATAATACAATGTGCTCAATTGCTGTATTATATTATTATATTATGTTGCATAAATAAATGTGTACAAAGAAAGAAGACTAAAAAGGAATCATATCATAGATATTACTTTTTTCTATTTTTCCTTTATCATGGCAAAATATTTTCTTTGAAAGTAAGAAGTCAGACATTAGCTCCCAGAATATGAGGGTCTCTTAAATAAACACTGAACAAATCTGATTTTTTAAAATATTGAATCAAGGTATTTTGATGTTTGCAATTGTATTGAGAAAAAGTAGTGACTATAACATTGAAGTGTTCTGTGGGTTTTTTTCTACATTTTTTTTTTGCAGAAGTGTAAAATACATCATAGTAAAGGTTAAATAATGTACAGAGTAGACTTGTAATGTAGTGACATTAGTTTTGGACAAGGGTAAATCATAGCAATTTGAATTTATTCAACTAATTTAGTTTTTGAAGTAGCAAAATTCATGATACCAAATAATTTTCCTTTTTGATATAGTGATATTGAGAAACTATAAAATAATTCTAATTTCTGTGGGCATTTTCCAGGTATACTCTCAAACTTTTTGCTTTGGTTTATTCATTGGACCGTTTCCCAGAACACACAGAAAAGCTTATCTGGCTAGAAATTCTACTGTAAAAACAAGCTACTTGTGAGTGATTCCATTAAAGGTTGTGATTGGAGAAACAGAGAATTCAACCACTGAGAAAGGTTTCCAGTAAACATTGAGTTCTGAAGTGCTGTTGAGAGATGGAGCTCTGGGACTCTTCATAGGCCCTGAGAAAACATTCATGGGGAGAATTTTAAAACATTTAGAATGCTGGCTCCTGACTCTGGTCAATAGGTTGATCGGTTGACACTCCATATGGCAATCATGATTAGGACCAAGCATGTTAAAGAGCTCAGCAAGTACAGCAGGGTAATAAAAGGGAAAAGGAGGAAATGACCTCTGCTATCCAGCTAACAAAACTCAATGAACAGCTAAAGGTAGGGGTGGAAATCGATGAAGTAGCCGTGGATTAGTTTGCTCCATTGATTTTTATTTCTCATTGAAATGTTTTCTTTTATTTACTTCCTATTTTTTGAGAGTGTTAGAGTGCATTCTTGCACCTTTTCGAAGCCTTTGAAAAATAAGAAGACAGCTCTGGGCACACTCTAATGTCTGCAGTCCACCCTGCTAAGTTGTGTGACTTTATTCCAAACTCCAGTGCACATGCCCTCTAGCAATTCTTCTGGGGTAGGCAAAATACTTGCATCCTAAAATGTTGACGCTAGATCCCTGAAAAAGTCAGGTAACATAATGAATGGGAAACAAGGTTTCCAAAAATCTTAAAATTGTTAGTATAGAAGCAAAAAGATGAAAAATTACATTGGATTATCCAAGCACTCAAATTATAACCACAGTGGCAGAGCTTTGAGAGGAAGTGGGAGGCGGAAGAAAAGTCAGTGTCAGAGTAAAATGATATGGAAGGAGTCCACCTGCCAGTGTTTCCTCTGAAGATGGGAGCTAGTCCTACAAACCAAGCAAAATGGGAATGCTCTAGGAACTAACAAAGACACGGAAATAGCATTCTTAAGTTCAGAAAAAAGGAAAGTCGATTTCAGCCTTCTAATTTTTGTGTAAAGCTCATGACCTACTTAATTCTAGTAGAAAGTGTTTCTACTGTTTTGAGACCCAAACTTTGTGGTAAATTTCATAGTGGACACGGGAACCTGTATATATTCCTATTGTTTTGTAAGAGGAGAAGAGATAGACTGCTTATATTTCATCCACTGAACGAAATGGAGGGGAAAACTGACTTGCATTATACAGTTGTTGAATCATGTGACCTTAAAGTTTTAGTATCTAGTAAAGAATCTTAAAATTTTCAACTTTGCTATGCTATCTAGTTGTCTGTATTATTTTCAAAGAATCAATCAACATAGAATTTCATTTTATCCAATAAGACACAAGCAACTAACTTTTCTAGGGTAATCCTGGAGGGTTCCTTTCCAGCACTTTATTTATATTGCCTCTGGGATTCTTAGCAGTGATAACTAAGCCATTCTAACATTGGGTAGCATGATTGTTAAAATAAAAATTCACATGACCTCCAAGCTGTAGAGAAACAGGTAGTACAGTCCAGTGCTTGTTACTTTTATAGAACTTGTGTGACTTTGGGATCATTTAAGAACAATAATTAGAGTAAAACGTGTCTCTCTACTGTAAGCACTGCTTCCATAAGCTTCACAATAAATCCCAGACTCAGTCCAAATGACCCTACTAGATCTGGATTCTGACTTCCTCTTTGCTCTTGATCTTTTTTTTCTTTCTTTTGTGTTTCCACTTGCCACCACAACAGACAGATCCAATGACGTCCTTTCTACAAATCCTGTGTCCTTTAATAACTTCATGACGTTAATTGTTTCTTCTATTTATCTATTTCTCATGAAGCATTAATATACAGTTCCAAGGTATTTCCTCAGGGTTTTGCTCTGGCTAGACTAATTTCCATTCTTCTGACTCTCTTGTTTCTGTCCTTTGTCTTCATCATATCACTTAATACAGTGTACTGAAATCTGCCAATATTTATGTGACTTCATTTGTAAAGTATAATTCCCCATGGGCAGAATGAGACATGGTAAAACTGTATGTCCCTGGATACTGACACTAGGCTAGATACACACTCAATAAATATCTAGTAAGATGAGTGCCAAGGAACTTCCATGAGTGCCAAGGAAGGGATACAGTTTATGTTATGTGTTTTCATGGTGGTCCTATGAAGAACTGTTATCATGGCATGGGCTCATCCTCAGTGTAAAGCCTTTGCCCATATTGTGAAGTTGAAGTGGCTTTTGCTTGTTAGAATGGAATGGGCTGACTTGGATGAACTTTTCCCACTCACTCCCACCTAACAACCTCTTTCAGGATGTGTTCTATATATGAAATCTCGCTGGATAATATTCTCCTTCCAAAAGAACAACGTGGTTGGCCGGAAATAGCAACAGATGTATTTTCAACCATATAGTTCAGTTTTGCTACTTAGTCAAGGGGGCTGTCAGTGGCAGCAGGAGGGAGTACTATGGGAAAGCCTAATTAGAAAATTCTATCTGTAGGCTCAAGTCTACTCAGATGCATGGATTAATTTACTAAATAGTTTGTAGGAACTAACTGTTCAGGAGCTCTGTCAGTGTTATCAAGACTTCTGAATGACAGTTGTGCATTTCTTATAAGAATAACCCAGGGAAACAAAATTTACTATGAAGCTAAACACCATTTTTATTTTAACACAAGCTATTATCACCAACGCACCAGCCTTATTCCTTTTGATGAATTGTTTTTGCTCTATGGGAACAACTTGATGGATCATGGTCAGATTTTAGATCTGTGGTTTTCATACTGAACATCACAACCCATAAAGAGTTGGTTTAAATCCATTGAAATAATTATTACCAGGTTTAGATAGTTTATGCTGCTTTCTGATGATTTTACTTCAATTTTTCATGTGTGTACCCATATGTGTATATGCATACAATTGATGCCTATATGAATTTATGGTTATAGATCACAATGGAAATGCCCAAAGTTCCTAGTTTCTGTCATTTAAATTATATCAAAGTCTAGGTGTGTTGTTTAGCTATAAAGTACTTGCTTAGCCTGTACATGGCTAGGTTCTGTTCTCTGTGTCACACACACACACACACACACACACACACACACACACACACACACATGCATAGAGAAGAGAGAGAGGGGAGAGAGGGGTCGGAGAATAGACCTACATGCAACAGAAATACATAATGCTGGATATTTTAAAATAAATTACATGCTATTATGTGACATTTAACACAATCTAATATATTTTTAATATGAGCATGATACTAACTGCATTTGAAATTTTACTTTTAGCTATTATTTACAGTAGTACTTCAGAGACTAAATTTTCATTAAAAAATAACTCAGACAACTCTAAAGTAAGTCATTTACATGTTCAATAATCATTTCAGGATGTCTACTGTAAATACAGTTCTTACCTTGAGACATTCTGAATTGATAACTAATTCCTTTGATTACAATTTTCTAGAATCGGGTGTAATTGTAGTGCGACTTCACATAATCCACTGAAATCCACTGATAGACTTTGGTTTACTTCAGTCTGCTGAATGGCAGCAGAACCTCTACAAAGGGAGGGCTTCCTGTGACTTCCTAAAGTTACACAGACAGTGAGATGTAGGACACATTTAAAGCTGTCTAATTGCACTGCCTTTCTAATGCCTAAGCATTAATCTGTCACAATGTCAAATTATATACATTTGGGCTTTTTCTTTGGCAAAACTTGTCTACCCTTAACAAACTCATAGTGTAAAAAATTCAAGAGTGCAATTAGCATGTCATCTCTCCTGCAGATGATTTAGGAAAAGCATAAATCAGAGCTTAATAGTCAACATAATTTCATAGATAATCATGGCAAAATTATGGTACTGCAACAATTCAAAGGCTGTACAGTGGGGCTAGCAGACAGTGACGATCAACTATTCATCACCACCATCTGTCGTACATGCTTTCATTTAAGTCTTTTTGTGTTTGTGTGCATTTTTGTTTTTGCCAATGTTTTCAGTTTTGAGTTTGCCAGCAGTTGGCCTCACATCAGAAAATAGGTTTCCTGGTGTAAACAGATTTTCCCATGTGTGCAATGAATTAGCTTCCCTGCCTAGTCTGCAGCACTTAGGCAAAGAACACAGGATGAAGGGATTTTATTTTCGTAAGATTTGTGGATTGGCCAACGTATCTCTTGAAATTCAAATACATCAATCCTATAAGAAAGAACAATAATCACAAAAGACAAAGCTACAAGTATTGTAACAAAGCAAGCATATGCTTTGCAAGTTTTCCTTTAAATGGCCCAATTCAAATTTATGTGTACTGTATTAACCACTGGCTTATACTCTGTGAGTGCTTAAGAACATCAGAAGAATATTACGGGCAAGTTCTGCCTTCCAACTTGTCAACCTTCACTATTCTGCAAATACGCCAATGACTAGTGGATTTCAGACATGTGGCAAGACACAGGAACTCAGAGAATATCCCAACATGGAGGAGGAAATAGAAAAGAGGGAAAACTTTATTGAACAAAACTGGTATGAAGTTTGCAAGCTCAGGAAGTACAGATCCCACTCTTGGGGTTCCCCAAATTCTTAAGTATGCTTATTCATGTGTTTAGGAAATACTGATTTGTCCAGACTGATTCTGAAAACTTTACAAATGACTCATTGTTTAACACCTACAGTTCACAGATGAGGAAATGAAAGCAAAGAGAAAATGAGTGAATTACTCACGAGCTTGCATCTGCTGAGTGTTGGAAGGTGGTTACAAACTCAGGCAATCTGCCTTTAGATCTGGCTCCTTACCACTTTACCACATTTCAATGAATAGCACAACAAAACATACATAAACTTAGGTTATGAATATGAAAAATATAGTTATTCTTTGGAGCTGAAATGAAGTTCTACATTGTTCTACACATGGCCAAAGCAGGTAAAAGCAGGGTTCCTGCCTATCAGAGAGTGGTGATGGCCAATCATAGCTAATGTTTTAGCTTGAAATATGGGAACATTTTTAGATTGAAGAGATGAATGGGTGAAAAAGAGACAAGCCTACATGGAAGCATCCAGTGCCAGAATATCCCTGAGATGTAATTGCGTGGATTCCACTTCTTTCCCTTAAAATATTCTCTCCCAGATGCACTTCAGTTGTCTTTGAATGTGATAAAGAATTTTCAATCCATGTCAAAATAAGGAGACTGAATTACAGTTTTGGTAAAAATCCTCCATCTTCTTCTCTTATTACCATCATGTGCATCCAAGAGAAAGTCTCATTCTCATGGTATATGTGTAAGTTAAATTCCACATGTCAGAAAGAATACTCAGTTATGAGGTTTTGAATCTTTGTCATTCCATGAAAAGTCAAGTATGTAAACTACAGTGTATTGCGATGACTGAATTTGGAGGATGCCAAGTTTCTTCTTGATAATTTGGATGTGAAAGAAGTGGACGATTTAACAAACAGAAAAAGAAAAATCATAATGTGAGTTCTAGCAAAATATCTGGCTATCTAAGAAATGTTGATCTCAATTCAGTTGGTTAAATTGGAAAATATTGATTATATAGCTTTTGTAGGAGAAAGTACACACAAGACATTGTTTGAGCTTGACTCCCTAAAATAACTAAATTATCTGATAATATCCAAAATTTTAGTTTTGCACAGATATATCCTTGCCACTCATGAAACTAAAATATAATCTGTGGGAATGGCGAAAAGCTGCAAATACCAAAAGATAATGAGAGAAATGAGAGGGTGCCTTCAAGTACATGTATATCTTTATTACTTATCAGGTGTTATATTGGAACACAAACAAGGAAACGTGTCTCACAGAGTGGTCTGGAGAGTCATAGTAATCAATGAGTTAGAATGGCAAGCATACAGGGGTATGATGTGAGCTCATATTCTACCCCATACCAGCCAATGGAATCTTTTGAGGAAGGAACAAGGAAACGCTAAGTGTATGACATTAAGATCTTTATACAGTGGCACTCATCATGAGATCTGCTGTCACAAAAACTAATGCATTCTCCCATTTCATGCATCCTTTTCCCACATACTGTATACTTAGATGAATATTTAGTCTATATTATTAAAAACAAGTATTTTACTCAAATGTTCTCTTTTCCTTGGACCAAATTGAAGAAATACATGAATATCTTAAAATTGTGGCTTATCTACATACTTTGGAGAAACAATAGTGTTGACAAATGAACAATCACAGATATCTTTGTGACAAAATTTGTAGGGACAAATACATTTGTTTAAAATATGCCTAGAAAATTTAATGAGGGAAAATCATCTGTTAGGTTGCTTATTTTTTAGTTATTTAAATTAATAAATGTTAAAAATGCATGTTACAAATTGCTAGAAAAATAATTTTAATTTAATTTAGAAGATTAGCTCTCCATATGTTAATGATTTTTCTGACAGTTTTCACTGTATTGCTATAATTACTAGCTGTTCAAAGCTAATGGAGACTTAATCTTTTGTTATTTGCAGCTATATAATAATAAAGAATAAAAATAATAATTAGTACTCTGTCATCTATTTAACCATATATAATCTCTCATTCCTTAAAAAAAGAGAACTTTTGTGTAATTATTATTTTGTACATTTTAAAATCATACATTTTTGTAACTTAAATCTCAATTCCATTTTTGTTGCATTTGGAAACAGGAAAAGCTGGTAAAACTGAAGAAATTAAGTAGAATGTTTGCCTTTAATACAATATAATTTCATTCCTTAGGTAAACTCTACAAGTGTTTTATCATTTTGATAATGGAATTTGATGTAAAGAACCTTAACAGAATAGAAAGCATAAGAAGACAGAGTCCCAATGAATGTGCATCAAATTACCTTCCAAAGAGGGCGAAAGTTAAGAAGCAGGTTCCTGCTTTGCATGTTAACTGGGCTCAATAATGCAGAGCTTAAGTGAGAGAGAGAGAATTTAAAGAGAAAACAACATCTTGACATGAACTTGTCTTCAAGTAAGTGTCAAGTAGAAGTTGCTTCTCTGCATAAAAACTATGAATACATTTAGAGATTCACTTACCCTTTAGGATGTATTAAAGAATGTCTTTTAACTATTTAAAATGTTGTCCATTCAAAATGAGGACTAATTATCTGCCCATGATATACCTACATGGCTTCCAAAGAACACATGGGGATTGGCTATGATTAAATGCATTTACAATTGCAGTCAGGTTCAGGATTCCATCTAAGACGATCTGAGAAGTGTGACTCGTTATACATTATTCATGAACTTGAGAAAACAGTGAAATAAAATATCCCCTTACAGTGTGTCCAGACACTTACCATGACATATTCTAAAACAGTTAGCATCTAACATGCTTTTGCTTTTGAAACATAAAATAAAAGTTCTAGCCAGATAGCAATTCATATATAATGACGATAATATTGAATACTTAACCCCAAGGCTACCAACCGACATGAAGTAGCATTATGAACCTTCCCTGCTAGGCAAGATATAATTAAATTTGCTGTCCTGTAGGTAACTAAAATAATCCACATATATTTTTTTCTTCCTCTGGAATGGAATTCTTTCCAGACTAATCCACAAAGCTACTACCATCATACTTAATTAGGTTATTTTAAGCTAAGTTAGAGAAACCTAAAAAAAAAAAAATGAATTTGTATGAGAAACGTATCTTCTCCCACCCCTGATAGTTATTTTAAAATGTTCAGTGTTGTTGAAATTCTTTTTAGGGTTGGGAGTGCTTATCTATATATATTGAAAGATAACAATAACTACAAATTCCCAGCAAGTAAATGCATTTTCCTGACTGTATTTTAAAAGATACTGGGCATAAAAACTTCCACAAAAATGAAATGTCTTACATAACCAAACACCCATAGATTAGAATGTTGCTGTTTGCTGCAAACCACTGGCTATCAGAATAAAAGAAATGTCACCCCTAATTATTCTTGCATTTCAAGCACTTTAAACAATAATGTAATTGTGATAGCATGTCTATTTTATTTCTTTGTAGTTAATATTATATCAAGTGATGTTTTTCATCATTTTCTTCTTTCCTAATATTACCCTTTTATTTAAAAACTATACTAATCTACAAATTCATAGATACTGATTCTCTGTGCTTATTGTATCATAAAGGAGTATTTTATTTAACCTGAATGATATAATGATGAAAATGCCTTTTTCAGTCTTCCAGCACCTGAGAATGATAATGAAGACAATGTCTAAAAGATACATCAGACACCAAACACTTGTTTTGCCTTTTGGACATTGACACATGACCTTCGAACAGTGACCATGTGCTAATTATATTCTGCACACCCACCTTCATTGAGAAAAATAGCTCAGCTGTTACTATGAGTGTCACACATTTATCCCAGTAAGCTAGTAAGAATAGCTCTGCACACACAGAAGACCTTGTGTGTTTAAGCTATGGGAGTTGACTCTTCAATTCCTGTCACAAAGTGGGAGGAGGTCTTTTCATTGTATACAGAAAAGAAAGTCGTGTGCGTTGTTCCCATTTCCCAAAATAAGAAACATGCAACAAGTGATTTGTCTAAAACCAAATCTATATGGAAAGAGGTTTAAGGTTTGAGCTCAACTGAGGCCCATAGAACAGGCACACCTGTTTCTCCAATCCTATCAATCACCTCTACGCTTATAAAAGTTAATTAACCCTGCTTAGCCATTTACCTCCCACTGTCTTAGAGAGACTCTGTGAAGAGTGAACATGATTCCAGTCCTCGAATTCTTGGATTTAAGTACAGTAAATATGTGCTTAAGAAAAGATAGGAGGAAAGGAGAAAGGAAGGAAGAATGGGTTCTGTTTTTCTGTATATTAATCCTTCTCCTGTGTGGGACTTTCAGTGAAAACATAAGAAATACAACATGCAGACTTAAGAAACTTAGTAAGGATAATTGAAAAAGAAAATCTGGAAGGAAATGTGGCACGATGTTTAGTGACATTTTAAGAGATCCTAGAGAAGAAAACTAACGAAAGACGCAGAAAGAAGGAATGGAGAGAGAAAGCAGGAGAGGGAGAAAGCGGGCAGGCAGGAGAGCGAGAAGAAATGAAAGGCAGAAGAATGAAAACCAAGTCTCCATTTTGGTTGTCACATTCAGAAAAACACACCTTCCACGAAAATCTTACAGCCTTTTGGTTTTGCTTGGAGAAGTGGTTAATAATGAGTTCTGGCACTCAGCAGTTACAGGTACATGACACGTTAATCTTGGTTTGATTTGTCAGACGTTGTGTTAGAGCTAGCAGTACCCTTCATTTTACATGAATGGGCAGGCTGGAACAAAAGGCTACAACGAAGATTTAAAAATGACTCTACAGCACATTACAACATCAGCATGAAAAATAACAAAAAATGAGTGAGTTGATCAATCATTTCCTGTTATAACGATGGAGAAATACATAAAGCCTCTGAAATGAATTTAAAACAGCACCATGGTAGACAAGTTAATGGAAAACCATGGTCCTAGCAAGGAGCAAAAAATGGCATTAAGGAAAAATATGTAGATAAATGGCATAGAACATTTCAACATTTTACATCTACGCTTAATTGCCAAAAGGTTTCAGCAGCACCCTAACAGGTAAAAAAAAAAAAAAAAAAAAAAAGATTAATGAGTCAACAGCAGCTGTCTGCTAGGCACACATTTAGATGTGCAGGCTGTCTTGTCTTATTTTAAAATTTGATCGTGAGTGTCCAAATCTACCCATAAATATCTTCTGTGCCTAAAGAAAGACATTGAAAGAAGGAATAGAGAGAGCAAGTGGGAGAGGGAGAAAGCGGGCAGGCAGAAGGCGAGGGAGAAGAATGAAAGGCAGAAGAGAAGAATGAAAACAATGTAAGTAGGAGAGTCGCAAGAAGAAGTATCTTCAGTGCTTATGGTTCAAGTGTACCATCAGTAGAGAAACTATGGGTTTCAGATTAGGTCAGAGCATCTCATTTCTTTTTTAAATTACCCATTACTCAGGTTGACATTCTTTCCCCACCCTTTCCCCTGTAAATCCCCCTTGAAAGGGGGGCTACTAACACTAAACATGTTTTCTGCTAAAACTCCTTTTTCAAACTGGAAAAATGATAGATTAGCTTCCCAAGAAAGTTGGCTAGGCCGCAGCATATATTTTAGAACAACATTAACAAAACCTTATTTGAGAATTGTCTAATGTTCCAAGGAAAGAGCAACTAATGACCTAAAATTAGTAAAGGGTTTAGAGTGTTCCCAGAGCTGCTTTCAATTCCCTTTCAAAGTCAATCTGGGCATTGTAATGACAGGGAAGTCTCATTGCAATTCACACAGGTTTAGCTGCTGTCTTGTAAGGCTAGACACGGATTTAAAGAAAAATGATTTATTGTTGTTTGGGTTATTTTTGCTTAATTTTTTTTCATATACTGTGTTTTGATCTTATTCTTTCCCCTTCCAACTCCTTTTAGATCACTACCCACTCCATTTCATGTTTTTATTCCTCTCACACAAAAAAACCAACACAAAAGGGAAAAAGAAATATAAAATAGAACAATCAGCATAAATAAGACCTGAACACATTCAAGCCAGATGCGATTCCAGCATGGAGAAGCAGAAGTGGACACGAGATCCAAGATCCCACCCCTCACCCAGAAGCTGTTTGCTACTGATACCTGCTGAGAAAGAAAATTCAGTTTTTAACAATGAGTGACACTGGGTGTATCAACCATACTCTATCTCTGGAATAGTTGGTTAACACAAAATGAACTCCACTTGATAAGACCAGAAGGTCAGCCCTGAATTTATATGTAAATGTATCAATGGTGTATGTGTAGGTGTTTGTGTGTGTGTGTGTGTGTGTGTGTGTGTGTGTGTGTGTGCGCACATGGCATGTGTGTAACAACAATTAAAGAAAAAGAGGTCTTGAATTTGAGAGAGCAAGAAAAAGGCAGGTGCGTGGGAGGGGTAGGAGAGAGGAATGGGAAGGGTGGGAATGCTTTCATTATATTATAACTTTAAAAAAATATTATGGACTCTATGCTTTTGTTTTGTTATGTCTTTGATTTATTGTTACTTTTAAGGCGTTAAGGAGACATATTGTTTAAAAGTAGTACTGTGTGCCTCGATCTTAATGAACAAATAATAGTGGTGTAAGTCTTTCCTAAAGGCTGTGAAAGTAACAGAATTAAGTTCCATTTGGATCTTGTCTTTAAGATGTTGAAAAAAAAATAGAGGAAAGAAAAAATGCAAATAATTTTAATTCATATTCTAAAGCTCTCCATTCTCTTGAAAGCACAATATACTATGTGAAATGTTTGAAAATGAATACAAGTTCACTTTTGTCATGGCGCCTGACATTTGAAATGGAAACACTGGTCTATAGCAATCCCAGCATGACTGGCTTCATTAATAATCACCCTCCCCACCCTTCCAGCTAAGTTGACCTCAGAGTCCTAACAGACATCTGTACCCGGGAGAAAACTGGTTTTCATCCCTAATATGGTGAATGGGGGAACATTAGCTTGGATCTCCAGTCAGTCATTATTTCTGTCTTTCTGTTCAGTAGAGGAACAAGTAAAGTCTCTTCCAAACTGGAAATGCCTTGTTTTTAGCAAGAATAATATCATAATGATGCTAACATCCTAGTAAAACAAAAATGAATCATATTGGCTTGATAAATATCCTGCCTCGAGAGCTGCTTGGCACATTTCAGATTCATGATGAATAACTGTGGAATAATGAATTAATGAATGCTAAAATATTAACTGTGTCTCGGCACCATAATACTTCTCTCTGTTCTGCCAAATGCTTGAAGTATATAGAGGAGTTTTGAGCATTGCTCATTGCAGAGCTCAAAATCTTCTATTAGAAAGGGAATGACTGCAAGTATAGCATTTGTTGCTGAGCTGTGTTAGTGCCTATGCCACCATGTAAAAGTTAAGCTCAAGGAATTACTTTACTCGCCTTTTACTAAGGACAAGGTAGTAAGTATCTGTAATTTTTCCCATTTAAAATTCTAAAACATGATCTGGAATACATTGTATAATATCCTTAGACTGGGAAAATGCTCTAAAACATACAGAAAACATGTGATGTCATCCAGCTACTTGTAGCACTGGCATGCCCCTTTGTTCCTGGACTTTACCACTGCATTGACACTTATTTACATTTTCAATTACCTTTATGTTTGTTTGCATATGTGGGCTTGTTTATGTTTTTGAGGGTATGTCCGGACATGGGAATATGCATGTGCAGGTCAGAGGTCAGCCTTGGGAGGAGTTCCCTAAAAGCTGTCCACCTTGTTTCCTCAATCAGGTTTTCTTACTTTATGCTGAGATTTTTCAATTTAGCTAGCTTGGCTGGCCAGAATGTCCCAGGAATCCTCCTGTCTCCACTCCCCACTGCTGGGATTATAAGTAACCACTCACTTCAGCTTTTTAAGTGAGTTCGGGGGATAAAATTCAAGTCCCTATGCTGCTATGCAAGTCACTTCTCCAGGCTTATATTAATGCTCTCTTTTTACGTTATCCTGTCTAACTGCAACACTCAAACTGCTGGTTTACCTCTTCTGATAGAAAACAGCCATACATGAGGTTTCATTCCAGAGATAACACAAAGTCATCACTGCTTGTTAGAGACTAGCAGTTACACAGACTCGGGAGCAGGCAGAAAGACAGTCAGGGGGTGCATGCTAGTTAACAAAGGTCGCAAATTCCCAAGATGTCTGGCTTCTTCCTCCCTTTCCTGAGTTGAGACAAAAGCCTGGCAGCTTAAGGAAAAGATGTTGTAGGCCTTTGTCTCCCACAAGCAGGCGCCCTGCTGATGGAGTGGTTCAACGAGGTCAAGGGTATGGCATAAAACAGTTCTGGGCCAACCAACCATCCAAGGAGCTTTCTTCAAAGGGACCAACTCTAAATTAGGGCAGGAAAAACTCCGGAAGCTTTAACTCCCTGCCCCCCTCTTGAGAAAAGACTGAACTTTTTGTCTTCCTAGGCCCCCTTTTGCAGAGGGTCTTTTTCTCTGTGAGTCTGTTGCTTGTGTGTTAATCCCACCCCCAATAAACTCCTCTTTTCAAATGCTGACATATCTTCGGTGCTTGAGGTCTCTCTGTGGCTACCTGTTGAGCTGATTTTTCCCGATTTTTCCCTCTAACTGGCAGAGAAAGCAAACCAGATCAGCCCTAGATGGGTATCACTTGTGTGGAATGTTATCTTAAGCAGTCTACAAACTACTTGTGCAAATGGTGGCGCCAGTACCACTTGAAGTGTGACATGTGTCTTCCCCGCTCAGTTATTTCCCAGGCAAAGTGATGAAACTATCATGCTGCCCCCAGTAGGCCTGCCAGATCTGGGGTGACCATGCTGTGAGCAGTCAAGGACAGCTAGAAACAAAACTCACCCTCTTAAAACATTGTAAGGTCTGCTTTAGATGTGTTTTGTAACTTGATGGTGAGTTCTCAGATGTGGACGTTGTATTTTGCAATGGCTGTTGCGACATTAAAAGTTGGACACACCTGCATGTGTCTGGAGACTTTGATGGTGCTATACTACAAGTTTCTATAAATTCCAGGCCTCATAAAAGCACTAGGCACTACCTATAACAGCCAAGAAAGCCTGTGAACAGTGTTTATGGACCTTTTTATAATCAAGTCCACTTATGAAAAACCAAGGTCTCATGCTATTCCAGAGAGCGACACTGAAGGAAAGAAACATCGGTCAGGAGATGGTTCAAGATATTTTTGGGCACAAGACAAAGTTATCTAGTGTGAGAAGCATATATTTTAGAGGATTTAGAGCTTCTAGGACACTTTTTCTTTCTCATTGGTCTGTTTAGAGCTTACAAAAATCTCAAGCCATTTGTGAAGAGGATTGTTAAAAGCCCGACAGTTCTCCAAAACAAGAGGATGAGCAGTCACATCATTGTTTATCTCAGATTTCCTATAAGTAGTGTTAGCGAAACAGGAAGACAGGACAGACATAAGCTTCACTTAAGGTATTTGGATACAGTGTATTTTTTTTCTTATCCAGTGTGTGAGAAGAGAATGTTTAGGAAGTCAATAGTGTTAAGGGACTTTACTTTCCAAGCTAACAAAGAATACATATTTAAATGGATTGTTTGGTTGTTGGAGATCCAATTATTTTTGTAAACCCCCTTTCCAGTTCAATATTGCTACACCCATGACGTCTCAACATGGCTGACCAAACAAAACCTGACCAAGGATGACGACAACAGATATGTCAGTATGGAGGTGGGGAAAAACCATGGGCCCCATCCCTAGACAAAGACCTGCAGGTGAGTGAAGCGTGCTGAGAATGGGAGAAACAGTCCTCTTCAGGGTCATTTCCTCAATCATTTATTTAATACTAAGTGATAAGCTCTGAAAAAATTAACATACAAGCAACATTATAAGGACTAAGAAGGTTCTAGCTATTTATTTAGGGCTATATATCCATGTGCATAAAACAACAATTAGAGAAAAATAAGCCAAAGACCATGAATTTGAAATGGGGGATGGTGTTCATGGGAGGGCTGGGGGAAAAAAAGAAAGGGGGAAATGATGCAATTGAATTTCAATTTCAAAAATTAAAAAAAATCATAATAAAATCAAATCCTCTTGTTCTTTCATCTTCATGATTATTAGGAAGGAAAGCATGGATTATATATTTTCATTATTTTTTCTAGGTGTTTTAGTCATGATAATGGATTCTTCATATTATATTGCTCTCTCTCTTTCTATATATATATATATATACATATATATACATATATATATATTAAAATTAAAGAAATTAAAAAAACAGAATCCTGGAGCTCCCATGCTATTAAATGAAGTATATTTATCTAAATATACATGACTTTAAGTTTAAGGAGAACTTGTTAGGAGTCACAGAAAATTAAGGTTCAGCTCAAAATAAATTGAACAAGTTGCACTAAATAGTTGAGTGCATTTACCATTCAAACTGTGAACTTAATATATCAATCATGCAACAAAACTACTTTTGCGTCACCAGAAGATTATCTTGGAAGAAATCAAAATTACCCATAATAATAATGTAGTGCACATTCAGAGTATTGACAATGATAGCCCAGTTTTTAAAAGTATGATGTATAAAAAAAGAGATCTTCAAAGTACTGTTTTTCCTAAGCTGCTTTGTGTTCCTTTTTCAATACATTGGATTTTATTAAATTCAAATGAGACATGACAACTTAATCTGTGATACACCATTGATTTTGTGCAGTTGTATATTGTGTACTTTGTTTTTTCTATGGTGGAGTTTTCGGTGAATGGAAGTGGAGAAGGGGAGGAAGTGGGTCAGAACTGACAGCAAACCTGAATCAGAGCTTCCCATGCCAATGAAGTAATGAAAACCCACACTGTTCCTGCAGCGGCAATAATGAATATAAATAGACAAAGGACTGTGAATGGCAACTTGGAGGAAGAGAATGAAGTATCCATTTCAAGAAAGAACCTTTTTCTGCCATCACAGATAGCTTTGTGGACTGGATGAATGAGGATGCCATATAAAAATTTGTGCTAAGAAAAGACTATGGAAGACAGCGCTCATGAACTTTTACTTAAAGGTTCTGATTAAATAATAGAAATTTGCATATTTTATTAATTGTGCATGCTCACCTCTCTCTCTCTCCAATGTACATGTCTGAGGTGACTCATTTTGAGATGAACAGGGCTAAAATAGACAAAATGAATTTTATGCTGTAATAATGACATTTCAGGCCTGATTTTTGTAATACTAGGATATTTTGGATGTTAGAATATTTGTTGTAATTTGTAGGTAAATATCTGCATAATGGACAAGAATTCATGATTATATCTAGGTAATTTCAAAGAATGGACTAAATTTCCACTTCATCAAAATATCTATAACATGATACTGGATATAGCAATGATAGTATAATAATTTACTATTCAATCAAGATCACACAAAATAGATAGTTATATCTCAATTGAATGCCAGCGATAGTATATATTTAATTGTGTTAGATGATTTCTCTTTATTAGAATAGCCACTAATTAAAAAATAAAGTTAGTATAATGTAAAAAAAATAATTTTGATTATAGGCTTAAGTAACACAAGTGTTTCACTTTCAAACTTTAAATAGTATACTTAAATTACATACAGATTAAGAGTTTCATTGATGGTCACTACATGGAATTTTCTAAAATCTTACAAATCACATTAAACTAAAAGCAACATTTAGCATTTGCATCTACTCTAAATGGATAATTGTGAGATGAACCACACAAAATACTTCGTTTTTACTTCTCCTTTATCACAACAATATATTATCACAATGATAATGTGTTTGTATATAACAAGAAACAGAACTAAATATGACCTGGATGAGAAAATATTATATTAGTAGGTAAAGCTTTTAACATATTGTGCAATAATGTCATCAGAATAAAAATATAGCAAGTATATTTAAGTTTAATAATACAACCATTTTACAACTTTCTCTTAATAAGAAAACCAACTTGAGAATTCTTCTGCTGTGCTACTTGGGTACTTTTTCACTCCAAAGAAAAAATTAATAATTATGTGTTTTTGGACACCCAAGAAAATTTACAGAACTAACCTAGCTTATAAGCATTACAGATAATGATGAGTAAGAAATGAGATACTGGACAAAAGTGCAGTCATCATGTTGAAAAAAAGTTTGATTTATGATAACTCAAAAATTTCCAATAAACAATATTTAGAAACAGACAAAAGGTCAATATTAATATTAAATAGAATTGTTGCTAATAATATAGAGCTGCTTGTTTAAAAAAATAACAAGTATAAAAGGAGAGAATAAAGAAAGACCTCAAAAAATGAATCAGCTTTTATCAAAACAGGATTTGAACAATTATACTGAAATTCATGTGTTCAAAATCACATTCTAGACAGTAAATCTGACTATTATCCCAAATAGCATAATTACCTCCTCTCTACTAAATACTCTATGCTCTTTTCAAAAAAGATGGCCAGAGGGACTAATTCTCCGTAGTTATGCAAATCTCTCCTAGAATGAACACTATGGGTAATAGCCATAGGTCAGTTTATTTCAAGATAATATACCAGGTGCCTGCATTGTCAAAATACCTGCATTATAATTCTATTCCAGTTGCTGCTTTTAATTATTAGGTTCTTCACAACAGGAAACAATCCCACAGAGAACTGAAACAATTTATTTTAAACACTATAAACACGAGAGGCTCTGCTTCATGGATTTGAGAGTCTGGACCATCCTGTGAGCTCCCAGCATGTTCAGTCTACTGAATACATATAGTATTGATAAAGGCACACTCTCATTGCAAAGTGGTTTTCCCATGAAAGACCTTAAATGTAGATTCAAATGACTTTGGTTCTGTATCAGTTGGTAAATATTGTATTCTCTTGTCCTTATAATCAATTTCATGGACATACAAATCATTTGTACAAATCAAATATTCTAGTCGTGAATTCACTGAGCATAAACTTTAGCAAAAGCATCCATGCAAGACACAGCTCTGGATTTGCTTTCAAAATTATGAAAGGGTTTTAGAATGATGATTTAGTTCCTATACCACACACTGATATGCAACTCTTATCTGCTTAAGAAAGGACATGGGATTTCACCAACCCTTCTCAAAGTACTCAACAGAGGGAATTTTTCTATCACTGATGCCAAGAGGGTGTATAAAAAGGCAAGTACACGAGATTAAAAGAAACGTCAAGAAAAACAAACATCTCAGTTAACCAGCATGTATCTCCATATGGAAGATCTAAAATTCACAGTAAGAACATCTAGAGAATATGCCTTATGTATGAGTCATGATTCTGCATGTTACACCACTGAATCATTTAATGTTTGATCCTCGTGTTACAGATAGGTCAAAAATATTAAGTAACTTGTCCAAATTACACTGCTTGTAAGTGACCTAGACTATATTTGAATTCAGTTTTTCTTCAGAGACTGACCAAGAAGTATTCCAGATGTCAACATTTATGAGGAAAACATATACAAAAAAATCATTCTTTGAAGCAAATGGTTGACACAGGGTCTTTTGGGGCTCACACTATGAAGCAGCTGAGTGTTGGGAATTGTCCGTGTTTTTTCTGCTTGTTCTCTGTAGCCCAGAGGCCATCATCCACTGTCCTCAGAACATATTATGCTAATATCTCCAGTGTGGAAGTGTTGTGGTTGTCTTTCTTGCTTTTTTTTTAATGTTGAAGTCTATGTCCAAATATGAAAATTAGACCAGCTGTATTACTTGATAGTAAAATTTCCTATGTTGACACAAACATGACCTTCAGATGACATGACGTATCTTCTACTGCTCTGTGTTCTAAGATTTCTTCTGATAGTTAAATCCATGATTTGCTTGGGAAAAATAATGAAACTTCTCAACAAAATCCTTCCCTTATGGAAGATATGAGATGGCAAAATAGCTTTAAACCTCAGTTTAATGGGCAGAACTTCCTGTGTACTTCTAACGAAACTTATTCCTTACTTCCTATAATAATACAAATAACCTTTTGCACATTATATTTCCAGAAAACATGATTATGTACAAAGGTAGCCATAAAATCACGAAGTCAGGCTATAGTTGTAAAAAAGTACTACATATTTGATTAATTGTTTATTCTCTCTCCACAAAGAGGCCTTGTTTAATAAATGAATCCTATACTCTATATTTCTTACTAACATCTCCAGATCTGGTAAAATTCCATGGCAGTACATACCTGTTAGTTGAACTAGATCTTGAGGAAACATAAATATTTGACATCGATTTTTTTTTTGGCAGTGAAACACTAAATAATCAATACCAAATGATTGGTTTCTTAAGTGTTTGTGTGCATTGAGAGACAGTGTATTGTGGATGCTAACATGACACTGTGTGATTAGAGTGTCTCTGTTTGAATCAGAGGTCTACCAATTCAATGTATGGAGCCAGAGAATCTTTACTAGTTTTAACTATAATTTCTTAGCTCCACGCAGAATTAAAAATAATAGATTCTTACTGTTGCTGCAAGAATTTAATGACAATGCATTAAAAGTATTTAAGGCAAGCATAGGTATCCATGCATATCTTCAGAATGAATATATACACCATGCTTATGATGTTCACTGTACAATCTCCATTTCTGATATTTCATCTTCAGACAGATTACATATTTTCTTGGTCAAGAGCTTGTAGAGTGCTAGAGATGTCCCCAGAAATCCACAAAGATACCTCCAATATAGACTACTGGCAATGGTCCAGAGAGTGCCTGAACTGACCTACTCTGGTGATCAGCTGGCCAAACACCCTAACTGTCATGATAGAACTCTCATTCACTGACTGGTGGAAGCAGATGCAGAGATCCATGGCCAAACCCCAGGTGGAGCTCCAGGAGTCCAACCGGTGAGAGAGAGGAGGGATTATATGAGCAAGAGATATCGAGACTATAATTGGAAAAAGCACAGGGACAAATAGCCAAACTAGCAGAAACACACGAACTGTGAACAAATAGCTGAGGAGCCCCCATGGAACTGGACCAGGCCCTCTGAATAAGTGAGACAGTTGATGAGCCTGAACTGTTTAGGAGGCCCCCAGGCAGTGGGACCAGGACCTGTCCTTGGTGCATGAACTGGCTTTTTGGAACCTAGGGCCTATGCTGAGACACTTTGCTCAGCCTTAGTGCAGGGAGGAGGGAACTGAACCTGCCTCAACTGAATCTATCAGGCTGGGCTGAATCCCCAGGGAAGACCTTGCCTTGGAGGAGGTGGGAATGGGGGGTGGGTTGAGAGGGAAGGCTGGGTGGCTGGGAGGAGGGAGTACAGGGGAATCCGTGGCTGGTACATAAAATCAAACTAATTATAAAATAAAAATATTTATTAAAAAAAAGAAGTTGTGCCAAAGATTAATTTTTTTTTCAGATGGACTTCAGTGTCAAAGATAAACTATAGTGGAATCTGTCCAGTTACAAAGATAGATATGAAAAACAACTCATGATAATCACTTAGATTATCAGTATTAGGAAAAGTGATTAAAGTACAACTAATGTTTAAACCCAAGGCTGAGCTAACCTGCAGGGAAACAGTTGTCCTATTTACCCAATAATAAAAAAAGAGAAAGATCAGTCAGCCAATGTCAAAAATTCTCAAAGTGGACCACAGGAGGAGGATGGTTGCCACAAGAAACATATCACTATGGCATGAATAAGAATTACCTAACAACTGAAAAAAAATTCTATCTTAAGCCTATCTTCAGGTGTTTATAATACATCAATTCCTGAAGTTCGTCTTCTTTTTTTTAATTAAGAAAATTTTTCATTCATTTTACACACCAATCAAAGATCCCCTTCTTCCCTCCTCCCACCTCCCCACGCCTCCCCCTCTCAACCTCCCCACCCTCCCCCCCCCCCAACAAGAAGGCAAGGCCTCCCATGGGGAGGCACATCCAGTAGAGGCAAATCCAAGCCCTTCCCCCTGCCTCAAGGCTGCATGAGGTATCCCATCATAGGTAGTGGGCTCCAAAAAGCCCACTCATGCACCAGGGATGGATTTTGATCCTAAGGCCAGGGGGCCCCCCAAGCAGATCAAGCTACACAACTGTCTTGCCATGCAGAGGGCCTAGTCTAGTCCCATGCAGGCTCCATAGCCATTGATCCAACTTTCATGAGTTCCCATTAGTTTGGTTTGGTCATCTCTCCAGGTTTCCCCATCATGATCCTGATGCACTTGCTCACAGAATCCCTCTCCCTTCTCTTTGACTGTACTCCTGGAGCTCTGCCTGGTGTTTGACTGTGGATCTCTGCATCTGCTTCCATCAATCATTGGAGAAAAACTCTGTGATGACAGTTAGGGTATTCATTGATCTGATCACTGGGATAAGCCAGTTTAGTTGAGGCACCCTCTCCACTATTTCTGGTAGTCCAAACTAGGGTCATTCTTGGGGATTCCTGGCAACTTCCCTAGTACCGGGTTTTTCTCTATCCCCATGATATCTCCCTCTATCATAGTGTATCCTTCATTGCTTTTCTACTCCATCCCTATTCCAGCTCAACCATCCCATTCCCTTATGCTCTTATCCCCCATCCCCTACCCTCCATTGCCCACCCCTCATCCTCAGTTTACTCATGGAGATCTCATCTATTTCCCCTTCCCAGGGCGACCCATGCATCCCTCTTTGGGTCTTCCTTGTTAGATAGTTTCTCTGGAGTTGTGGTTTGTTATCTGGTTATCCTTTGCTTTATGCCTACTTTATCCATTCGCTTTTAATAACTATTGCATAAAATGCTCATGACATGCTCGTTAGTATGAATAAGTCAACTGATATTTGGTAATAGTGTACTATAATCTATGGCATTTTCATGCCATGAATGTTCCATATTTTACATAAATTATCTTACTTGATTTTTCTCTCCAATAAAAGTAACAGTGGTGGGCTTAGCCTTTCCATCTGTGAGTCTGGTATACATGGAATGATAGAGACAGCAGTTGTCTATCCAAATTGAATTATCACTGAAGAGGGCAGCATGTAATTACCAAAGTGGTGGTAGTCTTTGTAGTTAAATAATAAGTAGACTAATAGAAAAATCCAATGTATTAAGAGAGTAAGATGACAACCCTTCATTGAATGTCTCAATACTGGGGTTAATATTCAAGTAGAAAACCATGTGGCATGAATACCGAGTCACGGAAATAGCAGACAACTTACTTAAGAGGATTATTCAATTATGTAGTATTTTTTACTGTATGCCTTATGTCACACTCTACTAAGACTGTAGCTCTAATTTTAGAGTATGTCAGTATATATCAGCTGAATTATCTATTTTTCTCATTAGAACCTTTTCAGATTATGTTAACATAATTTTTATATTTAAAAAGAAGTGTAAGACAAAGTAAGAGTGAATATTACTGACTTTAAACCACAAACATGACTATGGCCTATTTGAAATTAGGAGATACAGATAATTTTAAAATAAACTTTTATTTTGCATTTTGTTAGTTACCTAAAATATTCCTTTTCTATTTTCTTCTTCAGAAATGTAACATAATACAAAAATCAAGCAGTGCTGTATTTCATACCATACAGATGAACTTAGAATGATGGTTCAGTTTGATAGTATGCACAATTGCTTTCCAGCTACCTCTTGAATAAATCCATAACTACTAATAAAATTCCTTGTTAGTCAAGGCAAAAACATTTGCATGTAATTAAAAAGTAAATACAAATATCTACAAAATTCCTATCACAAAGGTAATTTCATACTCATTTTAAGCAATATTTTCCTTATTTATGCTAAAGAGAAAAAAAGTTTTTTTTATTTTACTGGCTTCAAAAGCAATGCATTTTTGTTAGCAGATCATGAACTATTTTTATATTACTCAACTAAGAAATCTGAACTTTTCTTATGTTATACCGATATGGAATCTATTACCCTAAAGGCCAAAACAAAACTGAAGCAAAGAAAAAGATTAGAAATATCCAGTGCAGACAGCAGCTCAGGGGCCCCTTACTCAGTCCGAGAAATATCACACTGACGTCTCTTATCATTTTGACTGATGTCCTGTTTCTGTCTCAGAAGAAATGAGCATTTGCCTTCCACTGTCATCCGTGCAGGCTAAAGCAGGCAAGAGATTGCTTTTGACTCACTCTAATTATCAAAACTACTTCTCCACTCTCATTACATGTCTTTAGTCTCTCCGGTGAACTACATTGCTTGAGCGATTTTGTGTGTCAGTTAATGGGTCTTCTATGACATGTATTTGTGTCACTCTTCCCCAATTCATTGTGAGAGAGGGAAAAAAAAGGCAAATGCAAAATGCATTTCTATTACCATTTAGTCTTCAATTTACATTCTATCACCCATATATTCATGTTATTACTTGCATATTCCAGTGTTTAGTTACAGAAATATTGCTTGGGTAATTTTGTCAGGTATATAAACTGCTTTGAGAAAAGAATATAAAAATCATGGATCAGTTAAACTATTGAACAAAGACTCAAGGAAATATATTTGGAACAGCAAAGAGAGGTTAGCAGACAAAGTAAATTGCATTAGCTTCTTAATATGAGTCATTTTTAAACATATAATTATCAAAAAGGTAGTAGAAATTTAAAGAATAAATAGATGAATATAAATATCCAATGTTTTAAGAGAGTAAGATGACAATCCTTAACTGAAAGCCTTAGTGCCCTTAATATCCAAGACAAAAGTGGTAATGGTGTTACCACTTCCCAAAACAGAACCTTGCCAAATGGACTGGAGTTCTGAAGCAGTAGAAAATGTTTAAATCAGATCCCTTTATACAACTGTAGTCATTTCTCCCTCTTAATATGTCTTACATTACAAATATTTTCCTGAAAACCGACATGAAATGAATAGTCAAGTGCTGATCTCCTATACCTAGGAAGCATTGATCATAGTGATAAAAAGTTAATACCATGACATACATAATTTTTGCCCAAACGCCGATCTACTACCATCCCAGAACCCATTCAGGAAGTGGCTTTTCCATCTAAAGGAAGAAAGGATAAACCTCCTTTTTATTACCCTCAGAACAGTCATGAACCTAGCTAAAGCTGCTATATTCTTAGGCAATATGACCCCAGTGGGCAGCAGACCACAGGCTCAAGAAACATAAAACACATTCAACACAACAGCTCATGAAGCAAGTCTGCCTTTTCAGGGGACCTTCGTTCAGTCTCTGATATAAAATTAGTATACATTTACAAGCTCTTTTAAGTGTTAAGTGATCATCACCTCTGAATAGTCACAAGATGAGCAGGAGGGTGAGACAAGAAGGGCAACGACAGACCCTCAAGAAGGAAATGAATCAGTGTTCAATAAGTTCAAACATACATTGCCTTAAACATACTGTACATTCTTGCTCTGTTTCACTTAGTTGTTATTTAAGGAAAACCACATCAGAGGCTGGGTATGTGGCCCATTAGTGCTTGCTGCACAGCACAAAGAATTGAATTTGGTCCACATGCAGCCATATAAATACTAGGTTGCTATGGGATGTCTTTCTGTATGCTGTAATATGTGTTGTTCCCATTGGCTAAAATTAAAGCTGCATTGACCTATAGCAAGACAGGATGGAGCCAGGCAGAAAAATCCAAGAGAGATAATGAGAGGAGAAAGGAGAGCTGGGGGGAACATCAAACCACCATCCAAGGAACAATATATAATAGGATGCAGATAAAGCTACAGAACACACCACGATACATAGATTAATAGAAATGGGTTAATTTAAGATGAAAGAACTAGCTAGTAAGAAGCCTGCCATAGGCCATACACTTGGTAATTAATATAAGCCTCTGAATGATTATTTTATAAGCGACTGTGGGACCTCAGGGCTGGGCAGAACACAGGAAAACTTCCAGCTACACTAGGTAGGACAGAGTTCATCTGTGTGTGGTAGGCAGTGTGTAGGGGGCAGGAGGAAGGTGAAGAGGCAGAAACAGAGGGATCCTGGGACAGCCAGCAAACCTGTCTGGAATGGCAAGATCCAGGTTCAGGGAGAATGACTATGAGTAATGTCTGAAACAGTATGAGAGGACAGAAATAAAGGAAGATACTTGATGTCAAACTCTGGCATCCACATGCAAGTTTATGGGTGAGTACAACCTTACATATCCACACACCATAAACACACACACACACACACACACACACACACACACAGACAGAGAGAGACAGAGAGACAGAGAGAGACAGACAGACAAAGAGAGAAACAGAGAGAAGGAGAAATTAACAAATTATCTGTATAACATTTAAATTACATATAGATTATATTCTTGGCATAAATCCATAGAATGAACTCTATGATTGTCTATTTGCATCCCTTAGCTCTCCATGTTTAACACATTTACCTACATACTGGAGTAATACTAGCCAAAGAATTCTGAACTACTGAGCTGGACTTCTTCACGGAGGGGGGTCTGGCAGTTCCTCTAAGTGGAAAGAGCAAGCCTGTAGAGCAAGCGCTTCCAGAGAATATAGAGATAATAAAGGGACTGAATTCAGGAAGTTTCAAGTTCTTCTGCTCAATAGCTATGCATAGCTGAATATTTTCTAGATATTTACTCAAACTTGCTTTTATATTTATCTACAGGTAGAATTTAACATAAACACCTTGATTCTTGATACTTACCCACATACTTATTATAACCATAGTATATTTATTATAGTCATTCTTATGAGTTAGATATATGAGTTAAATTAAAGATATTAATTTATTATGGCAAAACTTAATTATTTCAAAGAAATGACTTACTTCATTCATATTACCTTCATATTACCATACTCTCTATTTATTGAAAATGAAATCATGATATTTATAAATGTACATCATATAAATATGATAATTATTCAGTGATAGTGTCTCCTAGTTAGATTTTGTATTGTATATTTTCAACAAGTAAATTCATTACCCATCCCATTTGTAACTGCAAAAATCATCCTTTGAGTTAAAATAAAGCACTTTGCCTTTTATTACATTCAAAGGAACATTTTGTAATATTCCAAAAAACTGTCATGTGTTTATGAAGACCAACTTGTGTCTTCACATTACCTAGTATTCTCATCCCATCAACATGTACTTCAGCAGAATTTTTTAACTCAACTTAGCATATGAGGCTGTCTTCCCATTGAGTTTGGTATACTACTTGTTTGAGCTGGCTTTAGTGGATCAGTAAGCACATACTTCAGCTGTTCAAGCGGCAGCTAACCAGGCAGCCACAACAAACACAATCCTGGCAGCCTCTCATGTCTCTCTGCCTATAATTCAGATGCTTTTTGCAAAGAGTTTACATGTAGAACACGTTGCTCTTAGAAAGCTCAGTGTGAGGATTTTAAACAGAAAGCTTATTAGCCACACAGTCCTGCAAATTAAATCATTATAAGTAGTTGCTCAAAATAGTGTGAGAACACAGTGCATGGCAATGTATTATAATGCAAAGAAAACACCTAAAAATTTCTTGAAAAACGACAATGCTATATAGTAAATGATAACATTCTGTCAAGAGACACTAAACACTCATTCAGTCAAATATTGTACCATTTACCTATAAGAAAAAAAAGATTGTCTTTTCGAATGTAAATTACAGAGGTCAAGCTATGGGGTACAAATGGGACAGCTGTATGCTTTTTATTGTCACTTGTTTTAACTGCATTTGACAGATAGTATAACTAAGGACCATTAGAGATAACACACCTACTCAAAAGCTCCCACAGTTTACTTAGTCAAACACTCTCAGTAGCTTTGTGTTTGTTTGCTTTGAGATGTAGAGCTGTCATTTCTCAGGTTGGCCTCTACCTCACTCTGTAGCTGAGGAGGACTGTGAATTCCTAATCCTGCTGCCTCTACCACTCAAGTGCTAGAATCAGTGGTAGGAGCCACCACACACAGTTTATTCTTTGTTAGGAGATGAAACCTAGAGCTTTGTGCATCATATGCAAATAGTCTACCAACTGAAGTCATTCATATGGTACAACAATAAACAGAACTTGGTGATTTCACAGCAAAACTCATGTCACACTAGAACCTGTAAATGTTGATGACTGAAAATGCAATGCGCAAAGCAATATGTTGCAGAATATTTTTAAATATAAAATTGGATATGTAGAGTACAAAACAGGATAATGAGCCTAAGAAAACTAAGCCAAACTGTTTTCTAAATGGAAATAGCATAATATATAACTAGCAATGGCAACACTTACAGAATCAAGAACACTACATAAAATTTTCTAAAAAATTATATTAAAAATAAATAAAATGTTGCTTCAACATTACATAGAGTTCCTAATTATGTAAACACTACATGAACACATCAGAAAACAGTTACAAAAATTATGTGATATCTCTTAGCTTATATAATTATTAAAATGAAAAAGACACTGATCTTATAGCTTGTCATATATTTTGCATGGAAATATGAGTAAATATTTGATCTTAAGATAGTACTGCAGACTCTAGTTCCCACTTGAGGATACACACACAAGTATCAAATTTAAAAGAAAACCATCCTATGAGATTAACAATTGTTCAGTTATGTTTAAGGTCCATAAAACTTTATCAGGGTTCTATAAAAAAATGTAACAGAGCCATATATTAATTAATATAAATAATGTAAAATTCAGTGATCTTATATTTTAGGCCTAATAAGCAGTCGTCATTTTCAATGTACACCATTAAAGACTGATACAAAAAATGAAAATTAGATGTTCATATGGCATATACAACCACCAACATGCATGTTGGTTCCCTGACACTGGACTTTTGTCTTCATGTACCTGCCACAAGCACATAGCTTTTGTTCAGGAATGCTTTTCCTCATTGTTTTATCTTCACAGTCAGTCTGCCACATGGTAAAAACGATGCTTCCAAGCATACTGCCTCTGACTCTCAATTTCATTCTCCTACAAAGGCATACAATCTAAAGCATCGTCTTCCTCGATTTTGCATTTGGCTCAGACTGAGACCAGGTGATATTATGCTTCTGGACTTAGGATGTTGTTTGAGCTAGACAAGAATAAAATAAACAATAATACTGTATCAAATGTGGCTACATTTTCAGACTACCAGACATACCACTCTTCATCTAAAATAACAATCTGAAGAATGATGCCTGTTCCTTAGATGCTCATCATCTTACTCCATTCCAAATACTTTTGTTACTGCAGATATGAAAACATTAACAAGGCTTGAGAAATGTTCCACAAAAGTAGTATTTAAGTCATTGGAGTCAAAGCAATGTGAAGGTCCTCATACATAAAGAGATGCGTTTGCTAAGGCTGTACATCCCTACCACATCCTTTCATTTGTAACATGATGCTCGATCTGTGCATATTTCAGCATGAGAGTATACAGACACAACATGCACACCTAGGTGCCGTCTCATATATCTTGGACTCGCTCAATATTCTCTGCGGTGCTTTGCATTTTTTTAAAAAAAATATGTATGCTTAATGCGTTTCTGTAATAGGCTTGGTTTTGAAACATTTCAGTTGAAAGGAAGATTTAAAGGTCACTGCTTACTCTTCTAAGATAAGCTCTTTCCTACTTAGAAATAACATTCCAATATGCAGGGATTCAGCATGCACATATTCTTCAAAATCCAAGTGACAACAAAGAATAGAAGGTTTCCCAGAACACCTGACTATATAAAGTTGAAGGTGCTTGCATTAGACAGACAAGGCAATTGTTGTTGCCTTTTTAAACAGATGCCTATAAGAACGGGGGGGGGGGGTAACTCCTTGTTTCATTGTCTGACACTCACGCACACTCTTCTCCAAATCTCATCACCAACATATATGACTATCTGAATTATACCCACAGGTATAATTTAAGTACATAGTGATGCATAGAATCAGCTCACTAAGAAAACTCTTTTTTGAAGATAAAAATACCACTTTAAATACAGCAGTTCAAAGCCCAGTACATAATTAAATACATATGATGGGTTTTACTCAGTGCTTAATGCATGTAAAATTTCCTTTGACAATTCAAATTTAAACTCACTTTAGTTCTTATAAATCTTGCAAGAGTATAATTGACTTAACATTTTCTCCCTAAACAGCTAATATATTACTTTCATTTCTATCTGGATTTTCATATAAATGAGAATAAGAGATGGAAAAAAGTGCTACCCGGTAAGAATCAACAGAAGCAGGTTGGAAAAGCCAGATGCAGTTTTTTTTCTTTTCTCTGTAGTCTTTTGTATAACTTTTTGCTGGTTTTGAATATGATTCATTACAGGCAACATAGCAAATAGGGTAAAATTAATTTGAGAGTTGAGAATATTCAGATAGGAATCAGCAAAGAGAATGCTCCAAGCAAAAATTAACAATTTTTTCCCCCTCTGGAGATTATGAAACCAATTTTCCACATGCCAAAGATATAAGAAAATGCATGTCCAGAATGATCTAGATAAAGGAATGTTTTTCTATAACTTTTGGTACAGGCCATTCGTATCACAGTTCTGTTTTCCAAGCTCTTAACTTATGACTTGCCTAGAAAGCTGGAATTAAAAGGGAAGACACTAAAGTGATGCCAGGAGACCTCTGCTCTGCCTCCTCCATCACTCTATAAACTTGGATTAGCTCCCACTAGTCTCTTTATGACTCACTTTCCTCTAAAATCAGAGGATAAAATTACATTACCCACTAAATGTCAGGAATTCTAAACTTCTGCTCCTGGCTTCCAATGCTAAGCACACACACAGAAAGCCTGAGTTTCTCATTTAGTATCTATAATCCCTTTATTAAGCCTCAGAAACTATGTGCGCTTACACATGAAGCTATGCCATAGCAGTTCTGCTAGGTTTACCCCATCAATTCTTACTAGAATTCACAGTATACAGAACTATGTAAGCTTTAATTTAGAAGTTTGCTTGTGGCTGACATAAACCACTTCCTCTTCTTGAGCTTGCTTTGGCTAAACTGGTTTCCTGACTGGAGCCCTGTATCTTAGCTACATTGTTCTTCTTTAACGAATCTCTGTACTAAACTCTACTTTGTGACCCATTCTCAACTATCATTTTGTATCTCCTGTCTGGATTAAACATATCAGGGTTATTTCATTTAGGTTCAAGCTATACTTTGCGTGCATGTATATATGTATGCATGCATGTATGTATGTGTGGTCTTTGTGATATTGTTTCTATAACACACATGCCAGAGTAGGAGCCTCACTCGGCCAAATTTCCCTCCCTTTTTTTTTGCCTTTTCATCCTCCCTCCTTTCTTTCTTCAATTAAACATGCCCAGTCAAGAGCAATCATCTAATAGAATCATACATACATTTACTTCTGGTGTTCAGTTGATGAATACTTTCCATGGCACCATTGACTAAATACTAAATTGTTGCATTGGCATTACTGTGCAAAATATACAGAATCCACTAAAGCTGATACTTTGGCAAGGTAGGAACTTGGTATATTATTCAGAAGAAAATTATTATATTTACTGGAAATTTGCTATCACCTACAAATATTTCCAATTATTGGGAACTATTTAAATGAACAACTTGATGTGAAGTCATGTAGATTATAAACTGACCACACACACTCATCTTAAGACCAGTCCCCAAACCATTTCTAACATTGGTTCATTTTTTTTTTTTTTTTTTGGCCATGCAGTTTGGCCTCCCTCTTTGGCTCTTGTAAACTGGGCACAATATCTCTGATATTTCAGGATGCTTAGGAAAATGGAAAGTAATGAATATGATCTTCCTAACAACAGGTGTTTGATATGTGAATATTCTGATTACTATGTGGTGATTTTAAATATTGACTGAAAATTTTGTGCCATAAATACATTTCTCAAAAAACAGCCTATGATTATGGATGACTTTTTTCCTGTGGTCAACCATTGAAACTAAACATAAGAACACCCCTAGATATGTTACTAGAGCTTCAAATGGTAACAGGAAACCTAGGCTGTGTGTGTAGAGATAGATCATCAGTACATGCTGGGACATCAATCAACCCCCTCTTTACAATTGTCTTTTACCTGGATGGAGAAACAATAACAACAAAAAAAAAATTTCCATTCTGGAATTATTAGAAGAACCTTGGGTTATAGTGTTACCCCCCAAAAAGTTTCATCAAGATATCCCATAATCTAAAACTTATTTAATAAAAAGTCAATTCTCTGTATAAATCATCTTATCTTAAAGCAGATAAATATCCTTACCCAATAATATTGTAGTAATGATTTACTCCTTCAACATACCGGCTCTCACTTAACCACTATACTTCAAAAGTATCTTTGATTTCACAATTAAGACGTGAGCAGTTCCTTAATTTACTGAACATCTAAAAAAGTAAATGTATTTAGAGAAGTACACAAAGGTACTCCTGAAATTAACTAAGCTAGTCACTGTTTAAATTACCTTTGTTTTATTTACTTGATAGATAACATTTTAATATAAAATTTTACTAGGAAAAATACATATTAAAGAATGATATCTTAAAAAATATTTGCTGTATTCATATGGTAAGTATATATGCAGTATATATTAGCAAGTGTGTGATTATGTTCTATGTAATATTGGAGAAAGGAAGTTACCCACACACATATTTAACAATATAAATGTATTACTATGTCATAGTCTGAAGAATGACATGCTAAGCAAGCATTCTCTCCTTTGATTTGTGTAGTGATAAGACTTTGGGAAATCCCTACACCACTGTCTACACACACACACACACACACACACACACACACACACACACACACAGACACACACACGCACACACTGACCATCTGAATAGAAAAGCATACTTAAATACCTACACACAGAGATAGAAAAATATCTCTGCACCAAAAACAAAGAGGTTAGTTAATATTCTCGCAGTGTGTATGAACTTTTATTGGAAGTATGCTTGTGGGGATTGTTTTGTTTATTTCTACTTCTGAGGAGACAATAAACTCAGTAACAAATTTTGTGATGCAAAAGAAAATAAAATATCACAGAATCTACAAATCTGAGTTGTTCTTTTTCCCATACTGACAAGGATCTAAGCTTTAAATGCTGGAGACAAATAAACAGCCTTACCAAGAATAAAGCAACAATGACCTACTCTTTCTCTATGATGACTCCCAGTTGACCACTTAAGAATAAATAAACTCAAATATGCTTCCAGTTATGTTTCACTCCAGGACAGGAAATCATTTTTTTTCTTATATCAATTTATGCCTGAGCAACAGATTTGATTACTCCTAAACCATCATTTATGTTTTCCAACCATGAAACTATTTATTTTTTAAACTCTAGATCTAGTTTTAATTCAATTTTATGAGACTACAAATTCCACAGGTTGATTATATGCTACAAAAAGAAATTCTAAATTTGCTGTGTTTTAATTGACAGTGTGTACTTCTACCAAGTATTTTAGGCAAGGTGAATGGAAATTCTCCTCTAGATGCTTTTTATATCTCTCAGTTGCTTCCTTTCCCCTCCTGGTTTCCAGAGTCAGTAGCCCAACCTAGTATTTTCATGTAAGCTTGATCACATCTTCTTCTGTTTTGGAAAGGTGACTTAAAACTTGAAAAATAGGTTTTCTTGTGTATCCAAGCTAAAGCTACTCCAGGGACCAGAAATAATCCCTTCTCACTTCCCAAGCATCTTACAGCAGAAGAACTGTTTTATATATTATAAAATATATATAAATCACTAACAATACTTGAGGAACTAATGTGGGGAATGTTAGCAACTATCAGTTGCTTTCTTTGCATGATCAAGATATAGTTTATCAGAAAAAAAATCCCTACAGCAGCGGTTTTCAACATGTGGGTCTTGCTCCCTTTGGGGGTCAAATGACCCTTTCACAGGGGTCACATAACAGATATCCTGCTTTTCAGATGTTTACATTATGGTTCTTAACAGTAACAAAATTACAATTATGAAGTAGCAACGAAATAATTTTGTGGTTGGGGGTGAACACCACATGAGGAAATGTATTAAAGGGTTGCAGCATTAGGAGGGTTGAAACCCCCTGCTATATAGATTATTTCTGTGCTTATTAGAAGTCTAGTAATTCTAATGATGAGTTAGAATTTTTCAATATACCATCTCTTATATTACCTATTTACATGGGTAAAAATGTTCCAAGACCATTTCAGTCCTGTAATGGTAAAAATATTCTAACATACTTAATGTTTCTGTAGACCTGTATTTAACAAGCCATGCAGCAGTGTTCTGATACATAGTCAAGGATGAAATAACCATTCTGTAAAATCTAGAATAAAAGCTACTAATCCAATAATAAGATAAGCGAACCAGGCTACAAACTCACAGAAAGAATTTCTGAATACTGTTCTAAATGTGCAGGATCTCTTAAGTATTTTGGACCAGTTTGTTTAGTTGTTTACAAAGGACATCATCTCCCTCTTGGATATCTCCATTGATTACTTCATTTCCAGAGATTCATCCACCAGTGCGTGTCCCTCAGCAGGGACCTGGTTCTTTCCCCAATAGATGGTGTCGTGTTTGAAACGCATATACAGCACTACAGTAGCTTTTGTCACATAAGTGCATGTGTTGGAAACACAACCTATAACATGACAGTGTAAAGAGGTGGGACTCCTTGGAGGTAAGGAGGCCACAAGGGCTCTGGCCTTGAGGCATAATGGTCAATAACCTTCTGTCCAGGGTCTGGACAAGACTCTCTTCAACCTCTCACTCTGGAAAGACACAACAAGACTCTGCCTCAGCCAGTCTCAGATATCCCAGACTTCAGAATTGTGGACTAAGGAATTTCTCTTCATTACTATAACAAGTTTCCAGTATTTTGTTATAGCACCAGGAGACTAAGACAATATCTTTGCAAAAACATCTTTAAATGAAAATGAATGACATAACAATTTGACTCAGAAAAAGGAAATGATGCAAAAACCTTCCCACAAGGTATTTTGCAAGATTAAAGTTGTATCCTAAGAAGGTAGCACTTTAAAGGAGCTGCAGAGAACAGCTCTGTGGCAGAGAGTGGAAACTTAGTGGTAGGAGAAATGTTATATAGCCCCATGGTGGGTGGACCCATTGAGCCCCTTCCATCCCATTGTGTCTGCAGCCCTTAATCATACTCCTGTTTCACACTTCACAGTGAAACTTGGGTGGCACACAGGGACTCACTAGACTAAAGAAATATAATTTACGCTAGTTGTAAAATCCACCATGGGACTAATTTCTATGAACACAATTAATAGCCTAAAATAAAAAGAAAGAAAATAGCACTAGGGATATTTAAACCCATGGTTGCCACCATAAACAAATCCTGTACTCCTGTATAGGTCTATAATTCAGGTCGTTGTGTGACATTTTTACATTCCCTACAGGTCAAGGTCTTTTGTCTCTGAAAATGTAAACTCAAGTACTATATTTATTTATTTTTTACCTTATAACTATACATTTTTAAAAAATTACTAGTTTGGCCATTAATATTTAAACCCAAGGATCTCTCTGTTCACATTAACAGAGGAATTGTATGATAAATTGGTATTTGATACTAACTTCCAAATAATGCATCCCCAAAGCAAACAGTTTTGGTCAAATGGATCACAAGGCTCAACCTGAATGTTTTTAAGGATTAAAAAGGAAATGTGCTTTGGCTGCAGGCAGTGTTTTAGAGGAGCAGCCTTCAGCTGAACCCTACGTTTTTGTTATGTGTTCATTATCAGTGGTATCTGGAAGAAGGGCAGGATTTTTGCTAAAGCTTTCCCCAGTTCCATTTGTCTCTAACAGATGCTGTGAAACTGCTCCCAGTCCCACGGCTGGATGTGTGTGCCTTGCTGATTTGCTTCTGTTTATCAGAAATGCTCTCTGTTATCTCAGTAGGACCTGTCTGTGATTCTGCAAGATAAACCAAAACAATTCTTACCAACAAAACACACAACTCACCTCAAAATCCATTGTCAAGATTTTTTCAGTCTTTTCAACAGCATGTTATGTAGCCTTTCATTGATTTGTTTTTTAACATGTTCTTATGTAATATCTGGTAGACAGACAGTCATTCAACTTTCATTCTAAATCAAAGTCAAGTGGATTGGCTCACCAGATCCCAGGATACGGGGAATGTTTCTATTATAGAGATTATTGAAGATACCTATGGAAATTCCAATAACATTTCTGCAGACTGGTTTTGTTTTGGTGACTTTTATTTGGAAATATGGAACTATCACTTTTTTCTTCCTCTTTACTAATATTAATTTACAAATTTCTTTCCACATGCATTAACTCAAGCACTGCTTGGGACATTAATAGACAAGTACTGTCACTGTTTTGAGAATGTGGAAATTGAAGAGATGTCCCCAAATACATAGATGAAAATAAACCTGCAATGCATGCTTTAAAAAACATGTCTACAGTGAATGGAGTACAAGGATGGAAGAGGAAATGTCACCTAAAGATTACAGTTATCAGCTGAACTCATTAACTGACTTGAATGACTGGATAGCTATACAGTAGTTGCTTTATTATCTTGATATAGCTTATTTTGTTTATAATAAGCTTTCCCACATATGATCTTACTTAGTTTGTTTTGGCTTATGTTGCTGTCTTTTAAAAAGTCCCAGATGTATAAATTTCTATATTCACAGAAACATTGGGTAGGTTATAGGAAGCAATCGAAATGGCATCCTGTATAGTAGCAATGTGTGTAGTCACGCCTCCTAAATAAATCCTGTTTGAGTTTTAAGTTAAAAGATTAGATTAATTGTAAAATAAAAATATAAAAAAAAACACAACTGAAAAGATTTTTCTCCTAACTAATGTATGTATAGCATATAGTATTGTATAACATACATGGAGATTTTGTTCTGATTTGCAGCATCATTTCTACAACTTCCAAATATACCTGTAGAGGAGAAGTACAGTATTTCTGTTGCTCAAGAAATTCAAAGCTCTTTCTCTACCTAAATATATCAAGGATGATCTTGGAGGGTATGTTGTTAATGAACATTCAGAACCAGAAAGAAGTCCAGAAGTCATTTCCACAGCAAATCCTAATGTGTAACTTATGTAGCAAGAATGGTGCAAAAATATTTTTTTGCCTTTTGACTATCACTCAGGGCAAGAGGAAAGCAAGCTGTGTTGTCATCGATTCTCCCTTAAATGGTAATAAAATGCACGGAATGGAAATGAGTCCTCCTGCTATTTTTATTTGTCACAAAGCACTTATTGTAGGAGAATCAAAATAATTCCTTGTGGTTTATAACAAAGACCATCCTATTCTGTTTGAAAATCAGGTAATATCTGTGGGAAATAAAAATACAGCATCCAAGTGCCTGTCATTGGAAAGCTGATTTCCTTCTGCAAATTATTCTTTGGTGGATAGATGCAGAAGCCAACAATAGAGAAGTGGGCCAGCATGCCTCAGAGATTAAACACACACACACACACACACACACACACACACACACACACACACACACACACTTGTACAGAGGCACACACATAAGGATGGAATACCTTCCCTAGAAAAAAATGGCAATAGAATTGTATCAGTCTCTGACAAAAGATGGACACACAGGTTTCTCTTGCATCTCTCTGGTCAGTCACGAGAATAGAGAAAGTAAGCATTAAATGAGATTCTGCTTGAAAATTCCCCAGCACAAATGGTCAGATACTTCAGATATTTCAGAGAAGGCCAGAGGAAGTGAGGTGTCAGGTATCTCTCTAGGTTTTTACCCAACCTATTTATGAAACAAACTTTGAATAATTAGAGGTATTTAAACTGCATCTCAACTGTCTGCATAAACTGGTATTCCCAAATATGTATGCAGAATTGTGTGCAAAAATGTGATTCTGGGCTAATGCATATAATTTACTAGTGAGAAGATTTTTACCTTCATCATTTTCGTAAAGTGTCGCATAATCTCTAAGCAGTTAAGAATCACTGGACTTTTCAATGGTGATGCTAGTTCAAAATATGCCTTCAGAGACATTTAACCAGTTCCCTCTGAAGAAGAGAGAGATTATCCACCTTAAGTGAGTCCCTGAGCTTGTGTCGGTAGCATAAATTCCCCATTTCTGCCTTTCCCTCATGTCTATCCTTACAAGACCCTGCACATTTCACCTAGTATTTTAGTCTCCTAACTAACAAAGACTAAGACTGGGGGACTTGCTTTTATGTTTGTATGGGCATGGCTAATGTCATAGCCTACATATACAGAAATAAAATGTTTCCAAGTATATAAGAAATACTGATAGAACCTTGTTGAGCATCAATGTTGTACCAAGCACTTTTGAGAATATGCAATTAGGCAGCTTCTCCTGATGTAGAGTGTGCAGAAAATTTGAACATCCCTCTAGGGAAAGAATAGTAGTAACTCCATCAGGTGATAGATTACTGCAACAAACTCCAAAGTGGAAATCACAGAACTTCAGATAGAGCCTGATTACAATTTCACAATTCAACGATTATAAATACTTCTAGTTTTTCATTTGCTTTAATCATGTGAGCATGTAGCTCCAGTCTTTGATTATATACATCTTGAATCTCACATTATGTGTTTCTAAGTTCTGAAATTATAGAGTTAAGTGGAAGCTTTATTTATAAAGAAGTAAGTAGAATAAGAATTCTATATTATATGCAATTACATAACATAGATTGGAGGGGCAAGGGTTGTTCATGGTACCTGAGAGAGTAAATGGGAGTTAATTGTGATTCAAAGGTTTATTTGCATCAAATTCATTTTTACTTGACCCTTTTCATTTTAGTAAGACATAACAGCATGCAACAGAGACCACAAACCAGTAATTGACCATAAACATTTGTTACATCTTTATGAACCCAGCTGCCAATCAATGAACATAAATAACACGTTTTCCATATTTTTGAAGTTCTATTATCTTAGTCATACAAGGGATAATTAAAGTTCTTAATAAATTGAAAACATATTTTAATTTTTAATTTGTTTGAAAACATAAAATATCTAAACAAAATCCATAAGTCTGTAGCCAGAAACCGTGCAGGGACTTTTATATATTCAGGTAAGACATATATGACCTCTACACTGTATATTTAAATCTGATTTTGATTAGGCACTTGCTCTTCCCTGTTGATTTCCATGAAGTGTTGGATGCATTAAACAGTCAGTGATGTCACCGTGTTATTACATCACCAAATTGCTCAGTTCTCATCAGTAAGTTCAGAAATCGTCTTTCAACAACAGGTAAAATAAAACATGTCCACAAAAATGTTCTAAAAATAGAAGTCTGAAAAAATGAAGTTAGCTAGGTTTGTATATTGATAATGACAAATTACTATCTCATGTCAAAAAATGATTATGCTGAGATAAATGGTAATAAAGTTACTCATTGACTTCATTTCATCAAGATATTTTCACTCTACTGTGTTATAGTATTAACTTTTGTAGTCTTGGTCATAAGCTTTTACAAGTCATTAAAAATCAAAACAAAATTATTTCTTTAGAATTTGGGCATGCATAAATTTAGAGCAAAAATTTCAAAAATAAATATATGCAGTAAAAATAATTATGCACAGTAAAAATAATTATACCCAGTATTTTTCTCATTAATTCGTAAACTACAAAGATTAATAAGCAATATTTTGCATAAAAATTGATGCTGTGTATTAAAGGAAGAAAATATTTTGGCATCCTTAAGCTATTGCATTCCCACTTTATTCAGAGGAGGTTGAGTATGTTCAGAGTAGTGTAATTACAGCACATGTTCATACTGTGTGAGTCATTTTTTTTCCAGTATTTAATAGCATTTATATTTAGGGTACCTTACAAAGCATTGGTAGACAATAATTAAATTCTTTTCATTTTTCCATAATTGTGGAGAATATTACAAGCATTTAATTCTTGCACACATAAAAGACCACTTTTTCTTAGGCCACATGGTGTAAGTGTAATGACCTGAATAAACTATAAAGGGAAAGCCAGTTTTCAGAGCCTGCTGACTTGGCATTCAGCCACTAAAATCAAAGGAGAGAAAGGGGTGATGACTTGTGGTGTGCATATGTACATGACATCTGAGTCAGGTGTTTCTTAATCACATCTTCAGGGGTAATTATTAGGTCAAATTGCATTTGATGAGCAGCTTTAAACTCTCACTAAGTTATCTGGGGCCTGTAAGAGAAAATGGCTCACTTTACTCAACAGCAATGTATGAAAGCTCAACTGCTGAGCTCATTATTATAGCCATTTTGGGGTAGTTCCTTATTGTAAGACTCTGAGAGTTAGTTGATGAGTCTCTGAATATAATGTTACTTCTCCATTAGCTGAAATTACTATTCAAGGAGCATCATTAAGCAGAATTATGGGGAAAAATGAAAATTGTTGCAGATAGCTTTTCTAAAATGGTTTTATAGCTTCTCAAGTAAGAAATCATATCTATGTATGTCACTATTCGAATTTTAGCCTTAATGTTTCTAAACTGGGACTTGCACAATATAAAAACATAGTTATGATTTAAGCCATTTTTGACATAATACCTATCAAAAGAAAGATTAATTTACAACCTGGCTTGGATTCACATGTAAGTAATGCCAAGAAAAGTGAAAAAGAAAGAAAGAAAGAAAGAAAGAAAGAAAGAAAGAAAGAAAGAAAGAAAGAAAGAAAGAAAGAAAGAAAGAAAGAAATCTTGGCATTGGATATTTTGGTAAAGTAGCCAAAAATCTTTAAACTGTTAAAATAGCAAGGTGGCCTTTAAAAGGCATGTATGTTCTTACTGTTTTTATTACAAGTTCTTTTTCTGTTCCTAAAAATACGCTTTATTATGTATTTTTTAAACCATAACATTTTTAGACTTTATAATAGAAAGACGTTTCAAACACATAGCTCAATAATACCTCCTTCTATAACTTTGCAAACTTTTGCCAACAACATCATGTCACCAGCATGTGGACATTTCAAATGTGAGAGCTGATGAATGACTAGGAACCCACTTATCTAAAATAAACAAGCAGTGTTCCTAACAGGTTTTTTTTTTAGACTCACTCTGAGTTACAAGATAACATGTCTGAAATAGTTCAAAAGTGTAATGTGAGGAGGCCATATTAGGCGGTGAAGGCATAAATGATAAGTGTAGGACATTTGGGGGCATTAAATAGGATATACTCTTCAATACTGTCAAAACAAATATTAGTGCAGAAATGTGCATGTATATTATTATTTAAAACATTTAAGGTATTGGAAGATTTCATTGTGTTTGCTAGGTAGGTGGAAAGAATTAAGAGTAGTTATTTTTAAATGCTTTCAGTAAGCTGATTACCTTGAAAAGATGACAGGCATTAACACAAAAATTATCAAAGAGAAGATGCACCCTTTTTGTACGTAAAAACCAAATATTCATTTTAAAGGAGTCAGCAATAATGTTTCAAGTCAAATCACTCAGAGAATGTTCTTTTCATAATTTTGGTAATTATCACTGATATCATTGACATGTATTTTTAATAGCTGTAGTTTATCTTATAAAACCTATTAAACCATGTACCTTCAAGAACCCAAGACCCAGAAAGAAGGCAAACAAGAATACATTGCCAAATCAATCCGTGGCATGCATGAGACACAGAGAAATGCCCCGGGAAAATTAAGGAGAAGAAACTGACCCTTCAGAGTTGATTTATAAAGCTGAATTCATCCAAGTTACTCTGTGCTATACATACTGCTTATAGTTTGCTGGTAGAAGTGCTACCAGGAACTCGCAAATTCCTTTGCATCTTCCAAGACCAATAGGTTCTCGGTTTCTTTCTCTAAATGACTCAGAACACGGGAGTGTCCCCAACTAATGCCCTATGCAAACCCGTGAAAAATAACCTCCATATGGGAATGTACAGACCCCAAAGCATGTATTTAAAGAGCACCCTAGCTTGTTTTAATATAAAATAGGGTAGTTGGGAATAGTTTCAAATCAATTTGCTACATGTCTTCTGTCATTGTACATAAAACTCTCTAGTTCCTTGCAGAGGCAGTTAGGAATTTTAACTGTATCTCCTCCTTTCTAACTGGTAAAGGAGAGCAATAAGTTAATTCATATAAAGTACTAAGAAGGTGACACACACCTTTAATCCCAGCACTTGAGAGGTAGAGCCAGGCGGATCTTTGTGAGTTCGAGGCCAGCCTGGGCTACCAAGTGAGTTCCAGGAGAGTCACAAAGCTACACAGAGAAACCCTGTCTCGAAAAACCAAAAAAAAAAAAAAAATGTTTCTCTGCCACAGGACCAGCAAGTCTTCCCATTAACTAATTAATGGGTACCTATTATATATTAATAATAATTAACTGTTTCCTGTGGTCAAAATTCTAGGACCGAATTACCAAAATTTTCAGAGTAAAAATAAGATAAAATGTTGCCATAGGATTAGCTCTTCTCACTAACATCTACATTCCCACTCTTATTTTTCCCACTCTGTCACTTTTCCTACCTGCCAATCTCTGACACTTTTCATTTGCATAGGTTATTTCTATACCAACAACCATCTCTCCCCAGATACTAGACAAATGTCCTAAAGATGATTCTGCTTATCACAGACATACATGCACACATATTACAGTTGTCCTAAGAAAAACATGCAAATATAGGTGTGTGATTGTATTTGAGTGCTACCTTGGGGATAACTATCATCTAATCATTTGTCTATAGTTTTAAGTGCATCTTCCCACTGACTATCACACAGACATCATCCTGTAATCTTTATAAACCACGTGTGTGGCAGGCAGCACTGTGCATTCTGAGAGTGAAAAAATGTGCAGATATCACAGCAGGTGAAAAGATTTTGATACCCCCATGGCTAGTAGTTGATATACTGATTTAGAAATTACTTGAGCAGGGTGACTGCCTGCCACACATTTATTTACTCCCACCATCATGAACCGTGCCTTGTAATTAATCACACTCTGCACTAGCAGTGAGTGAGTCTGCTCCCCACGATGCAGCGAACAGTTATTGGCCTCCCTCTCACTGGGTGTTTCTGCAACCCTGTTGTGATTTTGTTTCCAGAAAGACTTCTGTCCCTGCTGTTTGGGGAAATGTATCTATAATGTCTTGATCCAAGAATTTCATATTCAACAGATGGTATTCTTGGCTATGTATTCAGTGCAGTTCCTCTGAGCAGAGCTGAGTGCTTAATATTGCTTGTTCTCTGCCAATCATCTCTTAGTGTACAAGTAAATCTCGATCAAATATGTATTATTCTTGTGCTTTCACTTGGACCCGTTTGGCACTCTGATCTTGATGTAGCCGAACCATAAGGATATCAAGTGAGTTACTGTAAGGTTCTGTTTTGGGAGAGATACCCAACACTATATATTTATATGTCTGAATAAATAGAAATGTATAGACTAAAAATGGCAGACAAAATATAATACTTCCACAGATACCAACGTTTTTCCAAAAAACAAAAATTTCTATGTACTGTTTCTCTGTGCTTTTCACACAATATACCTCTCTACTCAAACTGTGTGAGCCTAAATCAAACGCTATAAGGAACACTGATGTGTACATAATAATGTCTCTCGGTGTGTGTGTGTGTGTGTGTGTGTGTGTGTGTGTGTGTGTGTGTGTGTGTGTGTAATATGAGGTGATGCTTGTTCATTGAGAAACACACAAACAAAGCCTAACTGCAAAAATAGACTTCTTAAGGAAAACTCACACCTAAGAAATCTTTGGAGATAATATATATCAGCATTAGACTTGTGAAGGACTTTTTTTAACTTAAAGTAAATAAGATCAATTTTCCTTTATTTCCATTTTACTCAAGTTTGGCATTAAAAGTAAAATAGAGAAAGAAAATAGTAGAGAAGAGACAATTCACAAAAAACAGGACCTCAATTTCCCCTGGTTTATTTGTCTCATCTAACTAGCTTCTCCATGGCTAAACAGAGTTTCTACTTTTCCAAACAGTGCAAAGCTTAGAGTGAACTTGAGTAACAAATTCAAATCTTTGCTCTCCTAATGCTCCCCTAGCTGTCAAAATACACTATTTTTCTTTTTCAGCTTTGTTCATTACTTCCTGGAATTCTTTTAAGATCACCTTCCTGTTAAACACTAAATCTGTCATTTGTGGGTTAGACATGGTCATTTATAGACAAAAGCCTGGCTTTTCTGCATGCAGAGGAAAGATAACTAAAAGGAATGCCCAGATGTGCAGGGTGTCACAGTGTATCTTTTGTTTGATCATCTTTTTCATCAATTGATAAATTAAGGTACAAGTTTAACAATTGTTAATCATTTGGGCAATCAGGCAAGTTCATGCAAACACCCTCTACTTGTGTTTTAAATTCTCCATAATAGAGCTCAGTAGTATTTTAAATTACTTTAAAATAATTTCATATGTAAATCTATTAGTGCAGTGAAATTAAATTTCTATCCTTATCAATGAACCTATTACATAGGTTCCCATCTTTAAATATTTACCAGCAATCTGTTCTTATATTTATTGTGGGCAATCAAATGCAGTCTTCCATTTTAGTTGGTGTTTAGCATGTCCATACGATAGTCATGTCCGAAAGGTTAATGGCGTTTATTACTAACCTGGATCAAGGAGGATATCAAATCTCTAACCCCTGGACAATAAGTATTTTTGAATATGATAAACATAGTAGGTAGCAAAAACACTGACTCTGAACACATGATGATTATAAAATTATTACTGGATTCTATATTTATCATTACTTAATTTTCATTTAGATTTTTTTAAGGAAAAAAATGCATCCCAGGAGGTGGTGGCACACACCTTTAATCCCAGCACTCAGCAGGCAAAGGCAGGTGGAAGTCTATGAGTTTGAGGCCGGCCTGATCTACACAATGAGTTCCAGGACAACCAGGGCTACACAGAGAAATCTTGTATCAAAAACAACAACAAAACAAAAACAAATAAAAGGCTTGCAGTGGTTGGATTTTTCGTTTAATTATTTCAGCATCACGAAATGAACTGGAGAAGAATTTGATACAGGCCAAGACTGCAGCACTAATTCCCTCTATGACATAACAAATTACAGGTCGTAACACTCTGACGCAACTGACTTCTCTGATGAGGTCAGAGACTTAGAGACTCTGTTCTTTCCCAGCCCACCACTGAGACTCAAGCATATTGAAGACAGGGTGGAGAGTTCTTAGAGACACTGCATTCTCTTCCCTTAACCCTGCTGCAACATTTGCAGCATCACAGGATATCTCTCCTCAGAATGGCAAGATTAAGAATGGAATCTTTTAAAATTTGGCTAAGACACAAACCAAAGTGAAGTTAGGTTTTGCACTTTTGGAAAGGATAGCAAAACGCTCTACACAACTGGGAAAACAATCTCATTCAACTGGTGCATAATAAAAACAAAAAAGAACATGACTGTTAACAAATATTAAAATTTATAATAATCAGTTTATTGTTCATATCCATCTTATGGAAAAGTGCTTAAGGATACATAGTTTCTCGATACCAGCCATAGATTCTTGCTAAATTTATTATTGAAAAAAAAAATGTGCAAAATCAAATTCTGATAATGTTATAATTTGTTATCAATTTCTTGTTTTTCAGAGGTTCTTTCTTATCATAAACTCTGTGCAGGTACCTCAACCTTAGGATTTTGGTGAATGAAAGAGTGCATCTTTTAAACTTAGGATGCAAAGTTTTGAGTTTCATGCATGATCATACACGCTTTGCTCTTGTTCTTCCAACACTCTCCTCCGTAGTACACCACCTGCTGTGGGATGGTCTGTATGTCAAATTACTCTGATTGGTCAATAAATAAATCACTGATTGGCCAGTGGCTAGGCATGAAGTGTAGGCGGGACAAGGAGGAGAATAAAGCTGGGAAGTGGAAGGCTGAGTCAGAGAGACTCTGCCAGCCGCCACCATGACAAGCGAGTTGTAAGGTACTGGTAAGCCACGACCCACGTGGCAACTTACAGACTAATAGAAATGGGTTAATTTAAGATATAAGAACAGACAGCAAGAAGCCAGAATAGTTGTTCGATTGGTGGGGGAAAAGTCAACACAATTTGCAGTCTTCTCGCCCCGGGTTGCCTGTGTCTTTCTCACCTGTGCTAGGCTTATGGTGGTCAGACCCTGCAACTCTAGAGTACGCTGGCTAATTTTACCTAGGGGGAAAAAGGTAAGTGAATTTTGGCTCCCTGTCTGAACTCTAGAACTTTCAAAGCTAGTTATTTAAGGTTTATGTAACAAGGTCCCTATTTTCCATCTTCCACAAATCAGCTTTTAACTTGAAATAAGAAGAAAAGAAACACAAAACCTTTAAACTAGGTCTGTTCTATATTAGATTACCTACAGGAGTATTACATTGAGTTTCTTTTTTAAAATAAGATGGGTAATGGGGAAAAGGAACCTTGATAATGTTCTTGACATAGATTCACATAATCTCAGCTATCTTGACCAAAAATCACATAAAAGAACCTAAAATAATAATGCTGCAATATTAAAAGAGACAAAAATATGAAATACTTGTCATTGTAAAGGTGTGTCATTGAGATGCTTGGTGAAGCTTAGAGCAAAAGAAATTTAATAGTCATATTATGAAAATAGTATATAATGCATCTATGTTCATTATGCTTCTGTTTGTAAGATGTGATGACTGATCATAAGAATCAAAATGTGCAAAATAAATGGTTATTCATTGTTGGGTGTAGAAACCAAGAAATAAAATATGGGCAGCTTGGGAAGTAAAGACGTAAGATATTAAGTTCTGTGCAGTTTCCTTGGTCAGAGTTCTTACATATTTCTTTGTTAAAATCTACTGCTGAAAAAGCATCTCTGGAGAGTATTTGAAAGCACCTATTCTCTACCAGAAACTACAGCATGGCTACTTATTTTAGTACTGAAATTTTCTCTTAGAGTTTTCTTCTTTACTCAGAAATCCTTCAGATTCTGCATGAATTATAATGTTCAGTGTGGTGCTATTTCTGAGACTTGTGACAAGGTTATTATTCATTTCACAGTTTTCTATGGTTTCACTGCTGTGAATGAATTTAGCTACAGGTGTTTGTTAAACACATGGATAAATGCAATGTGAGCATTTTACTTCTTCTAAAGAGTAATCTTGTTTTAATTGCCAATAGCTAGCTATTTAGGAAATAGTGTCCTTTAATAAATCTTTAACAAATCAAATGATTATATGCCTCTTACTATCATTCTCAAATTACTGATGGATTTTTTACAGGTTCTCTTCATCACAAACAATACAAATCCCAATGTTCTATCATATTACCTAAAATGCTATTGTAAAATTCAAATTTTATGAATAAGCTTAACCAAGGACTTAGTGTCCTAGCTAGATAAAACTTTCTAAACAAAATAAGGATGGTCTACAGTTACGTGCTGAGGAAATAGCAAAATCAGGTGGTATATTTCAACTCCAACACTATCATTATAATTAGAGTATATTTAAATATTTGAGTCTAATTTTAAGACTTATGGGAATTGGTATGAAGGATGTAGTAGTTAAAGTAAGCATGTTAAATGCTCTTGCTATTTAGATAGGGCTTAGGTGACAAAGGGAAGAGAGTTGGTCCTGAGAAGCAGGACTCCAGCTAGCATTTCCTCTTGCCCATTTACTTTTACTACGGTATTCTATCTGTAATCATTTTGTATTCCTCTAAAAATTAACATTTTCTTCCACTGTGTACCAAACTGTCCCGTTCACCTACTTTACTTAAGTGCAGTATACTCTTTGATTGTAAGAATGTGTGGATCTGAGCTCTGTTAGAGGACAAAATGGGTGCTGTCAGATCTGCAGTGAGAATTTTTGGGTATATCTTAATATGCTTGCAATTAAGAGCTACCTAGGGTCTGTTTCAGGGAATCCATATGTTGTAGGCTGTGGATATCTTGAACTCAAATGGTTTGTGAAGTTTCTTCCTAAACTGTCTGATTCTACAGAACTATAGTCCTCACCAACAGTACATTGGAATTCCCAGTTCTGTATATTTGCCATGCTTTCAATGTTGCTGCATGCCACTCTTTATTAGAATATGGGAGCTGTTTGCATTCAAATGATGCAATAATCACCCATTTCCTAATTACTGGTGACAGGGAGCATCTTTTCATATGTTAACTCATCATTTGGATATTTTCTCATACCAAGGTCTGTTTATTAATTAAAGTTAGTCAACACATCCTAGTACTTTTCACACTCTATTGCTTTTCACCCCTCATTAAATTTGTGGAGCTTTCTAGTCTATTGATGCTTCTAATGTTAACCAAGTCAATTTGTTAAATATTTTTTGGAGTTTGCCTCGATAATATTTTTGTATGTGATAGAAGTGGTTCACTCTGAGGTCAGACTGCTTGCTATGGTGGTTTTCTTAATTTTTTTTTAATTTCTTGCCTTGAATATTTGGTCTTTAATTTACCTGGAATCTACTTTATTCAGTCTGTAAGGTATACTTCTATTCCCTCCTCCCCCAATTATCTCAGAATATTTATTGGCTACAATCAACAGTCTGTTTTCTGCTGAATTCTAATGAAGCTCTTGAAAATTAATTACCCACACGTATGCAGCTCTATTTTGTACCATGTTATTTTCCATTTGCTTATTGCTTGAGCATAATACTGATACTAAACTCTTAACCATTCTGTCTTTTAAACAACCTTTGACATCTGAAATACGACACTCCTTTTTACCAATTTTCTTCTTAAAATTTAGATTGCCAAGTTTTTGACTTTCAACTTTCCAAATCAAAGTTGGATTGATTTGCTATCTAGAAAATACATCTAAGATGTTTAATTGTTTTAAAATGAAAATAGTCCTTAAATCTGCATTAACTGGACTTGGGAAATAGCTACATGTGATCCTAGTGTGGGAACTTCTACTGGCTTCTTTGCTTGCTCCCTTCATGCTACATTTTCAAGGTCAGGGCCGGCATGTGACTTCCTTTCAGTCTCTGCACCTGTCCTTAGTCCATCACCATCAAGTATTGCACAGGATCCTACCACTACCCTCTCTTAAAAATATTTTTAAAAATATTGATAGGGCAGTTCTTTTCTTAATAAAACTCAGATCACCTTCAACCTAACCTCTGGTGCAGGCTAGCCACCATCTTTTACTTATTCCCTCAGAGCAGCTTGACCACTCTTTTCTCTTTGATTTCTTAGGTTTCCTTCCAGGAGTTAGCCATGGCCATCTATGTTCTAACTTCCATAATCACATGTCAAATTCTTCAAGCAGTGACAATACCTTCACTATATGTGTGCTCTCCTCAGTTCTACTGTAGAAGACACAGAGCAAGGAGCAAATGCTACAACGCATGAAGTAGATCTGCATCATTCCAGAATTCTTTACCACCAACTCTTATAAACGTAAAATGGGGAGAGATATTACAGGATACTATATTACAAGAGATAAATAATTTTAGTTTTTCTTTTTAAAATTTGCAATTAATTATATATGATTTTCTAAGGTCTGACATCTGTTGTCTCTGCGTCTCATTCTAAACTTGATATAAGATCTTTTGAAAAGACTCGCCTAATCATCACTGGATTTCTGTATACTTACATCAGGTTTGTGAATATGTGCATATGCAATAGCATCCCCAATCATTACATATTTTAGCTTTTTGTACTGATGACCTCAACACTTTCTCATATTTCCATATTTTAAAGGAAATCTTATAGTATTTCATCACTAAATATAAAATTTCATGAAGATTTAGGAAACTCTTTCTAATTTCAAGTATGTAACAATCTTATTTGTCATGAATTAGAGTTGTTTTCTCTATTTATAGGAAGAATATTATTCCTTCAACGACCTTTTGTGGTGCATTACGTAGACAGACACCTGTGTAATAACCCTGAAAGTCAATTCTCCTGCCTGCTTTCAGATCTTCATAAAATGACATATGGAACAATATTACTTGCAAAATTTATTTTTAAAAGCACAATTGCAACTGTGACTATTGTCATATATAGAACTTGAGAAAAATAAAACCCAGTACCAGTTTGTTTGAAAAGAAACTTCATAGCAACTTTGAGAGTACAGGAACATAAACACTGATTTAGATGTGGGAGTGTCATAAACAGCTTCAGCACAAGCAATATATTTTAAACAGTACTACTGTTTTCTATTAATGGCTTCTTTATACTTCCAATAAAGCCAAATAAAAGGACTTTCTATTTACTAAGGTTTTTCTTTTCTTTTCATGCTAGTAGGCCACAAAGAACAACTGGATAAAGTACGAAATCAAATAATCATGCACGTAAATAAAGCTACCAGAAAGGTTAACATGCAGTAAGCTGATTGTAGAATTAACTGGTGCAATATAAATTGTGCTAAGGGAGTTTGTAACATAAACTTGCTGATCAGTTGTCACATAGTAAAACCCTCAGAAAAAATGACAACACAGACAGGTTCTGACAGAGTAGCGATCATACTTCAGATCCCATACACCAAGCCCAGCGACTGTTTAATTCAGATAAAATACATGCCAAATAGCATGTACATGTCATTTAATCTTAAGAACACTATAGAGGTGCAGATAATCCTATGAGATAACTCATATTGCCAAGAAACCAGGTCTTACATTTCCACAAAGTCTGTCAGAGGTTGCTGGAGAATTTCACATCTCTTTGGATTAAAAGATGCTTAAACTCTGCCTGTGGAATGTATGGAGGAAAACTTAAGATATACTTGATGAAGAGATTTTGTGAAGATGTTTCAAAATAGCATCTGGGAAGAGTGCACTGGTGTTATGGTAGTATGCACAGCTGCCTTCAAAATAAGGAAGAGAAGGAAGAAAGAAAGGGAAAGAGGGGACAAAGGGGAGTATATTAATTCTAGATATAAAACATATATAAAAATATATCTAGATATCAGTTTTAGATATAAACATATATTAATGAATTATCCCCTCACTGAATTCAATATGGTTTCAGATATCACCTCTAATAAGATGCAATAATCCTGATATCCAGTAGACACTGTCCTTTGCTACCTGTGTGCAGAGCTGGTAGATCTTAAAAAGTAGTACTGGTAGCACACCTATGCTCCGCTGAGTTGTACTCCGGACCTCTGATTCTCAGCCAGAGGCAGTTATCTAAATTATCTGTGGATATTTTAAAACATACACATCTGCCAGATACAACGAATCAGATTCTTCTATGTGTTGGACATATTTCGATGGACAATATTACAGATGTAGAAACTAAGGCTACAGGGAACTAAAAGGATTCCTCATTGCTGCTGTTGGTGTAAGTTGATTCTGATCAGTAGAAACAGCTCTAGGGCATCTCTTCTTATTTACTCTTAATCTCTGCCTGTTTCCATCACGGCGCATGGCTAATATATAAATATAATCAACACAGTGACATTCTTATAAATAGTATTATTCCGTGCAAAAGGAGCACTTTCAGGCAAATAGAAAGGTCAAGCTCATGATTATAGAATGAAACTGAATAAATCAAAACAAGCAAACAAGAATAACCGAACAACCTTTTGAAAGCAGCACATTGTTACAAAGGGATGCATATAACACATATAAAACCATCATTTATCTGCATTTGTCTCTAAGAAAGAGTAGTGTTCGGAGGGTCATGCACTCTCTCTATCGCAGGCTCCCTTTCAACGTTTTTCTCAGTAGTCTTAATAAGCACTCTGCTGATGAGAAGGATGTGCCTGATTATACATGGGAGTAGCAGGAGAAGAAAGGCCACTAACATTGTCCTGTAATTCCTATTAATTTTTCCAGCACAAATGGTGAGCAGTAGATCAGTGGGCATGAATTTTAAATGTAGGGAGGGCAGTACTAGGCCACTTAAATAGATGAATTTTTTTTAACCACACAGAGAATCTCATCATTTTCATAGTTAGGAGAGGATAAAAAGCTACAAGTTTTCCTTTCTCACCAAATCCAGTGTAATTGTTAGTCAAGATCATTCATTCATTCAACTGAATTAATTCTTGCTGGCTTAGGCCAAAAAAAAAGTAGTCATGAGCTAAGTGAAGAAACAACTTTCACTCATGGCCTTTTACTTCAACTAAAATATAACTACATCCTTTACCCCTATCTCCTAACCCTCATAGTGCCTTCTCAAATTCATGGCCCTTTATAAAGTCTAATTGTCGTGTGTGTGTGTGTGTGTGTGTGTGTGTGTGTGTGTGTGTGTGTGTATGTGTTGTCTGAATAAATATAAAAAAAAGCCTGCTGAGTCTATTTAGTGTTGCTTGTATGTATATAATATTATATCACTCATATTTTGAAATGCAGTATGTATGCATGATGAGAAACAGAAAGAAACTATCAAAATGATCACATAAACTTGACACTTGAGGGATTTCAGGTCAGAGTGGGGATATGGTTGAAGTGTAGCAGTGATGTGAGGGTTACACAATGAAGCTAATTTAAAACAATTTGATGGTGATAACTAAAAAAAATAAAATCCAAAAGACAAAATAGTCATATGAATCTCAGTGAATAAGGGTGAACACAAATGGCCATGTGTATTTAGCTCAATGTGTCTTAAGAATATGTAGAGATAGAGTTAGTTGGAAGGCAAATAAATTAATGAGAGGATGATATACCAAAATTAGTATGCATGTTAAAAAGTTACAAATATTGTGCACTAAAGTGAAATAATGTTATAGTTATTATATGTTGTATATAAGTACAATAAGATAATCCCAGCAGATAATTATTATATATCTTTGATTAACACTTACTCTTGATATGAGTGAGGTTTGGCAGAAGTAATAGAAATTACTTTTGTATTTTGTGTGGCATATGAATTTCTTTTGTATTAACATAGACAGTTGTCTTATGAACAAACAGCCACAGGATTCTTTTAGTATATTTTTATCTGACTACTGATATGTACATGACATTCAAGGGGCCAGTATTTGTTGAATTTTTCTGTTCTCTTTAAAGTCAAGGTTCATATTCCAGAGGTAACCATGATACGTTATTTGGATTAATAGTGTATTGAGTTGATTTTTCAATTTTATTGTGCATTTTTTAATATTCTAGAGATTGAATTCAGGGTATCATGCACGCCAGGCAAGTGCTTGGCAACTGAGCAGCTCTCCCAGGCCCTTCAATTCTTAATGACTGACATCATATAAAGTCTCTGTTATTCAATATATCAGGATAATTTAAGAGGTATTAGATATCAGTGTGCTAACTAGACTACAACCTCTTTATCTGTCTATGTATCCTATAAATCAGTGTCAGAGAACCAGTGCTAAAGTTAGAACATGATCTCTTCTTTAAATAGAAAGATAAGATCTCTCTACTAAAACATTTTCAGAAGTGTAATGTCATGGCATAAACCCTAATCTCCCAAGCACAGCACTCCAGGGCTTCTACAAACCATGGCCCTCTGTATTCACTAGCACTTACAAATATTTATCTCACTTGCTTTATTATTCATCTCACAGTCTGTCCACATACTCTCATATTTACACAGCCTCAGGATCCAGCCCAAATGTCAGCTTCTCTGTTAAATTTTCCTTGAGCAGGAAAATTTCTCCAGAGTAGATTTAGTCAGCATGCATATTTTCCTCTTTAGATGTAACTGTCCTTAAGTACCAAATGAAGAACTTACTGTTCTTTGCTTCTATGCTTCAATAAACAATGATTCTCTTCTGGGCTGGTGTTCATTATCAATTTTTCCCCTCTCAATCTATCGATAGGGTGGCATTTATTCACTGAAGTTCATTCCACCATTGAAGGAACTCAGTGCACGACTGAATAAGTGATTAGATGTCAGCTATCACTCCTAGCATCCTTCTAATTGATGTCCTGACTCAATGTCACATGTGGGATACAAGTAAGATGAAACCACTGCATAAAACGCTTCTGGCCTCCATGTTCTTCCACATGCTGTTGCTTGCTTTATGCTGCCCCTTTCCTACAACCCAATCTATTCTTACATTCTTCCAAAATAAGATTCTCATTCCTCCATCAAGTGAAGTATGTACGGACTCCTCACTATACAGCACCACTCCATTCTCTATATACTATTTCAATGTTGATGTTTCACTGTAAACCTTATCTCTTTCCATATCATGCCTGTGTATACTGAAGGATAATTATTTATGTGTGTGTTTTTATGAGTCTGTGAAATGACAGAATTGTTAAATATGACAATATGTGACTTTCTTTATATCAGTGACTCTCCTATAGATATGTACATGAGTGCATATCTCAGGGCTGTATACCTGCAATACTCAGTAGAGTAATGTTTATTTATAAATTGTCTCCTGTTGTCATTTTTAAAAACTAAATTTCATATATTATTTCTGTCCAAGATGTTAAGTCTCAGAAAAGCCCTTCATTAAACTGGGAATTTTTATTTGTCAAAACAATTCTTTGGGGGTTTCGTATTAGTTGTTTTATTTTTTCCTAGGAATTTACAAGGATAACCCCAGCTTAAACTACTAGCAATAGTGGAGAGGGTGCCTGAATTGGCCTACCCCAGTAACCAGACTGGTGAATACCCTAGCTGTCATCACAGAGCCTTCATCTAGTAACTGATGGAAGCAGATACAGAGATCCACAGTCAAGCACCAGGCCGAGCTCCAGGAGTCCAGTTGAAGAGAGAGAGAGGAGGGATTCTATGAGCAAGGGGCATCAAGATCATGATTTAGGAAACCTACAGAGATAAACAAACCAAGCTACTGGGAATTCATGAACTTTAGAGCAACAGCTATGGAGTCTCCACGGGACTGGACTAGGCCTTCTGCACAAGTGAGACAGTTGTGCAGCTTGATCTGCTTAAGGAGCCCCTGGCAGTAGGATCAGGATACATCCCTGGTGCATGAGCTGGCATTTTGGAGCCCATTACCTATGATGGGACATCTTACACTGCCTTGATGTGGGAGCGGGGGGCGGGGGGGTTGGACCTGCCTCAGCTGAATGTACCTGGCTTTGCTGATTCCCCATGGGAGGCCTTACCTTTTCAGAAGGTTGGGGGGAAGCCTGGGGAGGGACAGGAGGAGGGAAGAGAGGGGGAACTTGTGATTGATATGTAAAATGAATAAAAATTTCTTAATAAAAATATTTCTTGAAAAGCAAACTAAATTTCATACATTGTTTCTGGCCAAGATGTTAAGTCTCAGAAAAGCCCTTTGTTGAACTGGAAATTTTTATTTGCTAAAACAATTCCTTGGGGGTTTCATATTAGTTGTTTTATTTTTCCTAGATGTGTGCTATGTACATCCATGTGTGGGTGTTTGATTACTCTTTGTTTTCCAAAGAAAACTGACTGCGTTACATTTCTAAACTTAGAAAAACAAATATAGTAAAAGTGAGTCATAGTTCTGACACTGGTTCGGTAGCAAAGGTAGTTATTTATATAAGCTAATCTAAAGGTAATAACATCTAAATAAAGTGTTAGCATCCTCTAGAATACTCCAACAAGCAAACATCCTATTACTGGTATTTACTATTAATTATAGAATGCCTTTGACATTAAATAAAAAGCTCTTTCTAAATGCTTTTATCTATGTGATTTTTTTTAATGAACAAAGGGGGAAAAATCTGAGTGAAATGTGAAAAGTTTATGCCAGGGAGGATGATGAGAACAATATTCTAACAAAAGTTTGAGCAACCACTCTTTGCATGAACTAAAGTGGGTGGGAGAGACACAATGAATTGAGCTCTCTCTGCAAATCTACCTCATTTTTTTTATATCAGTAATGAATTGATTTGTCAAACATCAGGAGCAAAGAGACGAGAACTACAATTTGCCTGCATTCACCAGAACCATCGTCTTTCCTCTGCAGCTCCAAAATATGATTAGGATAGGACGCTTTTGTCAAAAACATATTATGCAGTTCATAAAATGCTAACTCATAAAACACATCACCTTTTACTCCACGTCTTTTACTTCCAATAGGAAAGTAATTTCTTTACATATGAATAAAGATAAATAAGCTTGTTTGTAAATAAACACACATACATGGTAAGCATGAGCAGTCAACTAAAGTATAGACATACAGGGAGGATAATGCTTGGGCTTTGGAGAGAATAAAAACTTCACAGTAGATTAATATTATGTGTTTCCCTCCACCAGAGATGTTCTAAAAAGAATCTATTAAACACTATGCTACCTATGAATGAGCTTTGAATTACCTTTGCTTCTGTCAAAGCCCATTTATCAACCTGACAGTGTAAGTCTCTAAAAGCAAATAAGGGCAAGACAGGGTCCTGCACTCTTGCCTTGGAAGAATAAAGTTTTTCCTCACCAGGGAAAGACATCTGGAGACAGCTGCAGTATTTTATGCTTTCTCAGGCAAACACTGCTAGAAGCCTTCCTTTGGAGCACCCTCTACAAACTGTGACTGAAATAATTCTGAATGTTCCTGCATTGGAACATTGCATTGACAAGTACAAATATTAGCAGATATTTATTCATCTTCATGTTCAGATTTATGATAAAATGGTGCAGGAAGAAAACAATTCTTGTTGTATTTTCTGCAAAGTAATTTTAACTACACATTATTTTTGATATCTTATGTATGTTCTTACAGTAGTTATATAGAAAACTAAAGATGAAAAGTATTCAACATTTTAGAGGGAATGGTTTCTATAAGCTACATTGATTTAAAAAATCCTGATTAAAATAAGCAAGGCTGACTTTAATAGGGTGGTCATTTGTTAATATAACCTATATATTTACAAAAAGGTTTGCTTTTAACATTAAACATCTAGACACAAATATCTGTGTTTTATTAGCTAACATCCTTGAGACAATATCTATGTAACTGGAGCAACTACTTCTTGCTAATGGAGTGGAACATTCCAGAAAGAACTCTATTAAACAAAAAGTCAGTCTTACTATTGGATTTCGCTGGATCAATGGTGCTAAAAAACATCATCCAGTCAGTTTGAAAAGTATTCATTGTCAGATGTCCATTTAAACAACTAATTAAAATAACTCTCGAAAATCATGCCATGAGATGAGTATAGTAGTCACTCAAATCCTGAACATTTGAGAACATTCAGAGTTGAAAATTATGGTGGATTCTAAGAGTTCATTATCACACATGCAGATTTCTCATCTATTTTTAGGAAGTGACTGTATTAACTCAGCCTCCCGTGGAAAGGCAGACTCACTCTTATTTGAACCTCCTTTGTATTTCGATGCTTGGCATGTCTGCATCACTCATGTTCGGTGTGAATACAAAAACTGTTATCTTCTTGCTAGACTAAAAATGCAACCAAAATGTTGGGCCTGTGACAGATTTGACACAATGTTTTAGTTCTGAGGAGGACCAAATGTCATAAGTTCATTTGTCACATATATGCTGAAAGAAATCCTAAATAAAAACAATACAGTAAAATTTGATATTAATTTATATATTTGTAACACTATTTATATTAGGAAAACACTTACTGCTACATGTATTGTAAAATAACGCTAAAAGGAGCTCTTGTTGAATGTTGCAAAGTTAAGATATTCTCAAAAATATGAGAAAAGAAGTTTGTAAATAGAGTTAAATAGAGGCTAATAAAAAAGGATCTTCATGTTTCACTCAAAGGCTTCAGCATCAATCAAAATTTAGCCTACTTGCAGAAAAATTTTGTTATCATTTTCTCTGTAGTCATTAAGTTAAAAACAAACATTTCCCTAATGTAATTCAAGGTCTTAGGGTAGCATCTTAATAAAAATACATTGCAATGTCGTTTTTTGCTCTTTAAACACTTTCTCATGATATGTAAGGTCCTGCATGCTTCTCCTCTCCCTCCATTTTCTAATTTCTTACAAAGAAACTTGAAACATGATGAAGCCCATTTTTATGTAAGCAAAGTGGGTACACTTGGGTGGGTCAGGCTAATGTAAATTTCTTTGTAGATTAGTGTGTTTGAAAGTTGGAAGAGACTTGTCTGCTAAATTGGCATGAAAACACTTTATGATGGCAGTCAACTCCCTTTTTAAAGACCATTGTTTATTCCTAAAAATAAAGACACTAAAAAAGAAAAAGTAGTATTTATAAGGTATTTATATTGGCTACCAATTTAGCATTTCACTCAAACACACCAGTTATGTAAATATATGAATGTACACCCATATACATACATACGTGTAGTAAGAAGCTATGGGAATTTGACAAGAAGATCATCCTTCTTGTCACCCCAACATTTCTACGATAGTTGAGAGAGTGTTTAGAATCATATTTTAAAGCAAATGTTACACTGAATTATAGGCCTTAAGTCTGTGCTGGAAATAGACACATGGCCAGTGTAATTATGGCTTACATGAGTCATGGAGGCGGCTCAAGCCTCTGTTCATCCTATTTATACTCTAGCCCTGGAGCAATATTCAGAAGCAAAGGAAACAGTGACAAAGAGCAATGTCAGGTGGAGTTCACTGGACACAGCCTCCTTTCTTATAACTCAAATGCAGACAGATTACGGAGACCTTCTGCTACCCTGGAAGTTTTTGATGGTTATGAGGGACATGCAATGTGGTCACAACTTCTTTGAGGAATTATCTTCCTGGGTTATTAAAGAGAGTTGAATCTTACTGAAAATTTTAGCAGGAAATTTACAGCAGAATAATATACTTCCAAGAAAGGTGTCTGATTATTGAGTTCTTTGTGCTAAAATAAGCTTTGTACATAACAATATATAAATATATATGTATGTATACATTATATATATATATACACTAAATATATATAAAATAAAGCTCCTAAACATTCTTGATGCCTTCAGCTTGCAAGTCTTGCCATGCAGGAATGTTTGTAGAGTAATAATTTGTCAGTTGTATGTAATTTATTTTTCTACTGTACTTCAACTTGTATTACACATTTTTCCTTTTAGAATAATCTTAGGTTCACAAAATTTTTGAGGAAGGTATAGATATACAACAAATGTTCCATGATCCTAGCATAAGAATCCTATCCTCCATTATCTTATTATTTTCTGAATTAATTAAATCAACAGAAAGAAAGGAGATCAAAATGAGTTCCCCAATTTCAAAAGTAAAAGAAAAATATCTCAAAAATCTTGTTTTCCTGTAAGTCAGAGCCTATCATATTTGTACTGTTGTTTTTTTCTTCACTTCTCTATACCTAAGTGAGTGTTAACTGAATTAAACTAGAAGCTGTCATAGACAACAGACATATACAAAACTCCATTGTAAAACTGTGTGTTTTGTCTGAGACAGGATCATGCTTTATATATCCCAGTTGGTCTTCAACTCATAATCCTCCTGTATCACTGTCACGAGATCTGGGATTATAGGAATGCACAGAGATCACAGTCATGTTTTAGGGAGTGGATATTAACTAAAGTAGAAGAGCTTTTGGTATTAGTGCAGTCTTGAAGTATAATATAGTCTTCCTTTTAGAATGGGAGGCGTTATGTCACTTCTTTGGTTTGTTCTTTTAGTAATCCATCTTTAACAGTGGAAAACACTTTGTTTGTCAATATTCTTTGATCTAGAGTGAATTTGACATGATTCCCCAGGGATGTTGTTTGTCTGCTGAGATTTTTGTTGAATAACGGCTCTTACAATTGATAAAGAATGAGCTAAGTTATTGATATCATAGAGGCCTTATGTATCCTTTGCTGTTTACTCATTTTGTATGCTTACATTGATTCCTAGAGCCTTGATAAGATTTCATTCTGGGAGTTTTCTCTTCATCTGTCCTTCCAGCTAATATTTACTGACAGTCTGCTAAGTAGTGTAATCCATGTAGTAGCTCATGGTAATAAAATGAATACTATTATTTTTCAAAGAAAAAATTGTTTCTTTAATACCACTTGATCAAACCTGATATATTATTACAAGAAGTAACTTCATATGCACTGATCAGGCAGTGTTTATATGTGTGTGTATTATATATATATGTTTTATGTATTTTTACATATATGTGAGTTTAATAAATTTAAGAGTAAGGGGAAATATGAACAGGGTTGGGGGAAAGAAAAAGAAAGGGAGAATGTTGTAGCCTATTCTAATTTCAAACAATTTTTTTATCTCAAAAGTTTACATGTTGCTTTCCAAGAGCAGTAAACAGCAGAAAACAGCCAAAACATGCTCATACTTCTGAATTCCAGGAAGACATGTTGCCTCTCACTGGTGACATTTCTCTTATTTAGACTTGGAGAATCATAGACTTTTTGAACTGAAATTGACCTTAATTATTACTGGAACATAGCCTCCTAAACTTTGTTGTACACCAAACCACTGGAGTAGGGAAAAGTAGTAAAGATGGTGAAGAAAACAGTGGGTAGGGTTGCCCTAAGGTATTTTTACTTCAATATTCCCCAGCTCTATCTGAGGTAGAGTATATCTGGGGAACACGGATCTCCACTAAGTATCTTTTGTGTGAGAATACTCACCCCTGTGTTCATATTGTCACTCATGACCATGCCTTTCACCTTTCTTATTAGTTCTCTTTCAGGTGCTTTATATATTTATCAACAATTCCTGGAGATTGAATCATCTTGATTTTAAGTATATCTTATTGCCTTTAGAAGTTAGCATTAGTAAAGTTTGTATAAAATTAATGGGATTAAGGGTGAAAATTCATAAATGTGTGGAACTTCATTCTGCCCCTCTAGTCCTGTCTCTGCCCCCACCCCCACCCCTCTGAGATCATTATTCATCCCAGAACCTTGCTTTATACATTACACATGATTACGCATGATCTCTACCATTGACCTACCAAACTACATCATCAGCCACAGCTGTCAACTTATTGTACTTTTTGTTGTTGTTCCTGTTTCAGCAAATAGAGGAGGATATTTAACTCTTCTGAGGTCTATTTAATAGCACAGACAGTGCCATCAATATGGTAAGGAATATTTGGGCAATAAGTATTATGCTATTGGCTTAATTGGAACACATTAAGCTCCATTTAAAGTCAAGTTCCGTGTCAAAGTACCTTGAAGAAGCCACCCCCATGAAGTTTCAAAACAATAGAACAAGCTAACAGAGCCCATTAAAAGGTGTCTGAGACACTGTTACAGTTGAGAATGTGACTCTTGCAAGTGACAATGGCTAATAATAACACCTGAACTAATTTCCCACTTGAAATCCCACTTTGATTATAATCCTTTATTAAACAAGAGCACAAAGATGATAAGGTTCTGCTTTTTTTTCTGAATGACTCATTATTTATGTAGAAGAACATTCACTCCTTTTTTGAAAAAATAAAAAAAAAATCAAAAGGTGGAAACAGGGAACTTTTATTCTATGTATCAACAACAGTTCACTATAAAAGAAATACTACAGCAAATCACATTCATGCTCTAAATCTGGACCCTTCATTTCCCAAAGAGAGTTTATTTCTATTTATTTGCATTTGCTGCTTCAAATCAAAGAGGAAAAAAAATAGCTTTGCCTTGGATTGGCTTGTCAGTTCCACACACATCAAGTGGCTCCTGAGAAGAACTTGATGTCAGCCATTGAGTAAACAGTATGGTTGGGGAGGGATAGGTGGGTTAATGGTTAGTGCAGTTTTTTTTCTCTGATTGTATAGGCAACATTCACCTCCAACTATGGCCCTCAAAATTTCTTAAGGGAAAATGTGGCCCTAAACAGATCAAAGACTTTATAGGTCTGTGCATGTACCCTTCATTTCTACCTTTGTTGTTGACAAATACAATTTTTTTTTTTTGGTTTTTTTCGAGACAAGTTTCTCTATGTAGTTTTGGAGCCTGTCCTGGATCTCACTCTGTAAACCAGACTGGCCTCGAACTCATAGAGATCCACCTGGCTCTGCCTCCCAAGTGCTGGGATTAAAGGTGTGCACCACCACCATGGCGACAAATACAATTTTTAACAAGGATATTGTAAGGCATATTTAACACTTCCCTGACATTTAATAAAATGTCCTGCTTATAAACAGACTTCAGAGACATAGTAGACACTCATATAAGATAATAATGCTTACCAATTCTATCTCAATAGAACTTTTTCAGATTTTTAAGTTAAAAAGATTTAAAAAAAATTCACCAAATATAACATCAATTGTTACAGTCACATTTGCAGACTCAAGACTTCTTCTTGAGACATTTAATAATCACTTGCTTAAAGTGTGTATGTTCACAATTTTTCTCTAATGCCACTTATTTTTTGAAGTTCTTACCTATACACTACAAGCTACACTTTCTCTTCCATGACTGGCCATATATCTTGTAATTGGAGGAGCGTTAATTTTTACCTTGAATATGATCTCTTGGCAACAGGTAAGTGAAGGAAAAGAAAGTTGAAAATTGCAACCCTGACTCCAAACTGCGACATGAAGACGATTTTCACTAAAGTCCATTTAATTTAAAATCTCTTTTCTGCCTCTCAGACAGCCTTACCACTAATCACTGCTATTAGGGCGGCGCTCACTCCTCCGAACTGAAGGATTGCCTCTCGGATGTTAGGATGACTCACAGCTAAGCACGCTAGACTGGAGCTGCCACACTCATATTTTATTGCCGAGATGAGGGGAGAAGCACAAGAATATGTGACATTTCTGGTGTTCTTGTATCACCTGACATTAATAGCAACACAACAGGTTTATACTGCCTTCCCCAGAGCTGTCTCAGTTCCTGACCAAAGCACCAATGCAGTGTCATGTATCTTCCAAACGAAATTCTAAATTAAGCATCTTTAATTGCCATACAGAGAATCAAAGTCAACTTGACCTGACCAAACCAAAATAATATTAATCAATGAGAGTCTCTTTTGTTCACAATATCCTAGGGGAAAGAAGCTGTGAAATGCCATGTGAGCAGAAGTGGCAATTTTTGCAAAAGAATAAAATTTAATTCTATGTGATTGTATTGAACATGGTGACGTTCCAAACTCAAGTGTGGAACGTAGTTGTTTAGCTAAGTCTTTAAAATAAATTATTCCTTGTTTTGAAAGTCAGGACTGCCAAGTAAACAGTCGCTTTTTAAAACCACCTGACTGAGATTCAGTTTCTTAATTGAAATTTAAGAAAATGAAAATAATTCACATTTCATGTGGGGGAAGAGTAACACTGCTAATAACTATTTCCTTGTACAAAGTCCTATGCTGGCACATCAGGTACCAAGTTAAATACAGTAATACCTAGTCACAGTGCAATTCTTGAAAATGATTTTATGAATGATTTTCAGGACCAAGTCCCTAAAAGTTAAATAAATCTCAGGGGAATATTGGTTGACATTTGAAACAAAAGTTATAGTATAGTAATTCCTAAGAAAGATTAGTATCTCAGGGCTGCAGAAACAGCTCAGGGTTAAGAACACTTGCTTTTCTTGCAGAAGTTCAGGGTTCAGTTCCCAGCACCCACATGGTGGCTCACAATTGTCTGTACCTCCAGTTCCACGGGATGTGATGCCTTTTTCTGGCCTCTGGTACACAGGGCATGAACTTGGTGTACATACATCAACTTAGACATTTACATATACACATAAAATAAAAATAAATGAATCATTTAAAATAAAAAAGGATGATTTAAAATTGCCTCAATATCTTAAGAAAGTTTTGAAAGGAGGGAAAACTATTTATTTTCCTTGAAATGAAAACAATCTGCATGGCACATACTTATTTCCTTTAACTTAATTTTTCTTTCTTTTTGGGGGATATAATTACATCATTTATCCCTTTTCTTTTGTGTCTCCAAATCCTCTTTCCAGAATTTCAAATTCATGGCACCTTTTTTTTCCATTAATTGTTATTATATGTATATATGTACATACATATATATTCCTAAATATAACCTGCCCGATGTGTAGTATAGTACTCCTAGGCATGTTTTCGGGGCTGAACATTTGGTATTGGTGTGCTCTTCCCTGGGGAAGACTATTTCCCACACTCTCAGCATTCCTTGGTTGCCTGTAATTCTTTCTTGAGGCCTCATGGGCTTTCCCCTGGCCAGTTTGGCGTATCTACTCACTTTTGTTTGGATTTCAGATTTTCTGAAATTTTATTTCACATTTGTTTTATTCTTCTACATCCCACCTGCAGTTTCCCCTCCCTCCCCTCTCCTCCAGATCCATCTCCCCTCCACCTCCCCTCAGAAAAGAGCTATCCACCCAGGGACATCAACCAAACACAGCATAATATGCTACCTTAGGAGCAGGCACATACCATCATATCAAGGATGGACAAGGTGACCCATTAGGAGGAAAAGGGTCCCACAAGCTGGCAAAAGAGTCAAGGACAATCCCCACTCTCACTTTTAGGAGACCCACAAGAACACCAAGCTACTCAGCCATACATATATGTAGAGCATCTAGGTCAGACACCTAAGGGCTTTCTGATCTCTGCGAGCCCACATTAGTTCAGGTTAATCGATTCTGTGGAACTTGTTCTCATGGTGTCCCTGACCCTTCTGGTTCCTCAGATCCTTCCTCCACCTCCTCTGCCAGATACCCTAAGCTTCACCTAATGATGGCTGTGGGACTCTGGATCTGCTTTCATCAGTTGTTGGATGTAGTCTCTCTGGTCTCAGCACTCATTATTCTTGTTCAATTCATGTTTAGTCAGTGATGTTGTAAGACTTTAAGGCTGTAACCTCTGACACTTTAGGAGACACAGTCTCACAGAAACTCCCTGGTCTTCTAGTTCTTACCATCTTTCAGCCCCCTCTTCTATAATGGTCTCTGAATCTTAGGTGAGGGAGTGTATTGTAGTTGTATTCATTGATACTGGTCTCCACAACTCTGAATTTTGGTTGTTTTTCTGTAGTAGTCTCTGTTCTAAGAGAAATGTCCTTGATGAAGGGTGAGGACTACTTTTACAAATACTTTTTAGTGGAATACATGAATGGGGGTGAATTAATGAATTAATGTGCTTAGAAATATCTGGACTTTCCATTAGAATTGAGTACAGTTGATTAGGCCTTTCCATTTGAAAATGTATTCCTTTTAAATCTTCTCAGACATTCATTAGGAATTGATTAGGCAGATACATGGCACACACATGTAGTTTATCAGTCCAGCTAATGTTGCTCTGACTGAATCTGAGACTGAACACCCATGAAAAATGAAATCAGTTTAACTCACAATTGGAGAGGCTTAAAGTACAGACAGCACAGCATTGACCTCCAGAAAGGATTCTAGGGCAGTACCACCATATGAGGGGGATGCATGAAAGGAAACAAGCAAATGTAGAAATAGCCAAGAACATGGGTCCCTCTCATAAGTATTAAGCACACAACTCAATGTCCTCCTAAGCCCTATCACTTAAAAGTCCACCACCTCTGCTATACCACAGTAGAGTTCATTCTTCCAGCCTATGGACATTTTGTGGACAAACCGTATCCTACCCAAGGCAGATATGTGCACATTTAACTTATCTCTGTGGATACACTGAGTGTAACATGCTATGTATAAAATATTATTGTAGCCCCAAATTTCATGTTAAAACAATAAAGCGTACATTATCAAAATAGCATAAACATAAAATTTTCTTCTTTTGTTAAATTTTGCGTAAAGCCCCAAAGTTACACTTTATAACAATCAAAGAACACACACACACACACACACACACACACACACACACACACACACACACACACACACAAGTCAGGTTTTGTGGGATATGTACACAGAAGCGCAAAATTATATTTTGCACTGCCCTATGGCATTTTGACAAAATGGCCCAGGAAACAATATGAGGAATGAGTTTAAAGAGAGGATGGTAAATGTAGAAGGAACTTGTGTTTATTGATCGTCATTGATACTACAGTTCATAACACAGAGCTAAATTTATAAAATCAGTTGTCAGATTGGCACCAAGAGACAGGCTCCTCTAGAACTCTGAGGGTGTGACTCTCATATCCTTTTGATTATTAATTTCAGAGTTTCTGGACTGTTTCTGATGTCCAAAAGATAAAAGGTAGGACAAAGTAAAGGAAATTGGATATTTTAAATGAACAAGAAAACTATTACTCTTAGAAAAATCTGGCACTGAGATATTATGATCTGTATTGGTTCTTTTATGTATTATTGGGTTCTTTCTGCATAATGTTGCCCAGTACAGTGAAAATTTGACTTGTAAACAGGAGAGTTAGAAAGCAATATCCTTAGGCCATTCAGATATATCTGATTGTCCCAGGATGCACTCCATTTTTTTTAAATGCTGGAAATTGTTCAGTTATAATAGATGGTAATCACATTGTCAATGACTTCGGTTTTCTGATAACTTAACTTTATGGAAGCCAAAGTTTCGATACCATCTTTAATATAACACACAACTATGTGAGAATCTGAAATGATTTGTAAAGATTGTTTCTCTGGATGTTAAACAACTGCAGGATCTACTGCTACTCTCCCTTGCGTATGGCTCTGTTTCCATTTATTAAGTGCAATCATAAAGTGGACTGTTTCCTAGAGCAGAAGAGGAGAAGCAGGGGAGAACTGTTACTCAGAATATATTAAATTCAATAAACAAAGTCTTTGCACATACGCATGACCAATTTAACCACGTTGACTCAATTGGTCAATCAATTCAGATTTAAAGAAAGGTCAGCTCAGTCAAACCAACAATCAATTCAAAGAAAATTAGCCAGATTTTCACTTCCAATCTGCATGCTTTGGATAAGACAGGAGATGAAATTATTCCAGAACAAAGGAAATGAAACCTTCACTGCTGGAAAATTGATCTCAAGATCAATGATTTTTAAGTGTACTCTGTAACAATAATATCTTTACTTTACCTTGCCTTGGGCATTTTGCTACTGCTAAAATCAGATGTTAATTTAAACACTGGAGACAATGTTTCTCACTGACAAAATTCAGATAAATTTTGTAATATAAAAATAAAAATAAGACTTTGTTTTTCTGGTATTTGCAGTCTCGGAAGCAAATAAATGAATAAATAATAGAAGGGAACACATTTTGGGGGAAAATCTTACACGGTTGGGAAAAAATATTACACCTAGAAGAAAATTAAAATTGTAATCTTTGGATTTTGTATCATTGGATTTTAATCATGCCATTTAAATGTCACACACACACACACACACACACACACACACACACATTCGGTTTAAAAATGAAATTAACAAATAATAAAAGCATTATTTCATGTACCATACATATTGTGAGTCAAGCCTAAAGTATGAATCACTCCGTCCGTCTCCTTTCCTGAAATAGACTTAAGTATAAGATCACAAGTATTCAAGGCTACCTACCACGCCCCTACTGAATGTACCAGGCTCTGTTGACTCCCTGTGTATGGCCCTACCTTCTTGTAGGAGAGAATGCGGGGGGTTGGGTGGGTTGGGGGTGGGGAGACTGGAGGGGAAGGAGGATGGAAGAGGGGGATCTGAGATTGGTATGTAAAATGAATAAATTTTCTTAATAAAAATTTAAACAAAACACTCTATATTACAAAGTTTGTAGACAGAAATGATCCAGTATTTCACATTCAACCACAGATGGCAAGAGATGGAGAGAGATTTGTATTGTGAACTGTGAAAATGTGAGCTCAGAAGACTGCACAGAATCCATGTCCCTTCTAATTGACACAAGGAAAGTAAGTTTCTTGACCATGTAAGCCCCATTTCCTTTAGAAAAGGGAGACTTTGGTAAAATTCTTAGCAAAATTTCATCAAAATAGTATCTATCATGTGCTACTCAGAATGCTGAAAGAAAAAGCATTCAATAAATGAATAATGGTAATAATATTAATCTTGTAAGCAAACTAAAGTAACAGCTCCATCAACATGGCTGAGAAATTCTGAGAAAACACAAAGATTATTATTAGGTAGTCATGTAAAGAAATTACACACTAATTTTCAAATATTTTGACTGAATATTTGGGGACTTTGAAGATAGGACAAAAGAATTATTCTTGGTGACTATTTAAACCTACCTGTGACCATTAGCAAAAACTTGGTACAAAAACTGTGTCTTACAGTATATAAAAAAAATATGTATATAACCTGTCCACTTGAGGTACTTTAATCAGCTTTTTGGTCACTAAGGGCCATTTAAAAAGAATCTAGTGGAGTACTGAATATGGTGGAGATTTAAGAAATTTCTTTGTAATTTGCAAAATTATAATTATATGACCTCAAATAAATGAACTCTCCATGGATGCCATCTTGACTATTTAAACAGCAAGGGGTATTATCTCTTACACAGAAAGGTATATACAGCCATGACCGAGACTGACATTATAGCCACAAAATCAGTAATTTGATAGCACGTAGGAGAAAAGAAAAATGAGCTCAAAGTCACTTGCAACTGGTTTGACTGTACAAGATTTAAAACTTTTGAGGAAATTGGGTATAAAGTTAAAAGCATTTCTTGGTCCAAATGAGCACAATTGCTTCAGGCTTTGGGTCTGGTGTATCTGAATAAACACTTGTGCTTCTGTGGGGGCAGAAAGACCGACAGTCCACTCATTCTACCCTTCACTGTTCCTCAACAGTTGTACTACTTTGTGAGTCAGCTTGCCTTACTGTTGTTCAATGTCTTCAACTTGTCCAGAATCCACAGTTACTTGAGGCCCATTTGTTTACATTTCAATTGGTTTCTTTGAGCGGTCTCTCTATGAAGCCTCATCTGGCTTCAAGACAGGAATTCTTCTGTCTCTGTCACGAGATCACTGTATTACTGGCACATTTAAACAAACTTAGATGGAGAGTGTGTGTGTGTGTATGTGTGTGTGTGTGTGTGTGTGTGTGTGTGTGTGTGTGTGTGTGTGTGTGTGTGTGTAAAAGCTACATTTGATATAGGAAGTGAGCATGGCATTCAATCATATTTATGAATCTATAGAATATCTAATTTATAAAATAATCTTCATTCTAATTCATTTCAGTTATAGGTGTAATGAATTTACTGAAGAGACATTTCACTCAACTATCTTGTCATAGTTAAAATTATTGTTTTTCTGACTCCCGAGTCCTATTGACTTACGTTATACTCATAGATGAATGCATATCTCAATCCTTTAGTTGGAGTAGATGGTGATGAACAAAAATACCCAAAACTGAATAAGGTAAAGAGAATAAGAGACTTCAGAATGCTCTGCCCCGAAGGAAACATACATATTGCACCTCCCTACCACCTTCAAAAGGCTCAGGAATAACTGCACAGGCAGGGCAGACGGAATGGAAGAGGCAGAGGTGATGAATGACCACAGGGAAGCAGCATCTTCTGAATATGGCTCGCAGCTTCAGTGTGAGTCCATAGCAGATGAGCCAGCATGCTCAAACCTGTGCAAGTGCAAGCTGGATCGGATCTCAGCACGGAGATGGTAGTTGGGCATGAAATCTCAATCCAAGCCATGGAACTACAGCAGTTGTTAGCGGCTGGGGGAGGGAGAGACAGTTTCTCTGAGAATGTAGCCACTGGTAAGTCTGCCGCACTACAATGGATGGTGACACATTAAAGAACACTTGGGAAGCATGGCCGAGCTTCATGGGTTTAAAAGCAAAAGGATGCATAAATGTGGAATGAGCAGAAAGGGGAAGTTGGATCTGGAACGAGCTGAGGGAAGGTAGGAATATTTTCCAAACAGGATGCATGAGACTCTCAAAGAACTAATTCATTTTTAGCTATTTTCATACCAGAAGGATATAAAGCTAAAATACACAACTCTCTAACTGAAGTTGGAGATTATAGTATTTTGCTATGTATACAAAACAAAATGGAGATACATGGAACTCAATCTTTAGATAAAGATTTAGTTGGCTTAGATTTAATATTTACATAAATACAATGTGAATCCTGAAAACATATATACAAGTAACATTATATAAACTATGCAAATTACATTTAGGAATATATATGCTCATGCATATGCATATAATAACAATTAGTGAAAATGACAATAAATTTGAGGAAGAGAATGGAAGTGGTCATGGAAGGGTGTGGAGGGAGGAAAGGGAAGACAGAGATGTTGTAAATTTATCATAATCTCTAAATTAAAAAGGAAGAGGCTATGAAGTCATTCAGAGGTTAATTGTTTACAAGAAGCCATAGAACATTTCTTCTCAGAATGAAAAACAGCTTCAATACTGCTTGCTGTTCCAAGTTAATTAAAAAAATTGGTAACTACAGACTTCAGAAACAAAGGCAAGAGCCCGTACATATAAAAAGAATCCTGAGGACTAGTGATGCAAAGTCACGGGAAATGTTACATGTTTTTAAAAAGTAAATTGTAAGGGAGAAGCTTGCAACATTTCTTAAGCATCAGATTTCTCTGTATAACTGAAAAAAAAAAAAAAAGCTCCTTCGATTTCCATTACATCTCATGCTTGGGTTTACGTCTCTTTCTAATGAAAACAGAACAATGGGTTTGAGATCTACAGTCACTCATATGTGGCAGGAAGAGTCAGCCTCAAAAGAGCTTTACAGTTCCGTGCATCACTGCCTCCTTTGTTTCCTCTACTTGGCTCCGTACATTGTATTGTTCTCCTTCCCAGTGACTATATCTACAATCCTCTACTCAGAGACTCCATCATTTTCTGAAGCACGCTTGTCTATGTGAGAGAGTATTTATTAAGTTTGCCACTAGAATGCCAGCACAGTTAATGCAAAAGGCTGCCAGGCAATTAACTTATTCATTCAGTGACTTCCAAAAATATTACCTATATTGTTAAGGTCCTTTACATTTTTAATTAAATCAGTTGTCAAATTACATTTATTATCTTCAGGAAGCTCACTAAAATAAAATAAAAGTTGAGAAAAGTCATCTTTGTAACGGAATATCGGACACATGTATTACGCACTTCTTGCATAAATGTACTTTGCCTAAGTTATTGCTGTGTGAGTATTAGGTTTATAAGATTTTGACAAAATTTTGCTTTGATGGACTGGCACAGGTAAATGAAAGCTTAACAAATAAATTAATGCTGCTTACATAAACATCAACACAGACTTTTACCCATGGGCTTCCTGTTTTGAACAGAACACACCAATACAAAGACCACAGCAACTCTTTAAATGAAATGATCAGCTAACTTCTTAGATACATCTCTGTCTTGGAATTGATTGGTAGCAGGTTTTGTGTTGTTTGTTCTGAATTTTGTTTGCGGATTTCTTTCTTCATTAAAAATTATTTATTCATTTAGAATTTTGCACATACATACAATGAGGTATTTGTTGTTATTTTTGATTGTTCTGTATGAACTAAATTTTCTCCTAGTGCTCATAAATAAAACTATCTACACCTTCCAAATTATAGTTTTGCAGTGTATTATTTTTCAGAATTGTACTGCTGTCAGTTGGCAAACATCATTTAAACTTCAGTGATATGTAGAACATACTGGATGGCTTATTTCTTTGAACTCATACTTTATTGGTATTGGCTTTTAGAAACTTTACATTTTTCAGGTTCATTTCTTCTCTGAGCTCTGAGAAATCTGGTAAGGATGTCATAAAAATTTATAATTCTGACTGTGCTGACTGAATGCAGCAGGTTTTAAATAAAGCATTCCCATGTAACTTGTTTCATGGAGAAATAAGTCACCAAAGTAAACAGACACAAATAAAATTTAAAGGCGTACTTTCAAAGTGTTTTTTTTTTTTTAGTTTTTTGAGACAGAGTTTCTGGCTGTATAACAGTCCTAGCTGTCCTGGAACTCTCTTTGTAGACCAGGCTTGCCTCAAACTAGCAGAAATCTGCCTGCCTCTGCCTCCTGAGTGCTGCGATTAAAGGTACGCACCGCAACTTCCCGGCTAAATTTTTGAAATCCAGTGATATTTGGATTTTTTAAAGTGGTTTTTCTGTGATCACATATCAGCTGAATCCTAACCGTGTGACTATCTGCTAATCCCATACAATACATATATGGCTTTGGTAGTCAAGCTCAGCGATATCAGATTCCTCCAGTGCTAACAGGTACGACACCTTGATTTACTGCTATATCAACATCTCCCAACTTAATTATTGGGATGCAGCAATGTTTTATTTTCATCTTTCATCAGCAGCAGAGAAAAGCTAATGTGTTTATGTAAAATGATGCAATTAACCCCTCAATACTTGAGTTTTTCCTCCAAATTACTTCTGCTCAAAGTGATGTTCATTTTGTTTAGTAGATTTTTCTATAAGACTTGGCCTTCATTGTCTCACTTTTTTTCATGGTAGTTTCAGAGCAAAATGGATAGGATGTTATCACTTAAATGAAATTAAAAAGGAAAACCAGCGTCACTGCCTAGTAGGTGTAGAGGAGAATAGGAAAAGATAACAAGAAATATTTTCTTACGGAAAATCAAAACCTATTTGAAAAACGGAAAAAGAAAAAGCACGAAAGAAAAATATTTCTCAAGTTTGTAAACACTTTGAATGAAGTGCATTTGTATGCTTTTTTTCTGAATGAAAGAATTAATCAAGGTCAAATTCATCTAGTAAGATCATTGTCCTGAACACTGAGGTTGTCTAGAAATAAACAAACACATAATAGCATTACCATTAAAATTTTTTTAAATTTCTATCCATGTATCACATAGCCAAATAAGGAAAATATTAAAGGTTTCGGTCGGCACAGTGTACTTTTCTCTGAACTCAGCTGTATCCCAGGTGTGCAAGAAAACCTCCAGCTAGTCCTACTGATGGATGAATACCATTAAAAATTAGAAAATGCTAAAGACTTCTTTATAATCTAGATAAAATTAAGCATAAAGATATTCACATTCTTCTGTTAATATGCCTTTAAAACACAGCAAAAAATTTATAGTATTTATTAAATCGTTTGATTTTCATTATTTTTTAATCCACTTTTTGAAGAAAATCTTTTTTAAGGACTTCTTTATCTATTTTCATTTTATGTGCTTGACTGTTTTGCCTTCATGTATATATTACACTATGTTGCATTATACTACAATACATAGCAACTGCAGAGGCCAGGGAAGGGTGTCAGGTCCCCAGGAACTGGAGTTACAGAAAGTTGTGAGCTGCCGGGTTGCTACTGGGATCTGAACCCAGGTCTTCTGAAAGAGTGGCCAATGCTCTTAACCACTGAGTTTTTCATTTTCATTTTCAGTGGAAAAACAGTATTAAAAACTGCATATCCAGGCTAGAAGTTAAGGATTATATTACCATATCTCAATGATAATTTATCTAGTGTCTCATTTTAGACAATGATGAGGAAACCTCACTTTTAAGATTATTTAAAGAGAACCTATTAGGCATCTCAGAAGTTAGAAGCATGTGCCTTATAAGTTTAAGACCTGGCCCTGGAACCTACATAAAAAAAAGTCTGATGTGAAGGCTTACACCAGCAATCCCAGCATTCCCTGTGGTGAGATGGGAGGTTAAACACAGGAAAACTGCTCAGAAGTTCTCATGCCAGCTAGCTGGAACATGTAGGATGGCAGAAAAAGAGATACCCTGCTTCAAGAAGTTGGAAATGAAAAGAACTGACCTCCTCTGAAAGCTGTCTTTTGGCATGTATACAGGCTTCATGCCATGTGAGTGTCCATAATCACATACACACACAAATAAATAAGTTTTAAAAGAGTGATTATAGAATTTACAGCCTTTACATTATGAGGCTCAGGTGTAGAACACAAGTGAGTTCTTTTCTAAGGAGATGAAATAGTTTTTATCTCTGGTTTTAAGAAATCCGCTATCCAAAGCTGTTAGTGTCTACAGTTGGATTTTTATGAGACATACCTTTAATAGATAGGGAAAAGTCTAATGATTGGAAATTCTAAAACATATATATATATATATATATATATATATATATATATATATATGAATAAATTCATCTAACTTTAATCAACACCACGAAACCAAGAACACAATGAAGCAGGTGTAACAATTGGGCACCTTCAACACCCAGCCTTTCCCTTATAGTGGAACTTGAAGAGAAACCCAAATCCCAAGCTTGGTAGATCTCGTCATTAAGATTACTTTCCTTAAAGTCAAGGAGAGTGTTTTAGCATCTTTAATCACCTTATGGGATAGAAGAACTTAACCTTACCCCAGTGTTTAGAAGCAAGAGATATTGATACTCATAAAGCAAGGTTTCTCCTTCTAAAGCTGGCATTGTTAAAGCTAGAGCCAGGCTCCCTCTATGCAATCCAATCTTACAGGAAGGTCAATCTGTGTCTCTTGTTTGCTGCAGATCTCTATCTTTAATATTATTAGTTACCAATTCTTCTACATATAGAAACCTGAACACAGGCTTCAGATCTGCGGTTTGAATGTTTCTTCTAAAAATGTCTGTATTACTTCCTGAGGTAAACATTGTTCCAGGATCCAGGTGCTGCAACACTTTTGAGTAAGAGTTTTATCATTGTTATTATTGAAAATAACTCCAAATATCTATTAAAGCTTAGTTTTATAACTTAGCAATGTTAACACATTTTGTTAAAAAGTATGAGGAATAAAAAGAATGATGAAATACAGCAGCCAGCCCTAGAAAATAAACTTTCACTATAAAGATAAATCATAAATACACAGCAGCATGAGAGAAAATTATGGTTGGTAAGTGATAAACAGCAAGTGTGTGTTGACACACAAAGTGTCATAAGGCACAGTAAATAAAGACTATGAAAGCTGAGAGGTAGAGGGAAGAGTCAGCTGTAGATAAAGAATCTGAGTCTTGGGGTTTGGACAAGGCAAAAGATTTGAGTTAATAACACTGAAAAGAAAAGTATGAAATGGCAGGAAATCTGTAAGGAAATACAACCTAACAACAGTTTTAACTACTATGGAAATAGCATGAGATTTTCTTTTAAAAAAATATGATCCACCAATCACATTTTTGTGTATGTACCCCAAAGAGAATAAATTGGTGCATAGGCCAGATGTCTATAGTACGTGTTATCTGGCTTATACTAACAAGTTATGAATTAATTCTGAATGTCTGTTAATAGATGAATAGGCAGAGCAATGTGTAAATATACATAGGAGAATACTATTCAGTCTTAAAAAAAATCTGTCTATTGTGATAGCATGATTGGAACTGGATTTTACACTAACCAAAAGAGGCCAGGCAAATAGAGATAAATAGCACCCATTCTCTCTTAGTTATGGGATCATAAATAGAGAAGCAGTGTAAGATGATGGCTGTTGGTCTCTGGGGTGGTCGATGAGCCATAGACAATGTTGATAGTTAAAGGATAAATATCCTCAACTGGATGATAATAACAATAATAATAATAATAATAATAATAATAATAATAATAATAATAAAAGTTTTGGTGCTCTTTTGTTACATCAATAGCCCAATATAGTCTCTCGGGAATACAACTAATTTCACTACTGCTAAGAATAAAATTCCAATGTTTTAATCACCAAAAGTTATGTATTTAAGGTGATACTCAAACTGACTAGCTTAATTTTATGATTTCCCACATATTAAAAAGGTATGGCGGCCGGGCGGTGGTGGCGCACGCCTTTAATCCCAGCACTCGGGAGGCAGAGCTAGGCGGATCTCTGTGAGTTCGAGGCCAGTCTGGGCTACCAAGTGAGTCCCAGGAAAGGCGCAAAGCTACACAAAGAAACCCTGTCTCGAAAAACCAAAAAAAAAAAAAAAAAAAAAAAAAAAAGGTATGGCATTACCTGATGGTCCCACAATTTATCTAGTTATAATTTTTAAACAATTAAAAAATAGAATAAATTGAAAAATGTATTATGAAATCTGTCTTGTATTTCAAAAGGAAAGTTTTGAACATATTATATTCTCTTGTTCTTCTCTTTAAACGCTCTGAAATGTAGTCTTACGCAGGGGTTCCAATGACAAATACGTCATCTAGTTAGACACCACATCAGCAGCAGCTCATCCAACTCAACAAAGTTTGCAGTGTGTCAGGAACAAAGGTCTTTCTATTATAACACCCATGCACACAGTTTGCAGATACACTTAGACTTGTTGCGTATGGCTCCAGTCACTTTGCTGTATTCTTTTTTATTAATGAGCTATTTTTACTTAGGAGAATGGCTTCAGGCTAAACATTAGATTACTCAGACTAAAGCTACTTAAAGAAAAATACAGGTTTTTTTTTTCATTTTTCTATTTTTATGTGTTTGAGACTTTTGCCAGGCCACAGCACACCACCAGGACCTCATGAATGCTAGGCAAGTGCCTTGAATCAGAGCTCTGTCCATAATTTCTTTAATTATTTTTGCCCCCCAAAGCAATCTATAGATCAAATTCATTGCATTTGGGGTAAATTTGTTTTGAATTTCCCAGTTACATTGTATACTGTAAGTTTAAAATCTATACAAGTAATCAATGACCAATATTACTGTAATAAGTTGCTGCCTATCAGTAGTTCCATAATGTTTACTGGTGAGGATAATATCATCACTTAATCCTGCAGGTACTGAGGATAGGTGGGATTCTCTACCATTTTAACCAAGTTTCAAGTATTGGTGCTGAGATCCTAGTACATAGTCATGTTCAATTGAGCCATGTAGCTCAGGAAAGGACATGGTAATTCATTCCATCAAATATCAATCCTACCCCATTTAATGGCTTAAAGACAAAACACATGGTTACATTCAGCATAAGGCATTGCATCTATTGCTTTTGTACTTTAATAAATAAGTCTTCTTAGAATTTGGTTAGACACTTGTGAAATTAATAACTATTTTCTTCTATGAAACCATGAAAACAAATCATTAAAAACTACTGACAACTAATTTCACAATAACAAAATCATAAATAATCACAGAATAGGGCTTATCAATTTTCTTCAAATCTACATTAAAGAAACGAACTACCATGACCTATATCCTTACTCTCCTAAATCCATACCATGCGCAGAAAAAAGCGGGGGAGAAAAACAATGCTTTGGTTTTTAAAATGTCAAATCTGCTTCTTCTATTCATGACAAAGTGTATGATTTTTTGATCAGCAGTTGCATTCCTAATGAAGTGGAAACTGAAGGCTACTTTTTATGTGGTAATGTTTTAACTTCTTTGGATAACCAATAAAAACATGTGATTTAGTGTTGTTTTATTGTATGTACTTAGCATGAAGTTTTTCCAGGCCGGCCTCCTGGAAATTCTGTCTCAAAACAAACAAAAATGAAATTAAATTTAAACACAGTAATATTCAAGGGCCGTAAAGCCATGACCAAAAAGTAGACTCAAGCTTTGACATGAATAGGTCTGTAATTCCAGCACTGGGGAAGGTGAGGCAGGAGAATTGTCTCAGTTTTGTGGACAGTACTTGATATTTACAAAGACCAAAGCAAAGCAAAACAAAACAGAAGGGTCTTCTGGGTGAGCAGTTTAAGTGCCAGGGATATAACTACATAGAAACTCCCAGGCTCTTACTCCACCTATAACTACATAGAAACTCCAAGGCTTTTACTCCAGCTAGAAACAGTTGCTCAGGTCTAGCTCCAAAAACTTTGGGAAAGCATTCTAGCCAAGCAGGATTGCTTCTCTGTTCAGTGTGCATGTTTTGGTCATTAAAAAAAAATTCATCCTGAACACTGTGTTGGTGAGCCCTCAGGTTTCCAAGATAGTGGAGTGCTGGTCACCAATTTATCTAAGGATGGAAAGGGAGAACATGATTGGAGAGAGTAACACTTGCCTCGCATACAGGAGATGGTGAGTTTAAGTTCCTGCACTGCAGAAACTGGAAATAGACAAAGGAAAGGAAAGATGGAAGAAAACAACAGTTTCCCCACGAATACGTATGACCCTGTGGTTGACCAAACAAGAGCAGATTGGAAACATTTCAGATACCTCAACCAGTGAAAGTCTGAGTTTAGAAACTGTTCGGATCAAGTTCCCTGTCATTTGCAATGCAATTAATAGACTAAAATCAATTGTGACTATGTTTGTCTTTTTCCTTGTTGCTAGCTAGTAAAAAGAAGTCTAGCTCATCGATTAAGTTAGAAGTCTACCTTGTTTAGGGCCACCTTTTTTAATCGCCATGTCCATATCTGAGTCCTCTTTCCTACAAACCTGTGTCATCTACCTCCAACGTGTGAAATCCCACACCCTAGAAGGATTTGGTGAGAGCTGGCTTAAGATTACTCTCGGCTCCACGGGGGCCCCGATGCTCACAGTAACTCTGCTTTCATGTTGGCTTACTTTTTCTGAAACTCCTTTCAAGTGGCAAAATTAACCTTCACCTTTAAATTGCATCCACTGCTAGTTTTTCTGTTTGTGTGTTTCCATGCATTATAGTCGCCATCACAGCTGTTTTTCTGCTCGCTGGTACTTCTATTCTCAAGGGGTATTTTGTTCTTTTCCTTTGTGGCGCTCTGGTAGGGTAGCATTTTGATATGATGTTCGCACTGGACTCTTTGGAAGAAGGGTTCACAGTTTTCTGGGTTAAGTGCATTTGCTGTGAGTGGCAACAACACCCTTTCTTAAGGAATTACACTTAACCTCTTGCTCTTTTCAGCGGTGCCAGTGGGGTAGCTTCTTCCGGAAAGCTCCTATCAGGCATATGGAAAAATAAACTCTTTGTGCTGAAAGCTTCTGAGGACTTTTCTGGGCATCCCTATAAACTCAGTGAATTGCAATTAACAGCTCTGTCCTTGCATAAATGAACAGAAAGCCTGTAAAATAATTCTATGCTAATCACAGCAAATTAGTCTTGGATTCTACTGACATGGAAAGATTCTAACTGACATCAAGCCCGAGGACTAGTAATAATGATATTATCATGGATTAGAGAGTGTCAATATTTGCAAGCCATAATAAAGCATAATGTCTACTGAAAGCAGAATGACTAAGTTTTTATTCTAAATTGTGATACTCTGATTATTAATTTTTTTGTTTAGGTGTTTAATTTTTGCTTGTTTGTGTGTGTGTGTGTGTGTGTGTGTGTGTGTGTGTGTGTGTTTTATTTTATTTTGTTTTTTGGTTTTGGCTTTGGTTTTTGAGAAAAGGTTTCTTTATATAGCTCTAGCTGTCGTAGAACTCACTATTTAGACCTTGCTAGCCTTGAACTTACAGAGTTCTGCTTGTCTCTGCCTCCCATGTCTTAGGATCAAAGGTGCAGAGCACCATGTTCAGCCCTGTTTAGGTTTTCATAGTCTAAGAACTGAGTATAGACACAGTTACATTCCAGATACATTGCCTAACAACATCTCCTCTTCAAAACTGAATTCAAAATGAATCATTTTATCTTCTATTCAGTACTGTTTACTAACAAATAGGTTTATTTTAGACATCCATTCCAAAGGCATCTGCTGAGTTTCTATTACTGCATTGATCTTTATCTGAATAGCAGAGATACAACTTCATAATAAAATGGTGTGTCATCTCCTAACAAACGCTCACATAGGTAATTTCCTCTTCACATTTGTTTATTTATTTGGGGGGGAGGTATCATGGCATACTTGTGGAGGTCAGAGAACCACTTGCATAAGCTGTGAGCTGGTACTTTCTCTCCACCCTGTGTGTTCCAGGACTCAAACTCAGGTAGTCTGGCTAGGCAGTAAGCATCTTTATGACTAAAGTCATCTCACTATTCAACCAATAATTTCTTAAGTTAATATTTTACAGGTACAAGTATTAAGCACTTTCAGAGCTATAAGTTACACTTCAAGAAGACACTAGGGAATATTAGTTTTGTTGGACTGGAGAGATGGCTCATCTATGAACACTAGGCTTGCAACCAAGAATATAAAGGAATATTTAGTTAAGTGCTAAGGGTGTATAGCACATTGTTAGAGCATCAGACCACCCAAGCACACCCCTTGGATTCAGCCCCTAGCCCTGCACACACATACACAAAATCCTTTTAACATGTGTTTGAAAAAGCTAAACAACATGGATTTTCTATCAAATGGCAATATTTCTGGCTTTGAGTAGGTTTTGAGTGAAATAAATGGTAGCTTCAAGCAAGAAATGATCAAGATAGCTGAAGTACAGGTAAAGGCGTCTGGCATAGTTGTCTTTGCAGATGTTAGGAGAAACATCTGATTAAATAAGACCAGAACTTGAGAAATCGAGTTGGTTTCAATGTGCAGAAATGATAAACCACTGAGAAAACTCAGTAACTAAATTAACCCCTAATCAATCTAACACATTAACTGTACAATCCCTCTCTTTGCCCTGTCTGTAGTTCCCTTTCAATGCTAATGAACACGGCCTAAGTAGTGAATCTAAAGGACAGAAAAATGACAACTGTCCTGGGCCTATAGAGCATCAGAAATGAGATAATCAGTGTGAGGCGGGGACAGCGGCGTCTATCACAGGAAGCATTTGTCCAGAGCATGCAGCTGTACACGTTCCATAGCTAGTGCCAGGAGCAAAACCAAGAATGATGCCATCATGCCCAAGTTTGGAGAACACTAGCATGAACTTTGAACTTAGAAATTGGCAATCACATCACAGGACAGTGTACACAGCAGGGCAGATTTGTTTTTGAATATTTGTTCTCAACAACAGCTGAGAAAAAAAAAATCCACATGTAGTTATTCATCAGCTTAATCTTCCAGAACATTTGAGGCCATTTCATCTCTTTTCTCCAACTGTTTATTATTTCAGCCTCGTGCAACCCTGGGGAAAAGGAATTTTCAACTGCTTGGAAAGTACAACTATTTAAAAAATCAAACAAGGAAAAAAAAACCTTTCAAGTCTTTTGTTATCTTAAAAATCATTAAAATTTAACTACCTAAATTTATCAGAATTAATTACAAATAAGCACCATTACTTACTGAATGTTTTGGTAGCAACAGTGACCGTTTTAACCTCTTTTATTTTTATAACAATTATTAAACAGTGCATATGTTGTTTAAAATCCCTATGTTGCATTTATAACATATAAATGTGAGCCTAGTTCTTTGCAAAGTGGAAATACATATTATGATTAATTGGTCTTTCCTCTTCTATAGTATTTGCAATAGAAATGGTTTACTGTGCTGGATATAAATATCATTTAAAAGACTAACACTGTAAAATGCTTATATTGTTATTGTTTAGAAGATTCTACTCTTCTGAGCAATGAAGGCAAGCACCACAAAAGCCCAGCAAAGCTGTGTATGTTTGTACATGTATGATTTGGAAATATTTTTAAATGGATATATTAAACTAAACTACCAAACTAAAAGAATTACACATACTCTGAAAAACTTTCAATCACTAAAGAACCTCTTAATTTATAAACACTACAAACTTGATAACATGGGGGTTAGCAAGTCCTGTGGAAGAAATTGCAAACATATGATGAATGAAACTAGCCTTATGTTTTACATCAATAACTCCCATGAGCCTCACAACCACCCAAGGCTGAGAAGTCCTTTGTTCACATTCCAGTTTTCTAATTGGTAGAGCTAGTTGTTGGAAGTCAAACTCCACAAGCATGCATGACTGTGCAAAAGTGGTGTGGAAAGTAAAATGATAAAACGAGCGATGTTTGAACAGAACAGTGGAAAGCGTCAATATTAAGTGAGTATCTTGTACAAGATGCTTATTAAACAAGCCTAGACTGGACTCTTTAGCCTAGCTGGGCTGATCTATGAAATGTTACCGAAGGAAAACTTGTGTACGGATACACAAGTCCGCACATGGTTTGTAACAACGGGCAAATGGGGGGTTGCTGTAGACAACGGCACTGTGCATGACACAAAGCATGCAATGCTAAATTCTAGATGAAACTATATTAAAACCTCCCTTCAAGCATTATGAAGGGTCTTAATAAAAGAACAGAAGTGATAAAGTATATAAAACAGGTGACAGTGCCCTCTTGAGGATGTTACTGAAATCTGACACCGGTATCCCCTCAAATTCTGCAGGTAAAATTGATGTTCTCTCCTGTATCACACAATCACTATGCTTCATTTCCATGACTATAAGAAAAATTCACGTAATAAAAGAAATATCAAAACTGCTTCTTTAATTTCCTTCCAAGGACTGTCACCTTTACATCCTGGTGCAGGTAGCGCAGTATGGGTGTCTAGAATTATGGGACAGTCACGTCACAGTAAATGCATATATAGAGAAAATTACTGCTTGGCACCGAGAATTTCAGTCCAAAATGTGTTAGTAAAATACATCCGTAAGAAACTGTAGGGAATCAGAAACCGAATTTGACAAAGGCCTCTAAATGTTGCCATCATTTGGAAGGGCAGCCATTCTGTCTATCACACTGTGGCATCTCACTGCTAAGTACGCAAGGTGCAGGCTTCTTGGTGAAAGTTCTGGTTTATTTCCACGGTCTGGAACCTGTAGTCTCCTCTGGCCATTCTTTTTTTCCCTGAGAATGCACACATGCTTGTGAGCTCCCATGCACAGGTTCTGCAGAATTCCCTGTTAAACCCTGACATTACTGAAGCTTTGCAGTCACATAAAAAAAAAAGTTCCTTGAAAGAATTTTGTCCTAGCCTCCAAAAATCCTGAACAATAATAATAATAATAGTAATAATCATTATCATCATCATCATCATCACCAAGAAAGCAGCCCAAGTTTTATCAGAGAGGCACACATTTATAGATACCACTTTGGGGGGAAAAACAGCAGACGTTAACACACCTAGTGAGCAGAACAGAGTAAAATGGGGTTTCTTTCTGGAAGCAGAAGAAGTTTCTGTGTCCTGCTAGGATACATTCAAAAGACGCCTTGAATTTACAGTCATTCCTTCATACTGCTTTGCCTTCTGAAAATTTTAAGTGGTGTGTATTTCTTCTAGGGCACAGAAGGAAGATGAAAAAGGCAAAAACAAAAGTGAAATAGCATGCTAGGAAAGACACTTACTGTCTTTCCCAGGAAATATAGATCGCTATCTAGACACTAACCTGAGGGAAAGTAATGAAGTATCAAAACACCACTTCGTGTTCCCTGTTCATTTGTCTCAGCTCAAGAATAATTCACAAATACATTTCCCCCTGTTCTCCGTAAAGATAGGAAACCCCAATGGATCTCTTATTTTTTTTTTCATGAAGTGACTCTCAGCTTACTAAAAATAACCAGTTAATTATCTTCATATTCTCATAACTGTTTGTTAAAACATCAAGTTTTATCCCTAGGAACTCATTTTTTTTTCCTTTGTTTTACTGCATAGCAGTTAGTAATAACTGTCACATGAAAGGATGGTGGTAATTTATTCTCCTACAAGTATTAAATCATTAATGATTTTTAAATCCAAAAAAAGATAAAAAAAGAGTATCTCTGACTCCTTAGAATGAGGAAATGAAAAAAATACCAATCAACAAAATACCAAATCAAAATCCATGTTTTACATTTCCTAGATAATGATTACATTTATGAAGAAAATGAAAAGACAAAAACTGTTTTTCAGATAATACTATTATTTTATGGGAGTGTCGTCAACTGTGAAACACAGCATACATGGATGCAGACTGCAAAGCATCAGGAGTTGTGGCTGTTTTCATGGACTCACACAAAAATCCTAGAGTCCACTTTGTCAGTCTTGAGTGTGACTAGCCTTCTGTACAGCCTGATTTCCTGTCACCCTCAAGATGGGGCAGCTGTTATATTGACTAACCCCTGATTATTTTTTCAATGGCGGGCTCCACTATGATTTACTTACCTATTTATTTATTTAAAGAGGTAGAAATCCTGTACTATAGAGAGGGCCACTTTCAATTGAAGCTGTCACATTCCCGTTTTTTCCGCTCTCAAGATTAGACTTCCTTAGGCCACTCCCAAGAATCCCTATTTCTGCTCCCACATAATATTTAGCTCTTTTCCCTTTAAACTATGCCTTCACCACGTCAGAGAAGTTGTGAAAGTTTACAAAGATCCACTTTGTAACTCCAATAACCCCAGGCCTCTTGCTCTAGGTTAGTCTAGAAATTACAGAGACATATGGGAGTTCTTGTTCTCTATTCTAGCATTTCATTTCCTTTTTCTCAATGATAGTGTCCACTCAGACCCTGCCTCTCCTCCCACCAAGCTTGCTTGATCCTCATAACTTCTTTTTCTCGATTCCACTCTTCCTTTTCTCAGTAATACCATGGCTTCAAGTATCACGCCAATGAGAAAGGTTTGTGTATCAACACTTTTCTGAACTTATCTTGGTCAAAGATTCTAAATCTTTATCCCTTGGGATTGCTCAGTTTCTGTTTGTCTTTACACTGTAAAAATATTTCAAGAACTTAAAAAATTCCTTTCAAACTGGGTGTGGTTGTGCCCACCTTTAACACATCACTCACGCCGTAGAAGTGGGCAGATCTATGTGAATTCCAAGCCAGCCTGGTCTGCAAAGTGATTTCTAGTCTAGCCAGTGCTACATAGTGAAACCCTGTCTCAAAACAAACAAACAAACAAACAAAATGAAACAAAAACAAACTCCAAAGCAAAGCAAAATTATATCTAAATTAATACACCATTTGCCTTCATAAGTCAAACTTTAATTCTCTGTGTTTAAACAGTTTAATGGATCCAGTTATACCCTTCTCTGGGTAATTCTCACCATATTTCTTATCACATGGTGTACATTATCAGTACTCAATCACAGGATATTTGAACAGAGTGTCTCCTGCTATTTTCTTTTACTTCAATCTGTTGCTGTCAGATTAGTCTTTCGAAGCTGAATGAGCACAATATGTTCCATTCAAAGCTTTATGCTTAACGTCCTATTGTTTACCTAAGTTGTAAGACCTTGTGTTAGAGCCATCTTTCCATTCCAGTATTGTGAAACTCTCTATTCTCATGCACACTCTAATATTGGGTGGCATGAGTTTAATGTTTAGTTTTTCTTTTCTTTGACTATTTCCTCAAGATACCCCTACCTGTTTGGATGCCCTTCTTCAATGGTAATATGATCACATCCTACTGTCTTCTTTTTTGTCTGGATGTATCTGTTTCCTACACTATGATGCTTGCTGAGAAACCTGCCACAAAAACAGTCTATCTTGCAATGGTGCTAACTTGTTTTTGTTCAAAATGATTTCCTTTTTCGTCTTCTCCACTGAATATTGTTTTATTTCCCTTGTGCCCTTGTGAGAGCTATTGTAGTTTACTATATCTAATTTACTTCTCTGTTATTTTTCTCTTGCTTAGAGGTAAAATTCTTGAGGTTAACTTCCATATATCATGGTCTTTTCCCAAAGCTTAGTGTTTATCCACAAAATAATAATAAACTGAGTATTAAAAAATATCCTTTTTCTTGAAATAATCTGAACAAGCTATTCATTAGTATCCACACACATACATATCCAAATAAACTTAGGCAATGATTCTGAAGAATTGTTATAATCTTGTTCATAAAAATACAGTCTCTAAGCCGGGCGGTGGTGGCGCACGCCTTTAATCCCAGCACTTGGGAGGCAGAGCCAGGCGGATCTCTGTGAGTTCGAGGCCAGCCTGGGCTACCAAGTGAGTTCCAGGAGAGGCGCAAAGCTACACAGAGAAACCCTGTCTCGAAAAAAAAACCAAAAAAAAAAAAAAATACAGTCTCTATATCCATGTGATTAATCTTCAATGTAACATGGAAAGATCAAAAAGAGATTGGCCTTTTTCTCCAGTGAAATATTATGGTTAGTATTGGTAAACACAAATGCCTGACTCGATATCATGAATTCAGTGTTCTGATGGCTATCAGGACACACGTAGTTAATCTTAGTTATCATTCTACTTACCTAGAAAACAGAAAATGGAAAAGAGAGCAATAACCACAACAAATAGATAAATGAATAAAACCAAGCCTGAGAACACTTGTTCAAATACCATAAAGATTGAGTGCTCTACCCCACGTAACTGATCAAGGCTGCGGATGCAGCTGAAGGCAACCTTGTTGCCTACGGAGCTGAACCCTGGTTCTCGGAACAGCCTGCCAATCAGAACTCTGGCCCCCTGCTGCAGAGGGAATGCTGATCGGAGTCCCATGGTGACCTTTATGATCAACTTTCCCACTCCCTTCGCCGCCATTTGTCCTCTGCTATACACAGTTATCCTGAAGGAAAAACAACGCTGAGTTCCACGGGGGGATTTTTAAATTCTCCATCTGTTTCATGCCCCTCAGACTGAATGTACTGATTCTTAGAGACACAAACACATGCTCTGGAGGAGCAACATTATGATTTTAAGACTACACCAACTCGTTTGGTGGCATTTCTCCAGCTTCAACAGGAGGCAGCATATTGGTTTGACCTGAAGGCTGGATGAGCAAACTGGGACCACTTGTTTAAGGGGAAATTGTTCTGACCAAAAGAAAATGTGAATGAGAAACTACCAAAGCAATACTAACTCAAGCAACAGTTACTTGTCTCTTCCTTGCACAACCGGTCCAGACAATGTTTGGTCCTTAATTAATTAATTAATTATCCATCCTGACCGCCGTCCCCCCCCCCCCAAATTCTGTATCTTCTGTGTGCCCTATTCATGTGTCTCTGTACTTTTTCTTTCTTTCTTTCTTTCTTTCTTTCTTTCTTTCTTTCTTTCTTTCTTTCTTTCTTTCTTTCTTTCTTTCTTTCTTTCTTTCTTTTTCTTTCTTTCTTTCTTTCTTTCTTTCTTGCTTTTCTTTTCTTTCTTTCTTTCTTTCTTTCTTTCTTTCCTTCTTTCCTTCTTTCTTTTTCTTTTTTTTTCTATAATCATGGAGTAGGGATAAACACACATTCATATGCAGAAGGGGAGAGTGAGAAAGATGGAGAGGGGGGATACTGGAGAGAGAGGCTGTTCCACGTACAGAGTGTATTATCTAATTCACTGAGGAAAATGTAAATTCCACTGTATCATTCCTATATGGCACACATATGTCTTCCGTGTTAAACTACTGTATAGTTTATCCAAAGTTGAGCACCACATTTGTGGTGAACTGGGATTTTAAAATGCAATGTGCAGAATATTGCATTGGAGTGTACATGGGAGCAAGGCAACCATAGATGAGCATTGAAAATACCCTAATGAAGGTTTATGAATACTGATAAATATGACTGATAAATACATCGTCATACTTGCAGTCATAACATACTAAATACAGTTGAACATACACGAACCACATCAATGAATCTCATAAACAAAATTTCTGGTGAGTGAGATAATCACAGAAGAATATATAAGGTGTGGTTATAAGAATTTATGAAGAAAAATGAACAATGATATGTTATGGGAATCCATATCAATGTTTTTAGTATTATAACAGAAAACCATTTTATAAAATTCATAAAGCAAACATCATGTTTTTTAATAATCATTTTCTCCTTTTCACACTTTCTCTCTCTGTCTTTTTTGAGATGATTAGGATTATTTGGGATCTCCTGAACACCATGAAAATACCATATTAGGTGATTTTCATCTCTAGTAATTTTTTTTTGGTCTGTTTTGTTTTAGTTTAGTTTTTTGTTGTTTTGTTGTTGTTGTTTGGTTGGGTTTTTTTTCTTGTTAGTTTGTTGTAAATTCTAAGTCATGACAATGGATTTTATTGTCAGCCTGACTAGATTTAACAATCTGGGTCTTTCTGTGAGGGTGTTTACAGAGAGAGTTTCCTAAAGATGAAACATCCACCTAAAGGTGGATACTACCATCCCATGAGCTTTGTTACAGTATAAACTAAAAGGAAGAAAGAAAAAGAAACAAAAACAAAAACAAAACCAGCATTCACCTCTCTCTGTAGAAGTGAAGTCACCAGCCATCTCCTTCGCAGGCTGCCATGGATGACCTGTCGTGATAAGACTATACTCTTTCAAGCCATGACCCTTTTTTCTTTAAGTTGCTTTTTATCAAGTACTTTATCGCAGCAACAAGAAATGTAACTCCTAGCTCCAACCTGCCTCAGCCTCTTGACTATGGGCACATGTCAACACACCTGGTTTATAACTTCTAACACAGTCCCCAAATAGTCCTCCAGGTACTTTTGTATTTGTTTCATTTATAGTCAGTCTTTCAATCCCTAAGGAAAAATTACTATTTGTGTTTTGATTCACTTATTTTCCTAGTCTCATAGAATATTTTAATGGATGTTTCAGATTATCTTATAATAACTATTAGCATTTTCATATTTTAATAAAATTTAAAAATTTACTAATCAAACAGTACTTTATTTTAAAGGAAGTACGAAAGCTGGGTGGTGGCATAACACCTTTAATCCCAGCACTCAGGAGGAAGAGGCAGGTAGATCTCTATGAGCTTGAGGCCAGCCTGGTCTACATAGTGAGTTCCAGGAAAGCCAACACTGGCTATTACACAGAAAAACCCTGTGTTGAAAAACAAAACAAAAAGTAAGTACTGTTTTTAACTTGAAAAGATTAGTTTTGACTCATGGTTTTGGAGGGAGTCTGTGATATGTTGGTCTCCCTGCTGTGAGCCTATTGTAAGGTAGGAAAGCAGGTTGGAGCAAAAACACTTCAACTCATGTAGAGGAAGCAAGAGTAAAAGGATGGGATTGAGGCCCCATGATCTCCCTTAAAGGGGAGAGGACCAGTATCACAGAGACCTGGTAAGAGGCACTCCAGAAGATTGTGTCAGTTCCCAGTACCCCTCCAAGGACCAGATTGTTAAGATCTTTGAAGGACATCAGTAAACTATGCCAGTTACATTATTATTCTTATTACTGTAGATGGAAAACACCAAGAATTCATCAACTTTAGGGAAGAGATTTCAAGGATGAAGGATCAAGGTGAGGTACACAGGCGAGGGCTGGACAATTAAGCAAATGACATAAAGGGCTGCAGAGATGTATCAGTGATTAAGATTATTTGTTACTCTTCCAGAGGACCTGATTAAGATCCCAGAACTCTTATAAGGTGGCTCTCAACCACCTGTAACTCCAGTTCCAGGGGATCTGATACCCTTTTCCAATCCCCGGTGAACACCCAAACATGTGTGCATGGACACACACACATACACATACACACACACACACACACACACACACACACACACACACACACACACAGACACAAATAAAAACAAATCTTCATAAAAATAAAGACATAATGAGACAATTATAATATAATCAACTTAATTTGGAAATGGAATGGTGGTGGAAATGTAAAGAATAGATTAAAATAAACAGAATTTTTCTGACTCCTGTGTCTAATCACTGTAGAATGTGTTCTTAGGCCAGTGAAGCCCTCTGCCTTTAATAGACTGCATGAACTGCTTTCAGTAGAAAACTAGGCAATCACATGGTCCTTCCCAACTCAATTTATTCTTTCTGATTTAACAAAATTTGTCTCATCTATGATTTAAAGTATGTTTAGGATACTCTGATTTAAATAGGCTCTAGTCTCTGTACTTAAAGAACCACGGTTTCCTAATTTTTCCTTCCAATGGAAAGAAACATACAGCACTTAGCCAAATTTAGATTGATGTGTTCCATTAATTAAAACAATAAAAACTGTACATTTATAGTGCCCTATGAAGTGTCTGTCTAGTATTTCCTATGGTTTGTTTCATTTCCAAGTCACCAAAAGCATATAAATTCAGGCAGCATGTTCTCTGACAGTGAAAAATCAAAGGTGAAAGTCCACTTACACTTCTTATGAACGACTAATGATGCCTGCCAAGGAAACACTTACCACTATCAGAAACATGTTACTACACCTGCCAAGAAATAATTACACACAACATTTTGAGATCATGCGAATGCCAAGAAAACCCTTGCATATTCTCAAGGAACTTTAAAAAATATAGTTTAAAATAATGAACCACCTCCCATTTTCTTCTATTAAATGATTATCTGATGTCAGACCCTTGCCACTTAGTTGCAGCTTAATTACATGGCGGCACAACCATTTGGGAAATTACAGTCTACTGTCATACGCATCTCAAAAATAATTTGCATGCCACCTGCCTGTGGTTCTGAGATGACGTCAGCCACTGCTGAAACAGAGAGTAAAAATGTCTACTAGGAACAGAGATGCTCTCTGAGGTCATATCAGATTGATGCTTTGGAATAAGCTAAAGACGAGCATGTCTCTTACTGGAAGGCACACCTTCACTATGTTTGGGGCCAGAGGAGACTTGGATTTCAAAGAACCACATCAATCTCTTTTCAAAGAGTGACCTGAATTGTAATGCTGTCCTCCAAATAGTCTACTTTGAAAAATCAGAATAGCTCTTTATGTTCTCTGTCCCAGCCTCCTTGTCTTAGGGTTGAGAATACATTCTCTCACATCACAGGGGTGTAATTAATTAAGGTGCCAGTACTTTCCAACCTGTAGATGAAGGTAACAGGTGCAAATTACCATTTGAAAGAGTGATTCCTATCACCAAGGCTAACTGCTGACTAGGGAGGCTTAAATCAACCCTATTTGAAGTTCTGTTATTTTTTAAATGCTGACAGAATCCACACTTACATATAGCATCTCACAGATAAGATGTGATCCCTGCCCTCGGAGTCGGCCATTTCAAGTGAAACAGATGGTGTGATTGCAGAATGAATGTAGAGAGAGCAGCCCGGGAAACCACAACAGCTTCTTACCATCCTGAAAAAGTTCTACGGTAGCGTTGCAAATAAGCAATTGCAAATCAGACTTGGATAACAGGAATTTCTAATTTCAAAAGTTTATTTGAAGTTTTTTAAAAGGTACTGAGCAGCAAGCTGCTAGGCTTTTCTTGGTTGTGCTCATTTTTTAAATGTATTGCCTATACTAATATGTAGACGAATTTCTAAATAGTCTTATTAAATAAGAAACACAGAGCCAAATACAGGGGTGCAAGCTGTAGAGACCAAAGCAATAGCCACCAACTAACCTTAGCTCACCACATCACCGTAGCTTCCCAAGAGAGCTTCTTCCTATCTAACCTGCTCCTTTATTGCCTTCCTGCTCTGCCTTCTCATTGGCTCTAAGCCCAGCCACATCACTTCCTCATTACTGCCTGTCTACACAGACCTCCAGGTCTCTATGGTTGGTACTGGGATTAAAGACGTGTGTCACCATGCTGGACTGTGTCCTTGAACATACAGAGACTCTGCCTGCCATGTGATTGGATTAAGGGTGCATGCTACCACTACCTGACTTCTGTTTATGGCTATGACCTCTGATTTCCAGGCAAACTTCATTTATTAACATACAAATAAAATATCACATTTTACCACAAATATCACCACACTGATATTATAGGAAATTTGAAAACCCAACATTTTGAACAACTGAATACACATAACTCTTATTTAGACAGTAATTATTGTTAAAAAATGATACTAATGATGAATAATTGTTTCCATTTATAGCTATGTGACTTGGTTTGGATATGGATGTTATGCAGGAGAGAAAACAATTTATTGTGATGAGAAGCATTTTTTCCGTGCCTCTGAGGATGAAGTGGGGAAATGTTAAAGAGGAAAAGAAGGTGATTGAAAACGGGAGAAGGGGAGGAATAGTCAGGACGAAGACAATTGAGTAAAGAGACAGCGAACTAGAATTTTGCCTCATAGGATTAATTTGAAGATTTTCTTTGTGGGGTGTGTGTGTGTGTGTGTGTGTGTGTGTGTGTGTGTGTGTGTGTGTGTGTGATGCATACGAACACATACATATCACATCACATAGGTGAAGGCCAAAGAACAACCTGCTAGTGTCATAATGTCTCTTTCCACCACATGGGTTCCAAGAATTGAATTCTTGTAGCCAGGCTTGGTGAAAATAACCTTTTGTGAAGAGCCAGCTCTCCAGCCCTGGACTATGCTTTTTATCTAAAAGTAACCTCCAACAAAAGACAGGGTGAGCTACAAACAAGAAAAAAATTAGGCAAATAGGTATCAAACGCAAAGTCATACAAAACCTATTTCCCAAGTGGAGATATCATTCCATGGCAAAAATTCAGATTTTAACCTTTTTTTCTATAAAATATAGTGTGTTAGCATAGGAATTTTGGTTTAGAATAATATGTGTTAACAAACATTAATCGTTTAATGTTCAAAAGTGGCAATGTATTATTCTTAAATTAAATCCTATTAGCATAAGTTTAAAGAGCCTATATGGGCTGCTTGAGGCTTCTTTAGATATGACTTCACATATAATTTATACACATTCAATTCTACAATTAGAGACCAGCCCTTCTATGAAAGGTGTTTAATCTGATGAGAACAAAGACTTCTCTGATCTTAAGGAGCTGCTTATCAAGGTGTGACACATGCACATAATTATAAACAAATAGTTTTTGTAAGGCAAGGAAAGTTCTTAAAAAGCTAATTAAAAGTGAAATAAGTAACTATACATTTTATCTTGATTCTTATGGGGGCTGAGCAATGAAGCTAGTTATCCTAGCATCAAGAGTTGAATACTACTTACGTATAATTAAAATAATCACAAAATGTCATAAAAACAATTAACTAGGTAATGGAGGAATATCATGTCAGAATCCTGAAAGCCTGAAGTTAGAATTCCAAAACTCATCTAAGGGCACAGCCTCTTATTCTTCATAAATACATTGAAAGAAAATTGTCAGATTAAAGAGAACACTTTTTAAAAGATTTACTTGAATATGTTTTCAAAATTCTCTGTTAATTTTTTTTGCACTAAGGGGGGAAAACATTTGAAAGGTACAAAAAGTCCATTGCAGACTTGACATAATAGTTTGAATAATAAAAGTATTTTAAAAGTCTGTTTTCTTAGACGGGAAATATTCTGTTAGAAGAATATAAAAAAGACCAGTAACTAAGAAATTGAAATTCCTTAATCAGGAACAAAATATGTCCATGTTTGGTTATAGCTTATCTTTCAGTACCACCTACTTTTAGCTCTTTCACATAATCAGTATTTCTGGAGAAATATACCACAACACTTGCCCCAAATGTTTCAAATTTGCCTTCTCCTCCTTGAAAGAATTATTTATCCAAGGTTTGACACTTCTTTTTTTTTTTATTTGTTTCTTGGACTTCAGGCAGGGTCTGACTAGTTAGACTTCATTGGACTGATATGTAGCACAAGAACTCCTCCTGTCTGAACCTCCCAAGTGCTCTGATAATCAGCTTGAACCCTAATATGGCTTCCCCTGTTGGTATGATTGACAAGTGAGGTGGATTTTTCTGTTTTCTGAGCCTACAGGGTAGAGGGAAGGATATTTGGCAACACCCATGAATATTACCCACTAAATGTCAGCTGTATCCCACCTCTTGTGACAAAAATGTCTACAGACATTAACAATGTTCCCAGAAAGAGGTTGAGTGGCAAAATTTCCTGCAGAGAAGATCACTGTTTAAAATCTTCATCCATGCTTGCTGAAAGCTTAGCCACCTGTATCATGTACACATAAAAATATATAGTCTTCCTTTGCATTATTTGCTTTTCCTGTTGCTATACTAAAATTCCTAATAAAAACAATTTAAGGAGAGAAGCACACATTTTGCCTCCAGCTTTGAGTGAACACAGTCCCTCACAGTCAAGGAAGCCATGGCAGCAGAAACGGCTCAAGGCTCTCTCAAGGGTCACTGGCTCACAGCTGTGAGAATCAAGAAGAGAAGGGGGTTGATGTAAAAAGCAGCTATGAAACTCCAGACATGTCTTCTAGTAACTCACTTCCTCTAGGTGGACCCCACCTCTTAAAGGTTTCATAATCTTAAAACAGCACTACATGCCGTGGACCAAATGCTCAACAACATATGCTGGTTTTTGCTGTGGGATGTTCTGTATGGCAAATGTGTTGCTGATTAGTCAATAAATAAAACACTGATTGGCCATTGGCTAGGCAGGAAGTGTAGGAGGGACAAGGAGGAGAATAAAGCTGGGAAGTGGAAGGCTGAGTCAGAGAGACACTGCCAGCCGCCACGATGACAAACAGCATGTGAAGATGCTGGTAAGCCACAAGCCATGTGGCAAGGTATAGATTAATGGAAATGGATTAATTTAAGCTGTAAGAACAGTTAGCAAGAAGCCTGCCACGGCCATACAGTTTGTAACCAATATAAGTCTCTGTGTTTACTTGGTTGGGTCTGAGGGGCTGTGGGACTGGCAGGTGATAGAGATTTGTCCTGACTGTGGGCCAGGCAGGAAAACTTAAGCTACAGGTTTTCCTTAAGGTCATAGTATTCACTTTTTATAAACACATGAGCCTGTAGATGACATTTTGCATTCAAACAATGACATCCCCACATTGCAGTAGTAAATGGATTCTATCTTCTAATAGCCATTCATTGATCTTTGTATTACATGTGATTTTGAGCAAATCCTACCTACATCCTTAAAAGCAAATCTAGCTGAAAGCTATGACCACATAGTTCCTTGTTATATCCAAGGGATCTTCAGGACCTTATGACTCTTATTTATTCAGAGATCATTACATACTTTGTTCCATAGTTGTTATACTCTTATAATATAATAATCTTATAATCTCCACATTCTCTGGATTTATGTCAAGGCATTTTCTGTAGTTTTTGAGAAAGTGAAAAATGATTAATGCCTAGCAATCTAGAGAATAGTGCATATGTGTTCCACTTTGTTGTTGTTTGAAACTGGAGAATAAGTCATTGATGCTGAATCCAGTAATAGTCATGTTTTCTTTTCTCTCTGCAGATAAAGTTCATTACTAAACAAATTAGCTTTTCAGTTCCTGCCGCTAAGCCATAAGTAATTGGAATTTACTAAAACTTCCACTGTCTTTTTTTCCTAGTTGTTCTTTTCTAAGTACTAATAAGTTAAAATAAGAGGAATTTGTGCCGCTTATGATAAAACACACACACACACACACACACACACACACACACACACACACACACACACAAATAAAAAAGTATAGCTCGGCCCTAAGCATGATGGCATGGATTTAGATAACAAACTTAAAGCAATACCCTCTTTGTGTGTGTGTGTGAGTCTGGGTGTGTGTCCTTCTCTTTGTTCTTCTCCCTCTCTTTCTCCTGTAGTTAAACCTGGCTTGTCCTTGCACCAGAGTTTTAAGTGAGAACGTTTTTTACACTAAGGCAAATGGACAGATAAATACATGCCTGGCTCTATTATTTGTTAGAAACGATGACAACCTAGTATCACATTGCTGAACTAATGTCTGAAAAGAAAGAAAGCAATGAATGAAATCTCTAATGGAAAACAAATCGTCACCCAACTCTGAAAACAGCAGTACACTGGCGCAGTACTATTTTCAGCCTCCTCCCTGGACTAAAATTGATACATGAAAGGGTCCTCTTCACTAGCTCCAGAAACAGGCCCTAAGCGAAATAATTTAAGCTTACAAAAAGGATTTCTGAAGTGATGACAAGGCTCTGTCTTATAGGACAAGTCAATACAGTTGTCAGTTTTGCCACTGAACACACTCTTCTGTCTTCTGAAACGAATCCAACCCAGATAGTCCGTTCTCTCTTAGTAATAGAGTTACTAAGAACTATAATGCTACAAACTCAGATCGCAGCTCATCACTGGGTGTTTGAGGAGAGTAATAAACGAGCAAGATCTAAAATGACCTGTGTTGAAGAGTACTGGGTTTGCTCTGTTTTAATATAATATCTTTGTTTTGCTTGATTGATTGTTTAGGAGTGCTAAAGGCTAGACCCAAGTCCTCGTGGATGCTAAGCAGCAATGCTCGCATTAGTCTACATTATCAGCTATTAACATTAGTCTTTGTTGTTCTATAGTCTTATCTTTTTTCTTCATAAAACACCTGTTAACCATAAAACTTGTGTCTAGATTAATAAGCAACCTTTAAGTCCTACATTCTTAGGATGAACTCAGTCCTTAGAACCCAGTGATTGATATCAGATTCTCATTGTGTGCTTTATCTATTCACCTTGGGTTCCAGATCTTACTTCCCAGTCACATCCTAGAATTTTGCTCTACATTATCTAAGACATAACAAGGATGGAGAGTGAGTAGAAGGGGAAAAGTACAAATGCTTTAAGACCTGCAATGAAGTTCATTCCTAAAGCTATGAGTCAAGATTTAGCATCACACTCAGCTGCATGAAACATACACACACACACACACACACACATACACACACACACAGTGTGTGTGTGTGTATGTGTGTGTGTGTGATGTTTATCTCTCTATATATACACACACACATATACCTATATATATATATATATACCTATATATATATATATACCTATATATATATATACACACACACACACACATACACGCATATATATATACTGTATGTGAGTGAAAATATAGGCATAGAGTTCCATGAAGGGCCCCTAGCTCATCATTTAATTGAACTTTCTTCTCAACTTCACTGTCTTATAGATCGGCCCTAACTGTCTAGATGTCAAGAACACACTTTGAAATGAAGGCTCCCATTTAAAATTTGTGATTAGTTGATTGGGCATTAACTAGAGTTGGCACAGGATCCATATACTGCAATAAGCAGACTTAGATGCCTTTGATTTGGGCAAAGTTGCCAGTGATGAATTAATATCCTTAAGTGTTTTCCTGGTCACAGACACACATGAATGATGAGGAGCAAAAGAAATCAAGCAAGCCTTCAAAACTCTAAGCTATATTTAACATTAACTATATTTTGAATGTACAAGATAAAATTATATAATAATCTATGAAAATTGCTAGCAGTGTATCAAATCACATTTCTGTGGCCTCACTTAATTAGCAGTACTGGATATAGTCAGACATCAAAACAAATCAAAGCCACAAGCCAGTTGGGGTTTTGTTCCAGTGACCGAGGTAGCTAACTTTGCCATACAAAGATGTCATTTCCTGCTTTTCCCACAACTATTATACTTGTTAAAGCTTGAAGTTATCCTAAAGTAAGTTATTTTAATGTGTTTTTGTAAGATTAGCTCTCCTCAATGATGTCTATCACATGCTTTATTCAACATGAAGAACTGGAGCTCAAGTAAGACTAAGTTTAAAACATGCTAGGAGAATCCTAAACTGCTAATCCTTAATCATGGGAGTTTTAAAATGAAAGTCATGTCTTCTCATCTGTTAGAAATAAATTTCTTACATTTAAATAATTAAGTTTTAGTATGTGAAACAATTCTGTTAAAAAATATGTAAACTTTTAAAGATACTTCTATGATTGGCACTCTTCATTTATTTATATTTTATGTATGAGTGCTCTGCATGTATGCCTGAACACTAGAAGAGGGCATCAGATCCTTTTATAGATGATCATGAGCCACCATGTGGATGCTGGGAATTGAACTCAGGACCTCTTAACCTCTTACGCTCTAAGCTGTCTCTTCCACCCCGATTGCCATTCTTCATAAGTATCCATTTTTATGTATATAAAACCAGTGATGTCATATCAATATAGGTTATTTTATAGGCAGTTTTGTAGAAAAATAACTTTGCAGCCGGGCAGTGGTGGTACATGCCTTTAATCCCAACACTCAGGAGGCAGAGCCAGGCAGATCTCTGTGAGTTTGAGGCCAGCCTGGTCTATAGAGGAAGATCCAGGACAGGCACCAAAACTACACAGAGAAACCCTGTCTCAAAAAACCAAAAAAGAAAAAATGAAAGAAAGAAAAAGAAAAATAACTTTGCATATTTAAGAAGACTTTTCTCAAAAAGATTTTTATATTTAAAAGGAAAATATTTGTTTTTGTTTTGTTTTTGTAGAAAGAGTCTCACTATGTAACTCTGGCTATTCTGGAAGTTACTATGTAGAGCAGGATAGCCTCGAACTCATGGAGATCTGCCTATTTCTCCCTGCCAAGTGCTAGGATTAAAGGCATGAGCCACTATATCTGGCTTAAAAGACAATATTTTAAACTGAAAATAAAGTTATAGAAAGCATAATATGATCATGACCATTAATAAAGTACATATATACAACAATGTTGCTACAGCTTGTATTCAATTAGTTAATTAAATTTTCACAGGAAACTCAAGCCTTTTCATGTTTAATTAAATTAATAAAACACCAATGAAAGATAAGCAGGATTGATACAACAGTTTTTTTCACTAATAAAATACCATAATAAGCAATTTCAATAGAACCAGAAATCAGATACTTACCAATTTTGAATTCCATATTTTAATATTGTGTTCCCCATGTATACAGGGAAATATTTATATAAAAAGTTATGTACATGTATATAAGCATGCATACATATACATTTATATAAATGTAGAAATTGTCAGGATTTTTATAAAGAATAATGTACAATGCTAGAAAGAATAATGTAGAAGAGTATATCCAGCACTCAAAGGACTGAGGTGTTTGATTGGACATAAAGCAAACATCCCCCCACACAGAGCACAGTGCCTTGTGTGTTGAGGTTCTAAGGAAGCTCAGCTGGACATTTAGAGTCCTTGTAGAGATGAATTAGCTACTTTATCCAGACTTAGCAGAGAGGCAGCAAGTTGCGGCTGGTGTAGAGATTTATGTCAGCAGCCGTTGGGCACCACTTCCTCGTGGGAGCTCATGAGTTGCTATGGACTTGGGTACAAAGTTCTGCTGCATCAATTGCATGAGAGTCTCTTAAAAGAAAAGCTTCGAAATAGATGCTAACATCTTACTTTTGCTTGTTTAAACTGCCTTGGTCTGTCATCCTTGAGAAAACACTACCACACAGAACAACTTCATTAAATATTAGGTAATTTGTATATCAACAGTAGCCCACTAGCTCTGTGACATGGGTAGATGTAGTTCTTTCAAAGTAGTCATCAAGCAACATTAAGCTGGGCTCTGAGAATGAGTCTTCAGGGTGAATGAATGAAGTGCTCCTTAAATATGTGGTTGACTTCTCATTTTTCTGTCTTTCTCCAAATGAAAGTCAAATAATGCAAAATGATTTTATGGCCCAAAATGAGAGGTACTGCCAGTACCAGTGCTGTGTAGGACTGTTACAATTTCATGGGATGCCAATGTGGCAGAATGTTGAGTTCTGCAGAAAGAATATGAGGCAGGCAGGAAGGCACGTATGCTAACACATATTTGCTCACAGACACATACACTTGCAGCTTCAGAGGGAATACAGAAAAATTATGCTGCAGACAATATCTTTATACAAATTTATCATAGCATCTGTCAGCTCCATAATATGTTCATGAAGCTAGGAACACACGTCTTCACAGTATGCTCATTTGGTATGCCCACTGTTGTTAACTTCTCTTGCCTGGCTGCTGTCGTTCAGATCACAGCCTTGGGATTCCTCGATACTTCACTTATACATCAAAAATGCAGACTTCAATTTATTACCATTAAAGGTACAACTTGAGCAAAAATAGAGGGGGATGACACCGTAGTCAGAGAGAGAGAGATAATGTGAAATTTCTATGATTGGAGGTAACTAAGGAACAATCTCAAAGAGAAATGTGCAGACGGGGTGAAAAGACATGAAATCATGAGTTTCCAAATGCCTAAAGCTGACAAAAGTTGGGTTATTAAAAGGTCAATGAAAGGCAGGTGTGTAGTTCATGCCTTTTATCCCAGCACCTGGGAGGGAGAAGCTGCAATATCTCAGTGAGTTCAAGGCCTGCATGGGTCTGAATAGTGGGTTCCAGGCCAGCCAGGGCTACAAAGAAAGACCTTTACTAAAATCAATAAACAGGTAGAGGATAGATAGATAGATGTTATAATAGATAGATAGATAGATAAATAGATAGATAGATAGATAGACAGATGAAAGTAAAGTACAATTTGAAATTACTCAGTGATAGTGACGTGAAGTGACATATAGTATTAATTGGTAAATTCTTGATATATATGAAAAACAATGGCTATGTGAAGTCTTCTGGGAATAAATAAACAATACTAAAAAAATAGATCTCACGTGCTAAACATCGTTCCTTTCATTTTGTTCAATACATCCCTGAAACTTCTAGTATCGGCCACAAAGATTTCCACAACATATTTTCATGATAATCATATTTTATGGGGGTATCATGAAATATATCTTACAAGACATATCTTTATGAAGACTAGACTTCCAAAATGCAACTTGAATAAAAACTCATAAGGGTCAAAACCTGTGAAGTAAGGGAGAAACTGCTTCTTGTTACATTTGAGAGAGAATATGGGAAGCTTTAAATACACAACTGGGACTGTGTATAGCCTGAATAGAGATTTTAGAGAATTTTATGTAATAGAGAAACAGAAGAATTTCTTTCATTCATAGGCTAACTACCTATGATAATTAGGAAATAAATCATCTACTTGAAACAATCACATAGATCTTGTTTGACACTTAAGGAATAATACAAGATTCAACATTCCTATGAAGTAGGATCAAAATATTTCTGCAGCGTGACAAGCAATCGCAAAATTTCTCCAAATACTCAATCTCTTTGCCGGAGTTGGGATTTCTTCCAACTCTCAGTAGAACTACATTAAGAAACAAGTCACTACCTTACTGCTGTTTGGACACTAATGGCCATTTCATTTAGCTGGAAATTAAGGGCAGATGCTATGCAAGATGGCAAATGCAATGTGTTCTAAATCTGCAAGGCAAATTCTCCGAACATCCTGCGAGATGTACGTTAACCTTTTCCTGTTTTCGGATACTTCTTAAGAAAAAACTGACACAAAATTGTGCATTTCAGGAAGCCGATCCAAAGCAGTAGCAGATATCACTACCATAAACAGCTAGATAATTTCTCAGTAGGATTATTTATTACATAGGTTTTAAAAGATCTTTTTTAAAAAAAATCTCAGAAAATTAAGTATTTACTAGAAAGCTGTGACAATTTTTAAATAAGGAACATATTTTCCTCAGAATAATAGTTGAGTGTGTGTGGTTTCTAAGACTAAATGGTTTGAGTCTAATATGTGAAAAGCAAAGTGATGAGATATATAGAGGGTAGGGCTTATAGACAAATGTGGGCACCAGTATTGACTCTGATAATTATTTCTATCATGACCTTCAATTACAAAATCTCCTTATCCCCAGGCTCTATTTCTTAGGTAAAGATGATAGCAATTGTACTATTGCTGAGAGCATGATCTGTTTCCAGCATTGTACTGGGTACACTGCAGACTCTCCTCTGACTTTTCTGACAGTCCTGTTCAACCCCTTATTATTCCAGCTTTCAATAGATGGAGAAGCTGAAACAAAAGAATCAGAAGGAAACCAAAGTATAGTTTTTTTTCAAGTAGTAGAGGAAATTATGTTTTATTCAACAATAAGTATCAAGATCCTCAGAAATAAGGTTCATTTTCTCAAATAATGTTTCTTCTCACAATTCTCTACTACACTTCAGTTTCATAGAGTCTATCTGCCTACATGCACAGAATTCCCTGCAGTCAGATGAACATCCATCCACACCATAGAAATTGCCGTGTCAAATTTTAATTCCATCGTTACTAATAAGCATCAATCTAAGCTTCTACCCAAGTGGAGCTCAAGGTCTCAACACTTTTGACTGCTTCTCTGAGTCACAGCTCATTACCTGCTCTGACTTTGATTTTCCTGATCCTCTACATGCCCTGAACATTTCATATTTGTTCACCTCCTCCTGAGTGTGATTCCTGGGAAATTTGTTTGGGATTCAACCTTCCTTTGCTGTACTGTAAGATAAGGCATAGATATCATAGCATCTCTTTTATATTAAAAGATAGCAATTTTGCTACAATTCTAAAATAAAACTATAGAAAAGCAAGGTAGGGAATCTATAATGAAGGAAAACTTGGCATGTATGAAATACATAAGCAAGGGAATGGATAATTGTGCTGGATTTCTATTGGTTTAGATTCTTATCTGCTCACACATTATTTCACTCACTTTTGCCAGTAGTGGTGGAAATGAGCAGTTCGTCTCGGTTTTATTTAAGATTAACTTTAGGTTCAGAAAAAGAAAGAAAACACACCTAGTTGCTCCCCCAACTAGTGTTTATCTATGTGGGATACATTTCAAGAACTCCTGTAGGTTCCAAACTGACAAACAGTATCAAGCAATATGCACACTTCACTGCATCTGCACATCTGTGTTAAATTTTAATTTATAAATGAGGTCAGTAAGAGATTACTAGCCGTGTCTAGTACTGAAACAGAATGTGACAGGATACTAAACTAGTAATATGGCTCTTAAAATATTGGTGAGTTCTACACAGAGCAGTTTTCTTCATAATCTAAATTTTCATTTAAAAAAAAGCACTAATCTATTTTTCCTTTCTCACAAACTCATGGCCAGCAGATTCATGGTTATTGTAGATCTTGAAACTTCATCATACTGAATGTTTTTTTTCTCCATATTAAGCAGAGAATTTCCACCTTTTCACTTAAAATAGCTACTTTCTAGCTACTCCTTGGCTTATTCTAATTGTCTACATTCCAGCTTTGGTGCCCTGGGATGATTATTAAGTAAAATAACAGTCACCTGTTGAATTAGAGCACAGTGCACTTCTGACTCTTTAAGAATACAAGGGGTGATGCTTGCTAAGTGTGTATCACACAAGCCAGGCCTGTGCCAGATAAAAGGATGGTTTATGACTGTGTGGGACAAAGCTGATGTGAAGGATTTCACCACATTTCTTAGAACGCACACATTAAAGCTCATGAATTATGTATATTTTTTGAATTCTCCATTTTGTATTTTCAGACAATGGGTTGATTTAGAATAACTCAGAATGATTCAGAAAGTAAAATTGAAGATAAAGAGTTGTCCTGCATACAGTTAATGTGAGATAGAACAGAAATTTGATATGGGTCTGAGGGTAGAACGTTTGTTCTTAGCAATTCTCCTGGGGGTGTTTAGGTGTCCACGTAAAAACAGAGATCATGAAATACCTAAGATGCACAAGAGACTCATCTGAGTTCCACTGTCTGTTTTTAAAGCCTTTAAGCTTTTTAAAGCAGAGCCGCTTTGCCACAAGCTGTAAGCCTGGCTTCTCTAATCATCCAATCTGACCTTCAGCGTCAGGGTCTCTACTGCTTCTAGCACATCAGCTGGGCTGCTTCATTTTCTGCTGCCAGCCGTGCACCTCACCCCTAGCTCACCATCTCCTATGTTCAGTCACATGTCTAACACTTTCTAAGCCTTGTCTCGATGTCTGCAGGGAGCCTCTGCCAGCTTCTCTTCCTTCCTGCTTGTACATACTTGCTAAAGCCCTATGCCTTAAGCCAAGTAACTGTCATGTTTACCTGGTAATCTCCTCTCCATTTACTTGTCACCTCAAACTCACATTATCTCTTGACTAGTTTTCTGTTATCTTTCCCGCTGTAATACTTCTGAACCCCTAGTCTGTTGCTCCCCATTTTCCTTATCATCAGTACCACATTCCTTCTCACACTGCAGCTTAAATGTCAGATATTATGTGTATCCCTTTGCATAATCGTTTGGAAAGGCAAGATCTAAGTCGGACTTCCAACAATTTTCCTCATAGCCCGATGAGTTTCCTGACCTACAATTGTTCCAATCAACACTCAACAAAACAGAAATGAATTACATACTTACAAGCTCTCTTCAGTTGAAAACCGGGCCTAGAAATGGGCAGAAATAGCAGATTCCACTTATCTTTTAGGTGATAAATCTAATTTGTAGCTGAAACATTTAGGTGGAAATGGATTCTAAACATCAAGTTGGTTTACTTGTGATCCAAGAACGAGTTTTTATTAAGCAAATGCATAAGAAAATACAAAATATTCAGTCAGGCGTTGCTTTAAATGTATTTTTCTACTTTCACACCATGCTTTAGAAAATGTTTTGCCTCATTACCTAAATAGGTTTAATGATACAGTAAGCAAAATTATGCACAATAAAACTAAGCACTAGGAATTTTAGAGCTTATAGTGTGAATTTTTAAAGTCATTACCTACTCTACCATTAGGAACAATCATCATCAACTGTGTAAAATCACAAATCTCTGCAGTACCAGGGAGACCTTATCAGCAAACCTGGGGTTGTTTTCAGAGCGGAACACACGAGATTTGTAAAATTATTATTAATCCCCGAAGGGCACCTGAACACAATCAGTTGCAAGCAGAGTTTGTTGTTTCAGAAAATCTAAAGGCCCCTGACTGTTAACCATAACAGAGCCTTTGCAGCTTCAAGTTGTGTCAGAGGTAATTCAAAGGAAATTTTGTGTTTCACTTCTTAACATGCAAGCAATTCTCCCCAGAACATTAAGAAAAATAGGGTGTGTACATCTCCTGATCCAAAGAATTATGAATTGTATCATTTCTAAACATTGAAAGTTCACAAAGGTGTTTCTACCCAGTCTCCTTTTTTCTATAGGATAGTAAACACATTTGTCAACAAGTCCCTCTCTGCAATTGCAAGTGGTTCGATGTTCATTTAACTATTTGTTCCTCTTTCAGGGATCCACGCTAAATTATGTCTCCTCACCTCCTTTGAAAGGAGATAGAGTGATAGCCAAGTCCTGGAGAAGGCATTTACAGCTAGGCCTGGCTCAAATGTAATACAAGCTGCTCTTTTTCTTTTCTCTCATCTCCCTCTAGAATTGAATAGGCTGCAAGTCTTCAGGGGCAGGAACTACAAGTTGGGATCAGGCCTGCCTGTCACAGAAAGCCAGCCCATCCACATCCACTCATAACATAAACAAAAGCCAGTTGTCTATTGTGTTAATCACTATACCTCTGCAGTTGTTTATTACATTGACCCAAAGTTGACCAATTGAGTTTCAGAAATGCGTTTTCAAAAAGAAACATGGTCTTTTGTTTGGATAGGATGGTTCCCAGACTTATTTGCACAGAAATCATTCTCAAGAAGGTTTGAAAGGGAAGCAGTGAATTGAAGGGTTTTGTTTCAGAATGATGAATCTACTTTCTCTAGTTAGGAAATGCATTTCCCTGGGGGCTGCATGAACCCAGTTAAGGAGCTTATTGAAGGTGTCTTAATGAATCAAGAGTAACTTAATCTACTACTCTGGGCCCTGTGCTATTCGAGATCCTTAACCCATTACTTAATCAGAACGAACTGTCTAATTCAAATATATTTGCAATGCATGATTTTATCACATAAATCAGTTGAATAGATATATGAAATATTTCTTCCCTACATTGGTAACAATGTTTTCCCAATACATTATTTTCATTTTTAAACAAGCCTAGAAAAATTTTTCCCAAAGTACCAATGTATCTTAAGTTCTATAATTCACCTAGCAAAATAAGGAATGAACAGAATGCGAGACAAAACAATTTAGAAGAGAATCCTTTCACACAGACAGTGGGTAGAAATCGATGTAGATGCTGATCAGACCTGGATTTCACAGTGTGAATTTATACAACCCTGCATTACTCAAACAAATGGCTAGTGATGCTGTGAATGGTCATAATGAAACCTGGATTGCATTTGTGTTAATGAAGAGAGAACCCCACAGTTGATTTACTAAACCAGGTTTGCTGGGGTGTTAAAGCTTGTCAATTTATAACATACTGAAGAACTGACCTTGTGAACCCACATGGTCCAGCACACCTATCCTCAAGTACATCCCTGGCCTTCACTTTTTCTCACTGCGCTGACAGCCAGACAGCACTGGTTGCTGTAAAGTGAAAGAGGGTTTAGCAACAGCCGTGATTCCCAAGTTTACTGTTCAATTGTGAGCTTGAATTTGATTTGCCTGTATCATTTTGCAAGTTGCCTCACTATTCAATGCCTTTAAAATACTCATGTCACACAAAATGCATACACACCCTTAGTCATAAGTATACAATTTGACATCAAATACAAAAAGATAGAAAAATATAGAATGTGTAGTCAATGAAGGATAGTGCTTTTTACAAGAGATTTGGTTTATTTTGACATGTGTCCAGTGTGTCTGTGGTTAATAAAAGTCTTTTCTAGTTAACTCTGAGCTCCATGAATGCTGAAACTACACTTCTATCATCATTTTATCCTCTGGGTTATAATACCTGACTGTCCTTATACAAAGTAAACATCATTCAACATATGGAGCTAGAGAGATGGCTCAGCAGTTAAGAGCACTACCTGCTTTTCCAGAGGATGCAGGTTCAATTCCCAGCACCCATATGACAGCTCACAACTGCTTGTAACTCCAGCTTCTGGACCTCCAAGGGCAACATGTGTTCACAGGGTGCACAGACATTCTTGCAGAAACAACATCTATATGAATGAATGAATGAATGAATGAATGAATGAATGAATATTTTAAGATGTCAGTCAACATTTTAATGTAATCACTAAGAGACATATGATCATACTTTTTAATGTTTTAAAGTCTCTTTTCATGACAATAAATTTAAAACTAGTATCTTTTGTTGTTGTTTTTGTTTTGTTTTTTGAGACACAGTTTCTCCGTGTAGCTTTGGATGGCCTAGAACTCACTCTGTAGACCATGCTGGTCTCAAACTCACAGATTTCGATCTGCCTCTGCCTCCTAAATGCTGGGATGAAGAGTGTGTGTCACCATACCCTGCTCTGGTGGATCTTTTTAAGACTACATATTTTATAGGGGGGGCTCACTCCTTTAATCCCAGCACTCAGGAGGCAGAGATAAGGAGATCTCTATGAATTCCAGGCCAGCCTGGTCTACAGAGCAAGTTCCAGGACAGCCAGGACTACACAGAGAAACCCTGTTTGACTTGTGGCCCCAAAAGGAGTTATGTGTAAAACAGGCGAGCTGAAACTGAAATATATTGAGGAAAGCAAACAGGAAAATAGTTTAAGAGAATCGTGCATGTTGTCTTAGACAGGGCAGTTTGTCTCTACATGACATTCGTGGTATATTTGGTGGCCTCTGCTCTATGATCTGAATTACTTCACAAATTACATTGGTGAATATTTTCTTTTTACTGATTCAGCTGGATTAAAAATAAAAGAGAGCTAGCTGATGATACAGAAAGTCAAGTCAGAGTAAATGTTTCTGAATTGTGCAGGAGAAAGTTTTCATTATCCTGTCAATCACCACATGTTGATAATCTTCTTTCCTAGCCTTTCTTCTAAGTTAATTAAGATTTCCAAATAATCAAAAGAGTTAAAAATGCCAATGGTTTGAAAAATAATGTTTGATGCTTTGGAGCTACAAATGAAGAAATTATTAAAGCTGTCTTATATCTAATTAAAACAAGGGTAAAGCTGACTTTGATTCATTCAGGTAAGTGGGAGGCTTCATTCATGCAATACTGCAGGGATAAAGTATTGCTGTATTTATGTTTGATAGAAAAATGTTAGTGTTAATACTATTGTCCTGGGTTTGCTCTATCTTGATCATCACTGGTCTTACAATGTAAGATAGATTGAACAAACACTTTATTCAAAGCAAGCTAGTCAACTGCAGTTTTGTACTCTCAATTCTGATTTCTCTGCAGCATCTGACCAAATATATATTGATGTTATGTACAACCATTATTGTTACTATTCTATGGTAGTGTTTGTGGTGTTCAAGGTGGCCATGCTGGCAGTGGATGTGAATAAATAAGTACCCGAATTTCATTCAATGTATGTCATTAACAAAATGAATGATCTGTTTACTTTCCTCTACTCAGAGTATCCTCATTTGCTCAATTTTGCTCTGAGTGCCTAGTTTGCATATGCTCTACAAACTATTTATACCTTCCCATGTATATCAGGCTTATGTACAAATGAATGAGCAGAACAATTGCCAACCATCTTGTCTTTGCTGGGATGATAGTCTATATCATAATGCTATGCACAAAACACATCTAAAAATGTAAAGAAGTAAAAATCTATTCAACTTTGTGTTAGTCATGCAATTAGGTATTCCATGGTAATTTGAATGGAAAAGCTAGTTGAAAGCAGAATTTCCGAAGACAGTAAGACTTACACTGGGTTTCAAAAGAGCAGAAGCATGATAAATCTTCTGTGGACAGATCTTCAAGTCAATATCTAGCTCTGCTTCTTCACTACATGTCAAAATGTCAAGCTACTTAAAAAAATGAATCCTCACATTCAGTACACTCAACTCTTCCACCCAATTTGAAACTCAAGGTTGTAAACATGTAAACATGAAGAATATAACTAACCCCCTATTCCCACCTTCCTTTCCCTACAACAATCTTTATATTCCTCTGTTTACTTTAAGACACTACTGGGTATGGTATTTACAAGATAGTTTTTCAATTATCCTATTCCAGTTTTTCTCCAGATACTTTTATATGAACAAACTCTGAAATAATTATTTCCTTAATAAATCATCTAAAGGTTAGTATAAACTCACTCCTTTCAACCCTCTACTTCTTACCAAAGACTCTGAACTAGTGGCCACCATTCCCACTGTGGCTTAAGGTAAGTGGCTTTCCTGAATTTGCTCAAAGCAGTACCCACGACAACCCTGGTGTCACCGCTTCCTCCTCTGGCACCTAATAAGATCAGCAGCCCTGTTCTGCCAAAGAAATGTGCTTGAAATGTAATTACCTCTTGAAATTCTTCCTCTGCTAGCTCTTACAGTTATTGTGTGCTTATAAAAATTTCAAGTCTACTTTCAGAAGGAATTATTCAAAAACATCCAAAAGTATGTTTTAAAATCTGTTCACTACTTAAAGCACTACCTGCACACTGGCTTTCTATTTTCACGTTACACTTGTAATCTCATAATTGCCAATGTGTGAATATTGTATTACATTTTGCACACATACAAGTATTTTCCTTTAGTTATTTGGGAATTTCAGCATGTCCTTCACATTAACTCGGAAATATAAGAACATGAACACTGCCCATTAGTAGGTATTACTTTAATGTCCTTGGATATTTTGAAGTCACTTCATTACATTTTTGTAATAATTGGTTGGATTTGGCAGGAGGGATGCTGGCCTTGAATACTTTAATTGCATAAATATAATAGATTATATTACACCTACCCAACATCTTTGCCATCCTTTTTCTATTGCCAGAAGCTATGTACCCTAGAAATCACACCACAAGATGAATCTGTGAGCATTAATCAATGTATATGTGGACATAATTTAAACTTTGATTCCAGAATAAATTTCAGTTAGATTTTGATACTTTTTGCATTAAGCAAAATGTGTCCTACCCATGTGATCTATAATTCAATTAAATCTCTGAGTAAGCAACTCTGTGGACAAGCATTATGCTAGGTACTTTAGAAAGTTCAAAGATGAATCAACACTGTTACTACCTCTAAGAATTTATAGAATAGTATATGATTAGTTACAGTCAAAGCTCATAGATGAATAATTTTTCTGTACTAGAAAAGAATGTGTTAAAATATATTTAGCAAGTATGGATAAAGCCATGTGAAGAGTTTAGGGCACAGATTCTGAACTGTAGTTCAGAACTGTAGAACTGTAGCATTGTAGAAGCATTAAGAGAAGAGGTGGACTTTGTATTTAGTTTTGATGAGTAAAGAATTTTCATGCCATCCTTGTAGACTATCATTTTACCCATATTTTCACGGCAAATCTTGAGTGACAGAGACCAAGTGTAATATTATTTGTGTTGTATGTGTCTACTTGACAGACATATTTTATGTCAATAAAACTTACAAAACTCATTGGGAATCATCACCTGAGTATTCAGAGCATACCTCTGTAAAACTGTGTTGTACAAATGTCACCAACTTGGCATTTCATCAGAAAGCATTGATATGAGTCCAAGAAAGTGATATTCTGTTTATTTGCATGATAAAGCAACCAGCAGTTTGCTGAGTATGTGTATGCTGGCGTTTTGACAGAAAAAGACAAGGCATGAGGTATAGCTGTTTCTATTATGAGAAATAATGGATATGAGTCCTTCAAAGAATAGACTCATTGATAAGGAAGTCATAGCCATGGATATATCTTCAGATACACTATGGAGTCAAGGAACCATCACCAATGAAGGGAATGATTTAAACAAACAAATGAACAAACCAAAACAAATCACGGTTTCATTACAAAGAAACTTCAATAGATTAAATATACATGTTCATTCCTCCTATTAACTCAGACATGGTGTTTGATGTGTCATGTACAACAGTTTCTCTCCTACAGTAGCTTAGATTCTAGTAACATGGCACACATTAAAAAAAAAAAAAAAAACATGTATTGACCAGGTGGTATGTAATTTCTGTGTGGCAAAAACTATATCATATGAGAGGAGGTAGATTAAAGGTTAAAGAGGCCTCATTAGAGCAATATGAACTGCAAAGGCTAATATTCCAATGTATCGATCTAAAAAGGAATTTCCAATAAAATCAGTTAAGAAAAGCACAGGAGTTTAGTTCATAGAATTGATTATGCATATAAGGTTTAACAATTTTGTAAAAATGACAGAGAGGGGACAAAAATGTTTTCTCACTTAACATTTTTGCAATAAAATTTTTGTTAAGGAAATCAATATTGCTGGGGTAAGGAATGCACGATTCGGTAACTAGCAGATGTTACACGGGGATCGCATTCTTCTTCTCACACCTCCCTTCTGTTCCACGTTCTTTCCTTCCTGTCATTACACTGCTATTCTCCATACCCCTACTCTCTCACTCTTTTCCCTCACTTCTCAGTCCTTGTAAACACTTTGCTTTCTCTGCATAACTTTTGTTAGTTTGCAGGTAAACCAGTCCAAGAAATTAACAAAAGATACAATTTTGAAAGACACTGGTAGTAACATATTAAGGGTAGAGAAATTATTCCAGGCAAAAAACTGAATAACTCAAGTATATATCATCATTAAGGTCCTCATTTTTATGATTAATGAGTTAAATATATATATATATATATATATATATATATGTATATAAATTAGGTTATATATATAGATATATATTAGATTTCTTAACAGTATCATTACATGCAGCACAATGACATGTTCATTTAATCCCAGCACGTAGGAGGCAGAGGAAGGCGCATAGATATCTGTGAATATGAAGCCATTCTGGTCAAGATAAGATGCAAATTCCAGCCAGTCAACCAGGACTGCACAGTAAGATGCAATTTCCAATCAGTCAACCAAGACTGCACAATAAGATGCAGGTTCCAGACAGTCAACCAGGACTGCACAGTAAGATGCAAGTTCCAGACAGTCAACCAAGACTGCACAGTAAGATGCAGGTTCCAGACAGTCAACCAGGACTGCACAGTAAGATGCAGGTTCCAGACAGTCAACCAGGACTGCACAGTAAGATGCAGGTTCCAGACAGTCAACCAGGACTGCACAGTAAGATGCAGGTTCCAGACAGTCAACCAGGACTGCACAGTAAGTCCCTGTTTTTGTTTTTGTTTTTAATTTACCATTCTAAGCGTTTTTGTGAGTGCATTCTCTTTTTCACTGTATTTTCACAATCTGTTTATATTTTTGCAAAAAAATTAAAAAGCCATTTTCTTTTTTATAGCAATATAAACTGCTGTGGGATGTTCTGTATGTCAAATGTGTTGCTGATTAGTCAATAATTAAAACACTGATTGGCCATTGGCTAGGCAGGAAGTATAGGCAGGACAAGGAGGAGAATAAAGCTGGGAAGTAGAAGGCTAAGTCAGAGAGACACTGCCAGCCGCCAAGATGAGAAACAGCATGTGAAGATGCCGGTAAGCCACGAGCCATGTGGCAAGGCATAGATTTATAAAAATGGATTAATTTAAGCTGAAAGAACAGTTAGCAAGAAGCCTGCCATGGCCATACAGTTTGAAACCAATACAAGTCTCTGTGTTTACTTGGTCGGGTCTGACGGCTGTGGGACTGGCAGGTGAGAGAGATTTGCCCTGAGTGTGGGCCAGGCAGGAAAACTCTACCTACAAATGGCGTCCAACGTGGTGGCAAGAGTTTCCACCTAAAAACCTGAGAAAAGATTCTAAAACGGAGCTAAAAACAGTTCCTAATTGTCTCTCTCAAATGAGCGGCAGCTGCTGGTTTGAGCTACTGGTGGGTTCCTAGCGTGCGTGCTCGACCTGCCTATGGCGGGAATGAGGCCTTTGCAAGTGGCACTTTGAGCTGCATGGTGGATTTAGCCTTTGCTGGTGCAGAGCAAAAGGGGAGGTTTCTGGGCTACACGCTGCTTGGCTAAAAGCATAGACCCCCGATAGCTCCCAGAGCTGGCGGTAAACCATGGCCATGTTGGGAAGCTGAGGTGGGTGGATCCAGCAGCCACAGCTGCTGCAGTTTAAGGCAATAGATTCACAATAAGACAGATTCAGATGTAATAGTTTACAATGTGTGTAAAATATACGTAGGCTTAAAAGAGACAAAAAAGGTGATATATAGAGTTATAGAAACAAATATATAGTTTTAAAAAATAAAGTCTTTAAAGAGACAGTAAAGGTAGTATAAAAAATAAGCCACGTAAAAATGGATATTACACAGAGAATCTGCATTGTGTTGTCTTTGGGACTTTTAACTGCAGAAAAATATTTGATTGTAAAAGCTGTTGAGTTATGCCAAAATGTATATTTTAAAGGTGCCTTGACTTCAAAATTTGGATATAAGGATATGTTACTTTGGAAAGGAGACTCTGCTTTTGTTCCCACAGAAAGCCAAAGGCTATGGATTTGTTCCAGATTAAGATACATCAGGTTTGACCAGCCAAGACCCCCTGAAAGGTCTCCGATGACACCATGGCCCAGATGATCCAACATCCAGAATGGTTTGAAGGCAACTGGCTCAGACGATACACCCTCATGGACTTTTCCATGATCCTAAAATTTTCTTTGTATCCCCATAAGATACAGCGCCCCCCTCCAGCAGGAAGTAGTAAGAGAAGCTACGCCCAAATTCCCAAATTATATGTAATTTTACTTTGTTAAGGCTAAAACCTTCCTTTTTTTTTTTTTTAAAAAAAAAAAAGGGGGGGAAGTGCTGTGGGATGTTCTGTATGTCAAATGTGTTGCTGATTAGTCAATAATTAAAACACTGATTGGCCATTGGCTAGGCAGGAAGTATAGGCAGGACAAGGAGGAGAATAAAGCTGGGAAGTAGAAGGCTAAGTCAGAGAGACACTGCCAGCCGCCAAGATGAGAAACAGCATGTGAAGATGCCGGTAAGCCACGAGCCATGTGGCAAGGCATAGATTTATAAAAATGGATTAATTTAAGCTGAAAGAACAGTTAGCAAGAAGCCTGCCATGGCCATACAGTTTGAAACCAATACAAGTCTCTGTGTTTACTTGGTCGGGTCTGACGGCTGTGGGACTGGCAGGTGAGAGAGATTTGCCCTGAGTGTGGGCCAGGCAGGAAAACTCTACCTACAATAAACTTCAGTATAAATAAGAAATTTAAATATGTTTGCAAGGTATTGTTTATTTTAGCATTGACGGCTCTTAATTCACCAAATAACTACCATTTTTTCAGAATTATTTAAAAGGTTTTCTTTGCTTTATCATTTTTTACAGTATTAGCTTAAATTGCAGCAATACTTAAGTGTAAGTCGTAAACAAGACAGGAAATTTCCAGAAAAAAATATATTCCAGCTATAAGACGTTATAAATAACACAAACACTTTTATAACAAAATAAAATCCTGTGTATGGATGTTGTTAAATACCATTCCTTCAACTTGAATGATAACAAATAAAATAAATTATTTATTTTCTAAATGATTCCATCTTTATCTTTAGCATGGGCCATCCTTTGTCATATATTGTTGACAGTTATATGCCATATAATAAACATGTGACATTGATGTAAGAAAGAAGTCAAACCAGTTATTATCTGCATTCAGTATGATTTCTTTTCCTGGAGAAAGAATATATTCTAAATTAATACTCAAAATACTTCCTCACAAGTATTCATAGCTGCTCTATTTTTTTTTTAAATGTCCCTGATTCTTCTTTGCTTTTAGTTGAATGCAAAGATTTATGAGAACTGTTCTAGGGACTATGGAGATGGCTCAGTTGGTGGTTTTCCTGCTGTGTCAAGCACTCAGCTGTAACCTGGCCCTGGGGACTTCAGCATGGTGTGTGTGTGTGTGTGTGTGTGTGTGTGTGTGTGTGTGTGTGTGTGGCAGTCGGGGAGGAATTATTGCAACTTGCTGGCCACACAGTCTAGCCAAAGGAGAACTGGTGAGAAACAGTGAGAGTTCCTGTTTCAGAAAATAAAGGTGGAAAGGGATCAAAAAAAAGACCGCAAATGTTTCCACATCCAGAAGCGTGCGCGCACACACACACACACATACACACACACATGCACACACACACACACACACACACACACACACACACACACACACACACCTCCCTACATACACATATTCCTACCTACATACACCACACACCCATCCCACCCCCAACCCTGACATACCACTACACACAGCTTTTCAAAAGAACTGTTCTGTATTTGAATACATTTGTTACTTCCTGTTTTTCAGTAGTTCATTTTCTGGAAAGTATGAGTAGAATACTAATACAATAATTCACTTTTTTTCTTTCTCAGCCTGCCCTTACTTTAACTTTCAAATTTACAGATTTTGTCAAATAAAGCACAAATTTTATGTTTTATTTGTAGAAAATTTGGGATTTGTTGTGTCTAAGATTTAAAAATTTAGCAATTATTGTGTCTAAAAATTTAGCAATTATTGTGTCCAAGATTCAACAAGCAGCATAATTTTTTTCTTATTTTTATTAGTTCTTTGAGAATTTCTTACAATGTATTTTGATCACATTAGTTACCCTCTTCACATATTCCCAATCCTTTTCAGGCATGTATTTCATGAATTCATAGATGGCAGTTTATTCTTAAAAGTAGAGCAGTCTTTTCTCTTTCATGGCTGTTAAGACAAATCAATTAATCATAAGCCCCCTATTAAATTAGAATAGCAAAATTATACTTTGAATGAGAAATATACCCCATAGACATATAGTTAATCCCAGAACTCCAGATAAAGATGTAACTTTAGGTGGTTCAAGAAGATTTTAGAGGCTGGGAATAGCTAATGAAGTAGGTTTCCTTAATGTCATCATGTTGTTGACTCTACCTATCTGTGCATTCTTTCTGACAAGGGGGACAGTTCTCCTTGCTAAATCTTCTACCATGAGGTTCTACCATACTATTTTACTATGATCAGTAAAGCCAAAGATTGTGGACTAACATGCTCACCAGTCTAGCAGAAACAAATATATTCTAAAGAGATGCTTGCATCTTTCGATCTTACTATCAGACTCTTGAAATAATAGATCCCCAGGAAATTCACTTCAGGAATCTCATACTGGGAGAAGGAAAGGATACCAGCCACAGGGGTTTCTTGTCTCCTAGAAATAAATTTCAAACAGTTCTAACAACTTGTCAGAAGAGTGAGAATTAAATCCAGATAATGGTGGGCCAATGGTGGGCAGGTTGACACCTTGACCAGGACAGTTTAGATATGCAAACTCTTGGCTCCCTTTTTAAATTTGGACCTCACTTCAGAATCCTGAAGATGGATGGGAGGGGTTTGTTGGATCTTCTTTTTGTCTTTCCTCCCAACGAGGCCACATTGGGTCCATCTTTCTTTGTTTACTGCTATTAATTTGACTCTTCTAATTGACTCTCCAAGGACAGGTGGCCAAACCTGACTTGAAATACAGATTGCAAACCTATGAGCCCCCCCCGAAAAAAATGATAATAGCATCTCTCAAAATAAATACTTTCTCCCTTTCAGTAAGTTTTCTTCCTTTCAGTTTTTTTGGACATAGCTATAACCAAGTAATTAGTATGCCATGTGGTTATCATTTATATAAGCTTGAAAAGCAATTGAATTGGGGAAAGTCAGTTAAAATGTAAAAATAATAATAATAAAATCTCTTAGACTCATAATAGAGAATTCTGAAACCAGAATTCTCCTTTCTAGAAGTTGTCAGAGCATGTCACACTGCAGTCTTTGCTATGATTCCCAGCAAGCATTCAAACTTTGCATTTCTTTCTATATCAAAAACAATTAAGAAAGTATCTCTGTTTGTATGTGTGAGAGAGAGAGAAAGAGACAGACAGAGACAGACAGAGAGACAGAGGCAGAGAGAATGTGTGCGTGTACCTTTTTCTTAATATTAATCATGGGCTTGTTTTTCATAAATATAGAAATTATTGACTTTATATAAAACTGCCTTAGTGTTTTCATAAATTCCACCCATAACATGAATATTAGAGCTCAAAAAACAGCTGTGTTGTTTACTTTCATGGTTACTGTGACAAGAGCCGTAACATGCATAGGCCAAACTACTCTAAGGGGCCATTTCCCACAACAGGGCTGTTCGCTTTTTGTAAACTGACTGGAATTTGGGATGTATAATTGTATGCATTTTTTGTACAGCTGAAAGTAAACCAAACTTAAAAGTAAATGTTCCTTATTTCTGAAGACACCCTCAGTTCTACCATGCTTGTTATCACTGTTGAAAGAAACCATTGAAGTTTTCAAGTTATAATTTGTTTCTACAAGTCTGTTTGCTCCTGACTGAAAGTTTGCTAGTTCACTTGATACTTGTATAAAGTAAAGGGTATGTTGCTTTAATGAGTATATAATTAATTATATGTTTATATGTAATAAACACATATATGTAATAAGTAGTCTTAACACAACAAAATAATGGTTATTTATATTAATTCAATGGCATATTACCTAAAAAATAGTTTTGCAGAAACCATTATAATGCAACAATGTTGTTCTCAATGACAGAAGTACCTTCCATTTTTCCTTATATGTTCTACAAATTTTCTTAAATATAACCTTAAATATAGTTTAAGAAAATCATGTCTGTTTGTAGTTTTGAAATGCCATGGTAATTTGACAGCACTATGAAATTAAGTCTGAAAGCAAAAAAAAAAAGTCTGCACTTTTAAAAATTAATTTGTAATACATTACCAGCAATCTTTTTCTTACTATATGAAAGGTGTCACAGCGTGATTCCCATATCATACCAATATAGAGTTTTTATGAAAATACATGTGCCAGGCAGTGGTGGCACACACCTTTAATCCCAGCACTAGGAGGCAGAGGCAGGTGGATCTCTGTGAGTTTAAGGTCAGCCTGGTCTACAGATTAAGCTTCAGCATAGCCAGGGCTACACAGTGAAACCCTGTCTTTGAAAATAAAAACAAACAAACAAATTATTAAAGCACATTCAAAGCAAACATTAATGTGTGGCTTCATTGCGTTGCAGAGAGAAAAAGAAGAAAAGTAAAGAAAACAGTGGTCTGAAGGCCTAGGACGTCTATTAGTATTAGTTATTAGCTTGTACTTCAAGATATTGCTCTAGACACTTAGATGTCTGGAAAGAAGTCAAACATCAGGAAGATAATTCCATGCTGAATTTTACAAACAGAACCAGTTCCAAGAATAATGTCTTCACTTCGACTGGCATACTCAATGAAAAAGCAATTTGAAGTACTCTCTTATAGCTGGCCAGTTCTTTAAGATCTTCTTATAAAATGGATTAATGCATTTGCCATCTTCTTATTTCATTACTTTTATGATCAATCTGCTTATAAATTCCACGCCTGCTGTAAAATTGTAACTTTGTGGTTTCTTTGGTTAATGAAACTATTGTCTGTTGTTTACTTAGACTTAATTTTACCACAACAGTTAATTGAAGGATATTATATTAACATTATAAGAACCCACAGAATGATGATAGGGATAATTTCTGTGAAAGTCTAACGCAAGAAAGAAGTCTGCTATTTCGATATACAAAATAAAATAAAATAAAATAAAAATCATGCTTTAATTGATTTATCTGGGGAAAGGTCTTAGCATGTATTTTCTATTAAGTAAATAAAATATATTTGCCTTCAAAATTGCAAAAACTTTAATCCCAGCACTCGGGAGGCAGAGGCAGGTGAATCTCTGTGAGTTCTAGGCCAGCCTGGTCTATAGAGGTAGTTTCAGGACAGCTAGGGCTGCTACACATGGAAACCCTGTCTTGTGAAACAAAAACAAAAACAAATCAAAATTGCTTAAAAGACTGAAGGTATAGATATCACTTCATTTTTTAAAAATATAGATGAGAATAAATGAGGCTTGAAATTATCCAATAATTTTGCTATATTTTCCTTATTTCTGGCAGGTAAAGATCCAATTAAACATGCTCTTTGTTGCTTTATTTAAAGACTATTTCTTTTATTTAAGAGTATGTGACAAGAACTAAAATTCTAACATGTTAATACATGGTCAAATTTTCTTTCAAAAGTTCTTACAAATACTTCATGATCAAATGAAACTCAAATATGTTTTCAAAGTATATGTGAACAATTCTGACAATGTCATTGACTTCTTACTCATAGCATTGACAAAGTCAGGGAAATCAGATCAAGCTAAAGGGGATTATTATTGATGTACATCATACAACTTTACATTTACCCCAATTAATCAGATGGTCACAATTAATAAACGTGTACATTGTGCTTATTATTCATTTTATATTTTTTAAAAAATCATAAAAGAAAGGGAAGCACAAAATATACAAATAAATCATAAATTCCTTTAAGCCATGAGAGGGAAGGAATTCACAAAATAAGTTATTTACATGTAAACTTTTGATTAACCCTAAGTTTCTAAGTCTGAAGGGAACCCCAAAATAGAAAGTTTAGAGAGACAGAAGAACGCTTCTAAGGTATGCAGGCTCTGGAGAAATGAAGAGTTTTTTACGGTATTTTTTCTTTTTCTTTTTGTGTTTATTCTTTGTTTGTTTGTTTACTATGTTTTGTTTTAGTTTAATTTTTTAAAATTTTTCTTTTGGGGGCACTCCAGGGGTGAGGGGAAGATATGAAGTGAGAGGAATTGGGGTGCATGATATGAATTTCCTAAAGAGCCAATAAAGAAATTATTTTAAAAAATAAGATAAAATTTCCCATCATCATGAATGTTAATGTGGACTGCATTTGCTGTCATCACGCTTCTCCTTACACGACAACTATACTCTAAGCCTGGGGTTCCTTATGGAAACAACAATTTGCTAGAGTTTCATAGATCAGTAGGGACCCATTGGCTCCTTCATTCTGCCTAACATATAACTCACAAGTGACACAACAAGCTTTATGTAAACTCCTCCAAATCATATGCAGAGTTGTGGAGCTCAGTCCCAAAGGATACATCTACAGAACACTCCTACATCTAAGGCTCAGGGAACATTGCGGAAATGAGGGCAGGGGACCAGGGACTTTGCTGTCTCCTACAAACGTCAGAAGCTATACAGATAAAGTCTTATCAACATGGCTACTCAAATGTGAGCTGAACTAGGGCCCCAAGGCCCATGTCAAACTTGATGGAGAAAAGCCACAGGACCTCAACCCTACACAAAGAGCAGCAGGGAATTGCCCAAAGTTGGAAGCAGGGAAGATAGCCCTCTCCAGGAAAGAGCCCATTAAGTGGTTGTCCATTGCCAAATAGCCCAGAAAACAAACACACAAGTAACATTATATGTATGTAACAGGTTTTGTTTATGAAGAGACATGCATATGCAAATACATATATGCATGTACTAACAAATGATTTAAAAGAGGACATGAATTTGAAAGAAAGGAGGTGGGACAGATAATAGAGGATTTGGTGGAAGAAAAAAAAGGGCAAATGTTGTAATCAAAATACAATCTCAAAAGTAACAAAAAGAAATCATTGAAAACCTTAAAAAATTAACCTTCTACAGTTGGCTTTCTAGATGTTTCCTGGAAAACACACGCACTACAGGCTGTCGTGTTCAGCACCATCAACAGTATACTTCAGACCAAATGAAAGCTGGAGCCTTTTCAGCATAAAGGACATCGTTATGGCTGGTTACGGAGGATCTGAGCTCAAAATAAGTATCCTGAAAGCTGCCCACAAACTTTGCTATATAGGCAGAGACAGAATGCTGAACATATGTAGACAGAATGAAGTACATTCCAACAGCAAAATAACTGGCTGAGAAGTAATGGCAAATCTCGAAGTCTCAGACTGCATTCAATGCAGTCATTAGAATACTGCTTGATTAGGAGTTATCAGATCTTGATAATGCTCTGTCAGTTAACTCTGCTATGACGACTGACAGATACTCAAAGTCCATGTTTCTCTATGCTAGCAATAACATAAAATGAGTCTGTGTGCATCTGTGTGTCTGCCTTATGTCATAACATGAATCAGTTACTTGTTCTCCATAAACAACAACAAAAATGCCTGATATTCCAAACAGCTGCTTCATTTCCATTTATTTGACTGTAGTTCCCATTGCCAAAATTGGAGACAGGTGGAACAAATGGCCCCAGAAGAGATGGGGGCTGTCTAATGCCGGCTGTGCAAAGTGGGCTGTGTGAAGTGGGCTTCGTAAAGTAGACTGTATAAACCAGTATACCTGTTAATTCATTCCTGGAATAATGCTGGTCTGTCATGCTATATATCTAGCATATTAAGCATCGTGCAAAACTTTAATATTATTTTTCAGGTTTTACAATAATGTGAGACAGAAGGAGGGAGGGAGGGAGGGAGAATGAGAGAGGGACTTCATAAGTTTTTGTACATTCTGTATGTGCAGGAGCCTATAGAGACCAGAAGGTTATCAGATCTTTAGAAACTGGAGTTATAGGTGGTTGGAAGCCGCCATGTGAGCACTGGGAACTTAACTCGGGTTCTATGCAAGAGTGGTTAAGTGCTTTTAACAACTGAGCCATCCAGTGATTTGGTGGCCACCCAGGAAGATTTTCTCTTCACCCCAAATATTTGGTCTATCATTTCATGGGTCATAAAACATGACGATAGTAGGCAATCACTAGGGAATTCTTCTAAAAGTATGTGCTGCAAGTTAGAGAATGTAGTGGACAGGAGAGCTGAAGGAGATGGGAATGGGGGGGGTGAGCTGGGGGGAAGGTGGGGGGGGGGAGAACAAGGGAATCCGTGGCTGATATGTAAAATTAAATTAAGTTATAAAATTTAAAAAAAAAACACACAAAAAAGGTTATGCATTGCAGAGTCTGAAAAAAAAATGACTGTGTAAGAGTTAAAGGAAACTTCTTCCTTAAAATTATATTCAGACGGTATTTTTCCTGAATACAAACTTGACTAAACTATGGGAAGTAATCAAGAAATGTGGACAAATGGCCCGGCAGACACCTTGTGTGTGTGGGCAGTAGAATGATGCACCTTTGTCTACTTAGTTGTTGTTGTTTTTAATACGACAAAAAGCTTAAAATGGAGCCCAAAATGATGTTTTGCAACCATTGCTTTTTTAAGGGAGACCTTGCACATTGACAAGGGAAAAAGAAACACAACTATTCCTTTACAATCTCCTCAGTCTTTCAATTTTCACCGAATTTCTCAGAACACCTGAGCTGCAAAATCAACAGCAACAAACATCTCTCATCCTAACTTGTAAGTGATATATTAGGAAGCAAATGTTTGGACAAAAAAAAATATTTTCATCAGTTAAGCTAATGAGAATCTGAAAATAATTGTGCATTTTAGAAGTCATGGGATCATTCCAAGTAATCCATTACGTATTATATTCACCCCCAAAGCTAAAAGCCAGTTCTCATCTACACAAGCTACCATCAACAACAACAAAGTAGGCACCAACTAAATATAAGCTGAAAACAGAAAATGTCCGTTTCTGGGAATCAAATGTCATCACCTCTGTAACATCTGATTCCGTTTTTAATAATTCATTTGAATAATGTCTGTGTTTTCCCTCTCCAACTGCAAAGCAGAGAGTTGGCCTTCTGTTTTGATATCACAATATCTGCCTTGATGACTCACATTTACCATCAACTTTTTAGGACATTCTCCCCAGTGCCTGTAACTGCCACCTCGTGTCATGCAGCGGCGATTAAATCATGTGCAGTCGTTGTAACAGATGACTTTCTTTAATCGTGAAGCTTATGAGTAGAGCCTGTTCACACAGTGAAAAAAAGCTGACTCTGTAATTCACTCTTCAGTGAAGCTTCAAGGGTAATCACGAAGAGGTTGCCTTTGAATCCTGAAGTCATATACTAAAGCTATTAAAAATGATTTAATAAATACACATTTAATTATTGGATCAGTTTAAGTGCACTATCTAATTTCATTAGTACAGATGGTGCAGTTACTGGATTCACTCAGGTTTCTCTAAGATTTAGAGTCTAAGTAATCCCCATTAGCATATGTTCTCAGTCTTTACGCCTCGAGTTTAGTTAGATGCTAGAGGTCTGACTCAAAGCCTACCGAAATATTTTAAAAAGAAATAGCAAAATCATAAGGCAATAAAAGTTGTATCTCCCATAATCTGCATCAAAACACACGAATATAAGATATAGCACTTTTAATTTCTCATGTCCACTTTGTCTTACATTTTAAAAATATGAATGCAGCCTGTTTTTACACATAAATGGATCTCTGTGAGTTCAAGGTCAGCCTGGTCTACAGAGCAAGATCTAGGACAGGAACTAAAACTACACAGAGAAACCCTGTCTCAAAAAAAAATAATTGTTCTGATTCAAGAGAAAATTATCTTATTAAACCATTTTTAAAATTTTATTTCTTTATTTTTTATTCTTCTGTGTGTGTGTGTGTCTATTTGTGTGCCACAAGTATATGGGTGTTCACCGAGGTCAAGAGAAGGCATTCAATCCTGTTCACCGAAGTTACCGGCAGTTGTAGGCCGCCCTATGTGGGTCCTGGGAATAGAATTTAGTTCCTATGCAAAAGCAGCTCTTAATTGCAAAGACATTTCTCCAGCCCCCAAAATATGCTCAATGCCTTTTTAAATCTTTAACAAATGCTCAGTTTCAAAACTTCAACCAGATAAAACAACTAAGTTTTGCAGAACTATTGGCATATCAGCAAGTCCTTTAAAGGACAAATAATTTATACTCTACGTTGAAGGCTACGTGTCTCCTTTTCTAATTCTTGTAATATTAAATTTGTTCTTTGACATCTTATGCCTGTGTATAATGTATTCTGATAACTTTCATCCCCACTCTTCTCTATCACCTTCACATGTCTGTTAATTTGACTTATGCAGTTATGACTGTCATGGTTGTATCATGCCCAGATGATCGCATGTCAGTGGATGTTTCCTGTCCTGACCTCCTGGTCACAAATAACCAACTCAGAGGTTTATATTAACTACAAATGGTCAGCCCAATAGCTCAGGCTTGTTACTAACTAGCTCTTATAACTTAAATTAACCCATTTCTATTCATCTATGTATTGTCACGTGCCTCGTGGCTTTACCTGTCCTCTAACATGCCTTGCTTCCTGGGCGGCTGTCTAGCATCTCTCCTGACTCTGCCTTCCCTCTCCCCATGATTCTCTGTTTGACTTTCCCACCTAACTTCCTGCCCAGCTACCAGCCAGTCAGATTTTCTTAACCAATGACAATAATACATATTCGTAGTGTAGAAAAGGATCGTTCTACAGCAATTGTACTTCACAACTCTTCTCCCTGTCTATCTCTTACCTTCATTCTGGCCCCTCAGCCTACTTAGGAATACCAAGTTATATTCAAACAATTGACTTATGAAAAGTTTTCCAGAAACGCTTTTTCATAAACTAAAATCACAGACAACTATTCTTGAATTTTGTTTTGCTTCTCTGTGTTTCATTTGCACTCTACTGACATTAATTTATCCTGTGTACTTTGAAATCTGATGCTCATTCTGATTTTTAATTGCCATTTTAGACATTCAGTAGTATAATCTTGGATACATTGACTGATTACTCTGTGCTCTGTTTTCTCATTAAAATGGGAACAACATGGTTCTACCTGGATATGCAGGGAATGATGAAATATGGAATGAATAAACAATGCTTTTAACAGTGTGTGCCTTGAATAAATAGATATTACAGGGAACAGATGATATCAATGTTATTAATCTTACTCAGTTTCCATTTCATAGTAAACAAAACATACATTGCCCTGTATTGTTAATTAGTTATGACAAGTATATATGACTTTTTCCAGTTACTTTTTAGGTTCTACACTCTACTTCTCTCCATTTATTATACTTTCTGAGTCTCCCCTGCCTCCATTTCTCTCTCTTTTTCCTTGGTCTTTAAAACTTGGGAGACTACAACATCTGGAATATAAACAAAACTTGCATTCACAGTGAAATCAAATGTATCTCTATAATGTTCATTTCTTGTGGGTGAGAAAGATTTTTTTCTGGACATCAGGAAATGATAAAATTGATGACAAAAATAAATCACTAAGAGCCTAAGTTACCCCTTCTTTTAAAACCTTGGCAGTATTTACAGGGTCACTCTTTCAAGCATCAAAAGACTTAGAGGAAAATGACATTATGTTACTTGGGCTGGGTTGTTACAAGAGGATCCTATTTTATCTAATGTTAGTTACAACGAAGAAGTATTTTATGAGAAATAAGTCAGGGTTGGTACCAAAGGAGGGCTGGTACTATCTCCAAAGTGAAGCACTTAGGAATTTTTGTAGTAAAATGCTGACAACCTGGAAAGGTCTTCAGGTCCCATTCTTCTCCAGACTCCTTACCCAGCACCCCTGCCCCTCAATTGCTTGGTGTGTATGTTTTACTTCCTTGAAATTCACTCTGTATATATTTATTTTCAATAATATATTGAAAAGTCTTTGGAAAGTCTGTCAAAAAGAGTCCAAAAGTGATACATTTGAATAAAAGCCCGTTTATAGAGGAGAGGCTGAGGGGTGATCAGCAAACTTAAAACAAATAAGCACTTGGTAAGTGTTTTAAAAGAAAGCTTAAAACAAATACGATTCTAGATCAACTATCCCTTTTCCATAAGCTGCACACTTGTGGAAATTAGCTGTCTTTTAAACAATGTATTTGTCTGTGGAGGTACTAAAGATTAGATAAAGCCATCTACCCACAGCTAAAGTTTAGACTAATTAAAATATATGTAACTTTTCCTCTGACCTCCAGGAAAGTGCCACAAGCTGGCATGAGCAGAAGACTTATCTCTGCCGAGGAATTATAATTGTAAATAGCAGGGAGCTGTGGATACTACAGGATTGCATGTGTCAAAATATTTGGGGTTATAGATACTGGCAGAATCAATAGAGCAGGAGCTCACATCATTCTCCCACTTGAGTTTTCTATTAAGTTGAGCTGAGAATAGTACCTCCAGGAATAATTATTTCATTGCAAAATTATAGTAAAATTTGCATTAATTACTAAAGCTTAGTTTTATTTAAAGAAATATCTGACTTTATTGGCTTGCACAGAGTATTTTCCAGTTTTCTTGGTTTATATCTCTTTTCCTACTCAAGTCATGCATCAGAAACTAATTTTGTTAGCAAAACTGCAAAAAATTTCAACCCTTGTGCCCAAGAGTCTTCTAAGTAGAGCCTGTAATGCTATCGAGCTTATTTATGCCAATTTACTTTAAAAACCAGTCTACATTAACTATATTGGAGCACTTTGAATAGTGCAGTGAAACTCCTGGGCTATTAAAGGCTATTAAATCGTGCACATTGCTTGAAATAGGAATGATGTGTCTCATTTGGAACTGTGTGAACATGTACTTCTGGTGAAGCCATGGTGCTTGGGTGTTTATCATTTTATCCCCTGGAGAGGCTAACATAGACCCAGAATTAACTTTCCACTCCAAGCTTGTCTGCTTTCTTTGATAGTAACTGGATATATATATATATATATATATATATATATATATATATATATATATATATATATATATATCCAGTTACTATGTTTCAATTATGTGCACTTAAAATCATGTTGATAATTCCTACTGAGGTTAAGAAAAAGGAAGACTGACATAGAATGAGTTGTTTGCTTGTGTGTGTGTGTGTGTGTGTGTGTGTGTGTGTGTGTGTGTGTTATAACAGAGAAGTTGTTGGTTTTATATTTTTTTTAAAAAAAAGCTGTATTCTATCATGTTGGTTCAGCATACTTAATCATTATTTTAAGGAGTTTATAATTAGTTTCAGAAGTGCTGTCCAAATGATGCTTTTGTTGTTTTGTTGTCGTTTATAATTGGTTACTTTAGCTTAACTATTATACTGGTTACGAAAATAATTACTTTGTTGATCATAAAAGCAGAGGTAAATATTTTTGTTGCCAACATAAAATATGAACATAACACTGACTTTTCTCTTAATTTGTGTAACTATTTCCAACAATAAAAATAACAACAAAAGTTACTGTTCCAAATGGCTTATCTATAATCAGGCTTTGGCTCACTTTCCTCACCTCATGATTTAAAGAGTATGTTAGTACTTAGGCTGTTCCTTTCAATACAAGTTCTTGCTAATAATGTGTGGGTGAAGAATATTCAGGAGAACACAGTGAGTGTGTCCTTATATACTTGGATTTGTGAGACTATGTGTCTAATATATGTTTAATGGAGATCATGTACATTAGATATGAACTAAATATAGAGATATAAACAGATTTGAGATCCAATTAATTGCAATCTCTCCACACAGAGGTTAGTTCATTGTATGTTTACTCTGTTCCTTCTTATCTTACTAATGATACCTATGTGGTGGGGGGGGTGGTACTCACCCTTTTAGTAAAAAAACAACTAACTTGCATTTAAACTTAAATTCTGAGAACAACACTCATACTCACACAGGAACAATAATTACCTTAATGATTTACGTCTTTGAAGTTAAACCATATTTCCTGATCTTCACAAGAATATTTTTAAAATTAGTATTCATAAGTAGAATTGAGGAACACAGTGTGACCTTTTCTCCCCCAAAGCCTTTAGTCATAGGAATTCAGTATTTAGGTAATAAGTCTTTACCCTAATATATGAAAATTGGGATTTATATTAAGTTTAAGTAATTTTAGGCACACATTCTTATAAATAACATACTTTTTCCCTCACTTAAAAGCCACAACCCTAATTACACCACCAAATTCATATATTTTTTGAATCTTCATACTATATATATATATATACATATATATATATATATAGACAGAGAGAACATACACTCATATAATAAAAAATAGTTAATCTTAAAAATAATAACAGCATTTTCATTTGCCACATTATGCCATGATAAAAAGAACTCCTTTCAGAATAGACTAAGTGACTATTACTTAAGGTGTTTCTTTTTTCTTTTGTTTTGTACTACAGAGGTTTTTTTGCATAACCTGTTAAAGCAATAATTTGTTTTTTTTCTGTTCCTTTTATTTCATGCTTGTGTGAAAAGAAAAGAAAAGTGAGGATAAGTCATGGAAGGACATGAGATAAAGAAGGTAAAGATATTAGAAGCAGCAGTGAGTGAGAGTGTCTTGCCTTTAATCTACAGTCCGTCTCATACTTGCTTTAACTGTTTATCTGTTTTTCCCATAAAAAGAGAAACAATATATTTAAGTATTACGCAATGTTTCACAAATTTAAGGCCTCAGAAAACTAGAGAAAGGTAGACAACTGCACTCCTTATGTTTGTGAAATGCAATATTAAGTGTTCAAAACGCAACTTTTTATTTTGCAAGATTTTCCGAACCTTGGTCCTCGAATATGAGCTAGCTCCCTGACTATAGGTGCCTCCTTAACTGAAGAGGAACTTTATTACAGATAGAAATTCCTTTCACTGTGCAAAGGACATTGTTCTAACTTTAACACTTTCATGAACTTCTCTGCAGAGTCTTGATAATCTTCTCCCAGTGATTTCCGCAATCTAGTCCAATCTCTCCCACTTCAGCCTCTCCGGTTTGAAAGGTAGTCCAGATGGAACCATGAAATTTTTGTAACAAGTTCTACAACACATAATTTTGTTCATTAAAGTTATTGTGCCATGCACAGCTGTACACTGCCATAGAAAAGAGCACATGTGCAAAAGAATTCATGTATTATAAGTTTTATAAAACTAAAAATTGAGATTACACAGCCCCACACAATAATTTATTTGAAACATCAACATGTGTGTTGCTCTAGGGGTACTCAAATGGTGCCATTCCTTTTCCAAGAGAAAACGTTTGTCATTTAATATTCAGTATTAACACAAATGTTTTCCGCAGAATTATTGTCTAAATTAGGTGCTTTAAAATACATCAATATATCATTAACTTCTTACTTTACTATATTAGATCTATAGAAGAATCAATTCTCCCTAACAATGGCAAGAGAATCTAATCACTCTCTAAATTTATTTTTAATTAGCATCATCTGCATTAATTGGTGTAGCTGATAGCAAAACAGTACAGAGAATTGCTATTTTATATTTGAATTGTAATATGTCTTTGGTCCCACATCTCTCAAAGAAGAACCATAGTCGTTTTATTTTTTTTCCTCAGTATTTTCTCAGTAAATATTTTCAGATGCATTGTTCCATAACTTTTGCAAGACATTAACTATAGGAGGTTATAGTAGGGGTGCTTTATTAAGGTGAGTTTCCAGGTAAATATTTGCTTTGACAATTCTGCATGTTCAGAAACATCCTTAAAAGTATTGTCACATTTCTCTTTTCCTCACAAATCTATTATTTTTCAAACTTCTTCCTTCTCCTACTCTTTCTTTTTGTGTAACTCTAACTAAATTGTTAAATAATTTCAATCCAGGGAACATTAATTTATCATACATTCAAAGCTTCCTGTTATCAGTGAGTTGTATGTCATCACACACTTAAGCTTTGCTGTTTTGTTTCCATTCTTTGGTTTTTGAGACAGTGTCTTACCATACAGTGCAAGATGGCCTCAAAATTAAGATGTCTCAGCCTCAGCCTCCTTAGCACTAGGAGCACAAGTGTATGCCGCTAGTACTAGTTACAATATTGACAGTTACTATAAAATAGGACCAATATTTCAATTGTCTTAAATACGGGATTGAGGGATGGCATAAAACAACAACAAAATGTCCAGACCTCTAAGGAGTGAATTGATTTTCCAAGAAGCTGCAGAAGTTACATATGTATAGCTGTAGAGTAGGTGTGCTAGCCTGGGGCTCAGGGTTCTTTCTGCTGTATCATATATTTTAAAAGTATCTTAAGTTCTAGGAATGCTCCTCTGTAGAGATGCATCACAAACACGATAACACACTTCCTGATTCAATTAAGCACAATAATTATCAAGGACATGACAACTGACCAGAGATCTTTAATTTTGCGTTTACTAACAACTTCTTTTCCAGTTGCATACTTTCAAGATTACACCCTTTGCCAAAACAACCAATTCACTCATAATTCCTATCTCATTTAAATGTTTCTATTTAGTTGCCACCTATAATACAAATTTATCTGTTCTTTTTTTTTTTAATTTTTTACTCATTTTATATACCAACCACAGATTCCCTCTCTCATCCCTCCTCCTGATCCCCTCCTCTGCCTTCTCCCCATCCCTTCCTCCAGTGGGGTAAGTTCTGCCATGGGGACACAACTAAGCCTGGTACATTCGGTTGAGGCAGGACCAAGTCATCTCCACCCCTCCACTGCATCAAGAATGATCAATGTGTCTGACCACAGGTAATGGAATCTAGAAAGCCGGCTCATGCACCAGGGATAGATCCTGATCACACAGCCAGGGGCCCCTCAAACAAACACAGCTATACAACTGTCTCCTGTATGCATAAGGTCTAGTTCAGTCACATGCAGGCTCCACAGCTATTGGTCTAAAGTTCCTGAGTTCCTTTGACCTTGCTTCAATTGTCTTTGTAGATTGCCCCATGGTTATTTTTGACCGCCCTTGCTCATATAAACCCTCTTCCCTCTCTTCAGCTGGACTCCTGGAGCTCAGCCTGGTGTTTTCCTGTGGATCTCTGCATCTGCTTCCATCAGTTACTGGATGAAGGCTCTATGATAACAGTTAGGATATTCACCAATCTGATTACCAGGGTAGGCCAGTTCAGATACTCTCACCACTATTGCGAGTAGTCTAGTCTGGGGTCATCCTTATGTGTTCCTGGGAATTTCCCTAGCTCCAGGTTTCTCCCTTACACCATGTCTCCCTCTGTCAAGATATCTCTTTTATTGCTCTCCCACTCCATCCCTCCCCCAGCTTGACCATCCTGTTTCCTCATGTTCTCATCCCTCATCCCCTCTGCTCTATTGCCCTCACTCATCCCCAGTTTATTCACAGGAATTTCATGTTTCCCCTTCCCAAGGTCATCAGTACATCCCTCTTAGGGTCCTCCTTGTTTCCTAGCTTCTCTAGAGCTCTGGGTTGTAGTCTGATTATCCTTTGCTTTACCTCTAGTATCCACTTATGAGTGAGTACATACCATGTTTGTCTTTCTGAGTCTAGGTTACCTCACGCAAGATGATATTTTCTAGCATCTTCAATTTGCCTGCAAATTTCATGATGTCATTGTTTTTTACAGCTGAGTAATACTCCATTGTGTATATGTACCACATTTTCTTTACACATTCTTCAGTTGAGGGGCATCTAGATTACTTCCAGGTTCTGGCAATTATGAATAATGCTACTATGAACATAGTTGAGCATGTGTCCTTGTAGTATGATTGAGCATCCCTTGGGCATATGTCCAAGATTGGTATCATTTGGTCTTTAGGTAGATTGATTCCCAATTTTCTGAGAAACCACCATCCTGATTTTCAAAGTGGCTGTACAAGTTTGCACTCTCACCAACAGTGGAAGGCGTGTTCCCCTTATTACACATCATCTCCAACATAAGCTGTCATCAGTATTTATGATCTTAGCCATTCTGACAGGTGTAACATGGGATCTCAGAGTTGTTTTAATTTTCATTTCCCTGATAACTAACAATGTTGAGCAATTCCTTAGATTTCATTTAGGATTCTGCTGTTGAAAATTCTCTGTTTAGATCTGTAGCCCATTTTTTAATTGGATTGTTTGGTATTTTGCTGTCTAGTTTCTTGAATTCTTTATATATTTTGGAGATCAGCCCTCTCTCAGGTGTGGAGTTAGTGAAGATCTTTTCGCATTCTATAGGCTATAGTTTTGTCTTATTGACTATGTCCTTTGCCTTACAGAAGCTTCTCAGTTTCAGGAGGTCCCATTTATTAAGTTTTGCTCTCAGTATCTGTGCTACTGGTGTTATATTTAGGAAGTGGTCTCCTGTGCCAATGCATTCTAGGCTACTTCCTACTTTCTCCTCTATCAGGTTCAGTGTAGCTGGATTTATAAAGTCTTTGATTCACTTGGATTTGAGTTTTGTGCGTGGTGACAGCTATGGATCTATTTGCAATCTTCTACATGTTGACATCCAGTTATGCCAGCAGATTTGTTGAAGATGCTTTCTTTTTTCCTGTACAGTTTTGGCTTTTTCATAAAACATTAGGTGTTCATACGTGTGTGGATTAATGTCAGGATCTTCAATTTGATTCCATTGGTCCACAGGCCAGTTTTTAGGCCAATATCAAGCTTTTTTTATTACTATATCTCTATAGTACAGCTTGAGATCACGGATGAATTGTCCTTGATAACTATTGTGCTTAATTGAATCAGAAAGTGTGTTATTGTGTTTGTTATGCACCTCTGTAGATAAGCATTCCTAGAGGTTAAGATACCTTTAAAATATATGATACAGCAGAAAGAACCATGAGCCCTGTGCTAGCACACTTACTCTACAGCAATACATATGTAACTCCTGTAGCATCTTGGAAAATCAATTCACTCCTTAGGGGTATGGACTTTTTGTTGTTGTTCTTAGTTATGCTTCTTTTCTTGTTTTAAAATCTGATACTAACTTGGAAATACATCTCTAAGGAAGTTGTCTCCTGATATTCCAGAGATATTTTACAACATAGATTGTTAATCTCCATCCTCAGGTGGTTTTGTTTTGTGTTCATTTTTTGTTTTTTAATTTTATAGATCTACAATGAGCTCCAGGAAATGGACATTTACCAGTTGTGGGTAGCATCAATGTGTCTTATTCGTAAACCATAGTTGGAGAAGTGTTCTCATAGATGATCATTTCACTTTTGGCCTTATCAAACTGAAAAACTATTGAAGTAAGTTTCTATCTTATCTTCTCCAGACAACTACTTAAAACAGCAATTTGGGTGTGTTGATGCTATTCATAAACTTCTTGACATGTAGCTATTTCTTTCTGAATGAAACAGTCTCTTCTGGATGAAGTTAGGGGGTTCATAATACTCAGAACTCTCCAAGTTGACAAGGATCAGGAAATCCTAAAAAGTTACAGAATTCATGAGGCCACTAACCAGCAAACAACTGCTGAGTTCGAAAAGACTCTTTGATGGAGTCTCTGATGGCTGGACTAAAAGATCTAGGGATTTAGCTTTTATGAGACATCACCCATGCTGAAGTGAGCTCTGCAGGGATGTAAGTACCTGAGAGTCATCTACACTCATGTAAGTGATCCCAAGAAATCCATTGGCTTATCAAGATAGACTTGAATTGTCAGTAATCTGTGTCCTAACTGAGGTGAACAGGCAATTGATCTTCCTAGGAAAATCGCACAACTGATAGCCCAACAGATACAACAGAACTAAAAATGAATCAGGAACGTGCAATTGCATCATTCCTATAAAGAGTGTTAAGACAAATAACTGAGGAGGTGGATTTATTTGAGACTAAACCATCCATGGGACAATTTTCCTATGAATACCTTTCTACATGATCTAGGAGAAGGTGTTCCTCTTTGCTGTGTAGAAGTTTCATAATCTCTGCTATGAGTAATAAGACACATAATTAAGGCTGAGACATTTGAGAGGGCAGCATCTTTGAGCAGGGGAAATCTCATAGTAGCCATCTTCCTCTATGTGCCTGCCATGCCACAGAGGGCCTAATGTATGAAGGCAGAAATGGACCCCCAAAGCTAACAGGCTAGAACGTATAAAATAAAATGGTTAAGGTTGCTGGATGAAAACCCAAATACCAAATGTAGGTTATCTCTCTGTAAGTTGCTGGCCAGTGAGTTTCTTATGGTTCCTATATGATAAAACATATTATCCGTAATGGTGGTTGCATTCTAGAATTAATGGTATATATACCTATTACTGAAGATACTTCAATCAAGCTAGGGTCGAGCTCAAAGTTCCCTCCATAATGTCTATCATTCTTAGTACCATACAGCTGCTGATGGAGAATTGTTGCCAAAAGTCCTACTAGTTATTGGCTCTGTGGGCTATGATACCAACCTATCAGGTAAGGTGCATGCTGGTACAATAATGGCAGCACTGTTATGGTTCAACCAACTGCTTTACAATTATATTTAGCTTTGTACATAAGATATGGTAAATGAGCAGTTTTTCCATGTCTAAGTTAAATCATTAGCCTTATTGAAAATAAGGAAAACAATACATAAGGGTTGCACCTTAGTATATGGTACCTGCTAAGATAGACTTTATTTTAAATCATGAGTTAGCACCTTTGAAAAGCTCTCTCAAAATGCCATGGTTAAATCCTGACTCTAAGTACTACTCTCAACAACTGTCTTACAATTATGTATAGTTATCAAAAAACATTATTGAAAATAAAGTGTGATGAAGACTGAATTTAATATGGTAGACTTTGACAATAAAAGTTAACCTTCCTAACACCAAAAGTTAAAATAAAATGTTACCAAACATCTGCCACATTTCTCCAGTTTCTGGGAAACTTACTTTTGATTTAACAGTAGTATGCCCCAAGGTAATCTCTAAAAGTCTGAACAGGTGTATTCAAATAACCAAGTCTCTTAGAGAGAAAAGTTTTCTTCTTTCCTTTCTTTGCTTTTGTTTCAAGGCCCTTTCTTCCTCATAAAAAGGTCCCACTTGGGTACCACATTCCTTTATTCCGTGGATGGCTGTTGTTTACTAATTTACCTGAGTAACATGCCAAATGACAGCAAACTTGGATGGTTTTTTTCTCTAATCAGAACCACTTATTTAAAAATCAAGACTCATTTTTTTAATGTTGCCGTATTCTAGTCTTTTCTCTATGACTTTTTGGGTAAGTTAAAAAAAAAACCTATCTGAAGCTTTTATGATGCATAGATTACAAGAAAAAAAATTAGTACCATGAAGAAAAAAAAAAAGAAAGTTTAAAGAGAGACGCAAGGTTTTGTGAGGAAGAAAAAACTGTGTAGATAGATAAAAGATAATAGATTATACATTCACAAGTACATGATAGAAGAATTGTATAGTCTTACAAAACAGATTAAATGTAAAAACGTGTATGAACATTGTGATAAGTAGAGTAATGGAAACCTACAAATATCTTCATTCGAATTCTAGGAATCTGTGAATATATTACCTTATGTGACAAGGGAGAATGAAAGTAATAAGTCAGTTGACCTTGAATTGGGGGAAAATATCCTGGTTTATCCAGTTAGAGATGATAGAATCAAAGGGTCATTTTATTATATAGGAAGCAGAAGAGACTATCAGAGAAAGAGCAGTGCTCAAAGTGCCCATTCCAAGGTTGCTTAGAAGACGAATAAAGCCCTTAGTAGAAGATAGTGGAAAGGCAATAAAAAGATTCTCCCTTAATTTCTTAAGAGGGAACATAGACCTGCTGTCACACTAGTTTCAGCCCAGTGGAAGTCACATTGGGCCTCTGAATTGCAGAAATGTAAGATAATAACATTATAATATTAAGACACTAACAATGTGGGGATTTGATATAACAGCACTAGAAAATATTGCTTCATTTTTCATCTTTAATTGTTGGGGTTTTCTTGTATGAATATAATAAATCCTGTCTGCCTCAATTAATATGAATACAATGACAATCACAGATACAAACCACAGAGGTATGTTAACATACCACTGTAGCAATGTTTAAGGAACCAAAAGTTAGTAAATAAAAGTGACATTAATTCTAATGCACTTTACTCAACACAATATGTGGAAAAAATTTCAGTGTGAAGTCATTCATGAGATATTTTCTATGATTTTATCAGTTTTAAATTTCATGTGCTTTTGATAGGTACAGCCATATTTCAAGTGATTAGTTCACACAATTGGCTAGTATCACAATTTTGATAACGTAATTTAGCATCAAATGAAGCAATTAGAAGCTTGTGAGAAACAATGTCTAGGAATTTTCTCTTTCCCAGAGATGAGTGATTAACACTTGGAAATGATATGTTGTTTCCCAAATTGTGTTAGAATTTTGTTGTTGTATTCCAGTACTAGAGAACCCCCCCCCACGTTTTTTTTCTCATATAAACAAAGGCATGATAAAATCTATTGACATTGTTTATACTCATCTGTGTTGGGAATTTTCTTTTTGCAGGCACCACAAGGAGGGAAAATGCAAAATATTTGCTTTGAGGACACAGTGAACTCAAATAACCTTTACACAACCTTAGGAATATGATGACCAGGCATGTTGCAATCTATGTAACCCACATCAAGAACCAAACAGTACAATGTTATATTCTCTTGAGCACTGGCTCATTTAGTTTTCACTACTGTTCTATATATAATGTATGAAGCACAATCATCTCTATATATTGAGATCAAACTGATTGTCACAAAACTAGAACTTTATGTCATGTTTGAATCAATACCACAGCTCTAGATACCACAGAGCAGTGATGTTATGTCAATGTTATGTCAATGACTATTAACTGCATGGATGATCTTTGAATGGTTTTACTGGAATTCTATTAATAATGAAAAATTACTGCATGTAGTTAAGAACTATAATATGTCCAAATATCAGTACATTTTATGTATTAACTGATAAAGTAAATATCTGTTTATAGTATGTGTATACATTATGTGAATCAAATCCTGATTTTAAGTCATCATTTTGGTGTGAAAGAAGTTCTTTCTAGTGAGAAAGAAGATTAGGTACATGAGATCAGATAAATAATTATGAAAGGAGTACTGTTTAGCTACAAGCATAACTATCAGTTTTACTTTTTGGTGTCTAATTCCAGTATTAAATTGAAAACTTTTAACCACCATCCTTTAAAGTAAAATTAGAACGTAAGTGTCTGAATCTGCACTATTCAATATGATAACTACTAGCCAACTATTGCTATTTATATGCAAATTGTGATTAAAGAAAATTTGAGCAAAATCAGTTCCCTAGTCCCTGAAGTGGCTGTATTGATCTAAATGGAGCCAAAGACTGAGTATATATTGTTAGTGATATTCTCCCTAGAATAGTTCACACTTAGAGCTTCTTTGCTTTTCTCTATCTCTTGACTCTGCTCCTAGCAGGAAGGTGCACTATGCCATCTACATCCCAAGGGTGGGTAGCTACTCAGTTTACATACAAAGGATGGCTTCCAAAAGAGAAACATCCCTTTAACTTGGGTTGAGGCATCAGGCTAAGCCAATATCATGTTTCAAGAGATATCTTTTTAGGACTTAAAGCACTGTAGAATTGACAGGGTAGAGTAGAAGTTTTTAGATTGAATTCTAAGTTGTATGTCTGCATTGAGAGAAATACTGTGAGGTGAAGACAGGATAAACTGAACAGTGAGAATTTACCTACATTTAATGTGTTCCTTAAAGTAAGAAAAATAGGATACTTTCTTATTGCACTCAACTTCTCTTTTCTTTCATTATATATGCAAAGATTATAGACAACATCTTGTGATCACTACTAAAAAGGGGAGGGATTATTAATGTTAATAATTTGAATGAGACAGTTACATGAGAGTTGGAATAAAATGAAAAATTGAAAAAGACAGTATTTTATATTGTAATACAACTAAGTAGAAGAAGTAGATTCCCTTGATGCTTTGCTCAGTATCTAGCCCTTTAAATGGCTTCACAGACAAAGACTTAAATCAATAGCATCATTATTTTTAATAATATTAGTGATGATCACAACCATAGTAGTTTTCACTGACTGAATGTTTTCTGGTGGATTACATGATTGGTTTGCCCAAGTCTGTTCAGCACTCACTCAAAAACCCTTTGCTTGGGTAGATTTATTCGCTTCTTAAACACTGTACTGTGAATAAAGGAGCACAAAGGTAAACTAGTGATGCTATACTGAAAAACAAAAATATTCTCAGGCCTGCCTAAAAAGGGTAGGAATCTTCTAGTTTTCTTTAAACATTAAATTTAAGAACAGATGACTGACTGAAAGTTAGATAGAGATGTATGATAGATGGATAGATAGATAGATAGATAGATAGATAGATAGATAAATAGATAGATAGATGAATGATAGAAGGTTATAAATAATAGAAATAGAAGCATATGTCGTTGCATTCCTTTGAGTTATGTGACTGCCTACATTTTATGATTTTTTTCCTTAATTACAAAATACATTTTATTAAGAAAACACAAAGAATGATAAATGTTGCTCTCATTTAATTGGTAACATTACACTTAAATTCTCTTCTAATTATAAAGAGAACCAACCTAATACATCTCAATGTTAATACTTAGTGTAATTAAATTTGTTTGTGACTTTTAGCCCATTAACCTCTATTCATCAACATTCTAACCTGGTGAACTTCTATATTGAATTTCCATGAAGCACATACATTTTTAAAACTGTTTTAAAAATCAAGAGCATATGGTTACATTCTGATGAATTTTTCTAGTCACATCTTGAGGAAAAAACTTCTGGTGATTTTATATTTAAGTAATTTTTGATCAGGAATCTCTCTCTCTCTCTCTCTCTCTCTCTCTCTCTCTCTCTCTCTCTCTCTCTCTCTCTGAGAGAATTGGTGTGAAGATAATGAGAAATAAATACACCTCCAATATGCAACACAGTAATACACAACACAGTAATGTGGTCTTCAGACAATTGTCCATTCTACTTCCTCAAGTTGGTCATGAATATCTAACTCACTGAGTCCGCTATCAAACACTGCCCAAATACGTGCCAGAAGCAGGCTGGCTCTTAAGCACGCTGTCTCTGCTTTGACATTATAACTACTGCCCATTCTTTTAGTACCTGAAATTCCATGGAATGGTGCAGCACCTGTAAAAGGTTAATGAGCATAGAGACTTTCAAGCAAAAGGCAAATTATGGACAGACACTACACAGACATTGCATCAATAAACAGACAAGCAACATGCAAGCTCCAGGCACAGTACAGGTGGCAGGTCTTAATGCAGCCCCACCACTGCGATATTTTACAGACTACATATGTCTCTGAGATATTATATATGCTTGGTGAGATGCCATTTTCAAGCAATATTTTTGAAAAGAGTTAGATCATAATTCAACTGTTTTTAGGTGCACCTGTCTTATTAGGTCTGCTTGCAAAGCATATATTTTTACTATCCTTGCTCTCACAAGTGGTCAGAAATCTTTTTATGAAGTAAATAAAATAATTGAAAACCAAGTATATTCTTTGGGAAAAAAAATGAAAGATCAAGTTGATACACTTCTGCCCCCCCAAAAAATATAAAGTTCACAATGAAATCATCTTATCTTTACTACATAAGACATTTGACTGTTGAAATAAATTATAATAGAAGTCATCTGCAGTGAATATTTTAAATAGACTTGACCTCTGCTATCTATTAAAAAGTAAAGGAAGGACTTGTGATGAATCATTGTTTGAATAAAGAAATCAAGCTGTCAAGTTTTCCAAAACTCTTGACTTGCTTGCCTTCCAATTTGCACGCATTGGTTCATGAGGAATAGTAAGCATCACTGTGCATGCATTCACACTCCAATCACTGCGGTGGGCTGCAGAGAGAGAGCACTTCCATTCCCAGTTTCACGTCTTAAACCATCTCTTACTGATTTTGTAGCACTCAACATTAATACGAAAGTAATCACATTAGCATTAGCAATTCATGTCACAAACTTCAATTTGTATTGATACAACATCAAAAAACATCTCTACAGAAAAAATAAGAGGAGGTCTTTAATGAATTTAGTGTCTTAAATACACTAACCAGGCCTTGATAGTAACTTAAATCATATGTTAGTCACAAATACAAAAATGAATATATTATATCTCTTTTCAAGAAAACCAAGGCCTGTGTGCTAAATGCTAATGAAATATGAATATTAGAGAGAGAATGGAATATGACAGTGCATATGGAAAATGTTAGGCTTCTCATAAACTGAGAACTCTGTTTACACGAAGTCAGACTACAGTGTAGATAACTGTTTGTAGCTAGGAGTTTGTTGGTGAGAGTTCTATTTTATCCACTTATCCGTTCATCTAGCTAACATATTACAATATTCAGAGTCAAGCTGCTGAAGGTTTTTAGCGTGTAGGGCAGTGCAGTGGAGCTGATATACTTGTGGGCCAAAGCATATCAGCCAAAATAACGTGATTCCCATAAGCTGCGTCCCTCATTTTTAATCACATTCTATTATCATGGAGTTTCCATCTGCCTATTAGAGTGGCTAATGTTTCTCACGTGGTGATTCATATGGCTGAACTAGGTGAAACACAAGTTTTATGAATTGGTATTTTATGGAACCTGTGTCTGTGAGTTCCCCAGGGGAGAACATGTTATACATGTAAGTAAACCTGATCTTTAGAATTAAATTCCTTTCTTAGCTCCATCTCACCCTGATGGTGACTTAGTGAATGGCCACTATTAACTATATAGTGCACGTTCTGGAAATGAAATGTTCCCTAATGAACCTAGAAGAGTCTCTGCTCCCAGGCACACACTCCTGGATTTCCTTAGTGTTTCCTAAGTCTTTTCAGTATCTCATAATGCACTAACATCTGATATTGTTGCTCCATATTCCAACTCATCTTTGATGTAAAATCTTTTCTTATAGTACTATTACACTTCAATATACATATCTATATACATATATATTTAAAACTATTTTATTCTTAGTTCTTTGTAAGTATTATGTAGAAAATGAAATTCTACTCTATGACTTACATTATTTTAAATTATATCACACAATTCAATTATTATTAATGGCTAAATTTCCTACAAATAATATCCATAATAAATTCCACATTTTGCAGCTGTTAATTGAGATTTGTGGAGCTAACTCAACATCTTAATACAGAAGCTTAAAGATCATAGGAGGATGCCCTTATAAGAACAGATATACCAGGAAGAAATAAATGCAAAATAGAGCCTTTCAAATACAAGTTTTGGAAAAATAAATATGGATTATTAATTCCTCCTAATTCTAGGTGATCTGTAAGTTAATTGTATGACACTCAAAAAGGGTGAGAAGGTAATATGAGGAATGTTCTTACTCTTAGATTGTGTTTTGGTTTAGTTGCTAGTTGTTAAAATTTCTCTAAAGGAGGACAAAGAGAAATATTTTCTAGGCTGCAGAAAAATACCATTGATTGGAGTTATCCATAATAAAATCATAAAGGAACAGCTCATGGATAGACAACTTTCTCTAACCTATAGCTTATGCCAATGGTATTTCTTTGCAGATTTGAACTATCTCAATCTATTTTAAGAGTGTTGCACTTAAGATGAAACTATTGTCAAATACATTCCGATTATACTAGAACAAGTTTTAATTTCAGATTAAAATGAATTGTGCAGAGATCACCTTTGTCATAGTTCAACCATTTCTTCATAACGGATTTGTAGACTCATTCACTTAGGGGTGGGGTTTAAAAGAAGAATCATCTGTAGATATCTCATGGGTTTAGCACGCTTATTTCCTACAGTGTCTGTAAAACAGTAAATTACCTGATGATACAGTAGATATATCTATTTTGTCTATGCACTTTAACAAAATCCCTGACAGCTACAACCATCTTTAAGGGAGATGAAGTAATTCTATTCTCAGGAGAATACAGGCTATTCTTTTTAAATGACCTCTTGGGAAGACAGGACAGATTTGAATATTAATGTAATCAGTAGCTGTCATTTGGCAGACAAGGAGAAATCAATTGCAAGCCAAAGAAACTGTAACTTACATATTTAAAATTCAATAGCAGAAAGAAATTCTCAACTCCTGAAGTTCTAAATATGTTGTCCATGGTTTTTTTTTTTTGTTTTTAAGAAAAAGAAACAATACCCTTTCCAATTCTCCCCTCAACTAGTTGATTCATAAAGAGAACCAGGTTTTGTTTTTGGAAGTCTAAAATAATTACTATATTACTAGGTTATGGTATGGCACATTAAGACCATTGTAGGTTGACACACGTCAGAAAATTGTAGCAAATCTCTTTACATTTTTTCTTTTTAAAACAAAACTGACTGTTGAGAGGACAATGGAGTATTTAACCTTATTTAGCTCAACTCCTCACTTTTGCTTAAGCTCACACTGGAGTCCCAGAAAACAGTGGCTCACTCAAGCTACATGTGCAGGATCAAAACAAGAATGCATCACAGTTTCAAAATTTGGAAATTTTGTTCTTTTTCAGGTATATGAATGTTTAAGATAAATTAGATACAAATTGACAAGAATCCCTCTTGGCTGGCCACTCCCACACTGTTCATATGCAATGTTTGCATCCCATTCTGACAGTTTTAGAGGTCAGCAATTTCATTATTTTTTTCAAATGGAAAATAAATTTGCAAAAGGACTGTGCAAAGTTTCCAAAGTCATAAAGTGAGCTTCGTGGATAGACATTACTAAAACCCAAGACATTTTTGTCTGTAATGTATGTTCTTTCCATTTTAGTAAACATTAAAGTATCTGAAGCCTAAGTCCTCTTTTAGAATCCATCTACCTTGAAATGACATTTGTTGAAACACTGAACATCATGAGCTACAGCATTGCCTGAAAAGAAACCCACTATTCAATGTATAGTTAGCACAGTTTGGACCTCAAAACAGAGACAAATTAAGTTTCTAAGCAAAAGTGCATGTAAAACTGTGCACAAATGTACCCTTTCTTTCATTTAATGGTAATGCTGATCTTCTATTTGCTGACTTAGACATGTGTAACTCCCATTTCAGACACATTTCTCTTTGCACTTGCTTCTGATATTCTGTAGCTCTAAAATAAACTTGATAGCACTTGCTTTTGTCACATTGTACTTGAATTGTCTTGTGCCAGTTGGTCATCATTGCATTTGACCAGAAAGTGTTATTATTCTATAAGTAAACAGACTCCTTGCCTTTAGAGATGAATCATAGGAATCTAAAGGGAATTTGTAGAATTACCTATCAATAGGCTTATGACTACATTATTAACCATAAAGCACTTCTGTTCTTGCATTCCTTCTTTGCATCACTCTTTCTCCTGTGTCAGTAATCCCAGAATCATGTGTAGAGCTACCTGGAGAGACATATAGCACTAGTGTCTACAACCCTCATATATATCTATATGTAACAAAACTGGAGGCCAGAGAAGTAAAATGGTTTACAAGCAACTACTAAGGCATGGCCAATTCAGGAACAAATCTTGAGTTCCCAATGCAATGCTTTTTCACTCATCAGAAAAAATACATTTCAATGGCATAGATCTCCAGATGCTGGTAATCTTAAAGAGGGCAAATGAAGGTCATGCTGTTATTTTATATTGTAACTTGGAAACATTTCTTTTCATATAGGATCAAATTATAGGGCAAGACTTTGTATTAATTAATTTACCCATACATGTTTTCTACTCTCCTTAGCTCATTTTGTATTACCCTTAGGGAATTGATGTTAATGCTATTTCTTTAGCATTTTACAGATTACTATTAATACAGTTGTACTTAGAGTGTGTTTTATTGATTCCTTCAATTTTCCAGCTCTGTAAACAATGACCACATTTATTTGATTAAAATCAATAACATCAAAAATATGGATAGCAATGAAAGACAAAGAAGCCTCAGTACAGAAGGACTTGGACTTTTTTTAAGCCACACAAAGATTGCTTGGACTCAGTGGTGTGGGGCACTATGACAGTACTGAGTATCAACAGACAAACAGAAATGAACTGTTGCAATGCTATTATTAGTATTTATAACATCTCTTGTGCTCTTGATAAATGAAGCCACGTTAATTAGTTTCAGGAACCATTCTCACTTTGGCATATCCACTAGCACTTCTGAACATGCAATTAAAATATTTCAAAATGTCACTTACGTTTTCTTTCTACAAGAAATGCATACTGATCATGGCCTCATGATTTGTACTAAAGCATGTACATTTAGACACAAAGATATGTTAACATTTTAGGGATTGAGATATATATCAAACACTATCCTCAATGCAATTTAGTGAGAAATAAAGCTATCAGTGATTATTATTACTAATTTTTTGAGTACAAAATATTTACTATTTTAGTTCATATATTCAGTCCTGGTACTGTTTCTTTGTTTTTCATTTTTGAAAATATAAATTTAGTGAGAACTTAGGATTTCAAACAATGAAAATAAACAGGTGATTTTTGTTTTGTTTTTTGTTGTTTTTGTTTTGTTTGTTCTTTGTTGGTTGGTTTACATTCTATAAATTAATGTCAACTCTTTATTGAGGAAGTGATGATTGAGTTGAAAGTTAAATGTTGACTCATGTACTGACTTTATAACAAACTGCTCTTCTCTTAAGTTCACAAAAATTGACTTTTATCTTTGTTTGGACATTAGTTGTCTCTATGGTACATACAGTTTAAAACAATAGCATGTTGGGTGTGGTGGCACAGGACTTTAACCCCATTCAGGAGGTAGAGATAGGCAAATCTCTATGAGTTCAAGCCCAGCCTGGTCTATAAAGTGAGTTTAAGGCCAGCCAGTGCCAGACAGTGAGGTTCTGTCTCAATAATAATAACAAATAATGATGATTTTTAGATTAGATAAAAATAAAAATACATATACGAATGTATATGCAGACACAAATATGCATGTGGAAACTTAAATATTTGACTTTTTTTCTAATCATTTGACCTGTAACTTCAATTTGATATGTTATATCATAGGAAAGACCAAATTCAGGTCACTGAAGGTCTTTGCAGCTTTGCCTGCTTAACAGCAAAAAGAAAGAAGGCCAGTTCTCAATTTATTCTTTAAAAATGAAAAGTTAAAATTTGAAGAAAGAACATGTTATGAGTTTGATATTCCAACCGCAATGTTCAATGTTTAAAACAATGGAATTATTTTATTTCATCACCTCTAAAATCCAGAACACAAACTTTACATATTCTTCCTCAGTTCTGCACAAATCGGCCCCAGTACTACAAGAAGCAGAGTCAGTTAGTCCTTTGGTCTTGAAGAAATGAAAGAGCACGCGAGAGACAATGAAAGGAAGAATATAGGAGTTGTCTGTTAATGCTAGATACAGCAAGGTCAGTCAAGTAGCTGAAAACACTAATTCTAAAACACTACAGGGTGTTCTAATCATGATGCGGCTGGTCCTATTATCACTGTAAGAGTTTCAAGTTGTGAAATAATATAACAGACTTGGACCTGGGGGAGGCATGATAGCTCTGTTTGGAGGATGAACCCAGGATTCACTGTCATGCTAGGATAGCACCATGATTCTGTGTCTTAGGTGAGAAGTGGTCAAGATCCACTTAGGTGGTCAAGATCCTTACCATGAAATATCAGGTCACAAGTGGAGCAGCCAGCAAAAGTGGGGTGAGAAAGGGAGATGAGGGAAACTGGACGAGAAGTTTAAGAGGAAAATTTGCTGAAAATGTTTGCGAAATTTCTTCAAGGAGGTTGGACATAGATGTGTACACTTAAAATCTTAGCACTCTGCCCTGAGTCTGAGAGAGGAGCATCTGAAGTCTGAGGACAGCCTGTAGGCAATGGTGGGACTACTGTCTGAGAACAAAGATAGGAAAAATATGAATGCAACAAAAGTGTTGTAGAATGAACTTTGCACTCATTCTTCTCCTTCTTCATGTTCCGTTTGTACCACTGCCCTAACAATTCTCCTCTCTTGATTTATATAACCAGTTTTTAAATTATACATTAACGTTGTGTACATTTTCATGTAAAACAGGTTTTGAAATACGTACACATAATAAAAGGGCTCAGCTGAACTAATCATTATTTGAATAGTTATCATTTTCAAGATTTACTTCTATTCTTATGTACTTAAATGGTTTGCCTATATGTATGTATGTGTCTCTTGTACATGCTGGTGCCCACAGAGGTCAGAAGAGGGCATTGGATCCTCTAGAACTGGAGTTAACACACTGTTGTGAGCTGTCACATGAGTGCTGGGAACCAAATTTGGTTCCTTTGCAAAAGTAGTAAGTGCTTTCAAGTTTTGAGTCATCTCTCCAGCCTCAGCTATTATGGCTGGTAACATCTAAAATCATTTTTCATAATTTTCAAGAGAACATTAGTACAGCCACCAGGTAGTACTATAGATTGCTTAAACTTTCACCTTTCCATTACACTGCAATCCTTTTCCAATAGACTCTATGTATGAATAGATGTGGAATACAACCTGTCCAGCAAGATGAATATATTACATATATGGATTTTGACTATCTTAAAATCAGACCACATAAGGGTGACCTTTTAACAAGAGCAAAAACTGATATTTAATGAAAGGACACTCCTATCAAACCAACACTGGCATATGACTTCACATTCAAAAGGAAGGTTAATATGAAGGTGAACAATAAACTTTTATTATTCTTGGATACTATATTATAACACATAAACTGATATGTCCTATTAATTTAAAAGGGAATCTTTAAAGAGGTTATATTTTATTCACTGATGGGATATAGGTCTTTTATTGTCTAAAATTGATTTGATTTCGACTAAAATATTTGCTTTGACCTTGGGCTGTTAGGCACTGCATAGCTCAGTGTGAGAGGGTAATATTTAAAAAAAATGAGGTATTTTCCATTTGCCTCAAATATTCTTCTGTTATCCATCAAATTCATTTCCCTTGTAACTAACTCTATTATAAGTCTGGACATCAGAATATGAAATATATTTCCCAACAATAACCTACTGTCAATAACTTAGTAAAGCTTTCAAATAATACAACACTTTTTGGTAGTTTTTGATATGCCTCATAAATAAAATATTGACCCTTCGCAATTGACAACAGCAGCAATAACAGTCTACAAACAGTAAGGATACTGAGATGAGGACAGGGGATGATTTTTTTCCAACCATCAAAGCTCTGTTTTGTTTTTAGTGTCTCAAGGACTGAAAACAATGGAGTGCACATAATGTGAGTAAATTCATATTTTAATATAAGTGTATATTAATTCTATATACAACTAACCAAAACTGACTCACTTCTTTCAATTTTAAAATTAATTCAAAACTTTGAGACTTTCATAAATGTACACAATTTTAAGCACAAGCATTAGAGGTTGTATTTTTCTAATTCATCACCACATAAATCATTTGTTTCTGAATGTGACATGATATTTTGTTTTCTTACACATAAGTAAACTGAATTCAGGTGCAAAATTTGTTTTTCTGTCCATATCATTGTCTGGATGAAATTATATTAAGTCTGGAAAGAAATCCCATGCTCTTCCCTAACACCTAAAGCTCTTCTTTATAGAAAATTAATCTAGATTACATATAATATCTTAATTTCAATAATGACTTAATGAGTTGTTATAGATTATAATGGCCTTTAATTGGGCAAATGTACATTTTGTTTCCAGGAAGTTCTAGTTTAAATACTAATATCTAATTCTTGACCTTATTTAATGTGGAATTTATGAAGTCATTTTTGAAGTCCTAGAAGGTCTTGAAATATCTTGCTCTAAGGAACAAAGAAACGAGAAAGTTCCTCATTCTTCTGGAGCATTAACATCCTTCTGGGAAAGGAGAAGGACTATAGTATAGTTATGTAGACAGTGAAGTCACCCCGAGGCAACAATCATTTATAACAATGTCCTCACAGTGTGGACCTGTGATGTTTTAAAATCAGATAAGAAAATATAAACACCAGGTTGGAGGCCATGAAAGAAAAATTGCTAGAAAGTAAAAGACTATACAATCTGCCTAGTGCGTGCACATACTACTGAAGAAACTGGCCAGCCCACTATGGAAGAAAGTAATTGACTTTATGTGTGCTTATGACCGTTGCAAGGGATATGAATAGTAAAGATACCATCCCTGATGTCAACGGCCTCTAATGCTAACTGGAAATCAAACAACTGAATGTGAAACAGTAACTAATGCCAGTAGTCAGGCAATAAAGTTCTGACAGTAATTCCTGATCCCATGATACTGCCTGTCATATTAGCATGTAGAAGAATGATGTTCAAGAGTGAGAAAAATTCCTGCTGTGATTGGGAGAGAATACATTTTCAATTATCAGATTATATTGCAAAAAGCAAGCCATTTGTAAGATACGGTTCAGATAATCGACTGTTACTGAAATGTGTAATATTGACCATTTCATTGATTTGTCTTATCTTTAATTTTTCTTATTTGGAAAAAAGGTTAAACAAATTATCATTCTGAGGTTCAGCTTTAATAATAGGTAGTTTCAAAATAATTTTTAAGAGATCACTTGTTCTGTTATCTGATGACAATCTTTCATCACCCATGCCAACTGTCATTAGAAACAATTTCTTTGTGACTTTATTTTAAAATGAAATAGTTTTATTAATATTAGAGATAATAATTAATTTTCCCTCTCTATTCAAGTATGACTTTTCATTCCAAATCTTTTATTTAACTTTAATGAATGATGAGATTTTATTATTTATCAAAGAGGGAAAATATATTGAATGCTCAGCCATCACTCACACTCTATAGTATTAATTAATTCTTGATGTATTTTGTTATACACATTGTTAAGATAAAGGAAATATTATATTAAGAAGAAAAAATGCATTCATTAACTGCTAAATGTTCCCAGATAATGTGATAGGTGTTTTTAAGACTCACAATAACTTCTTAAGTGTTATTTTCCCAATATAATTTTTTGCAAGTGAGAAATTCTCAGCTCAGAAAATTTTTGTAAATCACCTGAGGCAACAATTGAGCACACTGTACACAAATATACTGAAGCTAGACCTCTGCTTTCCTACTTACTCATAGCATTTTTCAACATAAGACATACACACACACACACAAACACACACACCACACAAACGATTTATCTTCTAAGAGTATGGCACTGTGACCTCCCTAGTGTCAAGTGAAATTCTTTAGTAAGGGCAGAAATGACTCTTGGCCATTTGTTCTGTTTGTTCCATGATTCTGAGAGACAGTCTCCCTGTGTAGTCCAAGCTGGCCTCTAACTCACAGTGATCCTCCTGCCTCTGTCTTTTCAGTGCTTGGACCACATGGCCTGACTTTAAAATAATTCTTAAATAAAATTTCAGTGTCAAGAACTACTTAATAAAGAAGTAGTGCCTTATTATAATTTTTCCTATGAGAAAATAAGGACTGGGAATGGGAAATCTACTTCCAGGTCCTGGGTGCCAAGCCAAGATCAGAAACAAGCAATCCTGGAAAGGAATCAGACCTGCCTGATGTATGATGTAGTTTTCTAATTTCAATAAGCAACAACTTTTTATTAGTTACCAAAAGAAGGGTAAATAATTTTCAGCAACCATTCATCTGTAGCCTGTAAGGTTTTCAAGCATCTTGTTGTAGATGTTAAGACAAAAGCAACAAATGTATTAGGAATGAGACAGAAGCACTCATTAACTGTTGATGATCTGTCTCAGAACCTCTTAAAACTACTGTGATCCTTACAAAGCCACGATTCCTAGGGAGTCCAACGACTCTTGGGGAATACCTCTCTATGATTTTAGCCATATATATAATTTTTAGTTCACTATGGCATTTTAATAAAATATGACAAGCCTTCAAGGAATTTCAGAGTATGGGAGAAAAATAACCAGCTGGAAAAGTTGAGGGTGATGCACAGACCTACATGCATGCTAACACCGATGCATATGCTGCACTTGCCACCTTGGAAAATGACTAATGTATGCATCCATTTCAAAATGACCTACACAGAAAAGGGCAATTATATTTCTTAATAACATTCTTATTGATGTATTTTATTTTATTTTTTTGCACATGAGTGTTTTTGCATGAAAGTCTGGGCACCACAGGTGCTCCCGGTGAAGGTCAAAAGAGGATGTTGGATCTCCTAGAATTGGTGTTGTTGACAGTGTGTGAGTGGCCATGTGGGTGCTGGGAATTGAACCAGAGCTCTGTGCAAGAATAAGTGCACACTTACATGCTGTGCCATTCCTCAAGCCCTTGGAAACATTTAACAATACCGATGATGAAATAAATGCAAAAACTTGATCAGAGATTCTGCTGAAGATCCCTAGGCATAAGAAGCTAAGAATCTGCACAGCACAATAAAGAACCCCAGGTCAGACTGAAAACTGCCACAAGAAAGACACAGGCAGGAAACATGTGGTCCTGAAGGAGAATTCAGATTATTTCTGGTCACAGACCAATCATTGCCAATGAGTCTAGATCAAAGGTCATAATAAACTGCAACCTTCTAACACCTGCTGAAGTACACACCAAATTTGTACCAGGGGTGGGAAGGAAGGGAGCAAGAGGAAGGAAAATGGAAAGATATTTCATTTTGCTTATTAAAGATGAGTGGATTAATCTTCATTGATTAAAGGAGCTGGCACTGCCCTGACATCCAAACACATCAGGGAACACTCTTAGAAAGCAGCAGGACACATTATTTTGTGGACAGTGTCAGTAGGACAGAAAATGTGACAGAAAGAGGGGTTTAAGTGTAATTTTCGTAAAAAAAACATAATAGGAAAAGATTTAGGACCACACAACGATGACAGAGAAAACAACCTCGCCACTGCTTAAGTAGATCCTAGCTTTGATTTGCAAATAAGAGGACAGAAAGAAATATAAGGATGCTTTTTCTAACTTCATGTACAGAAAGCCTTCAGCTGTCATATGTGCCTGCTTATTTATTGATCTTGTATTTTTAATGTAGATCAAAGTCTTTAATGGTAAAATTCTCCTATTTGTTAAAATAATCATACTCTTTTTTTTAATTTTTTTGGCTTTGTTTTTTGAGACAAAGTTTCTCGTGTATCCCTGGCTGTCTTCTTTAGACCAGGCTGGCCCGGGAACTCACAGAGATCCACCTGCCCAAGATCGAGAACCCCTGTTGACAAATGCACACAGCAAATATTTCAATAGCTTCCTGTTATTTATGAAACCAAAGTGGGTAAATGCTTAGTTTAATAATCATCTGGTTGTTTCCGTGAGAACTGCAGACTGTTTTTAGTGAAACCAAAGAGTTTTCACTTAGTGACCTTGGAGATCAAGTAAGATAATAATGTTTTATTGTCGTTTAACACTGACTTTTGTTCTAAAGTCCTGGCAGGAATGAGATGAAAAGTAACCACTGTTACCTTTTCGGTGGCAATCAAGTGATTTTCCATACTACTGAGTTTGCAGGCTTCTAAAAAAATTATTTATATGCTAAGTAGATATAGAACATTCTGCCGTTTGTACAAATCAGTTGCTGATTTATGAGCTTCAGTTCTGGAGACTTTCGATCTAAAAGCCCACTCTAATTTGAATTGCAGTTTTTGACTAGAGAAAAACCTCATTTTCAAGTGACAGCAGGCATTTATAAATAACTACATAATGAAAGCTGCAAATTCTTTCAAAGTAAGACAAATGCTCACCTGAGGAGCTAGGAACTCAGCAGGGCCTATGGGGATAGAAGAACATACTGGAGAAACCTGCAGGGGGTGGGGTTAAAGAGCAAAGGCAGGCAGGGGAACATTCTTACCTGGCCTAGCATCTCAGGGTGAGCTGGTAATGGGGAGGGGCAGTTGAATGAAAAGTAAGCTCTGACACATTCTCCAATAATTACACTTTCAGAACAAGGAGCATTTCCTTTACACCGCCAACACAGTAAGTGAGCCAGTTCTAAGCACTTACAAGAGAGGAATGTGCTCAGAAGCTAAATGAAAATGAATAAATAACCAGCTTAGTGATTGAACTAATATACCTAACAAGACAAATAATGAAAAACTTCTCTCTCTCTCTCTCTCTCTCTCTCTCTCTCTCTCTCTCTCTCTCTCTCTCTCTCTCTCTCACTCTCTCACTCTCTCTCTCTCTCTCTCTCTCTCTCTCTCTCTCTCTCTCTCTCTCTCTCTCTGATTACTTTAAAGCTCAAAATGAATGGCCACAGATAACATCTTCAGGGAGTACTGGTGTCAGGCATTTGAGCATTTAGTAGTCTTTCTAAGGTGAAGAAAAATGCCCAGAGCATTCCAGAAGTCTCTGGATGAGTGGGTGCTGTCTTGCACAATAAAGATTTTTTCCTGTGCTAAGGAAAGGCCCATACTGTATTAGTGATGAAGGAAGAAAACAATGGCTTCGGATGGCTGTGGAAATATTGCATTTTTCACCGATACCTAGTTTTCGTTCTTTCTAGCATGGTATATCATTGGATTTTTAGTGTGGTCCTTTTAAGCAACCTGGGTGGGGAGTTAGGGTGTTGGTGGAGGCTGAATGGTTCAAGAGGGTTATTGTTTAATGAGACTTGAATTCTATCTATCCATCCCTCCTTATTCCTAAGGCACTGATCCCCCTTTCCATCCATCACTTAGTCCAGAATTCACTGAATCTCCACAGTCAGGATGGCCAGCATCTCAAGAGTCAGCAGGCCATACATATGCCAAAATGCTGCAATGCAGCTGCCTGGAGAGATGCTAACCTATGTGCCTGATTCAGTCAACAAAGGGTAATTATGTGAGAAATTAAGTCAACTCAGCCATGACCTCTTTTCTTTCCTTGTCTGCAGTTACAATTTCTTACCACTCATCTTCCTTACCACAGTTTTCCCCCTTAAAGAGTCCTTTAACAGACACTTTCCAGCACTTTCTGAATGGTGGTTTACATTACATATGACAAAACCAAGAAAAATACTGAGTGAGGCTATCATTTCCACTGTAGGTTCTTTGGCACTCCTGGATGTTGGTTAATTACGCAGAATTAGCTTGAGGGAAAGATTAATTGTCTTTCTTAGCCAACAAATAAGTAGTAGTTTCTAGGTAGTCATGTCCCATGACAGCTCCCACTACTTCTTATCATTATCAAGAAAAATGGGATGTTGTGTCCTGCAAAATGTCTCCATTATACAATTTAACTCATTTAAGTATCTGGCTTTCTGTTATGAAATAGAGCATGCCTGAATATGTTGTCAAAGTTCTTTTAGCTTTCAAATTCCATACAGAGCTGTTGTCATTATGGAGAATTTCTGTTTTATTTTCTTCTCCATGTCACTGACTGAGCTATAGGTAGTCACCAGAGAGAAACGCTTATCTTTAAAAAAGAAGAAGGAGGAGGAAGAGGAGGAAGAGGAGGAGGACAAGGAGGAGGAGGAGGAGGAGAAGAAGAAGGAGAAGAAGGAGAAGAAGAAGAAGAAGAAGAAGAAGAAGAAGAAGAAGAAGAAGAAGAAGAAGAAGAAGAAGAAGAAGAAGAAACCAAGAGAAGATGAGTAAAAAGGGCAAGTTTTTGTTTGTTTGTTTGGTTGGTTGGTTGGTTGGTTGCTTGCTTGCTTGCTTGCTTGGTTTTTCGACAGAGGGTTTCTCTGTGTAGCTTTGGAGCCTGGCCAGGAATTCACTCTGTAGCCCAGGCTGACCTTGAACTCACAGAGATCAGCCTGCCTCTGTTTCCTGAGTTCTGGGATGAAAGGCTTACACCACCACCGCACGGCTAGCAATATACTAAAACTGGAACGATACGGAGAAGATTAGCATGGCCCCTGCACAAGGTTTAGTAATTAGATCCCACCTGTGCCACCTGACTTGAGGGGAAACCATGGAAAGTGTAAGAGTAGATTTGTGTTGTTTTGTTTTTTTTCTCAATTTTTGGAAGCTACTTAGGCCAGGTGATATTGGGTGCCTGTTGCAAATCTACACCACCCATCAGAGTGCCCAGTTTATGCCATTGTCCTCTCACTGCTCATTAAACAAGTTTGCTTTATTAATAAGAAGAAATATAAACTGATATAAATGCAAAGAATACCATTTGCCAGTAAATCTCAAGTTTTCTTTATATTTTCTTTATATTTTTCAGAAAGAAATGACTCATCAGGCTAGAGAAATTGCTCAATTGCATAGTTCTTACCTCAAAAGTAGCTCAGTACACCAGAGCAATTTTTTTTCAAGGCAAAATTGATATGTATTATACTGGAACTAATAAAACTTCTACCCTCAAGCACACACTGGACACAGAGGAATCTGAAGGAAGTTGAGGAGGGAAAAAAGACAGACACCAGAAATTGTGGCCTTGGTCTACTTGGGGTATGCCCGGTGTATCTGTGGACAGTGCACTTGATTCTACATTTACCTTCTTCCACACACTGCTCTGCTGTGGCCATGCTCCCTGCGTTCCACGCATTCAGTGTAAACCTTTTTAACTAGTACTTATTCCAGTTCTAAAAATTATTAATGCATAAAATTCAAACAATGTGGTCATTAAATGTATGCCTTTGCACAGTCTCTTCACAGTAGGAGGCAAGCTTTCTGGCAAGGGGTGGGCAAGCGGTGGACTCTTATCTCCTCTATCCAAATGGCTTCCCACTTAAAACTCTTTGCAGTCCCCCAGTAATTTCCTTCTCTTCCAAGCATTCTCTCATTGGGCCCTGACTCTGTCTTTTAATACTCTCCATTCCTCTCTAACTATACAAGGACTGCTAAACCCAGAGTTTATAAATACCACCTCCTGTCTCCTGAACTCTTGTGGTTATGAATTCTGTCTCTACTACACACTTGCTGGTAAATATATTGTGCACTTGATCTGTGCTGGGTGCCCTATCCCTACAAATGCTACAGAATGAGCATCTCTATATTTCACTCCCTCAGGCATATCATCTTTTTGGCGGTCAGCAAACATATTTTCATTTTAGTATGACTCTTAGTAACCCTAAGACTTGATTTCTTATCTAAAACATAATTAAGATATATTTGTAAGACTGAAAGTGTCCATTTAATAAAGACACACAAAGGAGGCCAAGAGATACATTTTGAAATCAGCTTGTTTGAAGATGAATATGGATTCATGTTGCCAAATGTGTCTATCTCTGTTGGGTGTGGCACAATTGGGATAAAGGAAACCTGGCTCTGCCTAAGTAATTATAGGTCAAGTTAAACATGCAGCTTGGGGTGTGGGATGATGTGGGTGAGGCCAGTGGTTTTATGAGCAAAAGAAGATCTGTGGAGTGGATCTGAGTTTCAGAGATAATTTGTTTGTGTTGTAAAGGACAATTATATAAAATAGCTTAGGCATTATAATAGTCTTGATGACCTCACCCTTTGAAGGAGCCTTATGCTCACTGGAAGTCTTTTTAGTGGACCTACATGAGAAAAAAATTAAATTTCAAAGATGGAAGATATGCTTGGTCACTGTTTTCAAAGATTTTTCAGATGGTTGAGAACTCTCGGGGTTTACCTTTTTATCATCTCTTTGTTAAGTATAGGGGTGAATTGGAATTGAAACAGACTCAGAGTTTAAAAAGAATCTCTGCACACAAGAAATAAAATAAATATGTAAATAAATTCAACAAAAATAGCCCACATATTTTAGTCATAGCAAAGAAACTACTGATGTCAGATTAAGTAAAAGTGGCACACTCTGAATTTCTATAATAAAATGCTGACATCTAGGCCGAGACTTAACTTAATTATAAAGATTTCCCTTTTTATCTGGAAGACAAGTTACAACTGGCTTCTTTTATCGCATAACCTAGAGCATACTAGTTTTTTCATAAATGTTAAACAAATTACTAATAAAACCATCTCAATAGTTTACTATTCAGATGACATTTGTAGCTTCTCATTTAAACCACAGACAGATTTTATTTTTCTTTTTAATGGAGATCTCACAGTCATTGTGGGTCCTGCAAGCCTCTCCTAGAAATGAAACAGCCAATTCATGATGAGCCAGTTAGCATGGATCCAGCACAAAATGTTTGCAAAGGTCTCTGAAAGAGGTTTGCTGCAGCAGTGAGGAAAAGAGAAAGCACTAGAGCTTCAGATTTAAACGTCTGGGGCACAGAGAACTGGACCTCTAGTGAGTCCGTGAAGACTCATCTTAAGAAGATCTGATCGGATGTGCAGTAGTGATGGCAAAGCTGGAATTACTGAACCATTGTTACCTGGGAAATCTTGGAGAAATGATCTTGCCTGAACTTGATTTACATAAACACACGGCAGGTGTTTCGGATGGTTTTCCTATTGCATTGCTGCCAGAGTTTATGGAGTAATTGGAGCCTTGGTTTCAGTATACATGGAGATGTTTTGTTTTGTTTTGCTTCTCCAGATTGAAACACCTGACTGTAACCTGGGCTAGATCCTCTCTCTTCCCTACTCCCTCCCTTCCTCCCCTCCCTTCCCTCTCCTCCTCCTCCTTCTCTTCTCTTCTCTTCTCTTCTCTTCTCTTCTCTTCTCTTCTCTTCTCTTCTCTCTCTCTCTCTCTCTCTCTCTCTCTCTCTCTCTCTCTCTCTCTCTGCCTTTCTTTGATTTATTTTTGCTTAAAACAATGTATTACTGTGTACCCTAGGCAGTCCTAGGACCTATGGCAATCTTTCAGTCTCAACCTCCCATATACTAGGATTATAGACAAGAGCCAACAGACCTAACTCTGCTAGTTTGTTGTTGTTTAACTAAAAATAATAATAATAATAAGTTTAAATTTATTTGATATACTTATTGGGGTGTGTGTGTGTGTGTGTGTGTGTGTGTGTGGTGTGTACCATGGCGCACTTGTAGAATGCAGAGGACAATTTTGTTTGCCCATTTTTACAATGTGGGTCTTGGAAATTAAACTCAAGTCATCAGGCTTGGGTGCAAGTGCCCTTAACTTTACCAGCTGAGCCATCTCTCTGGATTTGTAAATTCATTCTCAACTTTTCTGAGATAACATAGACCACTAACTTTAAACATGCATTAAGAAACTCAAGGTCGGGCACTTTAATACGTAAAGCACTCTGTCTGCCTGCCCTACACAGCTGTCTTTCTGATTCCCCGAAGGCAAGGAATTTCTCTGAGAATTGCAAGCAATGCAGACCTGACTATCTTTAAAAATCAAGTGATTCTGTAGTGGTCTAAGTGAATTATTCTACTGCAATGTGGGTAACCTTTCATCCCCGGACTTCACTTGTCAAGCATTAAACGGCTGTGCTTGGAGCCTGAAGGAAACATCATTTGTGTTTGAATGCCATGCTTTACTCAAGACTGAAAAGTAGACAAAGGGAGCATCTACCACATGAAGACCTGGACGCCATCACTTAATGCTACTTGATATCGTTTATGTAGGCTTTGCAGCTACACCAAATGTGCTAAACCAATCTTTCACCTGACTGAGATAATTAACAGAATACATATTCTGTGAATTGGTGAAGATTTCTTATGTTACTTAGAAAGTAGAGACAAAAAAGAATGGGCAGGGAGGGGGGAAGGTCTGATATTTTAACAGGAATCATTCAACTGATAGGAAGTTCTATTTGTGCCAGCAGGAAAGCAAAACTATCACTTCTGTGCTATATAATTTACAACAAAGCACCTGGAACATAATAGGCCTTCTGTAGAGAGAGTTGCCATTAGCAAAACCCTATACACAGGAAATGGGCGTGGCATAGCAACATGTACAGTACCTGGGCTTCAGAATCTGGTCTGACAACCTGGGTCGAAGAGCACACGGGTAACCAGGGCAGAAGGAGTAGCTGCAAGCCTCAGTGTCTTCATGTGTTAGATGGAGAAAGACTACCATGGTAATTACATTAATTAACACATAAACCCGAGAGCAGTGCCTCTGAAGTCCTCAACAAACAGTGTTTATCTCTTTAGGCAAAAGTGTGTGTGCACAGAGATATACCACAAGCCAGGAATCTAATTACTCAGCTCCTCCATACCGGAGAGAAAGAGTCACCAAGAGTTGGTTTAACTTCAGAGTCTATTTTGTTCCATGCCCATGTATAAAATCATGAATTTTGATTGGAGTTTCTAGCTATAAGATTTCCTTCTTGCTTGCTTCTCTCTCTCTCTCTCTCTCTCTCTCTCTCTCTCTCTCTCTCTCTCTCCTCTCTCTCTCTCTCTCTCTCTCTCTCTCTCTCTCTCTCCCCTTCCCAGGCAGAGATGACTTATACATTGAAGCACTTCCTCCTCCATCTTAGCTAACTACTGCTTATCTCAATGTAACAACCCAACAATTCTGCTTCACTCAGTTTCCATTGATGCTTTTCCTAAGTTGCTTTCCGAGTGTGCACTTCTGTTCCTGAAAAAACCCACAGAACTGGCTGACACATGCCTGGCAGCACACAGCTAAGCTTTTATACCTAGGAATTTGCCACATATGTGAAACAGTATAGCTTCAAGGCAAGGGAACGTACCCAGCATCTCCGAGAATGCACAGGAATTCTTCATGTGTTATGGAGGAGTGACGTGCAAAATACTTTACAAACTCTTCCAGGGAGGGCAGGGGACTCACAGAATGGGCATTGGCCATAAATAACCAGCTAGTCTATGCTCTGCATTCTGGCATAAAATAGCCTAGTTTTCAAACTGAAATGACTCTTTGTTCTTGGGGCACTGATAGTAACAAAACAGGCTCTTAGTAAATATTCCCTGACAGAGAGACACACAAAATGTGTTAACGGGAAGGAGAGATTACAATTTCATTCATGCTCTGTCACATAAACTTTTGGAAAGAGATTTTTTTTTATGGATGCTAATATAAGAATAAGAGTTGTTCAGTCAAAGAAAAGAAAGAGATAGAAGGAACACAAACTTTGCGTACATCCGCAGGAGGCTGGAGGAACTTAGATCAATAGCATGCCACTGAACAGGGTCCCTGTCAGTTGCAGCCTTCAAACTTCCATAAGAATCAATCCAACCTAAGCGATGTTCCTTTTCACACAGAAGCATGCTAACTAAACCAGGTAGTTCTTTAAGGCTAGATACTAAGTAACTGCAAGAGGAATTCAGCTTCCATGGTTAAGACCAACAAAATTTCCTTTGTGGAAAATAAGCTCATGGGCGATAGTGTGTGTAGAATTTGATGGTTGAGAAGCATGTGGTTTAAAGGCTCTTTTGTCTTAAAAGAATGATTCATGAGAGAAGCCCATTTCTGTCCACTTGCTTAAGTCCTCCGGCTGGAGCCTGGGTTGGGCAGTTTGACTTTTCTGCTTGCTCTCCTCCCATTTTCCCCTTCATTTCTTCTTCTACAATAACTTGTATTTATATTCATAATAACTTCTCCTGTTGTTAAGGTGTCAGTTTTCCCTGTGGATCTTGAGTTTGCAGTAAGATAAAGAGCTCACATGGTTAAACCTTTTTTCCACATGCCTGGACATTAAACAGTTATTGATGTACAGATTCAATTCAAAACATATTTGAAAAATAAAACTATATCCAAAGAACATTAGGTGCTATTTGTAGAATAGTATTCTTGAATTTGTTTGGATTCTAAGAGCACATTTTCAAAAAAAAAAAATCTAAGAACTTCATGTATCTGTTAAATTTATATTGAGAATGTTCTGAGGACAACATACATAAAATATATAGTGAAATAAATAACATATATTTGAAATGCACATGATAGGAATAAAGTACAGAAAGAAATTGGAAAATATAAGGGTTTTAGGATCTTATGACCCTTTATTGTAGACTATTTTTTTCTTGTAAAATTCACTGTTTACTATTCTAAAAATACACACAGTTGTCTATTTCTTCACCCAATTATTGCATATTTAGTTTTTATTCAAAAGTATAAGGCATAATTTTAAGAAGGGAGAGCAAAGTCAGGCAGACATAATATTCAGGCCCTCCATTCAGAAGAATAGTGCCCACAATGAGAACGGCTTGATTCTCAATACTCAGGAAGTTCTATTGGGCCCGATTTAAGAAAACATCTGCGGCAGACTATCATGCTCTTTTATGACTAGTTTCCAAAGTATGGTCTGGAATTACAATTCACACAAAGTAAAAAAATCAAAAGGCTAAAAATCAATTGTGTTTTTTACAGTTTTTTTTTCTTCATCAGTGACAATCACTGCTTCCCGACCTTGCTATTTCATCATTGTCAGCAAAATCTTTATATGGATCGAAACCGTCTTTAAAATTATGATAATTTGAAAGCAATTTGTGTTTATTTATATTGAATGTCTACATTTATTTACAGTGTCTAATTTTTATTTTATTTATTTCATTTATTTTTTTCTTATTGTTTTGATTTTGTTTTTTGCTTGTTTGTCTGTTTGTTTGTTTTATGAGTCAGGGTTTCTCTGTGTAGCCCTGGCTGTCCTGGTTCTTGTTCTGTAGACCAGGCTGGCCTGGAACTCAGCAATACACCTGCCTCTGCCTTCAGAGTGCTAGGATTAAAGGCATGGGCCATCATGCCTGCTTTCATTGCCTAATTTTTAAATAGACAGTATATAGAAAGAAATCTTTAAACCTATATAGAATATTAAAAGTTTTAGCCCAATTCCAGATGTTTGCAATATGGAAATAGAGGCAGAGAGGCTACTGTGTCTCCTAATTCATTTCCTAAGAAGGATTAAAGTGGAGTGTCCTCAGTTTTACCTTGGTGCTCTACTCACTGAATAAGCTTCTCTCACAAGAATACTAGGAATTTGTCCTTGAAAATAATTTTGATAATATACATTTTCATTTCAGCTTTAACAGCAATTTGATGCATGGTTTGAGGTAACTTTTCCACCCTGCTGTAGCAAAATAAAAATCTTAACATAGTCAACACCTAACTATTGACAAAATGGAGCCTCTATGCCCAAGTTGATGATAGCTTATACAAAGCAGTAGACTGCTCCCAACTACAAAAGGGAGCTGGTCACTTAACACGGATGAGTCTGTATGTGATTCTCGACTTCTAACTTGAGATTTGGAAACAAAAAAGGAAAACTGCTTGCTTAGTCAATTTATGTCCCACCCCCTTCAACAAAGCAAAAACAAAAGGATCATCTTAAATTTATTTCTCTCTATTTATTCCTACCCAAATGTTCCTAAATGTTCCCCTTTTCCATAAAACAAACAAAATAACAACAACAACAAAAAAAAAACCTACTACCCTGCATTTTAGAACAATACACTAAATCTGCCATGAAACACTTCATAGATTTCAAATCCTGCCTACAAAACAATGGCAGTTATCCTTTATGAGTAATCAGATAAATCAAAAAGTGTGGTTTTGTCCTGAACACTTTTTTTGTTTGTTTTTGGTTTTTTTTGAGACAGGGTTTCTTTGTGTAGCTTTGTGCCTTTCCTGGAACTCACTCTGTAGCCCAGGTTGGCCTCGAACTCACAGAGATCGGCCTGCCTCTGCCTCCCAAGTGCTGGGATTAAAGGCGTGCGCCACCACCGCCGGGTTGAACACTTTTATGGAAGGTAAAAGTGTCACGTTCTTTATAACTTAGTGGAGGCATTTAAATATGTAGGACTCCAAGTTCAAAAGACAGACTGAGATGTAACTTAGGCAGCAATTCTGACGGCGTAGTTCTTCCTTTGCAACAATGTATGCTGATTGGAGAACAGGGTTCTGCAATTACTTGTAGAGTGTATTTCCAGCCCTTAGGTCTAGCCAGTAGCACTCAGGGATCCACAATGAAAATCCTTTGATTTAAACAGCTCCTGCTTGGAAAGTCTGATGAGTTATAATGTTGGTGGTCAGAAACAGCAGACCCATGTTTAACAAGGGCAGGCGAACCGCCTAAATCATGTCGTGTGCTGAAAATGAATTATCCTGAAAAGTTCTAGGAGAGAACGCATTTTCAGGTAGACAAATACTTTTAAATGAAAATGGCCATCTCAGCCAGATATAGAAATACAGTAATTTTTCTGCAACAATTTGACCAAGGATACTTTTGAATTTAGAATAAAATCTTCCCTCCCTCCTGTCCCTTCCCCCTTTAATCTTCTTCCCACTCCTTTCAATTTTTTGACTTGCTTGCACATGCTAGGCACCCTACTGCTGTATCACCATTATTGTGGCAATCTATATCACAATACATTCCTCAATATTTTTTTTCAAATCTCCTACTTCTGCCTCCTTAAGATTTCAGCATCACTTGGCAACATCACTCTTGAGAGCTAAAGGCTTAGAGTTCCATGAAAAAGTAATTTCATAACTCATCTGTGATCCAAGAAAACATTCATTTGTAGGGAAGATTGGGGGCTTGAGTATTTTAGTACTCTGGTCAAACAAATGTAAAGCGAATTTTTTATATTAATGATTCACTGAAATTTGTAAAGAAGGTGGAAGAATCAAATTTCATGTTCTCCACAATTACTCATTAATTTAAAATATACCACATAATTACAGTTGTGGAAATATAGATTATTTAATTAATGTATTTCCATGGTTTACTTTATGCTAAACTATTTTATTTCCTTTATTTGAGTTAGGATTGACAAATATAAATATATATTGCAGAAAATGCTTATATTTTCTTATTATATATAAATTTCACACACTTAAAATAAAAATGACTTATTTTAAAGACTACTTTTTTAAGACTCATATTTGAATATAAAACAAATTAAATGTACAGTTGATGAATTTAAAGTAACAAGATGTGAACTAATTAATATAGATACATTTCTTACAAATTTCAAAGCATGACGAAAACCCTTTGTACTAAACAATATATCATAAATAGGAATTAAAGATAATTAAGCAAAAATCACATCAACTATGCTATGGATATTCCTCACTTTTGCTGAAAGGGAATCTTCAGCAAAGAAACAGAAAGGACCACTCTGTGTGCTTGCTACAATTAAGGACATCATTAGTCACAGTCAATAAAAATGCAGAGCTCTGGAACCCAGTCCCACTAGACACATCTACAAAACAACTTCACCTGAGGCTCAGGGCCTTACAGAAAGACTGTAAGATCTGAAGGGTCAGAAAGTTTGCTGTGTGACTTTTTCTCCCAGGGAGGTCAGAAGCTACACCCATAAAGTCTCACCAACATGACTGTCTAAACATTTGGTAAATAAGGAAAACAGTAATAGACTTCCTTTTGTGAACAAGGGAAATATCACAAGGTCTCAAGCCTACACAAAGAACTATAGGCAACCAAAGAATCCTGAGAGTAGGAAAAATAGTCTTCCTTAGGTAAAGACATACAAATTGGTTATCCAATACTAAATGGTTTGCCCTGAAAACATACATACACGTAATATTACATAGACTAAGCAGGCTGTATTTATGTATTTTGGAATATATTTGAAAGAGAGCAAGGAGGGGTATATGAGAGGGTTTGGAGGGAGGAAAGAGAAAGGAAAAATGATGTAATTATATTATAATCTCAAAACATTAAGGAAAGTATTTTTTAGAAAAGGAAAAAAAACAATAAAAGAAAAAATAAACAAGCAGAATAAGTCAAAAATATACATAGTCCATCTATAAAATAAAAAAAGAAAGGACTTTTAGTTTGTTTATAAACTGCCAACATTGAATTTCACATCAGTCATTCACACAGACATCCAATACTGTTACTTCTGTTTCCAAAGCTCTGAATCAGCATATCTGAAATGAGATCAGAAATGTGGCCCATTCCATTGAAAGCCCTTATATGCCTAAATACTGAAAATGAAGTGCAGTAAGCTCTCAGAAAAAAAAAGTATTAACTATTTTTCCTAAGAAACAAGCACCTGACATTTTCTCCTATAGCTGATGGAAGCCACAAATTAGGAATTCCGGTGTGAAAATAAAAACCTATACATAGAGTAGCCTCAGTCCACATAACTACTGTGATGAGACAGTGTTCAGATAATTTAGTATCAGTAGAAAATGGAATAGTATTCAAAGCCCAAATACATGTGTTTGCAGAAGCCACATAAAGAGAACGAGATAAAGCCTGTGTTTGAAATGGAAAGTTCACGTGTTTTATGTCCAGTCCATTTGTGAAATTGGGGTGGTATGGTTCATTAAGTAAATATATGGTATCTCTGATACAATCATGATCTGTAAGACTCATTTTGATCTCAAATAAGCCTCATTCAAGGAGTTCAGAAGGATTGATAATGTTAGGATGTTCTTCAACCTGATAAAAAAAATCAGTCTGGAAATGATAAGAGGGGATGTGAGTTCACTCATGTTGTTTATGTCTGCTTCCATTCTGAAATCTGCTCCTGTTAGGCAGGGCACAGACTACCATGAGCATAGACTAGAGCTTGTTACACATGAACTGTGAAAAATGCAAGACTAGGCACTCATTCCAACTGCCATGAAATGCAAATGTGAAGGAAAAGTAACAGAAACAGTCAATTAAATTCCATACAGTCAGTCTTTCTACCAACACAAGACAAGGCATGAAGACATTCATCTGTGGTCTCATTTTCTGTCAGTCAAGATTAGTAACTGGAATTTTTGTAAAGGTACTTCATTTTATAATGAGTAAAATATATTAAGAAATCATTATGAATTAGAAAATTTTATTTGGAATTTACAAGATCACAGACACTAAAAGTATGTGTGGTGTGTTTGTGTGTGTTGTGTATGAATACTGTAAAATCAGCATTTATCACCAGATTTAGAAAAACATCTGACAAATCTAAAGCTTTCAAGCCAAGCACATAGGTTTAAGCAATAGGTGTATTATTTTTGATAAGGTAAATGCTAACCTTGAACAATGGAGTACTACTATGTAACAATTGCTTAGTCTTGTAGTCCACACGACAGTTTCAGTAGCGCCCTAGTATGTGCCCCAAAACATGCCCCAATACATGTCCCTCTGTTTCTCGTCCTGAATTGCAGTCGCAATAAGCCCTATATTCCCATCCTCCCATGACAGATACATGCCAGAGTTGTAACACAGTGAGTGGCTTGGCTAATTTAAACAGTGGTGGAAACATACCTTGTTCTACAAGATGGCTACTCTCCTGGAGGTAGGCTAGCCAAGTTCTTGTCAATTCCCTCAAAATAGAGAAAACTGGTAAAACCAGCAAGATAAATAGCAATATGAATTCAAGGCTGTTGCTAAAGTCTTAGGTGTAAAAATGTTTCCCTAATATAGATTAACAGGTTGTCTTCTACTTTCAATTAGAAACATGAACATGGCTGAGCACCCGCATGTACACATAATTGTACAAATACCACATTATAACTTTTTCATAGTCTTCAGATTAAACATTTAAAGTGATGACAAATGATGATTAATTTGAGAAAGCCTCTCTGACAAGGCTTGAAAAACAGATTTTTTTCCTCTGCACTTTATATGCTTTGCGCTTTAAGTAAGTATGAATAGTTGCCAGTATCCCATAGTGCTTTTGTAAGTCTATTTAAATAATTTTATTAAGATAATATGATTGAAACTCGTTATTTTAAAAGAGTAATGTCGGTTACACAGTATTTTATAAATGTTCCCATGTAAGAAATGAGACATGACTGTATTCATTATGTAAGAGAATATCTGCTGAAGAAAGAGAAAATAGAAGACCTTATGAATCCACAAATGCTCAATGTCGAGATATGAGTTCAAGGTCAAGACATAGTTATGTCTTCTTTTCCTTAGGTCACATGTCTCATTCACCTAGATTACTTAACTGAAACAACTGTATTGTTTTAAATTATATATTCAAATAAATATAAGCTTTTTTTGTTTTCTTGTTTTGTTTTTGAGACACTGTTTCTCTGTGTAGCTGTGGCTGTTCTGGAACTCACTCGGTAGCCCAGACTGTACTCAAACTCACAGAGATCCACCTGCCTCTGCCTCCTGAGTGCCAAGATTGAAGGCATACACCATCACTGCCTTGCTTAATTTTTCCACATTTGAAAATGTCAAATAATTTTAATTAATAAAACAGTAGAGAGGTTTTTTGTCTCATTGTGGCCCTATTTTTATTTTCTAGATGGAGTAAAATTATGCAACTTGAATTGAGCTTCACATTGGTGGTGGAAAAGTTCTACTTGCATTAATCATTTCAAAGAAAATACAAATACATTTTTATTGACCGATAAATGAGGAATTAAATTTACATTCTCTCTTAATATAAAGTATCAAGTTTATATATTTTTCTTTTTGTCTGTACATGCAAATTATTTGAAACTGCATGTTTTCTACACTTCCTTAATCTTACTTTATTCAAATAAACAGACATATACAATGTCACTGTAAGTGTTCTATTTAACGTGACTATATTCTACAATTATTTCCCCAAATATTCCTGTGATCCTTGCCATTTATAGCTTCTTCTTTAACTATCAAATTTCTATTACATCTCATCCTATGCTTTCTTCTTAGATGAAGCATATCCAAGATACATTTGAGGACTACTTCTTTTGGTAGTTAATGATAAATATGAACCTTTTGTATATTTTATTTCACACTACTCCTATAAAGTGTGCATGAATTAAGGAAGCTTCATGTACACTAGCATTTATTCCATTTTCAGGTCCAGAAATGGGTCACAGAGTAGTTAGATTATCTACCAATATTGAACATAAGGCAATTCAGTCCAAGCACTTTGCTTTCCCATGAAATTATTCTATCATCAAGTCTTTCATCTTTCATTTTCCCCTTTCACTTAGCAGTCATAGCAAATGAAATGGAAGATCTTAATTATTTCTTCAAAGTAGAGAGATAAATGAATAGCAACCACTTATTAAAATAGTAGAGAAAATAAAAATATATGCCGTTGTCTATTTAAGATAAAAATGCAAGATGACATTCACTTGCAGTTTCACTTGAATTTTACTATCAACAAAATAAATCCCAACAAGACATGATCATAGGAACAAAAATGATCCATACACACTGACAATGAATTGGATGCCATGAGAATTCTGGAAGAAAGCATTCTACACATTACAGTGCTAACATGTTATACAACTGCTGGAATGCTTCTATGTGACTTAATTGTGCCACGGTAAGTACTCGAGCAGTTGTTGATAGTTGATGGCTTTTCTTTTCCCGAGAATATTCGCCCAAGACTTGGTTGAAATTTTTATTTCTATTTCTTCCTAAAATATATATATATATATATATATATATATATACACATATATATATATATAAAACTTGTTACATAAGACAAAATAATTTACAACCCTGAAATTATGATTCAGAAAATCCCAGTAATATTTCATCACTTTAATTAGTAATGATGCTGTGTATATTACATACTTCCTTAGCACATACCGCTTTAAAATCTCAGCTATTTAGAATAAAACATTTGGCTTTAAAGAAAAAGGATGTCATATTACTAAAATGCTCCTTTTAATGCCCCTCAATTTATGAGCAAATTTCAAAAAGGTTTTCTCATTATTAATCTCATAAATAAGACTTTAATTGAAAGTAAAAGCTAAACACATATTAAATTATAAGTGCAATGCCTGAATTACATCTTTGGAAATGCTTGGTACTTAAGTTTGGAATCACCTGGTTTGGGTAATCTAGTGATTTAAGATTTATGCAATACATTCAAGATAATGCCTCCTTATTACTAAAAATGATGACATAGTCTCTAACTTTTGATGTAGCGTTCTGCTGTACTATTTGCACTATAATTAAATGTATATGAAATAGTTATGTTTGGAACATATCTTATTGTATATTAGTTAAATCACTCTTAGGATTTATCACTTCATATTTTTTTTAAATTATTCTTTTATTTGTAGTGAAAGGATTTGAGTTTTGTCTATTGTAGTGCCAACTTCAAAAAAATGGTCATTTATATGATATATATGACTTATTTTTTCTAGTTAGGTTAACGACATATTAAAATTCTCTGAAAAAAGACTAAGTGGTATATCCTTTAAATATATTGTGATGTCCAAAATTATTAATTTTACTAGTAAACTTTTTCACAGCCCAGGTTCACCTAATTTATTGTGTCAAATATTATTAGAATTTTGAAGTGTTTGGCCAAAAAACAAAAGGATATTTTACTCATAAAAACATTATACTCCTCCAAAAATTAAAATGGACTCATTATATATTGCATAAATTACATTTTTTTCAGGTTGCTCTTTAAATTTTTAAAAGGTTGAAAATTCACACAACCACATATAGGTGTTTTCCATTTTACCCTATTGTTTAGCACTATTATGTCAAATTCAAAGGTGAGTCAAGGATTTGCTTGATGTGTAGTTGATATGATGCATGGACCTACAACCATCACATATCTATGTTGTATATTCTAGACTGACTGTATCAACCCACTTAACCCATGTGAGACACCCTGGTTTTCCTTACACTTCCAGGACTCCCAGCTCACATTCCAGCTGCTTGCCTTTCTCTGTAAACACACGCAATCTAACTAAAGGCACGACTGATTCAAAAATTTTCTAACTTCCTTCCTCCTTGCTCTTTGTAAGCAGAAGTCTTTTGTTCTGCCTGGTTTTATTCTGCCTTCTCCTCTCTGTTCTCCCACACACAAATACTCCCTTTCTTTCTTCAATCTCTGATCATCAAGATTTCGTAACATTAAGTACTTCAGAACTTATCCTCGTTATTTGAGCTCTGCTTCTTTCTCCCTCAAATAACCCTGGGATATTCTCCGGTAACCTAGAAGTATCCACCTGAGTGCTCGCTCAGAAAGAGCTTAACTTTACTTTTTCTTTCATTTACATGATAAACTAGAGTTTCAGTGTGCTAGAAGATGACAGTTTATAGCTGTGTAATATGAAACAAATATGAAAAATGTTTTTAATTCATATATTTAAAGACATACCAAACACAATCCTTTTTTTATTGGATAACCAATTCAAAAATATGAAGATATCATAGGAATCATTATGTTTTATTGGGAAACTATATGTAGTCTAAAACACCTTCACAAAACTATCATCCTTCCCTGCCTCCTCTTTATTTTGAGTGTAAATATAGAGATGGATTGTTAGAATACCAAACTTAAATCTTAGCTTCCTTAATTGCTTTGAAAATCTTTTCTTATATTTTCTGCCTTACTTCAAGTCACTGACTTTTCATATAGTATACTCAAGAAAGAACACAAAGTGTTAAAATGCTGAGCAACGTGCAATAGTCATCTAAGGACATCTGCCCTCCCCTACAATTAACCGGTATCCTACTGCAATCAGCTAATGCATCTGTGCTAACAGTTTTCTTTACAAGACGTTCTGTTTATTTAGCTGATGTCTGCTGTGCTGATTAGGAGGGACAGAGAAGCACAAATAATGATGGCTATGTCTGCTTAATGTTTATTTGGGAATCTTTGGTAACTGTCTCCTGTCTTGTTTGCTACAAACCCAAAGGGAAGCGTGCTGCATTCCAAAGTCCAGAGGTAAACAATGGGCCTGACAAGTTCTTGTTAGGCAGTTCATGATTCTAGGTTGAGTTACCTTTTTTTTTTTTTCTTACAGGTTTCACATCTATAAAAAGTTGCTTGTAGATTATAAAGAATTTTTGTTTGTTTTTTTTCAAACTTTGCAAAGAGCCCAAACTGTCCTTCATGTTCCTCCAGAGAGGCAGCAGACCATGTGACCTGGTGGTGTTTTGTTTCTCATGTACAGAACTGTTTGCTGTCCTATTTTGTCCTGCTGATTCAAGGCATGTAGTCCACTCACAGATGCAGAAGAAAATGTCAACTGAAACGCAAGATCTTTATTTTTCATTATCCTCCTGGTCGCTCCAGTGTAAGATTTGGAATATCTGCTCACAGTTCTCTAGAAAAGCTTCCTTCCTCCCTCCGTCCCTCCCTCCCTCCCTTCCTTCCTTCTTTCCTTCCTTCCTTCCTTCCTTCCCTCCCTCCCTTCTTTCCTTCCTTCCTTCCTTCCCTCCTTCCTTCCTTCCTCCTTTTCTTCCTTCCTCCTTCCTTCCTCCTACCTTCTTTCCTTCCTTCCCTCCTTCCTTCCTTCTTCCTATTTTCCTTCCTTCCTTCCTTCCTTCCTTCCTTCCTTCCTTCTGTTTTCTTCTTAGCTACATTTCAAAAAAGAAAATTTTTATAATCTCTTCCAGGTAAAATAATTTCAGAGTCTATGCAAATACTTTATATTTTATACCTTAGTGACTAGAAAATCACCAAACAAATTACTTTTGTAAGTCATCTCTTACAATTTTCACGATCATCATTCCTATCGCAGTAGAAAAATAGCATCCAGTCTCCAGATAACAAAGTGAATATTGGGTTCACAAAAGAAAATTAGTGACATCCTATTCCCAGTGACAGATCTAGTGAGTGAAAAGGTCACTGGAGTATTATAGCATTCTCTAAGAAAGAGTCATCTTTTTAGAGATTTTACAAATTTGCAATCATCAGGCCCAATAAAGAATTTTGAAAATGATGTCACCAAACTACAGTACAGAATTATTGCTAATATCATGTCTTTCTCTGGTACTTTAGGGTTTATATGCTTTCCTTAAAGCCCTTGTCCCCAGCACATGGCTGCTTGCTTGCCACACGGCTGTTGTTAAATGGCATTAGAAGTGGAATTCATTACGTCTAAAATTCTACTATTTTATGAATGTTAATAATGGGAGTGGAAAATTGTCATTCAACTTAGAGTTTAATGTCTTCATTGATACAGAATTAACAGCACAGGCTTTTTTATGGACCAGTTTTCAAAGAGCATTTCTATGAGCAAGTAGTAAAATTTATATTTTCACAGAGATATGCTTCACTGTGTGAACCCACTGTCATTTGTTCTAGAACAAAGAGTCACGAAGTGTGAGTTCACTCCTCACATCTAGCTTCTATTAAAGTTCTGCAAATATCCTACTGGCCCTGTCCTTCCCAAAACATTTAATTGGGCTCAAATATTTTTAAGCAGAAGAAACACACACACACACACACACACGCATGCACACGCACACATGCACGCACACACACAGTACCATTGAATGTTCCCTAACGAGAAGCTATTTCACTCTGTTCAAAAGAATGGACTCTGTTTCCGAATGGAGACATGCCATTGTTTCTTTCATTGAGAGTGAATCCAGTTCAGTCCCCCCCGGCCAGGGACCAACCCTCTGAATTCGGATTTGTAAGCTATACTAAAGAGATGGGAGGCGTAATTATCTGTTTGCTGAGGAAAAGTACTTTTCCTTCCCAGATCTCTTACCTTCTGTGCAGTTGTTATCTCCCTGCCCCCCAAGTTTCTGTTAGGTTTATCACCTTTCTGAATCCTGAAGCAAAAACACCACGTATTTCCTTCCTTCTTTCCTCTTCTCTCTCTCTCTCTCTCTCTCTCTCTCTCTCTCTCTCTCTCTCTCTCTCTCTCTCTCTCTCTCTCTCTCTCTCTCTCTCTCTCTCTCCTGCATTTGTCTGGAGCCTAAGCATTCTTTCTTGGCTACTTTAGGAATTTTTACTCTTTCTTTAAGCCCTCACCCCTACCCTGTGGCTGCTCGGCTGCCATGTGGGTGTTTATAAGTGGCAGACTTTTCTCTGTACCACTCTCCATCTTCCTTCGCTGACAGCTGCTGAGATTAATACCTTGACTGCCCTGGAGTTTTTCTTCTGAACTCTAATAAAACTGTCCTCAAGCTTTTTTTTTTTCTCTTTCTTTCTATCTTAAATTCTTGTATTAAGAATCCCAAGATTAGACCTTAATTCTCCCATTAACATATGGCACCACAGGTGAGGCTCCAAACAATTACCGGTAACATACACATCTTGAATATAACACACAAACACACACACACACACACACACACACACACACACACACACACACACTTCTGAATATGTAACCCACTCCCACACACAGTCATGTACATATACACATCCCTAAGGAAAATATAACAATTTAAAATTATAAGTTTTTCTTTTTTAATAAGTATTTTGAAGATTTATGCAGCAAGTCTGTGAAAATATGATGTAATTAATTGCATGATCACAGTACTCCACACCACTGGAAAAAAAAAAAAAGAAAGTTCCCAGAAGCGCTCTTGAGGATACAGCTCAAGAAATGAAAGTAAATACCTCCATTAACTGAAAAGCCGTTCTTAACTGGCTTCATATCTCCATTTTACAGATGACGAATCATACTTCTGTCAGGTTACTGGCAAAGCCAGAGCAAAATCCCAATTTCTAACCTCCCTAGTCTTCCATATTTTATAGAAAGCCAAAAAATGGCTTTAAAGGTGATGTAGTCCAAGAGACTTAGGTTTCTGCAGTGGGTGAGATTAAAGGGGTGATTACTCCATAGCTTCCTCCGTTCATACTGGTCTTTATGATACTAAGTTGAAGATAGTAGATACATTGCACGCGACTTATACCTTCAATAGCAGTGAGAGACTAAGGAGATAGAGGTTTCCTGTTGCTTTAATAATTTACCTAAGAATCTTAGATTTAGTGTGATACTGAAAGGGTCATGGTTTGAGATCTAAATATCAAAAATCAGAAGGGGGCATACATAAGATTCATGCAACTTAGCAAACGACAGCTGGTATTACAGAAAAAAAAAAAAAGAATGCATGTAGGCACTGGAGCACTTGAGAAAATTAAGTCAAGCACTAAAATTACCACATGGAAGAGCGTCATTAAGATGATATAGGCTTACAATATATGAAGCACATTTGAAAATGGAAGTTCTGAGCAGGGTCAGGGCAAAGGCATGTGGCATGAACACCGTACTCTGCCAGCAAATTAATTAAATTTCACAGCTCCAGAAAGACCATATATTCTGTGTCGGCACTCACTGAGAGTTAGATGTGCTGGGCCTCTGAGAGTGTGTTGTAATCTACTCATAAATAGAACTCGCCAAGGGACATTGACAGCAATTTGGCATTAAACAAGGGTGTGCATAAGTGAAGAATGTACTCTGTAGTAGCTTTTATTAGTACAGTCCTGACAGCACATGCCTTACTCAGTTTTTATTCTTATTTTGCTCTAGTTTGACCTCTCTGAAACTTATTGTTATAGATGAGCTCATATGGTTATCAGTTAAGTCAATAATTTGAACTCAGAGAATCTTTTTTTTTTCTCTGCTGGCATTACTATCAACTTAAAAATATTATTTTTTAGTGCTGAATTTGCTTGTCTTTTGGTAAAGATTTGCATTAAGAAAGACTAAGTTCTTCCAAAAATGCTTTTTGCTTCTAAATGTTATGATTTTATTCATTTTATTACTTATTGCCTACAGTCCAAACCCACATATGCACATAAAAATTATGTCCAAAGTCTTACATAGTTCTAAGCTCTGTTTCTTTTTCAAGATTGAAGATATTTCAATGAAATTACTAGATTCTTCAAACAGATTAAATACGGGTATAAAAAGAGGTGGCCCATCCTGAACTTCTTGTTTTACAAAAAAGCATTTTGATTTAAAGGAGAAATTGATAATAACCAGAACACTAAAAGGATTTGCAACCAAGGAATGGAAAAATTAGATGGCTGAGCTGTGAACCAGCAAAAAATATAGAGAGAGACATAAACATCTAGACATTATGACGTAGTGTCAGTCTGAATTTAAATCTGAAAATACTTGCACTTGGAAAAGAAACAGCACTTGGTTTTCCTTTTCCCTGAGGGAACACCAATGAACAAATAAAAGTTAAAGGAAAGTAAATTATTGCTCAAAAAGAATACCCAGGAGTGGGGGATAGGGTAGGGCAAAGGGACTGGGAGGGGGAGAAGTGGGGAAGGAAGAAGGGAGGGAGGGAAAAGTGGGGAACTGAAATACACTAAAGCAGAGTGAGCTAGATACCTTTACATTAGTGTCACTGAGATTACTGATGCACACAGCAGAAAATCTTACAGACATATATGGAGGGTGTATGCATAATTAAATACGAGATTTGTTGACCACTGATCTATCTATTTGCTTTCAAAATTCCATGGGAAATTAAAACAAACAAACAAACAAACAAAAAACATGTGTTCTATGCACCAGTCACCCCACATAATGAAAAGAGACACAAATTGATCTGTACATCTATGGATCTATAAGGGTGAGTTCATTCATTTTGGACTTATAGGTAGAATGTGCTCAGGTGGAATATTTTGACATAGACCTTACTTTTCCATCAAGAACTATTTCAACTGTATTTTCTTGGCACAATCTTTTAAATTCAAAATGTATAGCTCAAAATTAATGCATTTGGCCTTATCACACAATGGGAAGTCTTGTTCCCACAAAAGTAGTCATCGAAGACATTTTAGAACAAAGACTTATTAATAAAGACAAATTCAACTCATATATAATGCTTTTCTTTCCAAGTCAATTTTTTTGCTTCACAATATTATTGCATATTATTTTAAAGTTTGCTCAGCTTTCATTTTCCAATAACACTTTCATCATTAAAAAATTCATTTTAATTTTAATTTTAATAGTTTTAACTTTCTGATTCTTTCTATCCAAGATGATTTTCTCTGCTTGCTTCGACCTCTAAATCTAAGTTTTAGGTCTCCTCTCTTTTTAAAAGATATATCCATATGTTTATTTTGACATTGATATACAGTTTCTTCATTTTCATATAATGTGAGGTATAATTTTTATGGTTCACCCTTTTCAAATCTATTAAACACATTTTTTGAAATTTTATCTTTCATAAGATATAAAAATATTGTATTCTTTTCTATCATTATACTTGGTAAATTTATGGAATTGAATAATGTTTTTTTTGTGTGTGGTAATTTTATACCTTTTAAAAATTATAGATTTTAAAAATGAAGTAATACATGAATTACTCCTCAGAAAATATTATATTGAGTAACCTCAGAAATTAATAAGGGACAAAAGCTACAACCTACAGGGAATGTAAAAGAAGCAGTAATATATAAGAATGTAAATAAGGAAAATGTTTCATGTTTATGTATGGCGAAAAAAATGACTGCTCAGTAAACATGCACTCAGCAAGCACCCTGAGGATACATTAAGTGACAGGTGGACTTCTGTCCTCTAGAAATTCAAAGGTCACTGTGAACGTGTGTCTACATGGCATGGGCTGAATCGGATTTACATGAGGCACATCTCACTTAAGAGACTCCTGAGTAACCTTGGTTACGTTAGACATCACCAATCCTCACTGTTCTTACCTGTTACACACAGATAAACATTTTTAAAAGTAATACATTTATGTAGATAAACTTGGGAGAAAATAGAGGCCAACATTCTGACACAGCGACCTCTAAATAGGCTGTAAATGCATCTTTTCCCAATGGGCATTGGTGAAATGGTCTCCACATATAGCAATCCAACTACATAAACACACGTGGACATGAGCAACGGAATCTGTTGAGTAAGATGTTGTGGCCAGAGAATTTGTTGTAGTCAGGCCAAAATCACTAAGACATAAAGAATAAAAGAATGTTCCAAGAGAGATTCTCAAGGATAATCAAGCAATGATCATTTGACAGGAAGCCATATGTTTCTAATTAAAGATTAATCATCTAACCTGAGATTCATTGCCTTTCCAGGTTTGCTGACATTTCAACATACTTAGTTACACAGAAACAATTCTTTAAAATCTTTGAACTCCAGCTAAACACATACAAATAAAAGTGATTTGCTCTGTCAATACATATCTGTTCTAAGGACTGCACACGCAGCCAAACTTAAAGACACACTCATTTTTTCTTAAAGACATCTGTCGACAATCTTCCTAGCCCAAAGGTAGTATTCTGTTCACATGTCTCAAAGAACCAGAAAAAGCTACACCATGAGGAGCCTAACAAATCCACAACAGGCCCCTGCAGGAGCCAGACGGACTAGTTCCACCAGTGGAAAGAGGAAATCAAGACGACAGGCGTTGCCCCTGGATGACTAAGAGCTTATGTTTTATTGGTCATGACTCTTCTAGACTTGTGCCCTGAGGGTCCAGTTCTTTTCAAAATGCAATACTCTGAATTCAGGGTATCTTGGGACAGCTTGAACACAACCGTCTCTTCCATCTTCCTCAAATGCCACCAGATGAGTTGACAAAATAGAAGTTTTCCAGGAGGAATTAGCATGCACTAGACTTTCACATCAGAATGGCAGTTTTGAGATAGATGTAGATGTGTGTGATCTGGCTTACACCTAAGTTTTTCAACCCAGAGAACAAGTATTAAAATTAACATATCATTTTATACAATGCTTCTAAAATGTAAATAAGACTGAATTCTGAGTTAAAATCCACAAAGTATGTTTATTTTACTCTCTTTAAACGTATGGCATCATTATTTGCACAATGCTGAAAGTGACATACTGATAAATGCAGGATCTTTTCTCTCCAATTGGTTGAACATAACACCTTTTTGAGAATAATAATTCTTCTATGTTCTATATCCAGGAAAAAAAAAAACGATCTACAACTTTGGAAGGATTCTGCAATGAGCCACATGTGGGAAATGTAAAGAGAAAACACACCCAAGGCTACCATACTTTTCAGCTCGGTGCAGTGGATAATGGTGTCTTCTAAGTGGAAAAGAGAGACCGCAGCAGTGGAATGCTCAGAAGAGGGGGCAGCTGAGAACCGCCATACCTGTTGATTAATGGAGAGGCCTTAACAGCACTCTTCTTCCATGCGTCTTGCCATGAGGAAAGGGAAGGAAGGGAAAGGAAGTGATGGCAGCAACACCTGGGGAAGGGAGATGGCGAAATATGTAAAGGGAAATCAGCAGCGGCTGCACCGCGTTGTCCATCCACAGACTGTGTCAACAAAACCACTTCCAAATCCTAGCATTTACACTCTTTCCTTTAAAGGACAGAAATCTCAAAAATAATGTTAACAAACTAGTTCTTTTGTAACTTGTTTTTCCTTGCAGGGTTTCTCTGGGTAGCTCTGATTGTTCAGGAACTCGCTCTGTAGACCAGGCTGGCCTCTGCCTCCAGAGTACTGCTCTTCATAATGAGCTAACATCCTATGTTCACATTCAGTTGAACAGAGTAGCTTAAGGCGGGGTATAGATTTTTAAAAGCAGATTTAAGGGAGAAAAGATTGTAGGCCAAGCCTAATAACGAACACTAACTCAGTTGCTTTCCAGAACTCAGGGTTATGTCACTTCTTCCTGCTTCTGCTACCCAATTACGACCTAACTGACACCAAAAGGTCGTTTTTGTATTATGCATCTCCTAAGGATACACAACTTTAACATCAGAACAATTTGCTTAAATTAACGGAAAAGGTATTTAATTTAATAAGAGTCCACAAACCTTGTGAGATCCAACCAACAAAATTAGTAAAAATATTCATGTTTAATTATACTTATTAACATGATCTAATTGTGACTGCATATGATAGTTTAAGTAAGTAGTATTATATAGAAAAATGAAAAAGAAATGTTTAATAAAAAGTTGATAATAATAAATTATTTGTACTTTAATCAGAATTATTTTAATATCAGTTTATGAAATAAAACCACATGAAAAGCAAGACTTGTTACACACATGATCTCTGTTTTGTAAAGAAGTCTTCGATTTTTTATGTTTATACTCAAGTGAAAACTACACATAGGACTGTTTCTTTTGGATTATTTATTTAATTATGTTTTAGACACTGTAGAAGTTAACTTGCACATTTAAATGTATTTATCACAGCAATGTAAAACATAAAACTAGTTATAAAATATGGCCCAAGAATTAAAAATAACATTTAATTTTCCTTTGTATGAAAAAAGAAGGTGACGCCTCACAGAAAAATGTTTCTCAGTGTATTTGTTACCAAAAGGCCACAACATTGTTGAAGTTATTTTGTAAAGACAAGGATTAGCGCAACTGTGTGCTTGCATTCCTGTTTCTACAAGAATTTCAACTTTTAATCCCAATGTTTAGGAAAGCAGCTATCAGAAAAACCTTTGAGGTTTTGAACATAGCGATCCTTTTGGTCTTTCCACAGCCTTGTTTAGACAGTACATCTCAAAATGTTCCAGTTTCTCAACATCTTTTTATCTCTGACACAGTTCTGATTGGCCTTCCCCTCTGTTTAACAGGAAACACCTAAAGCTTGAGCAATAGTATTAGTCAGCTCTTAAGTTGAGAAATCTTGGAAACTAATTGCTATCATAAGAGATTAACATCACAGAATTCTGGAGGTAGAAGTACTATGGAGGCCTGTTGAATTAAAAGAGACATCTCCACACTACAAACTCAATTATTTAATGGGACATGTTCTTTTTTATGAAGTTTGGTCATGATTCTTATCTTTATCTATTTTATATTTAACCTAAAATATCATTACACAAAACATTTTAAAGTTTAGATTCCCTTCCAAAATTAAAGCCTATAAAGTCCAGTAATAAATACTTTTTAATTAAATCACATTATTCACATATTTAAATACTCCTGAGTGATTATTTTAGGATCAGCAAATGCTTCATATTTGGATGAATTAAATGTGGGAATCTTGTAAGCCAAGAAAAAAAAAAGTAGAATCCACATGCTCTGAGTTTGCAGCCAGATAGTTACATTTAACATGGTGAAATAGACTATTTTTGGCATATGAATCTTTAATACACTAAAGGTTTTAGAGATAATTAAATCTTTGTTTGGGTGTATATGTGTGTGTATGTGTGTGTATTATCTATAGTATATTTGAAACTTGTCAGAAATAAGAAAGTCACTTCAGTAAGTGCATGTACACCAAAAGATTAATACTTGTATCACAACTTACCAAGTCACGCGGAATGATTTTATGAATAGCTGTGTACAATGGATGGTGGAAGTTTCTCAAGCAAGTGAAATGAAAATTGCATATTGGAAAGCTAGAGATCAAGATAATGAAAGAAGCATTGCCATTCATGAGGCATTCCTGGTGGAAATTTTGCTTGTGAAGAATGATACGAGCTAGATTTCACATAGCAATAAGAAGAAGAAAGGGATGGGCTGTCACTTTCATGAATACAAGAATTCTGGGGGAAAGCTGGTCCTTTCGATAGAGAGGCACCGGCAGTAAAGTATTTGTAATGACGTTGTAGGAATGTTGGGAACTTTCTCTCACAAAATACAATAGTATGGAGAACACTGTGGGGAATCCCATTAAGCCTGACTCTTGTAGATTCTAAATGAAGAAAAATGTATGAGCTTGGCAGTGAGAATTATATTTCTTAGGTATTGTTACTGGTTTCTCTGTGATTTTTGTGAATTAAGTACAGGAAACCTTGGTGAACTTAAAGGGCAAAGCATAACACAGATGTTATTTTTCAGGTGGCTGAAAACTACGGACAAAGCATCAAAAGTGGTTGGCAGTTAGAAGAAAAGAGATTCATGGAGTACACTTTATTGAGAATGCACACACTGAGCTGCCTTCTAAACACTGAGGAGAGGAATGACAAAGGGTTGGATTTAAGAAACAAGGAAACCTGCACACAAAATGTCAGGGAGGTTGTGGCATTCTCTCAGCCAGTATGGACTTAGTAATGGGAAAAGTAGTGGAAGTTTGTGTGGTGTACAAAAAGACATGCTGAATAAGATGTGACTAGGCTATTACGTAGTCTGTGGGAGTCTTGCCCTATGCCTACTTCTATCAATTTTTTCTAAGAGTCTGGTATATGTGGAACAAAAACATGCAGGAAAAACTCACCAATTCTAGATATCAGGATTATTTTCCTTATCCTTTTGGTGAGGGAAGTGTGAAAAATAAATTTCCTGCAGGAATTTGAAAAGAGATATCTTTGTTGTGTTCATCTAAGTTGTTCTATTACCAATAAAGACTCAGGAGTCAGATGTTGTGGTGAAAACTTGACAGATTAAAGAAGCATTGAGGAGCGGCCAGCTGACCTTCTCTCTACATTTCCTAGACCAAAAGGGAAGTCCAAAAATCTTGGGAATCTCCAAGTCCCTCCATAATCCTTCCTGTACCTTTCTCCAGATCCTGGGTCCTCTGCATACTCAATGACTAATTCTTGTCCACTAGTTGCTGGCTTTGCCCCCTGATTCAACTTTATTACACAGTCTCAGGTATCACTGTGTGATCAAATATCCTGCAACATATTTCAGTTCTGGATTTGACTAAAACTCCTCACAGTTGGTCACTTACAGGCACAGAACTACCTAGTGTATTCTTTGTGTGACTCCATGCTTTAGGCAATGAGATAATTTGGGTTTTCTCTCATCTTATGTCTTGGTAATAACTGCTGAATAATATAGAAAAGATTATCTTAGTCATCACAATGCTTATGCCTGTTGAATTATGGTAGGTCTAGAGTGTTGAGAGGGTGGACCACATTCATTCACTTTAACAGTGAAATTAGGTCACCTTCAGTTGCAACAAAAGTTGCCATACAGGGAAAGATATTCAGAACTTTTGTAAAGGATAGGATGGTAGGTCACTTCACAGAATACACTGTTCTGTCATAGGGATGGCTGGACTTGTTTTTTTTTTTGGTTTTTCGAGACAGGGTTTCTCTGTGTAGCTTTGTGCCTTTCCTGGAACTCGCTTTGGAGACCAGGCTGGCCTCGAACTCACAGAGATCCGCCTGGCTCTGCCTCCCGAGTGCTGGGATTAAAGGCGTGCGCCACCACCGCCCGGCTGGACTTGGTTTTTGAAAGGAATAAACAGCATTTCACAATACAATGTATAATTATATAAGCCCCAGATAATGGTATTAAACAGTATTTAACTACTGAGATCATTTAGAAGAAAATGCATAAAAAATGTAAAAAGAAAACATTTTTTAGTTCCAGTTGAAGCTTGTTAAAAACCAATAAAAATTGTGGAGGAGAAGAAAGAATAGTAGATTTTAATGTTATTCTTAGCTCGGTTTTTAGGGAAAGGTCAATGGCATTGTTAGGATTCTAAGCTATAGTACATCATGGTCCTGAGCTTTCAAGAAATAAGTTTCAAAGTTTAATGCTGACAAAAATCAACGAAAATTAATAAAAACAACTTGATAAAACAATTAAGTAGTTATGAGATTAGAAGCATTGTAAATATGATTTAAGTGTAATCCTTAGCCACTATTACTAAATTGCATTATAATTAGATTTGAGATTAATATATAGATATGGAAAGATACATTTATACACATACATGAAAACTCAAAGTGTTATATATTGATGTTAACAATATGGTGCTTAAAATTCTTAACTCCAGAAGAAAAACATTCATTCTTTTTTATTTAACTAAAAATGTTCTTCATTGATTTTTTTTTAATATTATACATGATTTCTTCACAATTAGTTTTCATAATGATAATTAGAGTATTATCGTGTACAACTCTGAGAATTATTATGATAAAAAGTTTCTCAGGTTATAATTTTATTAATATTTGAAGATCCAGTTCAACTAAAACATTTCAAAACTTCTAGACCTGGTATGTAGGTCTGCACCAGGCTCTTTGTATATATATCATGGTTTTTGGCTTAGTGTTTTTATGAGATTCCTGAGTGTGAGAACAAATGGGTCTGTTTCTTGGGCTTTCTCTTAGGCTCCTATCATTCTTTTTTATTTAGTTCCAATGTTTAGTTTCTGTTTTATCTTACTATAGTTTGTTATATTATTGTATTTTATTATTATCTCTCAGATGCCTGTTTTTTTGCTTTGTGGTTTTTTGTTTGTTGGTTTGGTTGTTTTTTTTTTTTTGAGATGGGATTTCTCTACCTCTGCATAGTCCTGGCTGTCCTGGAGATTACCCTGTAGACCAGGATGGCCTCACACTCACAGAGATCTGCCTGCCTTTGTCTGGGATAAAATGTGTGGCTTGCCTGTTTGTTTTCTAATGAGAGACAGAGAGGGAGTGCATCCAGACGGGAGGGAAGATGGGGAGGAACTGGGAGGAGTAGAAAAGGAGCACCATTATCAGGATATGTTCTACGAGAAAAATTGTGTTTTCATAAAAAGAAGAAAAGGTATATTATTTCACTCGGTTTCGAGTCTATAATGTTTTAAATATATTATTTCAAAAAACCTGGCAATGTATAAGTAAATTAGTATGGTTCACCCTTCTTTACATAAAACTGATAACCTAAGCACTTGCTTATAATTTATTTAATGTGATGAGTCATGTTTGCTGCTGCTCATTTTACTTTAATCCATGTATGATTTTGCTCAATAAAAATAAAACCTTTATTTTTCCCCTCAAAACTTTATATTTTTACTGAGTTTTCTTATCTTATCCTAAACTTGGTTTTTATTTTATTATTATTTTATTTATTTATTTATCATGTATGAATACATTTATTAGTTTATTTATTGATTGATTGATTGATTTTCAAGACAGTGATTCTCTGTGCAGCTGTGGCTGTTGTGGAACTTGCTTTGTACAACAAACACCTCAAACTCACAGAGTTCTGCCTGCCTCTGCCTCCCAAGTACTGAGACTAAAGGCGTGTGCCACCATTGCCTGGCAATACGTAGTATTATTTTAAAAAGTAAATATAGTACTGTTTGAGACCTCACCAGTACACATAAAATATCTACTACCGAGGATATCATCAGTTTAATAATTCAGTTTGGTCTTTCAAGGTTTCATCAGTGATCAGTGTATTCTAGGCTGTGCCCTAGCAATGGGGATTCAAACACCTGGGTTTCATGACTGCTGTACACTTTTGAAACTACACTGAATGAAATATTTGTGCTTATCTGGGGTGTGGCTCTTGATACTCACTACACTCTGAACTGAAATTAGTACACTCTCTAAACAATTACTGGTGTTTTTGAAAATAGCCAAAACAAATTTTGTATATGTACATATATATATACATATATATATATACACATATATATAACACAAAATATACATATACAGTATATATGTTTATATATACCGACAGACATTTTATGAAATACTACCATATTTTAACCTATAAAATGAATGGCATTGTTTGTGCTTGTGCAACTCTTAATGACTAGTTTGGTACAAGAAGGATGCATTCACCTATCTTTTGTTTATTCAGTGTGTTGCAATGTTAGAGTCAGTTAATTGATAGTGCAGAGGAGAGAACTCCCTGGAATGAGAGAAATGAAAATTACAGCTTCAGACGACTTCTCTTATGCATGAGTGAATGAGAGTTCAGAGTATACATCCTAACATTATCATGAAAATGGACTTGACTCTTGAAGATGTGTCACTATAGTCTGAAAATGTCCTATCAAATTGAGCTTGATTAGTAAGAGTGGTAATTGTAACAATATAAGCTCTGCTTATTGGGACCATATCTCACAAGATGCATGATAGATGTTAACACGGTGTGATATGAAGAAGTACGTGCTAAGATAGAGATGCAATGTGCAATGCTAAGAAGCTCTTATTTATATCGAACTTTAAGGGAAGAATTGGTAAAAATGTAAAGAAATACAGGTGATGGAACTTAGGAACCATTGCAGTGAGAGACAGGTATGGCTAGTCACTTAGTGATCTAAGAGAAAGGACAAGATTAAAATGAAATATATATCTTTTCACATGGAACAAAGAATTAGGATAATATAAGAGGTGAACTGCATATTTAGAAAGAATGAATGGTTGCCAGTAGAGTACAGTTAGGCAGTAGGAACAGGAGGAAAAATAACAAAATAAATGCAAATTGCAGAAGTGAATCCCTACTGGTAAGGAAGCTCAATATGGTGACGAGTGAATTTTAAAACAGATATCTGATGCTAGAAAAAGAACTATCTAGGAAACAAAGATAAAGAACATTTTCATATGCATATGTTAGCAAATCTTTCCCTAAATCCACTATCATCCCTACCCATAACCCAGAAAGAAAACAAAATACATTGAGGGATTGTATGAGCAAGAATTGTTGAGACCATGATTGGAAAAAGCACAGGGACAAATAGCCAAACTAGTGGAAACACATGAACTATGAACCAATAGCTGAGGAGCCCCCAACTGGATCAGGCCCTCTGGATAAGTGAGACAGTTGATTAGCTTGAACTATTTAGAAGGCCCCCAGGCAGTGGGACCAGGACCTGTCCTTAGTGCATGAGCTGGCTTTCTGGAACCTAGGGTTTCTACTGAGACATATTGCTCAGCCTTGGTGTGGGGAGGAGGGGACTGGACCTGCCTCAACTGAATCTACCAGGCTGAGCTGAATCCCCAGGAGAGACCTTGCCTTGGAGGAGGTAGGAATAGGGGGAGGATTATGGGGGAGGGCTGGGGAGTGGGAGGAGGCAGGACAGGGGAATCCGTGGCTGATATGTAAAATTAAATTAATTATTAAATGAAAAAAATCTTAAAAAAACCTTAGTTTTTGAAATGATAACAAACACACAAAAACTGCGAATGTAACAGACTTCCCATATACTCTTTGCTCAATAAAATCAGTCATTGCCACACTAGAATTACAGAAATCAGAAAGTTAACATGCATAAATCATTAACTGTTATCACTAACTGTTCTGACATCTTTGTTAAATCTCGCCCACTTGATGTCATCAGACACACTTAGTCATCTTTATACTTCTCTCCTCCAGTCTCGGACTTCTCTTTTGTATATTTGACTGTGTCACATGACATCAACTAATTTTATTTTTTAGAAAATAAGTTTGAGTTGTATTAATTCAATGCTTTCTCAGGGGTGTATGGAGTCCGTACAGTTTTAGCACAAACAGTGAAGAAGTGATGTATCTTCAGGGTATTATCAATAAACATGTTCTCGTAATTTAAAAAAAAAAAGACAGTCTATTTCATGGTAATTAGTAATTTTGAGCACAATTAAACTAAATAAACACAAGTGCAAGCAAAGAAAAAAATGGGAATGTGGATAAAACCTAGATCTAGAAAGCAATATTTTATTCAGTATTCAAGAAATTTTTTTAAAATTTTGTTTGTTTGTTTTTCAAGACAGGGTTTCTATGTGTAGCTTTGCACCTTTCCTAAATCTCACTCTGTAGACCAGGCTGGCCTTGAATTTACAAAGTTCTGCCTGCCTCTGCCTCTCACGTGCTGGGATTAAAGACGCGAGCCACCATCGCCTGGCAGTATTCAAGAAATTTTAGTGACTATCTATTATATACCGGGTAATATCCTAATATTTGGAGATACTCTGGTGAGCAAGACATCTTAGGATATCCATCTGTAAGACAAATTGCTAAACAGTCTTATTAATAAAAACCTGGAGCCAGATATTGGGGTGAAAAACTGAGAGATCACAAAAGCAGAAAGAAGCCAGCCACATTCTTACCACTTGGAAATCCTCAGCCAAAGAGACCTACTTCCTCTATACCCACACCTATATGCCTTCCTGTTCTACATCTCACTTCCTCTCTCCGCCAAGCTACATCACTTCCTGTCTGTGTGTACAGACCTACAGACCTCTATGCTTAGTGCTGGGATAAAGGCGTGTGTCACCATGCCTGGCTCTGTTCCCCAGTGTGGCCTGGAACCCACAGAGATCTCTGCCTCCCGAATGCTAGGATAAAAAGCATGTGCTACCATTGCCTGACTTCTATGTTTAATATAGTGGCTGGCTTTTTCCTCTGATCCTCAGATGAGCTTTATTAGGGTGCACAATATATTGGGAGACACAATATATCATCACATCCATCCTCACATTGTGTAGCCTAAAGCTAGGAGGTCTGATACTGAATAAATGTATACGTACATACATGCACCGTCCATCCTACCAATATACCTAGAAATCATTTTCAAAAGAATTTTGTTTTAAAATTATATAACAATTAAAACAAATATTTTATATCCTTTGCATTATGATCTTATATATAATGGTAATTTAGGTTATTAAAAATAGTGGTTGTTTTGTTGTTTATGTTTTTATGCCAATGGCATACATCATCTAGATCTCACAATTAGCTCAAGATATGCAATTGAACATTGCTTAAGAACTTTCATTTCCACCGGGAGTGCATTTCTGAAAGCACACTGTAGCATAACTGACGTGAAATGTTAACATTATTATACTGAGACTTAAAACCTAAGTCAATATATCCTTCCCCAATCATTCATCCCTAGAACTCAATTTGTTTTCAGCATTTTTTTATTTTATGTATCTTACTTTACAACTCATATTTTGTTACCTACCTCCCCTTAGCAGCGACTACCATCGTCTAACCTTGCCAAGGCAAACCACAGTTGTCAGTCCTGAGTCAATTTTATCACATAAACACAGGAATCCACTCACAATCAGGAAGCAGTTCTCTTGTTGAAAAAGGCTTAGGTCTTGGATACAATTAGCAGAAGCTACGCAAATCCATTTTGAGTTTACCCACGTGAAAATGAAAACAAAATGGATGATTTCCTTTGTAAAGTAGAAATAACTCCACTCAGCACTGTTATTTATAATCTTCAAACCTCAAGGAATGATTATTCATAGGTCTGCAGAATGGGAGCGAATCACAACATTCTGTTCACCCCATCCTTCACTCGAAATACTCTGCTCACTGTTCGTAGTTAATGCATTTTAATTTATTTTTAAAATACAAGTTGTTCTTTGGCTACAAAGCATCTCAGACACTTGCTAAAACTTTTTTTAAAAAATTATTTCCCCTTCAACCTGTTCACATCCACCCAAACAGATAAGCAATATGCTTAGAGGTGGAATTCAGCTAACACACAGAACACCTTTTTCAATACCATAATTTAAATCACATGAAATAAAATGCTAACTTTGGGCAATGCTGTTCCCTCAAATCATATATCTTTTTTTCATTATATATGTATGTATTCATAATGTTTTATTTCAAGCCTATAAAATATGGTATACTCTTGAGAAATCTGACAGATGATAAATCTGCAGAAGAGGAGGCCATGTGCTTGTGTTTTCATACTTCCGCATAACTGCTGAAGTCTTTGTATTTCAATCAGCTGTCTTCACTGGTGGATGATCAGCAAATTTAATAAACAGTAGATTGGTCTACTAATATATGTGGAAGACCTATTTCTCCCCCTCCACCAGCTCTACTTACATGCTCTTTTATATTCTTGTTAAGTAAAGCATTTCCTGGATGGAGAGAACTTGAAAAGAAGCCATATGCCACATGAATTCCACTGTAAGAAAACAATAACTGGGTTTATTTTAAGGATATTGTAAAAGAAGAAACTACATTTTTGTCCTTTAAACTCTCTATTTGTACATCATGCACACAAAAAAATTTCATGGTTTGCTGTTGCCCATTTTTTTTTCTATGTTTAAAAACGTAACTTTATGAAGTTTTACGTTCTGTGGCTAAATGATTCTCAATCCTTTAAATTTTCAATTTGAATAGTCACTGATGTTGTTTTGTTTGGCAATGTCAGGGATCAAAAGTAGGCCCATATGTATGCTAGGCAAGTGTTCTACCACTGAACAACATTCCCAACCATTAAAGAGAGTTTCATCTTTAAAAGCTTAACTCAAAATCCTATTTTCAATTCCAAATTACTGACCACATACGTTAGACTACACAAAAGGAGTTTCAATCAAACCAAACTCTGAAAACGCCATGACAGAAACTAAAATAAAATCAAGACAAGAGGGAAAATCTGGAAAAGTCCAACAATTTTTTTTAGCTACACACTTTAATTCTTTTTTTTATTTTATTATGTTTTTAATTTAAATAGACTTTCAAAATTGAGATTATAATTTAATTACATTTCTTCTTTCTCTTTCCTCCCTCCAAACCCTCCACTACACCCATCTCCACTTTCAAATTCATAGTCTCTGTTTTCACTAATTGTTATTGCATGCACATATGTATGTACATACGTACATATTCCTAAATATAACTATTCATCTGTATGCTACTGCCTGTATGTACGTTTTCAGGGCTCACGGTTGACCAGTTGGTGTGCTGTTCCGTGGGGAGGATCACCTCTCCTGTTCCCAGCATTCTTTGGTTGACTATATTTTTTGTGTGGGGTTGAAGCCCCATGGGCTTCTCTCTATCCAGTTTGTCATGTGCATCGATGTAATCCTTGTTCAGCTCATGTTGGGGCAGTCATGTTGGTGAGACTTAATGAATGTAGCTTCTGATGTTACTAGGAGACACAATCTCACAGCAAATCCCCGATCCTAAAATAGACACATCAGTTTTCCCTCTCCCTTACTTCTCAGCTACCGTCCCTCAAACCCCTCCCATGTCACTACTCCTCAAGTATATCTTTAAAGGTTTAATTTCTGGTAGAACACAAAATAATTTAAACATATTTCAATATTATATCCATAGAGAATATTGGTGCAGCCCCGAGTCCTCTTACCTGCCATACTAAGCTGTCTGGGGTAGGTACTAGATTCAGATTCCAGGCCATATCATCGTTGACCTAGGTTTCCTCTGTTATGAATTCAATTAAAGATCCTACTCTAAACAGGCAAATCCATTTCTTTCTAATGTAAGAAGTGGATGAGGAAATCAATCAAAAGCAGGATAGCCTTAGAATGTTATCTTCTGTGGAAGAAAAATGCTTCAGAAATAAATGCTTATTTTAAATTTTCCTACATCAAATTCAGATTTGCACAGCCAGGCCATGCATGATTAGAAATGCCAAGGGCATAAATCTGGACAGGTACCTGCTTTGCAGATATTACAGCAGCATCCTTTTTTACTAGACATCATTGGACTATTCCCCAACATGTATATTAGATTCCTTTATAGAGATGATCATGTTCCTACAAGCCATAATTTCAATAAATCATACGATATATAACTTTCATTCTCACATTTACATTACCAAGCATTTTATGAAGCAATTTTCTTAGGCATGGCTGTGATACTGTTCAATGCTATAAATAAATAAATAAATAAGTACTATTTCAACACTAAACCTTTACTTCCATAGAAAAATAACTGCTGGAATCTCCCAAGAATACAATTCACTATTAAAGAGAAGTCAGTAAACAGTTGGGTCTATCTTGATTTGCATCCACAAAGGATTATTACCAGGAATATCCAAAGGACTTTATTATAACAAGCATTGTAGAAGCCAAGGACAGTTATGGCTGGCTTCCAGTGCTAAGAAAAAGAGCATAAAAACTTAATATACTGCAATACTGAAATGGTTATAATGAATAACTGATGCTTTTACATTGGATTACCGGAGATTTTCAACAGAAACTTGAAATACAAACGTTGTCTGCATCCATCCGAAGACAAGAGGTTTTGTTGCTGTTTCTGAAATCCATTCGTATCAGCACTGCCAAGTCTAAGCACTTTCCTAAGCTTGTATGTAAGAAAAAAATAAATCTCTAAAAAAGAGCATTAGGTATAAAAGGTATTTTAAAATGAAAAAAATAGTTGAGATCATCCGGTGAAATAGCTCTGAAGCAGTATTTTAAATATTCCAATATATCCTTGTACATTTGCAAATGGACAATATCACATCTTATTCTTGATGGGGCAAAACACCCTAGAAAAAGTTAGGAAAACAATTCCTTACGTTAAGTCTTATAGGTTTTTTGTTAACATTTTAGCTAAAGCATTATGTCGTATACCATGGTGGTGTATTAAATATTAAGAAAAGATACTTAATTTTCAAGGTGCATATACTACAAATTTTCTAACTGCATTTTACTGTAGAGTATATTACATCTTTAAATATCCAACTCTTCATAAGATAGCACACTGTCAAGTTTGCAGTGTATTAAGCCATTGATTTAGCTGATCGCTTCCAAAAGAAAATTATTTCTGAACATATGCTTCATTACACAAGTAATTTCAAAGACAGGTTCTAACATGTTTAGTCCAGTCTACTATCTGACCTGAGATGTGTGAGTGTTTGTGTGTGTGTGTGCGTGTGTGTTTTCACAGTGAGCAATGCAATGTTCTGTCTTCTTAAAGTTCATTCATAAATTTCAGAACGTATATCAAAACTATACAGTAACTTAAAAGCCAAATTCTCTGTATGTTATTCCATAAGCTAAAAACTTTGCCCTTAGATATGCACATCAGGTACAACTAGGTAATTCATAAAGTCCAATCAATAAGGAGACCAGCTAAATGAAGTGCAAAATTTATTAAAAATGTACCCTTTCGGTCTTGGGAATCAAGGGCAGTAACCTTCACTTAGTATAATAATGTGTGTCTTAGCAATAACATGTAGTAATGTTTCTCAGCTGCTCAAATGAAAAGATCCTGGAGGCAGACATCTTGCTATGCTTCTATATTGTGGTTTCTGTTCTCTTTCTCCCTGTTGAAGTTGGGAACAACCCTATCCACTTCAGAGATGCCCTGCTTCCTCTCAGGAAGAAAATGGAAACCTCTTCACTAATGGGAAGATGTATTTGATGATAGCAAAAGAGCAGCAGGGACAGATGGGGGCTGAGAGTTGCTTAATGACTAGGTCAATTATGAGCAAACTAACAATGCCAGCTTCTCAGTGGAAACAAGTATTTTTACCTTACCGTCTGAGACACACATCTTTTCCGTATGTGCATTCTGTTAAAATTTATTTTTCTCTCTTTAATTTAAAACTTAAAAATCATTCTTCCTTTAGAAGGAAAAATTACACATCTCAAAGGCTGCCTCCAATGAGTTATAAATACATTTCTGTAAGGTATAACTGTTCCTAATTATTGAATGATTCAATAAGATACAGTAGTAAGAGTGAGAAATGATGCATTTTTTTCTGTGTACACAATATGTATTCCTTCTCCATATCTTCATGATAGTTATTTGAAATGCTTTCCATTTTATTTGAACTGGTAACTAGAGCTAATGAGTCTTATTAGCTTAAGCAAGTTTAAGCAAGCCTAATAATTTAGATCATTGGTAAGTATAATTAAAGTAAGCATTCTCTAGAGAGTGGGGACGTGTTGCACATGTGTGCCCATGTCTTAAAAAGTTAAAACATTTTTTAATTTATTAATATATGATAAATATTATGTGGGTTCTCTAGAAATTTTAAGGCAGTGATACACATATGAAATATTTACTACATTTATAAAGAGAAATTTTTTAGAAAAAATTCCGATTTTATAAATTTAGCTGACCTTTTACCTGATTAGAAACATGCAGCCCTACTGACACAATGTTAATTGTATTAAATAACTTGTCCAAGCATCATTTTTCATTTACTTCACTGAATAGTCTTTCTAATTGAAAGGGAATTGTTTTGTTTCTACCTTATTTTGAAGTCTAGAAAATAAATTTAGAATCTAATCCTAATGAATAATTTCCTAGTTTCCTTACATAGCCTTATGCGCTTGCACTGCACTGCCTCCTCGGTGTGTGTGTGTGTGTGTGTGTGTGTGTGTGTGTGTGTGTGTGTGTGTGTGTGTGTGTAAAATACCAATGAAATCGAACCATCAAATGTAAGAAGTGAATATAAACTTGACATTCATTCTATCTGGGGTAACATATATTATCTTGTTATTCTAAAACCCATCAACAAATAAAATTAAGACAAATAAAACCACACCTATTAGTCTCTTTCTGGTTTAGTGACTGAATTTAGTTTATAAATACCTGGCTCATGTCAAAGTCGTGATCAGATTGGTTATAATGATGAAATAAGATATTGATTTATGCCAAAGCCTGAAAAAACACACACCATGCTTTCTTTTGTACTTTTTATTTTTGAGATTTGTTTGTTTGTTTTTTTGAGACGTGTTATCATTTTATAGACCTGGCTGTCCTGAACTTGCTATAAGACCATCTGTCCGTGAATTCACAGAGTCTACCTGTCTTTACCTCCCAAGTGTTGGGATTATAGACTTGTACCACTGTGCCAAACTCACTGTGATTCCTTGTAAACAAACATCTAAGAAGAATTCTGTACAAAGGATGACAGGCATGAAGTTATTGCTTGCCTTAAACAATGAGGCAGCAACAGAAGTGCTTTGCTCAGAATTAAACAACAAATAAGTGTATGAAACAAAAACTATTTTTCATATCTATGTGTTTTTAAAATAGAAATAGTTTAGAGGTGGAGGAGTAGCTCAGTGGTTAAAAACATTAGTTGTTCTTCCATGGGACCTGAGCTTAATTCCTAGTACCCACATAGTGGTTCACAAATTTCAGTGACTCTAATGTCAGGGCCTCTGATGCTCCCTTTGGCCTCAGCAAGCACATGCATGCACATGGTATGAATGCACACAGATGTGCAGAAAAATCTTCAAATTCATAAATTAAAAGTGAATGCTAAAAAATAGTAGTAATTGTCTTGGCTAAATAGGTTTATTTATGTATTAAATAAAATAATGCAAATGTAGTCATTTCTATCTAATAGATGTAAAATAGTGCAAAAATTAATAACACCTAGTATAGTTTAGATACCTAAGATTTTACATATATTCTCATTTCATCTGGGAATATAGATAATATTATTTTCATTAGGGTGATTCCATAAAGCAGATGGATGTGTAACATCCCCGAGAAGGTCGTTATGTACTATAAAGGTATTAGTTTATTATCCTAATTCTTCCTTATGCTGATGATATTTTATTTTTAGATATTTAATAATGCTGATGTTCCATTTGTCTTATAAACTTCTTGCTATTCTTTCCTGGTGGTTTCCTGTGTGTGTAGGAGGATGAGTGAATGCATTTCTAATTCATTTGTCTCCTTCATAAGAAACACTTTCAATGACTTAGTTGCTCTATATTTTCATGCTTGAATTGTATTGTAATGGGATGTTTTGCACTGTGCTCCTAAAATTATCTCAAATGCCCCACAAAAGTTGATTTTAGAGTTATGAATTTATTTGGTTTAATTAGCAGTTTCAATGGGTATCTGCTTAAGAGATGTGAATGGGTGCCTAATTGGCAGATTTTATCCACTCTCTGATATTGGTTATGATCTTTACAAAGCTCTACTTTTATCCTTAGTATTTGGTATTGTTTGTAATGTCTTTGAGAACTACTCTGGTCCTGGCACTGAAGGTCTTTAACAGATATTGACCAATATCTTATTAGATACTCATTTCTGACATTTACTATTCCTCATCAATAAATTTAGTAAAACATATGCAGGACTCTTGAAAATAAAAGCCATTTGACTGACAGAAAACAAATGTGACATTACAATGTTTTCTTTTTCTATTGTTCTGACATAATTATATTTGTAATAAACACTGGAACATGTACACAGCAAATAAAATCCATGTGTTCTAAGCATAGAGAATCGGAATCCAATAGAGGATTCAACAGGGCCAAGAGAAAGCTCACATTCCTGGCTAAAGAGAAATAATAGCAGCAAAGAGTTGACCAAAGTCATGTATCTAATATTATAAATCTGAAGTCTGATTTAACATAGAGAAAAGGGACGTATATTCCAGAATGATTTTAACAGCTGTGCAAATTACTAAGCACTTAATTAACAATACTGTACCAATGCTTAATTTCAGTGTGTGTGTGTGTGTGTGTGTGTGTGTGTGTGTGTGTGAGAGAGAGAGAGAGAGAGAGAAAGAGAGAGAGAGAGAGAGAGAGAGAGAGAGAGAGAGAGAGAGAGAGAGAGAGAAAGAGAGAAATTGTCATAGTTTTGTGGACATAAATGGAGAAACAGTACATAAATTAACTCAGCATCTCTTGTTCAAATTAATGGGGCTTTGGACTACAGCTGAGACATGTAGCTCTAATTGTTGGCAAGTACATATATTAAATTACAAGTTGTGAGATAGTAGAATTTGTTATATTTTAAGAGACCTTTAAAAAAAACCTGCAAATTTGTGAAGGCACTTCTAGAAGACATCCCAAAGGAAAAGAGAAATATTATAATCTGAAATAACACAAATATAATGACTTCCAATAAAGAAAATGAATTATTTATTTCCCAAAGGGCCTTAGACAAGGTTTCAGTAAGACAGAGTGGAAGGAATGGTGGGTTCAGTCTAGGAAGCAAAGGAATGAGTTTTCTAGAAGTAGACAAATCAAGTGTGAAAGCTGAGGCTCTAACTCTGGGACAATCCTAACTTTCCTTCAGAAATAAAATGACTATCAGAGGAACTCAGAGCTTTTCATTACTGTAAGAATGGTAATGCATTTCACCTTCTATTTTTAAAAACATTTAAGATACCAAAAGCAGAACAATCTACTCAAAAGTTCTGTTCTCTGTGCTCTAAAATTAAATATTGGATACCTAAGAAAAACACACCTGAGCAGCTGTAAACCCATGGACAATTGATAGAACTAATTTAATGGTTCCTTGAGCCTGAGGACACTAAGAATACTCAGACATGTGCTGCAAAAGAAAAGCATGTGGGTTTGATTTCACAAAAGAAGATAAAAACAAGCTAGGGTTAAAAATAGGCTAGAATTAGATTTCAGATCTTCATTATTCTTGGAGAAAGAGATGAACCCAGGTTGTCCAGGAAACTAGCAAAGGCTTTCAAAATTGAATTTACAGAGAAATGGTGAAGGCAGAATACAATTGATCACATCCCATAAAGGGCAGTGAGCTGAAAGGGAAAATCTCTGATAAAATATGCTTCAGAGTGAACATGCTGCTTCCAGCCACTTGCTCAAAGATGATGTATCCTCAACATTGCTTCAACTGATGCAAAGGGAAAGAATAAAGATGGGACCTTGAGACTCAATTTCCTTCAATTTGATAAATTAAAGACAGAGCTTTTTACAAGTGAGAAGCAGATTAATGCCTATTGCATCAAATGTGTACCAATCAGTGATATAGTTCTTATCTGTAATTTGGATGTCGAGTATCACCAATGCCTTTAAACATTGAAGTACTTTTCCTGAATGCTAAAGTTACTGCAAAGACAGCTTATTGAGTATCCCAGGTGTATGGAGTCACAAGGTTTGATTATACATACATTTCTGAAGCTAATGTTGAGAATATAATTTATATATTTTAAGAAAGAATATGCAAATCCATTAAGGGATTAAAGCCTAAAGAGGACAGAAAATAACCTTTAATTAGAGACATGAAATTGGGTTAGAATCCAGTATTGATAAGGGTACTAAATGGAAGAATTCTAAGTCCTCAGTGTTTCAGATTTCTTTGTCTAGACAAGGTTCTTCTGCAGGCCCATTTAGACCTCATGGGTCTGAGCTCAAAAGCTCCCCTGAGTCCATCCTCATCACTGAATAGTTTTAAAAGTACTGTGATTTCTCCCTGATCCTCTTAAATAAAGGCTATTGCTTTTGGAAGAAAGGCATGACCATCCTGTCTCCAGAAAGGGAAATTCTCTTGTTCTAAATTTATTGAACCAATACTGCAATCCAACAACACACTCTTACTGTTAAGAATTAGGTACCATCTTTGGCTCTGATTCTGAAGCCCTGAGAGAAGTGTGTTTTATGTATTTAGAAAGATAATTCTAGTACAAGCTTTGCCTTACTATAATTTTATTTGTTGCTCCAAGTCAATGGACAAAGAATATCCTGAGGGGAAAAAAAGGGACATTTCCAGATAGTCTAGAGATATCGAGAAAACAAATACTTATCAGCTCCCATTTTTCTGAGAAGTTATTAAATAGTGATTATCAATAGTAAGCCTGTCTTGAGCTACAGAATGCCTTCCACCAATATGATCCCTATCCATGAATTCCTACTAAGCAACAGTGAACATACAGAAAGAAAAATTATATGGCATTCATGGTTAAATTTGCATATATAAAACAACATAAGAAGCCACATTGTCCTGCCAAATTGTTATTAGTAAGTCTACACACGTGATATATCTGGAGGCATCTCCTCCTGTGGATTCTGCAATTCAGTGGAGGCATCATTGACACTGCACTTTTGTGGTGTTAAGGATATGTGAAATGTGGTGCACTTAGACATCATTGTGCCACACAGTTCAAACGCAGTTGTCATTTCAATTTTAATTTTATTGTTTTCTGTTCTGAAGCACATCTACTTGCAATTGTGGTAATGACATCCAATCACACTATTCACTGTCTCAGTGTCAAAAATCTTTGAATCTCAATCCTAAATGTTTTGAACAAGACCATGGCAATGTCATCAATGACTTGATCTCATCACAATTTCAACAATTCAAATATTCCTTTAGTCCCAATCATGTGAAATGTAAACATTATTTAGCACTATAAAATAAAATAATGGCTGAAAGTCCAAATAGAAGACTATAACTAGTTTTGTTGAAAAAAATTATTTACAGCATTTAAGAAAAGACAGCAAAAGTAATTTATTAGAGATTTCAGACTCTGAAGAACATTGTCTCAAAGTATCTTGAAAATGAAAGCATAAATTATAGTTCTTGACATCAGGGCATTAAGATTAATATAAAATGATGCAATCATAGGGTTTCCTTTGCTGACCTCATCTTGGTATTTCTCATACATCTTGTGTATTTATCATACAATTTTTGATCTCCAATTTCCCCAGCTATCTAACTTCCACCAATTCTATATCAGAAATAAATGACTCCTATTTGGCACCTATAAATAAATTTAACATGTTTTATTCTTTTGGACATCCAGTAGAGAGATTATTTCAAGCATATCATCCACAGACAAAAGGGCCAGACCCTGTTTATAAGCAGTTTGCCATAAAATGAAATTTGAATGGAGCATAAATGAACATAAGAATACAGAGAATTGACCATCTTATCTTAGTGTTCTAAAACTCTCAACAAACCAAGATATGCTAACGACTGCGTTTTCTGCTTTAATACTGATTCCTACAGAGTCAGGGATCCAGTAAGTACTTTCTCATCATTACTCATCCCTTTCATCTGCCACATGTTTTTTGTTTATTTGTTTTATTTTATTTTTAAAATACTCTTCAGTCACTTCAAATGGAAACTGTGTTCTCCATCATCCTCTTATATCCCAATACCTTTTAGGACCCTGCTTTCAGTATCAACTCTTACTTGATGTCATATGCATAAATAGTGTGTTACCTATTCCAAACGATTCATCACGGCCAGCATACTAATGACCCCTAAACCTTAATTTTGATGCTTATGTAACCCCCAAGTTTCAGATATATTGTTCCCATGACTTAATAAATATTACCCATATTATTTAATGACATCTTAAATTTGACATGTTTTAACAATGCTCGTTCCTATGGAAATGTACTACTGTTTTCATTTAACCTAAGTTGGCAAACAGCAGTTTTTGCTCCCTGCCCTCTCCATTGCAATTCCTGGTATCACTTACTATTTCCAATAACTCTATATTTCTGTTTATCAAATATACATATTCATGTATATGCTATAACTTGTATATTGATGTACAAATGTGTACATCTTTGTGTATACACAGTCATATATGTACACACACATACTCAAGGTTTGATTACAATTCTTCATGCCTCCAGTATATCAAACCTCCTCCTATATTACTTATAGTATTTAAACTTTTCATACTACTTTTACACATTTAATATGTCCACAAAATTCTACATCATAATATTTAAGGCTATAGAAAGCAAAGAGCATTCACCTTTGGCTCTTGAGTTGGAATTTTAATGGACTAAATGTTTTATTTGAAATCAATTGATTCATTTAACTTTGAATTCTTATAATACTCCACATTCTGGGATTGTATAGAGTTTCCACTGTAACATCTATGAACTTTCACTGTGGGTCCGGGTTCAGTGACATATGCCCTCACATAGAAGAGAAACAATATACACAATTCAGCAAAAGACAGTGTGGCTCAGAAGAATGCAACTTCAGAGCTATGTGCCTGTTGTAGATCATGTATTGGTATCCAGTGATCTCACCAAAGTAGATGATGATCACTTTACACCAGATTGAAAAAAAAAAAAATCAACCGAGAGACCCTGTTTTGAAAAACAAACAAACAAAAAAACAAAACAAAAAACAAAAGCAAACAAACAAAAGAAAACCACAGGCCACACATTTATAAATAAGAAGCACTAAAGAAAAAGATTTTTAAACAGCTTGCTGCTGATTCTATAATCTGTTTATTTCTAAAACAACTTTAGGCTTGTCATAGATTTCATTTGAACATATATAGTATAAAAGGTCATTTCCCTTGAGAATGCTACATATTAACAGTAAAAGTCTGTTTGGAGGAGGCACTTAAATCTGCATGTGTCACAAGTATTTTCTCATACTTTTAACAGAAAGTTAATCATGTTTTCTGGACAGGATTGGAAATGCAAACAAGATAATAAGACCCAATGTCAAAACTCTGCCTGCAAGAATTAAGTAAAGCTTACTCAAATCAAGACTTTAAAACAAAGCAAACTAACTGCCCAAACTGTAGATAACAATGGAATGTGTCACAATACAAAAATAATTTCTAATGAACACAAAGAATGGAGTATTTTTTTTTAGTATTTTCTAAATAAGCTTGTTGAATCCAATCAACTGTGATGTAATATATTCATCAACTAAACCTGAACAATAACTGGTCTCCTGAGCACAGGGATGACATAAAAACAGTCTTTATAGGGTCTAACTAAATTTGCAAGGCCTTATTGGAAGAATAAACATATGTAGTATTGGCCACTTTGGTAAACAATTAATTTGTTTTATAGAGCAGACCTGAATCTGGTTTTTGTTGCCAATTATGTCAATACCAAAAAATTGTATGAAAAAATAGAAAAGTAGCAGATTTTAAGACAGGTATGTGGCTAGATCTGTTTTTGGAGCCCCTGACTGTGGTACCAGGACTTACCCTGGGGGCATGAAATGCCTTTTTGGAACACATTCCCAAGGGCAGGATAACTTGCTCGGCCATTACACAGTGGGGAGGGGCTTGGTGCTGCCTCAACTTAGTATGCCAGACTTTGTTGACTCCCCAAGGGAGGCCTTGCCTCTCTGAGGAGTGGATAGGGGGTGGGATGGAGGGAGATGGGGAGCGGGGAGAAGGAAAGGACGGGGAACTGGGATTGGTATACAAAATGAAAAAAATATATACTAAAAAGAAAGATAGCACATGGCTATAATACCAAGACATGGGGGGGGGGGCAGAGGCAGATGAATTTCTGTGGGGTCATGGCCAATTTGGTCTAAATAGCAATTTCAGGGCAGTGATACATACACAGTGAGATGAGATGAGAGAGAGAGAGAGAGAGAGAGAGAGAGAGAGAGAGAGAGAGAGAGAGATTGATTGATTCAGAGGCCGAGATTGTGACTCCCTTGGTACAGTGCTCGCAACACAAAAATGAGACTAAATTATCTCCAGCATCCATGTGGAAAAGCCAGGCCAGTGCAGCACCTGTAACCCTAGCACAGGCATGGAGAGACAGGGTCCCTAGAGCTCAGAGGCAGGCTCGGGAAGTAGATCGCTTAGCTCTAGGTGCAGTGAGACTGTCTAAAAAAGGAAGGTGGACTGCAACGGAAGGGAAAACCCAATATTTATCTCACCCCCACATGAATGCCCACATATGTACATGTCCATATCTCCATACACACGAGCATGGACACAGAGACACAAGGAGAAATATTAACAATGACTTTATAAAACCTGAATGATTTAAAGATCTCTGATTTAACATAAAGCTTCCCAGACAGTGTAATTATTTTATTTAAATTAAGTTGAACACAGATGAAGAGGATATGAGGCAAGCAATATTTCAAGCCTTCTTACAGCCTGTAACTTCGTTTGTAAAATAGAAATGCATTTATAGTTGTTTGCTGATACAATGTCTTTTTCCTTGCTTTGTTTCCTGCATCAGTCTGAACTTCTTGGTGGGTTTGCTCCTTTCTGGATCCTATCTAATTCACAACAATAAAGGCTGCGTCTCCAGGCAGAAAGAAACTGCATTCTGAAAGCAGGGAATCTTTTCCATTTACTCGAGCTTCCGCAAAAAGCCTTGGTCATATTTCAATTTCAATACCTGTTTGTTGAGTCAAGATGAATAACCATAGTTTTGTCTCTATATAATCATGAAACAAGGGTTTTAAGGGATATTGCTTTACATGGCTTTACTCAAGGAGAAAACACTTCGCTTTTTAAAAAAAAGCTGCAATAGAAGAGGTAAACAGAAAGTGTTTTTTCTCCACAAGAGGAATATTGATACAGATTAGTTTCTCAGTTTATGAGCTAGACCCAGAGATTAGGCATACTAACTACACTTTCAAAGACCAATTACACTTTTCTTTTCTTTTTCCCTTTTGTCACTGAATAGGCCACTTAAGATTATTCTCAAATCTCGTGTTTTCACACATATTCTGTGTAAAAACTGAGAGGGAAAAATACAAGAAGAGAGAAAGAGACAAAGAGAGAGCAGACAGATAATCAGAGCCAAAAAGACAGAGACTCTGTGTGTGTGTGTGTGTGTGTGTGTGTGTGTGTGTGTGTGTGTGTGTACCTGTAGGAAAAAGCAGGAAAGGTTATAATAAACCCCTTAACTAAATAAGGAGTTAAACAAGCAATGCATTTTCAATTAGGGATAAAATTTCTCAGAACCCCATGCTTTGAGTGTCTGATGGGAGCAAGCCCACTAATGGACCTCCAAAGTCACTTGGAGGTTTGATGAGAGCTCATTCTCTTTTTAAATGTCATAAGAGTTCAGCGGAGTGATGTAGCTTTAAAGGACAAGGTTAGAATAAAAAGGATAACATGGCCACACATTTTATCAGCATCAATTATTAATACTGAGATTAGAAGAGAAAGGACTGGGAGTTGGATAACCATATTAACTGAACACTCTTATTTCATTTCCCCTGTAAGTGTGAGTATTTTGCAGCCATTCAAAGAGAAATCTATACCTGAAGAATAATGGAGTCAATGAAAAAAAATTAATATAAACTATAAACTGCAAAATTTCTGTTGTTTTTTGTTTGTTTGTTTGTTTGGTTGGTTGGTTTTGTTTTTCGAGACAGGGTTTCTTTGTGTGGCTTTGGCTGGCCTTGAACTAACAGAGATCCACCTGCCTCTGCCTCCAGAGTAATGGGATTAAAAGCATGCATCACCATTGCCCAGCTGCAAAAACTTTTTTAAAAGAAAAAAAAATGTGCTACAAGGTTAATATTGGCACTGCCCAAACTTGGATGGTAGAAACATTCAAGTTGATTTGATATCAAGAAAACAGAAGGCTTCTTGCCAATCTTTTTGTACCTTTGTTCTTCCCCATCTCCACCTGGTTCGTCCCATGGCTCTCTACCAGGAGAGAAATTCAGCAGAAACTATTCATGGTGAGAATATTTTGACTGTTAATTTTGACATACTGTCTTTGTAAGACTAAACATTTTATGGTAACTTCAGATATTAAGTTACATCAAATCCACCTAAATTTAATAATAAAGATTACTGTTCCTAACTCTTTAAATAATAGCAAAACTTTTAACCTTTTTATATAATAGATTTAACATCATATTTATGCATAAATTATTTATCTCATCAGAATCATTTTCTTCTACAAAGCTGGGGTTTGTGCTAGAAGAAATTGGGGCTAAGTATAGTGCTAAAAAGTTACACTCTTAGAAAAAGATGGAAATAGGATTCAAATGGTGCTTTTAGGCTTCAAGACCTGTTTTCAAGCCACTAGATTCTGTTCACAGCACCTCTCAGTGTCTTCTAGGACAGTATCGTCTTAGATTCTTTTAGCTTGTACTGCTCTTTTACTGGCAGGCTGCAGAACAGCTGCAGCCCAAGTCTTGATTGGCTGAGTCCTGACAACATCTCTAATCACTGTCTCTGTTTAATCACTGGGAAGAAGGAAGAACAAGGTCATCGTCTGGAAGTGGAGACATACAGATTTCTTGAGGACATTTGGGAGGTATAGAGCCATGTCTCAGATGGCTGGAAAAGTAGAAAAACATACTCTCAGTGAGATACTGGCAACTAGATTGACAGGGAGATATGCAGAACTCAGAAAATAAATCCTTAGCAAGCCTTAGTAGTTTCCTCCAATAGAAAATAATGCAAGATATTTATTTTGAATTTCAAAGTTGTGCTATTCACACATATATAAGGATCTGGAGATAGGTGAAAAAAATTTGCTACACAGCCCAGTCTAAATGAAAACATCATATGATAACATCAATTACACAAGAATGCTTTTCCGCTGTCACTAGAGATGGATATTGGGTGAAGAGAAGACAGAGGATGCTTGACTCCACACAAAAATGTGCTTGGTTTCCACACTCATTTTGCTTGGCCACAGGAAAACAGATTTTCCTAATGAATGCTCATGTTCATCTGAATGTAATGTGAAAATGTAATGCCAAAGAGAAAATGGGTTCGCCGTGCACTGTACCGTGTTTTAATTTCCAGGATCAAGGTATTCTAAATGCTACTAAAAGCATGCGAAATGAAGAGACAGACAAGACATGGGCATGAATAAAGTAATAGAGTCAACCTTATATAAGGTTGACAAAATTTAGAAATGGGATTCAAAATTATAACTGGAAAAAGTTAAATGTACTTATGAAGATCTGAAAAAATAAATTCATTGAGTTTAACTGAGGACTTAGAAGGGTCAAATTTCTCACCTCCTTTAATTTTTTAAAGCCTGCCTAATGCTGTATTATGAAAGTTTACCTAAAGAAAATGTACATACCGTTTGTCCATTCTTACTCTGACCCACTTAGATGTCAAGCAAGAAGTAACAATCCTTCCTCTACTGTGGCATGAATTAATAACACCTAATGTATGTGAAGGGCACTAAAGTCCTGGTGAAATACATCTCCAGATGGTTCTTGCATTGTGTGATTTGAAGGAGGTTCCGAAACTGTCACCCACACTGGCCTGCTGTAATGCCAACATGTCCACCCACCTGATCAGAAATCACAGCCCTGACTCAGCCCTCTTCTTTGATTTATGTGATAAATGTAATCTACTATTAGAATGCACAGATGTTATGTGGGTTGTGAGGCAGGCCTTAGAATTACTACTGCCTTGCCCACATAATACACATAAAACTCACTGCCCACCTCACTAGGCGATGCCCCTCTCCCTTTCCTTGTCTCTTTTCCCCTCTCCCTCTCTGCATGTGTGTGTGTCTGTCTGTATGTCTGCTGTCTGTATATCTATCTCTATATCTCTAATATGAAGGTAGACTTAAAGATAGAAGGATCAGATGTAAAGTCAAAAATCATAGATTGTTGGACTACAGTGAGATTTCAAAGTTAATTTATTTCACTGCCATGACAATAATCAGACACAAACTCAGAAGAGTTATGTGGTCAGGCCACCACTGATGACAATGTTTCAATTAGAAGTCAAGTAGAGTGCTTTCTGTATCTGAGCTTCTGGTGCTCCAAATATATTAAAGTCCTATATAGCAAAGGCAAAGTGACTTTGCAAAGTTGATTCAGAGAGAGACTTTTAAAGGAATAGACAGACCAGGGCTTACAGATGAGGACCAAGATAAATACAAAAGCCCCAATGAAAGTGAAATACCATTTCAAGAGAAATTATGAAGAGTAGTTCGCTATTAAGAAAGAGCAAGCTAGGCGTAGTCAATATTTGTCTTTAATGTAATGATGCCTTTATGCCTATATTTACTCCCTTCTTGAATTATCAATTACTTGATACAGGTTTCAGATATTTTTATCACCCAACATTTTATCATAACTTTGTACCACACTCTTATATTTTAAAATATATCCTTGCATTAAAATTTTAATAAACTGTCAAATAACCAATTATATCAATTTTATCAATAAAACATCAACATTAAGTCACAATGTTGATGATTATTAATTAAAAAAGGAATGTATTGGTAATCCTATTTATGGATAAATATGTAATTTTCTTAAAGTATCTACATGGCATAAGTGCTATTAAACTTTCTAGAAATTCCTTGGAATTTCAAAATAGTGAGACTCTACTTTATTCAGGTTATAACAAATTATGTTCATTTTAATACTGTGCTATTTTTTCCTCACAGTAGGACTATATAAAGCTAGCTAAATAGGAAAAAAGTCATGGGTCTTATTAATGAAATTATTTTTAATAAAGAGTTAAAAAAAGATCAATACAAATTTTAGTAAAATGTAAATACACCCCAATGCATTTTTATTTCAATTTTTCTGTTTCAGTGACTTCCGTGGCACAGCATCTTTGACATCTTATTTTTGACCCTAACTTATTTCTAGATTGTGACATGGCATTGGAATGCCATATGTTACCATGCTACAAACTATCTTCTAAACTTTCCAAGAGAGTTAATCCAAGACAGGTAGTGATTTGTACACAGTTTCATACAGGTTAAAACTGAAGGAAAATATTTGAAATAATAATAATTAGGAAATAGGAGAGCACGTACCAAAATGGCATGTTCGTGGAGAATCCAAATGCAAATCAAAATAAATCCTGATTAAAGCCTAACCAAGCAAAAAACTACAGATTATCTGTATTCCAATTAAATATAATAAATGAATACTTGACAGGTTTCAGTTCCAATTCTATTTATGTCATAATGGCCCATCAATATTGAAAATGAAATTACCCGAACTCAAGCAATACAATCACACTTTATATCTAGAGGAGAATTTATCAGACGTAGATCCAAATAGAACTGTTACTCAAATGTCAACTGTTGTGTCTGGATTCAAAGCGCATCTCATCTCCTTCTGCAATTATATATAGATCAGGTACAACATAGTTCACAGGCAGCAACAAATGACAAATCGCTTATATAGACCCTGTGTATCAAGTGTTAGTCATGTGTAGGAAAATTGGTTATGTTACCATGGCTTTTTCTGTTGATAGGTTATGAAATGCATGGTTATGAAAAAGAACTGGAACCTTCATTAGCAAATGTTTTTCAGTGAACTTTCTGTTCTACTTATATACTACCCTCTCCTTTTTTTCATGACATGCATGTTTTCTGAAAATTGACCTATGTGGGCTCATCAAGAATAATTATACTTTAATTAGGCATCGTTTCCTGATTATTTTTAAAACGTGGAATGGCTTTGAAGTTAAAGAAATAAAAAACAAACAGAAAAATAGCACCAATTTTATGCTTTTTATGCCAGTGTTACCAAAATCACTGATATCCCCCCCCAAAAAAAAGGTTTGGTGATACAACATGCTGTTTGTTTATAGGAAAAACATTAATTGTGCTATTATCAGAAGATAATTTCATATAAAATAGAAGCCCCGAGTGCAATGAACCCTGTCTTACTAAAAAGGATTATATATTATATATAATTGCATATAAGTTATTTTCTAATTTAATATTTATTTTTTGCTCAAGTAGTTAATATACTTGCCTTAAATATATACTCAGCATCATTTTAATCCAGACCAAAATGTTATACTCATTTAATAATATTACTGACAAAATGTTGCTTTTTAGAAAGACCACATCAAACTCCTTTCCACATTAGCACACACCACCATACACACAGATAAGCAAGCCTAATAGCCATGAGGCAAAATGCCATTTAAAAATCTGAATAATTGATCAAGAGGGATGTCAATCAGTAGGTTCCGGTATCAAATCTAATAATAATGTAGAAAGATAATTACTTACTACAATTTAGTTTAGACTACTTCACTTGGGGTCACTTTTTGATTTATTCATTGATGGATTTTAATATTCACAGGTAAAATTTTTAAAAACAAGCTTGTTTTCCTTTGCATTAATATACCATCTTTGCATGCCACCACTGATAAAACTGATATAAAGCAAGCAAAAAAGATCCTTTTTCATTAGTGGATTGAGGTGGTGAATGACATGAATGACATAAATTTTAACTATTCGCTACAGACAAAATGAATGCACCTCCCTTGCCTTTCCTGATATATAACCGTATCTCTTTCACATTGGAAACAATAATAAAGTTAGGAAGAGCTTTGGCACTCCACTGTTTGGCATAAACATATTCCTCAAATGTTTACTTGGTACTCAAAATCCAGAAAATAAATACCACAATTGTCTTTAGGAACATGAGCAAATGTGAAAGCATTTACATGTATTGTTTGAAATATCATTTTATGACATACAAAAAGGCATAAAGGAGAATTGTGACAATTATGAGAATCGCCTCACAATGAGGCAAGAGTAAGGAGAATTATATTTTGTTTTATTTCTGTTCTCTTGCAAAAATTGGGATAAGCCATCTACTTTAAGGGGAGAGGAGTGCTAATGGTATTTACTGCACACTAACGAGAGCAAGACACTCCTACTCACGTCTCACCCATTTCACCTGGCATTCAAACAAACAGGGTTGAAAATGCATTGCTGAATATTCAGGAAAGGTAAAACTCAAGCAAAATGTGTTCATGGTCATTTCCTTTCACTAAGATTGGTTTGTGACAATTGAAGAAATAGTTGCATGACAAAAATGAATAGAAGAAAAAAGCCAAATAAGGCCTCCCTTAGTTGTTATTATTTAGCAATTGTGCACTGGTTTAGCATTTTCATATCAGGAACTGTTCTAATTTGTTTCTTGGTTCATTTATTTCTGATGAGCTACTCTAAATGATGGCATAATTTTATGAATTTTATCTACAGAATTATGTTTCTTTATTTGTCATTTCTGAATTTTACAGAGTATTTAATATTTTTAAATAGTTTTGGTGTAATCTGCTTTGTTTTTATTTTAGACTAACTTTCACAAGCCTAATTATTCTGGCTGCCTAGCGTGATTATGTGTGTGGATGTTGTGTTTGCCCCTACCATTTTCCATATGCTCTGCCTCACCAACACTGCCATCCGGCGTGGTCCTTTCATAGTTGTCCTCTGGGAGTGGAAGGGCACCCAGTCTTGGCCCTGATGAACTCTTACTGCTTGGTGTTTCTGACTCCTCCAGCCCGCTGTCATAGCAACTCTGCAGTGACCCCTGATGTGGGTCCTGAGGCTGACTCACAACAGAAAACGTCACTCTACGAAATGGCTGTAAAAGAAAAGATTCTGAATGTCACTAAGATATAAGATTTTAAATGATCTTATTTTATAAAACACATACTTAAAAATTTATAGACATGAATTCAATACAAAATTATTAAACAGGTAGAAATATATTTGGATAAATATATATTAACTAAGACAAAGCCTAGAGTTTATACCTTTCTTATTGAAAACAAAAAAATCTACTTATGCAAGAAAGGTAAGAAAACACAAATTTTATCCAACATGCATTAAAATCATATAGACTAGTTTTATATATTCAACATTTTTCCATTGAGTAGTTTTTACACTTTTCAAAAATAGATTTCATAAAAAAAAACAAGGGCTAGCAAGTTGGGGAGAAAATACTGAATCAACCCATTGTGAAAGGATGTTATTGAAATACTTCATCCAAATGACATAACACATTCAAATCAAGTCCATATGATGTAGACTTTTAAACCTGTGTTTGCTGGCACTCAGTTACAAACAGTGCAGCTGTTAATCAAGAATTTGGATGTGGTATTAGGAAATTACAAAGTATTTATTACTTTGTTCCAATAAAAACTCTATTTGACATTGTAAGTAAGGTACATAGTAAGATGACCTGTAAAACTTTCTTTATCCTATTAATGGGAAATAAATCAAAAGACTCAACTACATGTGTTTACCATAATTGTAGTTCAATCAAACACATTAAGGTCAAGTGTAAAGTTTATTTTGTTTATTAGCTATCCTGTAAAACTACCCAACTAGAGCCAACAAGTACCTCTGCTAGTGACAATGCCTGGTCACATCTACTGTGCATAAGACTTGCAAGTTATCTTAGTTACATAATAAAATGAAAACAAATTTAAGTTCATTATGGGAACAAGCTAATGGTGCATCACACATAGAAAAAACTAACACATTAAAGGAATGTACAATATTGATGATATGACATATGATACATAATGTATATACTAAATGCTGCTTATTAGCTGCCTGGAATTCTTAATAACAGCTACATACATTAACTCCGCATGAATTTGAATGTGACACAAGCATACATAGTTACTGTATTTACAGCCCACACTGCTCCTTTCCAGTATTCAGCTTAAAATTACTGTTGCTAAAACATAAATATAAATTTAAGAACCTTTTCTGACTGTTTATAGCTTGAAAGCTCATGGTACAAAAGTCTAATCATAACTGTGACCAATAGGACTGTAGAGTTCTAAGGATTATCTGCACATGGTGGATTAGTAATGAGAAAGTTAATAATTGTGGCATTTGCCCCTAATTTATAAATTGGCTTTGTTAAAGACAAATATATGCTTCCACAAATCTCTCCATTATTCTGCTATAGAGAAAAAATATTCCTGCAAAATCTGCACATTGCTGATATTTCTGCTACTACCTCATTCCTTATGAGCTTAATAGGAACATACAGTCTAGGCAAAATCTTCTTTATCCTACTTCAAGCTCTTAACATGGGTGGGCACTAAATACTATTATGGTCTTTATAATGTATCACAGAATGGGATAGTAGTACGGAAAAATAGTTACACAGGATTTCACTGTAGACAGCATGTACATCATGGGACCAACTCCCTGACAAAAAACCTAGAGACATGGACTTTGTTTCACAAAGAACTTTTATCATTTTGTTAATATGATCATTATATTTTGTACCATTTCTAGAGATAAATCATTTTGGTTTATCTCACTTTTCATTTTTTTTTTTTAAATTTTCCTCCCATTTGCCATTATCAGATGGCGACAAAGTATCTGGAATTGTCTGAGGAATTCAGTCTCCCTTTGAAAATGACACCACTCCAGCTCTTTTAAAATTTAAAACTGTTCTGCTCAACCAACACTGCTGAACAGTGAAATATTAATGATTATTAATAGTAATGATATTAAGGCAGGAAATAGGAGGGCCATGCAATGGGTTAAAAGTATTTATCTATCTAAAAAGCAAATGGAAGGTTAAATGTTATTCTAAAATCTATTTCAATGACTTTCAGATCTTTTAGGTATAGTTTCAGCTATCAAAAGAAAGAAACAGTTCAAAATGAACACAGAGACACATAAACTATACTAACACAGAAAGAAAATATGAGAGATTTTAGAAATGGTGTTTCATTTTGATTCAAAAACTAGAAACTTTTGGGTGAAGGTAGTAATCTCAAAACCTCTACTTAGATCTTTCTTCCCCCCTAAACAGTGCCACAATCGCAGGGAAAGGTCTACACTTCTAACGAAAAAAATGCCAAAAATAAATGCAATAATTCCACAATGGATTATACAATGATAGTCATGAACTTAGCATTTCATTTTCTTGATTTCCTACCTCATTCTGATTGTGAATATTTTGATTTCCATAACTTATTTTAGAAGAGCATTAGAATTTTAAAATACTAAGTACTTAAACAAGCACTCAGTTCATCAGTTTCTTTTTTGTGTGAAAGTTGTTTTGCTTAATATAGTTTCTAAATGAATGCAAATATTATTCACATTAAAACTCAAAATGAAAAGTATCACACAATGAGTGAGAATACACCCACCAATCACTCGATGTGCTCTTAAAATATGTCATTAGAATTCTATAGTTCTGCAATATCAACATTATATCACTATATGTTACACTTTGTTTCATACTTTATTATTTTATGTTTTATATTCTTATATAGAAATCACTGTGGTGATGCATTTAAACTGATGAAGAGAACAAAGTTAGTATTGGAACTTAACTGAATGGAGTATTGATGCAAAGGTTAAAGTTCGACTTTCATAGTATGTCACACATATTCACTTAGTTGGTATATGGAAATATATAGAGAGGTGGACGGATGAAAGAAAGAAGAAAGAAATATATGGAGGTGATGAAGAGAGAGAGACTTATATACCATCTATCATCAAGTTGAATCAAGTGAAAAAACTGTTAGGTTTTATAATAAGGATTATAATACAGAATTTATGTCACCTCCATATTCAAAGAAGATGGACTCAAGTAGAAATGTAGACAGTATGCTGACTTCTGACAAAAACTGTATCGTGTGTGTCATGGTACTTTTTTTAACTACTGGTGATATAAAGTAGAACAGAGAAAGTGATGAGTCTGCAGTTTACACACAACATAGAATTACCTAGAAAATTTGTAAATAATGAAATGCCCTTACCTACCACAACATAAACTAAATAAATCAGCATTAAAGATAAACTGCTTTAAAAATCACCTGAGTCACCACCGTGTCTACAAATTCTATAATCAATTACAGCCATGTGCTGTTCATTCTCAGAGTACAAAGGCAGGGTCTGAAAGCATTCAAACTCATACACTTCAGAGTATGGGAAACATTTACCCCAACGAAGGACTAAAAAGAGGCAGCAGCAACAGTGTTGGACAGTCTGGTCTGGGTAGTTGAATGGAAGTGGTCATCAATATGTCATGCTTCATTAATTCACTATACTTCCACACATTTGGTATGCAATATCATCCAGGGCCTTTAAAAATTGTATACAGTGGCCGGGCGGTGGTGGCGCACGCCTTTAATCCCAGCACTCGGGAGGCAGAGCCAGGCGGATCTCTGTGAGTTCGAGGCCAGCCTGGTCTCCAAAGCGAGTTCCAGGAAAGGCGCAAAGCTACACAGAGAAACCCTGTCTCGAAAAACCAAAAAAAAAAAAAAAAAAAAAAAAAAAAAAAAAAAAAAAAAAATTGTATACAGTGAAGAAGCTCAAAGGCTCATAGATCTACACACAAACAAAATAAAACGAAACTTCCAATAAAATGCAAATGGAGAAGACATTATCAAACATACTACGAATTGTAAGCAGTCCTTACAAGTTATTGAACCGAGGTGTCTATGACAGGACAGAGTTGAGGACCAATTCAAACTTTACTACTGGGGGCAAAGAGGAATGATTAAATGAAGGAACTGAGGAGAAAAATCTGAACACTGTTGAAACCCCTGAGACAGAAATAAAATGTTACTCTATGCTAAAAATAATGTGATCACTTCTTGGATAATCTAAACCATGGGGAACAAGGGATGGAAAAGAGAAAGAAGAAAAAGAAAAGCATTTTACCATTTGTACAAACTAAAAGAAAGAGAAATTTAAGCAGAGATTTATTTGCTGATTCTTTTTTAAATTTATTTTATTAAATTTTCTATTTATTTTACATATCAACCACAGATCCCCCTCTCCCCCTACCCCCAGTTTTCCCCCTCAACCCACCTCCCATTTCCACCTCCTCCAAGGCATGGTCTCCCATGGGGAGTCAGCCCATAGGCAAGACAGTTGTTTATTTGTTGATACTTAATGTCTTTTATCATGGGCACAGAAAAATGCTCATGGTAAGGTGAGTTTTTAAAATGCAAAACTTGGTGTTCAACAACAGAAGTCACAAGGAAAAATAAAAAGCTCAGTGACTGGTAAATTAACTAAAACAGAGAAATATGTTTAATTAGATTTCAAAGGACCACAAAATGAATTTCTTATCTTGGTACATGTAAATGTGTATATAGGTTTTAAATAAGAAAAGCAATACATTAAAAATAAAAAAAGAGAAAACTAAATATTTCAAATTCCCCTATAGATTTTCCATGTGACCTTGGACAAGTTAGCTGACCTTTGGTTCTTATGCCTTAGGCCCAGGGACTGTAAAATAGAGATAATAATATCTGCCCCTTAATTCTGGGAGAATTAATGAGATAGCTTATAAAAAGAGCCTTAAGCTCCCTCATAGACACATCCTATAAAAGGCACTATACCTCAGGCCATTGCTAAATAACCAAAGTTATCTCCCATCATTTAGTTTGATTTTTTTTCTTAAAGGAAATATAGAGCTGGCTCAGTAATTCACAAAGCTCCTAGGTAGAAGTTCTAAAATCCACATAAAATTTCAAGCCTAATTTCATGTTCAAAACCACAAATTATTTATAAAATCATAGTGTGTACATAATAGGAACCAAATATTTCAAGAACTATTTTAACTGTATCCCTCAATAAAACAATTATTTTGGTGGCCAATTAGATTGTAAAGATATTTATCAACTACTTGTGTGCTTCAATACTATATACTAGAAGCTTATACTTAAGGACACAATGATAGGGTCTACCCACAATACTGTGTAGGTGGCCACAAATATCTTCAAATTCCAGATGAGATGCTCGCTCTGGGGTAATTTAGCTGCTTGTTCTCTCTCCAACACCTAGGTTACAAAACCATATTCAGATTGCTTTAAAACTGTTATAGACTGGTAACCAGCATGCTACATTCTTTATCATCTCATTCACTGTTTTCTGGTATCACACAGAGGCAGCCTTCTTGTTTTTCTGTTGTCATGAACTTTGAGAAGTCAGCCTCTTCCCTCCCTCCTTGAAAATAGGAATGCAAGGGCAGCAATGTATGACTATAGTGACCATTTGCATATAAAATTAATTTCATGAACTTAAAAGGACAAACAGTGATATTGGTGGAAGTATTAAGGCAACTCCATGTAGTTAAAGGGGGGTTTATTTTGTGGGGTAAATTACAAGTAAGGGTTACAGGGTCCTCGAAAAGTATAGTGCAATCCAGCAGTGTTTGCTGGAGAACTCTGCTCGATCTACCCACAATGTCCAGGATCCAGGAACCAAGAAAGCTGGCACATCCAGATCTTGGGTCTTAAGGACTCCTCTCTCAGCCCCACCTCATAGGCATGACAGTTACTGGAAGCCTCAATGGTGGTAGTACTTCCAGGTCAAAGCTGGAACAACTACCCACTACATCTCCCCTTTTTGTCTAAATAAGAAAAGTTATAACCTAATACAAAACTATATACAATAGGAATGATTATCAAATATTTTCCATGAGGAGTAAGGGATAATGACCTAGACAAGATAGAACTACAACCAACATGAACAATATCAAACAAGAAACATATACTAAAATCCAGAGAAGTCTGGAGCATGGGAAAAACGAAAAAGGGAAGTGCTGTGGATACTGCTCTGTATGCTGTGAATATGTTGCTCTGATTGGTTAACAAATAGAGTACTGACTGGCTAGTAGCCAGTCAGGAAGTATAGGCAGGACAAAGAGAGAGAAGAATTCTGGGAACAGGAAGGCTGAGTCAAGAGTCGCCAGCCAGAGACAGAGGAAGCAACATGTGAAGGCAGAACTGGGAAAAGGTACCAAGCCACATGGCTAAACACAAATAAGAATTATGGGTTAGTTTAAATGTAAGAACTAGTTAGTCATAGGTCTGAGTTAATGGCAGAGCAGTTTAATTAATATAAGGCTCTGTGTGTTTACTTGGATGCTAGTGGGAGAGATTTATCCCAACTGCCAATAGGCTGGGACAAAGGGAAACTTCAGCTACACAGTATAATCATTGATAATATACAAAATACCCAGGTTGAATTTTCTTTGTCAGAAGTTTAATGTATATTTTTGAGGAAAGAAGTACAGATGATTATGTAAAAACACATGTACAATAACAACACCTTTATTTTATTTACCCTAAATTGTTGGAACAATTTTTAAAAATCTATTGTACCTGAAATGTGTTTATGCTGGGGGATGTCTTTCTTTATGCTGTGAATATATGTTGTTCCCACTGGTTAGTAAATAAGCTGCTTTGGCCTATAGCAAGGTAGCTTAGAGGCAGGTGGGAAATCCAAGGAGAGAGACAGGAAAGAGAAAGTCTGCTGCCCAAGGAGCAACATACCAGCAGACTGGTAATGCCACAGCCATTTGGCAAAACATAGCTTAATAGAAATGGGTTGATTTAAGATGATAGAGCTAGCTAGCCAGGAACTTAAGCCATTGGTCATACAGTTTATAAGTAATATAAGCCTCTATGTGTTTACTTGGGTGTGAGCGGCTGGTTCCAGGACTGGATGGGACATAGGAAAACTTCTGACTACATATTTATGATGTTACAAGAGCACACATTTGGAAAGATATTTACCTTAGGTCTACAACTAGAAAAATCTTTTAAGTTGCAACACACAGAATAAAAAAAAATGCATGTTTCTTTGCTTAAGCAGCGATCAATTCTTGGAGAGAAAAAGGGAGGCTTAAGCTTAGTAAGTCCTGTCTATTATAAGTTCTGTTCCTCAGAGTGAAAGAATAAATGCAACACTGGGTTAAGAGTGCAGATACTTTGCCATTAGAGTCCATTTTTTAAACCTAGTGACAATACCTTTATGGGAATTTTATTTGCAAGAGGATGGGCCCCAAAGGATGTCATCTATTGGAAAACACCTCAGGTTAAATCTTTTCCTTATTGAATACTGCTGTGTCTAACAGACGGCTTTATTGGGAACTTTAAATCTGCACCTTCTCTTTTAGCTTCAGTAGTTTCTCCATAAATTGTCTCCTTATCTGGAACTCACATACAGCTGTCTCAGTCACATCAATTATTTCTGAATGGGCTGAAAGGCTTTTTTTATTTTTTCCAATTCACTTAGTTATGTCCATCAAACAGACTTCTAATGACTCTTTGTCAGTCATAAAGCACCGAAATAGTCATGAGGAGGCTCTTGCCCTCGGAGGAGTGGTGCATTCTATGATAAAAACAGAGCTCTCTAATGCTGGGAGACCTTTCCCTGCAAATGAACATAGGCTTGATGAATCTGCAAACATTCTCAGCCTGTGTCAATGCTACTGAATAAACATACCTAGGATTCTACAGTGCATTAGTGGCCAGAATATTTGGCAGGACCCTCAAACAAACTTTAATCAGGTCTTTAAACTTTTTAGGGGTCCCTTCATGTACCGAAGCCTCAACATTCCTCCACACTTCAAAATGCCCATCTTTCTTTCATGTCAATAGATGAAAGGATGTTCAGAAGACTCATGTTGAGGCATGTGGATTAGTTAATTACAACGCTCATTTGGGGAAAGTTAAATAGCTATTGCTTTACTGGTGTGCAGTTATATATTTGACATCACTGTTTGCATGTACACTTGAGAAAATAAGAATCCAGAGGTATATTTCTTAGTTCTACAGATCGGGGTGTGTTACTACAAAAGAACAGTGATTCTAGGGATGAAACGGTGGTTCCTCACACCAGCAATGTACAATCTGCCTTCCACTCCAGTTGTCCTTTCTCCAGGCCCTGTCCAGAGGCATCATATTTTGTTCTGATTTTACAAATTAGAAAAAAAAATGCTCAATTTCAAAGTGAAAACCACTGCAAGAACTACTTATTCTGAAGGTGGAAACTGGCCTCTTTTTGTTTTGTTTTTTTCTCTCTCATGAAAAGCATCAGGAAACAGAATAAACAAAGTTGAAAATTCTTGGGAAAAAATAGCCAGACTAAGAATAAAATCTCTTAGAAAAACAAATGTTCTAGAACACAACACGCTGGGATGATACACTATGGCCACTATTAATTTATGTATTTTTCACCACTTCTTATTGGTTGCTTTTAAACATAGTTCACAATTTGATAAACCTTTTTTCATGAAGGGCCAAAATATAAACATTTCTGACTCTTTGAGGCATAGACAGTTACTTCATTACTCAGCCGTGCAACTGTGATGTGAAAATAGTCATTGGACACACAAAAGTGAATGGGCAACCACATCTGGGGGACACTTTACTTGTGGACACAGCATTTTGAGATTCTAATAATGTTTCCACTCAATAAAATGTTACTATTGTTATTTTTCAATATTTACAACTATGAAGAACAGAATCAATCCTATCTGACTGATGACACAAAAAGAAGCAGAAGACCAGATTGGGCAGAAATTCCTTATTCTGATACAATCCAGTACAAGATGCTGTACAAAGACGCCATAAAAAAAATTAGACCTAATTATTCAAAAGGATATTTTACAGTTTGTGGGTTGTTTGGATGCTCCAGTTCAGAGACTTGTTGCTAAGCCTTTAATTTGTACATATGCCTTACTCATTATTAATAGCACAAGATACTGGTGCACAAAAAGAACATTACACAGATTTGGTTCATTTTTCTCTTTGTTATTTACTGTGATAAAAAGGACTCTACCCTCCCCCAGCTAAGTCCCAGGAGCATCAGAGATGAGGGAATAGAAACACGAGAAGAGTTGGAGAATGGGAAGGAGTGCTATGAAATACTGTCTTCTGGAAGTGATATAGAAGATGTAACCATGAACATAGAGCAGCTACCTACAGAAAACAATATGACAGGAGGTAAGAGGGTAACCAGTTGCAAGAAATGTAAAAATGGGAAGGGGATAACAGTGGGTGAATATGTATACAACACATTGTATACATGTGTGAAATTGTCAAAACTAAATTCAAATATTAAAGAAAACTGAGTTAAAATGAAACAGCTGTTCCTCACAACTGGATAGAATGGAAGGTTCCCTTGTAAACTATGAGTAAGTCATGTTGGTGTTTCCTTTTGACACAAAGTCAAAACAAAAACAAATGAACAAAAGACTCTTGTGGACACTTCATTTATCCTCTTTTGAATTAAAGATTGTGTTACTCTTCCATCTCTACAGCAAGAAGAAAACACAGCGCTCAAAAGATGTGTATCTTTAGACATGACTTCCTTCAGTGAAGATATTTTCACCTTCTGAAAGTATGATTCCAAATAAAGATATGCCAGATGCTGACAGAAATGTGGATCCATCTTATTCCTAACAGCTTCCCATAGAGTTCCAATGATGAGATAAAACTGAACACTTACATAAGAAATGTATATTGAACCAACCACTTTCACATTGGATTTAAGCCCTGCTTCTCAAGACAGAAGTTATAACATTCTGTGAATAGGGCCAAGAACAAGCTGGCAGGGGAGGTTATGACCCCAGGGAAGGACAAAGTAATGCAATGCTATTAAATGGACATAGTATCAAATTGCTCTCCAAGTTCTTACCTTTATACCCATAGAGTGGGGGAACTCTCTACCCTCTTTAGACAAGCTGTTTTTTTTCAGGCACTTAATAATGAGACCTATGATTGGTCAACATATAGAGAAAAAAAGAGCATAGAATCTTTATCCCTAAGTGATACATTAGTACCATAGCCTAGGTTTTCCATGCTCCAGCCAATGGCCCTAAACCCAGGGAGATAATAGCAGCATCAAATAAATTCAGTGATTGAGAGAGGGAGAAGACAGGGAAGAGAGAGAGAGAGAGAGAGAGAGAGAGAGAGAGAGAGAGAGAGAGACAGAGACAGAGACAGAGACAGAGAGAGACAGAGAGAGGTTATGAAATTAGGAGGGAGATCTGTTGGGAGGATCTGAAAGGGAGGATAAACATATATGGGATTCTAAAATAAAAAGAGTGAATCCCTCCACTGGAAGCTTGTATGCACCCTCTTGTACCAGAAAGTCTGTTCTCAAGGAGAAGGCATGCAGTCCAGTTCAGGGATCCTGGGTTCTGCTTCTGAAATGCATTGTGTCTTCAGCAGAAAGGACTTATCTTCTACTTCTAGGGGGTAACTAAGGGCAACAGCTATAAGCTATATGGTTTGGTGCTCTCTTGGACAACCCTAACCAACTACACTAAAAAGAGTTTCCCATGCTTGTTGTGGGGGTTTTTGTTAACTATGTTTGGTTAATTAAGGGGGCATTGTAAATACAAATCAGAGGATTTCAGTTCAACTCTATATGTATACTTATACACAGACTTACATGTATTATAGGTTCTTTTTGAAGGTAGATAGATAATAGTATAATTTCTTATGATTTTTTTCAGACATCCTTACTGTTATTTTATCTTTCTTTTTCCCTCTTCTCTATTCCTTCTATCCTCCTTAATTAGAGTCTCCTATTTCCTCCATCAGATTACTTATTCCATACTATCCCTCTCTCTTTTAAAAATAGAATCTTCCTGAATTTCTTACATATTGGTTACCCTGAAGAGTAATGAGAAAATGATTGATGCTTAAATATTTTATACTGTAATATTTCTTACACACAGAATACACCAGTGTGTCTTTTTAATAATATTAACCACATAAGATAAATTTTGCAGGATGAATTCCATAGTTGCTGTCCAATGGAATGGAAACATATACATGTTCTTGTAACCTGCTATTCTGAGACAGTGGAAACATAGAAGCCTGTTTTTAGCAGTAAAATCATTTAAGTTAAGATCACCCACACAGAATTTTTTTTTGCTATTTCTTTTACTATTTTTTAATTAAGACGTGATTACATCATTTCTCCTTTTCCTGTCCTCCCTTCAACCCCATCCATGTCCCTCCTCCATCTCTCTCAAATTGATAGCCTCTGTATTATTTTTATTATTATTCAAATACAACCTGTAGAGTCTATTTAGTGTAGCTTGTCTATGTATAAATTTAGAGCTAACTACATTGTACTGGATAACTAATCATGAATCTCATCCTTTGGAAAGGCTCCCTCTTAACAGTCATTAGTTACCTGTAGTTCTTTTTCTAGGAGTAAGAGTGGTACCCAGAAAGACTTCCCCCTTCTGTATTAGCATGTCTATTGATATTACCATTGATCGAGTCTTGTTTAGGCAGCTGTGTTGTTGTGGTACCATGGATGTAGCTTCCTTATTTCCAGGAGACAAAAATCTCCCAACAGAGTTTCAGGTCTTATGGCTCTTACGATCTTTTTCAATCCTCTTTGCCATATCCCCTGAGCCATAATGCTGGGGCTGTATTTGAGATGTACCCACATGGTGTGGGATCCCCAGACACACATTTAATCATATTGTGCATACTTTTAGGTATATATAAAACAATGTGATTCCTTGAGGCTTTTACATGCAGTATTGGTGTGATTTGTTCATCTTCCTTTCTCTCTTGTTTTGACTTCCCTACCAGGTCCTCTGCCCATTTTCCCCATCTCCCTGTTCCTTCTTTAAAGAACAAGAAGTGCCATGCTCCAGAACTAGTGCTATCTAGACTATATAATAGACAGTCTAGCAGGGTACCACTGTGAAAATGTTAACAAGTCGCTCTCATGGAGAACCTGTCAAGTCTTTATTTTAATTAACAAAGCATCTTGAGTCCACCACAGTATCATAATCCATTTATATGGATTTCTTAGCTCATAAATTGTTTTTCAAGTCACCAGTATTATGGTGCGTGAAAACTTGCTTGGAATCTAGATCAGAAAACGCTATAATCAAATCCTAACCCTAGCTTTATTCACATCATGATTTGAGAAAAATCATTTCATCTGCCTGAACTTCATTTCTTACCAATTAAAATAACAGTTTCTAGTAACTGGGATACAAATATCAAGGAAAAGACAGTCTTGTAAGTATTAAAAGCTGCACTGTATAAAATTAATTCATATAAAACTTGATATAACAATATATCACTGAGTAACATCTGCTGATTAAATAAGAACAAATAGCAGCTTAAGATATTGCAGATATTTGCTACATTTGATTTTGGTGTTGCTGTTGATAATCGTTTTGGTGATATATGTATTTGTATATATGAGTTTCATATAATAATAAAAATTAGGGTTTGGGTTTCTAGTATCCACCAGTAGCAAATAGTTCTAAAATGACAATTTGGATTTCTCACCAAGCATTATTTGTTTTGTTTTCTTTCCTTAAAGGTTAAGGTTAACTGGAGGCCAGAGAGACAGTTCAGCAGTTAATACTTTTACTGCTCTTGCGGAAGACCCGAGTTGGGTGCCCAGCACCCACGGGGTGGCACACAACCATCCATAATTCCAGTTGCAGTGCATGTTTTACCTTCTTCTGACCTTTATGGCTGTTGTGAACATATTGCACATATATACATAGGGGCAAAATACTCAAAAATTAAATAAAATAGATAAATCTAAATAACGTTTTTAAGATAACATTAATCTTACATGAATGTACTTTGAGAGAAGCAGAGCACCACAAGCTCATTGCTACATTTTCTTAACTCACAACTAAGTACAAAATAGTACTGATGCAACCTGAAATGAACTCAATGATCTAAGATCTAGGGGACATAGAAGGAGAAGGACATCAGGGGTCAGCTGCACGGCCACACAGCCACACAGCCACACAGCAAGTCACAGAGTAAGAGTAAGATACAGAAGTAAGAGAACAGGAAAAGCCCAGAGGCAAAAGGTACATGGGATAAATTAAGTTAAGGAAAGCTGGCGAGAACCTAAGCCAAGCTAAGGCCGGGCATTCCTAAGTAACAATAAGCCTCTGTGTGTGATTTATTGAGGAACTGGGTGGCAGGCCCCACAAAAGAGACAAAAACAAACAACAACTTGCAGGTGCCATAATCCCCAAGAAACCTTACTTTCCGGCACAGTGGATGAAAATTTCCCTGCTTTGGATCTGCCTTTAATAGTTTTCCTTACACCAAGATCTCAAACAATGTGAATAGCTAATGATTTGGGGAGGGTTATAATCAGTTCTATTTTCTAATTCCCTGAAGTATAAAGTTGCAGATGCTATTTAATAAACTTTCTCTATTCTGGCAAATTATTAGAAAGTATATTTGTAATCAAATTAAATACATCCAATTGTTTCAATATGTATTAATTCTTTTGAATAAATATTTGAAGATATTATTACAGACTTTAATGCATATTATAGTTTTGAACAATTTATCTATTATACTCTCATTTCAATACCAGTAATTAAATATAGTCTAAATTATTACACTATATATGATATAGTAATACCACCTAGTAATATATTTTGACATTTTTTCTTTTTTTAACGATATAGCCCTGATCTGTGAGATTGAAAGAATTATATTTGAAGAGTGGCCCAATATTAAATATGAAACATGGGACAGTAATTAGTATTTCAGCTTCAATATCTTCAACATTAAAATGAGTTGTAGCACATGATATTTCATAACTTATTCAGCTTTATAATTGCCTTCAACTGTAAGAATGTATGTGCTGGATTAGTGATTAAATCATTGAAGTACATGATTTTAAAAATAAACTTTGTTCATCCATTAAGAAAATCCAAATACTTCATAGTCTTTAAAATATTAATACACCTGGGTGGTGGTGCTACACGCCTTTAATCCCAACACAAAGGAGGCAGAGGCAGGTTGATCTCTGTAAGTTTGAGGCTAGCCTGGTCTAAAATGTGAGTTCCAGGACAGCCAAGATTGTTACACAGAGAAATCCTGTCTCAAAAAAAAAAAAAAAACAAACAAACAAAAAACAAAAAGGAAAAAGGAAAAATATTAATACAGTAGGAATACTTACTCATCAAATGAACATCACAAACAAAAAATTTGCAAAGTAATCAAACATTTTAATTAATTATATTGATGAAGAGTTGCAAAAGTGGCAAGCTGCCACTGAGCTTAACATCTTAGTGAATATGGAAAGGCATCCTCTAAATCCTGTCTATGAAAGATGCTTGTCTAAATCTTCCTTATCCTCTGAAAGCACCTATTCTGTGCTCCTTCTTTGCGCAGCCAACTACGATTCTAATTGTGTCCCTACTATGTGCAATGTTAGTAAGAGAACATTCATCTCTGGGATGTATAATCCTAAAAGCAGGTGCTAGCAAGTTTGGGATAAAACACGGTGATGAAAGCCTGAGGGACCACAGTTGGACTTCAGTCCCCAGTTCATCTGAGATACATCTTCTTGTAAGTCTCTTTGTTGATATACACAGGAAAACAGAGGGAGTCCTAGGTAAGGAGAGAATATTGACAGGCAACTAATGAGAAAAATAGTATCTTCACAATAGCATTCAGTCTAACAAAGACTTATTAAGCACTTGCTTTGTGCCTACCACTGGGCTGAATCATCTATAGCTGGTAAATTCCGTCATTAAACCCAGCTGGGCCAGGTGAAGATTAATCATTAAAAAGCTCTCACAAACTACAAGCCAAGGCTTCTTTTCTTTTATGCTTTTCAATCTGGCATTGTGGTAATCACGCTCGGTTCTCCTGTTTCTCACTTGCCTTGCATGATGCCCCTACACACCTATTGCGTTCCAGAAAGAGCTGAACGAGATCGATAAACCTGTGTGGTAAATTACACAGTTGGAGGCCAGTCCACAGCAGTTCATGGGAGAAATGCTGAAGAACCAAGAGGAATTCCAGCAGGAATGGCTAGGTTTGTAAATGTTAAAAAACATTAGAAATAAACACATAAGCAGCGGCAGAAGAAAAAAAAGAAAGCTTTGAAAAGCTACCTTGTAAAACACAGAAGCACAGACAGGGGCCTGGGGCGAAAGCTCTACCATCAGTTCTCCTTTATTGAAATGAATGGAAATAAAATATGCTTTTGCAGAGCCGCTCAAGCAGATGCTCCATTTACTTCTCTGTTTTTTCCCCTCTCCTCTCTTAGACATTTCATCGGAACTGCACCTGGTGAAATCCGTTAAGGGAGCTCTATACATTTAAAATCCTGGAGTTTTCATACTGTATGAAATGAAGGTTTGTGTCCTTAGATACCTTTCCTTACTCCATTTGGGTTCAAGCCTCCGAACAGAATCAAGAGAGAGAAGTAGAGGAAGTCTCTGAACTTTTACTGAAACATTGGATGATGAAACGGAATGGAACCTAACTTTGGAGCCAGTTTACTACAGGGATAAGTCACCCTTCTGTGACCTCTCTTTTATTCACTTGTTTCATATTAATTATCCAATTATTTTTTAAATCTACCAGGTAACATGTAGAGTACTACATTCAATGGCATGTCTATGCTAATTTTTTTCCTTTTATCTTTTTTAAAAAAATATTTTTTATTTTATAATTAATTTAGTTTTACATATCAGCCACAGATTCCCCTGTCCTCCCTCCTCCCACCCCCCAGCCTCGCCCCCCAACCCGCCCCCCATTTCTCCCCTCCTCCAAGGCAAGGTCTCCCCTGGGGCTTCATCCCAGCCTGGTAGATTCAGTTGAGGCCGGTCCAGTTACCTCCTCCCTGCAACAAGCCTGAGCAAAGTGTCTCAGCATAGACCCTAGGTTCCAAAAAGCCAGCTCATACACCAAGGACAGGTCCTGGTCCCACTGCCTGGGGGCTTCCTAAATAGTTCAAGCTCATCAACTGTCTCACTTATCCAGAGGGTCTGGTCCAGTTCCATGGGGTCTCCTCAGCTATTGGTTCGCAGTTCATGTGTTTCCACTAGTGTGGCTATTTGTCCCTGTGCTTTTTCCAACCATGGTCTCAATATCTCTTTATTCCTTATCATGGATCGAGTGATTAGAAAAAAAAAATAAGGAAAAGAGTGAAAGTCAGAAAAAAGTTGTTGTTGTTGTTGTTGTTGTTTAACTCTTAATGAAGTTTATATGCCAACTGCGGGAAACTATGAGTGCTTTTTCTTACCTGTAAAGGAGAATTAAGGTGGCAGGTAGAATGACATTTGCCAACCAGCTGACCTTCGAGTAGGGAGGTACAATTGGATTGTCTGTGTGTGTCCAATGGATTCACCAAGGTTATTTAAAGTGGGAAAAAAAAGAATCTTCAGAGGAGATCAAAGTGGAGCAAAAAGAACTCTGGTCCCTTCCCATTGCTTAGATGTTGGAAAGAGGGGACTACATCCTAGGGACACAGGTGACCCCCAGAAGCTTTTAAAATTGAAGGAACAGGTTTGCCATAGAACTTCCTGAATGTCCACTGCATTGCCAGCTCCTGACTCATAGCCTACTTAGATACGTTTTGGTTCTCTGCAATAAAGAAACACCAAGTAGGGTTTATATGGTTTTTAGCCATTGTGTCCACAGTAATTGGTTCCATAGCAAAGAAAACTTTACACAGGACCATACATGGACCTTACATATGGGAGAAAGAGAAGAGAGAGTAGCTGAGTTGGTCTTCACATTTGTGATAAAGGTTTTTGTCTCATTTAAATTTACATTCATATCCAAATGTTGGGGCAAAATATGTTACTCCAAAAATTATCGCAGAGCAACATTTAAATATATGTGTCATCTATGTGAACTTATTAGTTTAGTAAGTATAACACAGCTCACAAAAGACATCTTTATAGTCTTATGTGTGTGTATATTATTTGTTTGTTTCAGTTTTTTTGAGATAATTTCTTACTATCCATCCCTGGGTGACATGAAACTCACTCAGTAGACAAACTTTGTCTTGGTGCTGTGAGGGTCTTCCTGCTTTTATCATTTAAAGACTTTGAGTACAGATATGCAACCAATCATGTTAATGTCATCATAATGTGGTGGAAACAACAATTAAAGAAAAAACAAGTAAATGAAGAGCAACCAAGACTCTGGGATACCTGGGTGAGGGGAAAATACCACAAATTTAAGTTTGAGTTTTCTTAGGTAAAATCAATTTGGATTAACAGAATTTCTTTGTCAGCAAGTATAAAGTGACTAATCTTAGGTCATTAATTGGTCTGAGAAAAGCTGCACCTCTGGTGTATATATAGATAATAACCTCTTACTTGTAAAGATATAAAGAAACTTAAAGAATAAAATGGCTTAGTCTATAAGCAATAACAATGAAGTACATACACATAGGAGGTATCTATGTCTCATAGAATTTTAGAGAGCATTAGAAACAATCTATGAAATTAGAAAAAAATATTTTTTCCTACCACACTAGAATAGGAAGAGAAACAATGATGCTGATGATAATGAGTACCTTGATTTCAAGAATGGTCTAATCTACCCTAGGGAGGGCTATTAAATCATTAGTGTCTAGCAGTAATTTTCATTCCTTATTTGTAGATTTTTTTTCATCCCTAAATTCTTTCTTCTTTCATCTTTTTGAGAAAAATAATATATTATGGGGAGATGAATTCTGCATATGCAAAGCTTGAGCTTCTTAGGAAAAATAAGAAAGAGGAATTCACTAAATAGCAACAAATGTTGGCATTTTGTGATTCTTTGGGGAAGTATGGATATCTACAATCTAGCTCTGAGATAGGGACTTAAGCGTGATTGATTTTCATATAGTAAGCTCATAAAACCCTAGAGTTCAAAGTCAAAGCATATTTGGTAAAGTAATCTAGCTCTCCAATATTCACCGTAAGTTATTCAAATATTAAGTACTACAAAAAATTTATTTTATATATCATCTTATTATGGTTAGTGATTGAATTCTTAAGCTTATGGACATATGGACATTTTGAAGCATGTGACAGAAATAAAACCACACAGCAACTGCCGAACAGTCATATTTTATTAGTACTATTGTTTAGCTTCCTAATCCGCTTTACCTCCACATCTGTCAGAGATTTGATGGGCTGAACTTACAATATTCTTATTCTTTGTTTGAAAGAAAAAGACCCTGAGATCATTGTATTTTAACTCCAACATCATATTTTATATGTTTATAAACATTGCCATTTCCACACATTACATTACCTTAATTTTCACTTTAAAAGTGCAAAACTTTCAACATATGTGACATCTATAAATTGTCAAATTCATTATAGAGTAAAACGTTTGACTCACTGGTGCTTCTGCACCCTTGGATCTCATCACAAGCTATTCCTATATTAACAAACAGCAGTAATAATAAACACAGAATGAACTGTTATTCTGGGGAAAGAACAAGATAATCTTCATTTTTTCTAAATGATTAGCTTCAGGTTTTAATGAAAACTGCTTTATATTTGCAGATCATAAATAAAGATGGTATTTTTATCTGACAGAATTCTAAAGTTAAAAAAATACAGCTATGTCTAAAAAGGGCATGGACATACTGCAATAACTAATAAAGAGAAAGAGAAGCCCAGTTGTAATAGACAATTCTTAGGCAACTCTAGAAGATGGGAAATTGTCCTTAGCAACAGCCTAGACAAAGAGCGCGGAATTAAAATGCATTGTGGTTTGCTCTAATACTCACAGTCTGCTTACTGTGTGTCCACTCAGACATCATTCCCTTGAAATTGTGACTCTATGGGTAAGTCTTACTGTTATTCTGCATTTCACAGAAGATGCCAGTGCCCATAAAGAGAGTGTGGCTACACTCATGCAGCTGCTGAGCGATCCACAGATGGGCTCTTACTCATCGGGCAGTAATGTGGCCTTGGCTGAACTTAAGCAGTTGATAAACAGTCAGGGAGACTTCCGCATATGTAGATAAGAGAACTTGTCTAACTAAGCCATCCTTTAGCACAGGCCAGATTATTTGAAGACAAAGAAAACAATGTTAGGACAGTGTGGACTGTAAGAAAGAAACCATACTAAGAAGAATAAAGTCAATTACTTTAGCTGGCACTGATAGGTGTTTTTTTCCATGTTCCTTCAGATGGAAAAATTAGACAATGATATTTTAATTCCACTGGACATTATCTGTAGGTGATGGTTGTTATATTTAAGCCAAGTCTAAAGAAAAGTGTTGCTATACTTTCCATGATCTGAGCTTGAACCATTTGCTTGAAGTCAAATAGACTTCCTCACTTATTTTAAACAACTCAGCATTTTACAATCCAGGTTGCACATCTGAATCACCTGGGAAACTAAAAATACATAAATATATTAAATAGAAAATTAATGACTAGACGGCATTCCAGATGTGTTCTGGGCATGAAGTTGAATATCTATGTCAACAGAGTTAAAAAGTCCATTCTAGACCTAAAACAAAATGGAAAATTAGTACAGTTTTAATTTGCCTTGGCTGCCAATTAAATCTCAGTATTCAATCATTGTATATTTATAAGCCTATGCAATGGAAGTATATTTACCTGTTCCTCTCAGTGTGGTTTTAAAGGTACCATTTCTAGTTTAGTGGTCTGATCTTGAGCATAATTCGCTATAAAATGTCTCAACCCTTGGAAGTACATAGTTTACATTTTGAAAACAAGTGCAGGAAAACTTGAATGAATATCTCATCCCATTTACATTATATCTCTAGCATGAAGACTAGCTTGGGTTCTATTTTTTGGACTGCTAATACATTCTAAGAAAAGTAATTTGTAATTAAAATCAGCTTGGGATTTTGTTCAGACACAGAATGACTAATCGGCTTTTATTTATTAGCTGGTATTGGAGTAAGCAACATGTGATTTTTTAAAAAGGGAAAATTTCTCTTCAGGAAGTTATCTAACACTTATCAAGAGACATTTAAAGCTATTTTTTTCCTGTTAATTAGCAGCCAGTCATGTAGGACTAGTGAGAGTTTTATTTCTCACATTACTAACAGTTACTGCCATTTCTGACTTGGTTTCCATGTGGTAAAAGGCTAATGTCTCCTTTAAGACTAGGATGGTCTTAAAAAGTGTTATCACTAAGTAACGTTATGAAACATTTCCAAAGCCATGACTTCCCCACTTCCTCCAGATCTCTGACATTTCTACTAATATACATACATATCCTTTTCATTTTTTCCACCTTCCAAACCTCTCAAATTGTTCTGTTGGTATATTATACCACAACCCCCTAGGGCAATTTGACTTTCCTCTGTCCTGTGATTTCTATGCTGGATTCATAAATAATCATGGTAACGATAATGAGAGTAGGTGTCTGTGCATTGCTCCCTACATTCTATATTGCTTTCCTCAGTTAACATGATTATCCTCAATGAACCTCAAAAATCCCCTGCGTCATAGGGAGGTCTTTCACAATTGATGTAAATTCCAAGGACTATTTCACTGGGGTTAATAATACTTTAAAAAGAATGCAAATGACCAAGCCCCTCCCCCCATCTGCCAGACTTTGTTGACTCCCCATAGGAAGCTTTACCCTCTCTGAGGAGTGGATGGGAGTGGGAGGGGAAGGTGGGTGTGAGCAGGAGGAGGTTTGGAAGGGGGAACTGAGGTCAGTATGTGAAATGGAAAAAAAAAAAAAGAAGAAGAAGAAAAGGAGAATGAGATTGAAGGCAAGAACTTCCCATCTCTCCCCTCAACTGAAAACTATGGTTGGCACACTTGCCGTCCATGCTTCAGCTTTCCACTTCAGCAGCAATTCAGTAACAGTTCTTAAGTTCCCAACTTTCCCCCTTGATTTGGAAACCTAGCATTTCTATTCATTAGGTCTACAATATAAGGCAAAATAATTCCTGTCTCAATTTTCAAGTCTCTAATATGGAGACAAACTGTGTTGTAACTGATGGATCTTTGTTTAAAAAATACATAGCAATCTCAATCTCTGTGTACATGGAAATCACTTTAGAGAAAGCCCCTAGCCATGCATTCAGAATATAAAGTGTTTAGAGGATTAAAAGAAAAATTAAAAAAAAAAACAATAAAACAAAAATATCTTCCCCCAGTTACCTAGGTAGGTTTCCTTTCTTAAAAAAAAAATTATATAAAAGATGTAACACTAGTCACATTACTTGACTCCTGTTTATTCATACCATCATTAATATCCTTATTTTTATGGGGGACTGTGAGATGAAACGTACAGCAGACAATAAAATGGGATTCAACTTCACTGATAATCAGGAAATTTAGTTACTGCAAGATCTACCAACAATCTATACAGTGATTTCAGCCTCTGTCACTGTCTGACAAACACATGCATTTAATCAGGGCTTCATGAAACAAAGGAAAAGGAATAAAGCCACAGCCAACTGGGTCTTTTTTTTTGAAGGATTCTGAGAAAAGTTAAAGAAAAAGTTCCCAAAGGTTAGAGTCAACAGCTGAGAGAACCCACAGAAGACATCTTGACAACTACCTAATGGCTTGGGCTCCTCCTAGAAGACCTGTCACTGCTGCCTGGAAGCGAAGTGACTTGACTAAAATCAGCAACAGATGACAAACATCATGCTCGGTGCACAGCAGTCTGCCCTGGGTGAGCCTCTGAGAGATGCGTATCTTAAGGAACCAGGGATAATAGACAAATTGAAAATGAGGTGAGAGGTGACTATTTAGCAGAAATATATTAGAAAAGTCAAGTTTATCTTTTCAAATTTAGTATGTAGCACTATCCCTAGGGTCACTCATTATAAAGTGACTTTAGGTACATTTAAAGGGATCGGGAGAGAAATGTCTAAGAATTTGCATTGTTCTCCAAAATCCTTCTTAAAATATAATGCAATTCATAATAAAGGGTTTCAATTTAAAAAAAATCATCAATGACAGGAAGAAATAAACTTTCTAATCCTATCCTGTTCACATCCACATGAAAGGGAAGTCTCCTTAAACTGCATTTTCTGCTACTTCATGCAGAACACTGATTTATATTACTTTATTTTTGTCAAATCTCATTCCATTCTATTTCATTTCATTCTATTCTATTCCATTCTCTTCTATAATGTAAAAGTGCTGGTTAAGAACCACTGAATAGATAGTATGAGCCATTATGGCCTCTCCATCTCAGTTGGAGTAAAATGGCATTTGTCAAAAAAAGGAAGACTTCAGCCTCAGCTCCAACCCAAGCACTGCCTTCTGTAGTGTTGTGATAGGGGTCAGAGGTTTTCTCTAAACATACTGTCGAAATCTGTGACCTGCAAAGTTAAAAATGACATTCAAGAAGAGCTGGTCTCTCATTCACAGATGTACTCCACCTTACTGTTCCTGTATGCTCTCCCTTAAAAACCAGAACTGGAGCCAACCTTGATAATACTTCAATTTGATGTCTGATACCATATTTAACAGATGAATGAACTGAGTCTCAGAACACAAATGTCAGCCATAAATTTAGCACCTCTTTCAGATTATGTGTGTGTTTTTTCTTCCCAGTGCTGAAGACTCCTTCACTCAAAACTGCTGTGAGATGTCTTACTGTATGCTGTGAATATGTGTGGCTCCCATCGGATAATTAATAAAGCTGTTTTGGCCTATGGCAAGAAAGCTTACAGTCAGGTGGGAACTCCAAGCAGAAATACAGAGAGAAGAAGGGAGGAGTCAGAAGAGATGCCAGGCTGCCTGAGGAGCAACAAGATGCTAGCAGACTGGTAACACCACCACCATGTGGCAACATATAGATTAATAGGAATGGGTTAATTTAAAATGAAAGAGTTAGCTAGCCATACACTGAAGCATAGGCCATACAGTTTGTAATATAAGCCTCTGAGTATAAGTAGCTGTGGGACCACAGGGCTGGGTAGGACCGGAGAAACTTATGGCTATATTTTGGTGCCTGATGTGTTGGCAAGAGTTTCCATATAAAACCTAAGAGAACCTAATAAGAGATTCTAAAATGGAGCCAAACCCAGCTTCCTACTTCAGGTCTCATGCAGGACTTCAGTACAGAGACGCATGCTCTGGGCACAGTGGGCTTCAGCGGCAACATGGCAGACTCCCACAGTCTCTGACTGGCCAGGCCATGATACAAAAAGGCTTCTCCCAGCAGATGCCTACAGGCCTGGGAGCACAGCCATGCATGGGCTTAAAAACACAGATGTAGACTTTATACTGCTTCCCAAAATTGGGGAGGTAAGTGTTACTCATAGGACTTGCACCATGGTGAAAAGCAGAATGAGGCAGAGCCAGCACCCAGGGCTGCTGCTGCTTTTATCCTAGCCATGAAGCTTAACAGTTTAAAATTTCTTCTGATCAAAAATGACTACAGATACACAACAGAACAGATCCAGATTGGAAAAAAAAAAAAAACTTTAAACAGTTTACAATGTGTGTAAAAAGGTACTTAGGCTTGAGAGAGAAAATAGAAAGGATATAGTCCTAAAAATAAGTCTTAAAAAATAAAATAATACATAAAAAATATAATAAACTACGTAAAGATGGAAATTACACAAAGAATCTGGATTATGTTGTCTTTGGGATTTTTAACTTGAGAGAGACATTTGGTTGTAAAGGCTGCTGAAGTAAACCAATATATAGACTTTAAAGATGTCTTGAATTCAAAATTTGGATCTGAGGATATGTTGCTTTAGAAAGGAGGCTATGCCTTTGTTTCCATAGGAAGCAAGAGGCTGCGGATTTGTTGTAGGCTAAGATGGATCAGATTTGATCAAGAGAGACCTCCTAAACCTTGACAGATGGTATCTATCAACAAACGTTATAGCCAGTCTTCCCAGAACTTGACCATTATCTCAAATTTTCTCAGGATCCCCAAAGATTACAGCACCCCCAATCAGCACGAAGTAGCCTAGAACACTATGCCCACAATTCCCAAAAATGGATTGTGGATGTTTGTCTTTGTTTAGGAGATTGGTTATAAATTGTTATTGGTCAAAATCAATCTCTTTCTAAAAGAAGAAGAGGGGGTATGATATAGAAATGTCTGATATAGAAATGATAGGATAAAAGGGTAGATTATTGAATCTACTTTTAAACAGCAACAACTTATTTGAAATGTTTTACATTGCTATGGATTTTGGCTTACTGATACAAATTTAAAGTTAATTTTGTTATACTGTATATATACTTCTACTCTTGTTTAATGTATTATGTTTATGCTACTCTTTTAAAATTGTAATGTATAATTAAGAAATACAGATTAATAATTAATCATCTATGATAATTAAACTTATAGTCATGTTAGTTAGGTTTTCTAGATATACATAGGTATATTTCAAGTAGGTAGATAATCTTCAAACACTTGAAAGACCTATAGAACACCGCATTTAAAATGTTTTAAGAACTTAGACTTTCCTGGACAATGAGACACATCTGATCCTAGCAGCACTAATCTACTTCAAAGAAGATGATGGGCATTGAAGAAACCCATTAATGGAGTATGCTTTCTTTGTGGCAAAAGTTAATCATTGGGCTAAAAGAAAGTGCCCTTGCCTTGACTGCTTGACAGGATGTTATAGAAACTGGACTTACGGGACCCATAAGAAAATGACCACTACATTATGCCAAAACAAGGAGAGATGGTTCTTCAGGTTCATGCTTCACAGAGGAGACTGCCAGATATTCTGCGGGACACAAGGAGAAGTGACTGAGAACTCTAAGTCTATAGGCTGAAGATGGATGCCCCAACATTACAGAGGAACATTGGATGACTGTCCAAGTAGCCAGATGTCTCTGTCATTTCTAGAATTGTGGAAGTTGCTTGCCATGCACTTTCTATTTACTCAGGAAATATTATATCATTCTAGAGTCTTTGGTGTAGTTGAAGACTAGACAGTTATAATTTTCATTGGTTATGATAAAAGGTAAATTAGATATGAAACTTTAGACCCACAAATATAGAATAGATAATAGAATATTTTCTTTAAACTTGTCAAATACAAGTAGACTAGCTATTATAACTGTAATTCTTGCTTGATAACTGTTCTATTATATGTAATTTTGCTATGTTAAAGTTAAAACCTTCCTTTTTGATTAGACAGAAAAGGAGAAATGCTGTGGGATATCTTTCTGTATATTATGAATGTGTTGATCCCATTGGCTAATAAATAAAGCTGCATTGGCCTATGGCAGGGCAGGATGGGGCCAGGCAGGAAAAATCCAAAAGAGATAGTGAGAGGAGAAAGGGGAGTGGGAGAAGACATTAAACTTCAGTCTAAGAAATAACACATAATGGGATGCAGGGAAAGCCATAGAACACATGGCAATACATAAATTAATAGTTATGGGTTGAATTAAGTTATAAGAGCTAGCTAGCAAGAATCCTGACACATAGGCCACACAGTTTGTAAATAAAGTGTGTGTTTACTTAGGACCAAGCTGCTGCATGATGTGGGTGGGAGAGATTCATCCTGACCATGGGCCGGGCAGGACCAGAGAAACTTCTGGCTACACATAACAGCCAAGTGTTCTATTTTGGAACAGTACCTCAAAAACCTCCTTCAAATTTTTTAAAGATCCCAGAGATCAAGTCTACATCAAGCCAATCCCCTGACAAAAAAAGAAGAAAGACAGAAAAAGAAAGGAAAAAGAAAAGTCATCAAATGCAATCTATGGCCATTTACTTCCTTCAAGCTTTTTCTCTTGAGGCTACATTTATGGTTACGAACTAAGGGCATGTTAACTCAATTTGACTGACCTCTATTTCTTAATGTTTATTTATCCTATGGCAAATTGGAAATTTTAGCTTCTCAAATTTCTTACTAGGATTTCATAACAAAGTGGTACCCTTCAGGTAAAGGGAGGTACCATGTCCAGTGTACATCAGAGATACATGAGTAAGACAGCCCACTAAAAGTCTGAAATCAGCTTATTAACCAGGCTATGGAGATGTGCTCCATTATTACTAAAGAATCAAATGCATTGTACTAAATGATTTCTCCGAACTACCCAGGAGCACCCTTAATACCACTCCCAGGATATTCCTACAAAAAAGTAAATTAAATCCATTTTATTTGCCTACAGTATTGACCAATGTGATTTATTACAGCTAGTTAAACATCTATGTATGTTTAATTCAATTTACTTGATTATCATTATTATCTACCATCATGATCAAAATTATCAATTTACACAGCTTTGTTTAAGGAAAGTTTGAAAACTTGGAGTTCTAACCATGTTTTATAAGTCTGTAACTAAGAGAAATAAATTCAACCAATGTCTACATCAAATGCCTTCAACTTATTTCTACTAAAGGGTTAAAGTAATTATCTTCTACAAAGTATTAAAGGACATCAATATGCAGATTAGCAAGGATTTTATATCAGGATTCTTTAAGTTAACCTTCTATCAATGTTTTTGAATAGGAGCAAAAATCCCAAGTTTCTTGCTTATGACTAAGTAGACTACCATACTCAGGATATTGTTGATTGAATGAAACAATAAATGAGAGTGGTTTTTTTAAATCTCACATTTTCAAGGTTCTTTAAATATTTGTATTATCATTGAAAGAGGAGTTTGTGAGGCAATTTGCTGGTGTGAAAAAGGCTCCTAGGGGGCAGGTAAGAAGTGAGAATTGTTTGGCTAACATTTCAAAAGTGTGCTGGTTTCTGTGTATGTGAAAAATTGTGTGTAAATTGCAAAAAAAATCACATTCTTCTAATAAAAGTCATATATTACGTCAAAATTATGGTTTAATTAGCAGTTTTCAGAGACATAGTAAATATTCTGAAAAAGTACATCCTTCTTTAAATCTTTATCACATTTTCCACTCCTTCATTAAAATTTTCCACACAATTAGTCTAAATTAGTGTGGTTTTACTATACCTAATTGGTCAAATTACTCATCATATGCAAAACTAAAAGGAAAAAAAACAATCATTTCTTGTGCCAGAGATGAAGTTTTCTTTTTATGTTTAAAGTACAAGGTAATTTATACATTTATAGAGTTTAATTTTCTCATTCATGGTGACTGAGAGCTTTAAAGATGGAAAAATATTACAGAACAGTGTCAGCCAGCTCAGCATTTGAGTAACGCCCGAAATCAACAACAACTAAGCTGCATTGGAACCAATAAAAATTTCAAACAAATGTCCTTTTAAATTTCATTTGCTTTCCAATATCACAGTAAGAATATTGTGCCTGTTCAAATCCATATACCTAAATTGCAATAAATACTCTCTCAAAATTTACAGTCCAAAATGCAAATATAACAAGATTTAGTCAGAAGTCTTTCACAATATAAATGAAAGGAAAATAAACATGTCATCAAAATATTGAGCTATGTTATGTGTTCAGAATGAAGCAATACCTGTTGAAACTCCTTATTGTACACTGAGAATCGCTCTTGCTTATCAGAGTGGATGGAGTGCTCTGAATGCCTGTACTATGAAACCTAGAATTCCATAATGCATGAACAGATGAATCATTTTGAGTGAGTGGGAAAATAAAGTATTGATAGTGTTTTCAATTATTGGCATATTGAATTGCCAGACTAGCCACATCCATCCTTGATGGCATCATTTCTTTGAGTGAGCTTGCTCTTGTTTAAACTGTTTTATCGTATAAACTAGGATGAATAAGACGGCAGCAAAAGAGAGTCTGCATCAAACTAGTTTAGAGCCATTACTCAAGGATACTTGCTTCAATATTTCTACATCTTTAGATGTGCTTGGAAAAGAAGGGAGATATCCCACATCATAGAATGCTCCAAGGAAACAAACAAACAAAAAAACCCACACAATTGCTCAAACTTTACTGTAGGTTAGCTAACAACAGACATGTTGCTCTGATTCTGAATAGAAGCAAAATGAATAAGGGCATGTAAGGTTTATAGAGGTATAACAGTTTGAAGATTGTAAAACAGATACCATTGGGGGAAATCTAGCTGTAATCTACACCACATTAGAAGCATATCAGATATTATCATCATTTGCCTGCTCATAAACTCTTTTATTCTGATTTTTAAAATATTTCACCTGAAGCCGGGCGGTGGTGGCGCACGCCTTTAATCCCAGCACTCGGGAGGCAGAGCCAGGCGGATCTCTGTGAGTTCGAGGCCAGCCTGGGCTACCAAGTGAGTCCCAGGAAAGGCGCAAAGCTACACAGAGAAACCCTGTTTCGAAAAACCAAAAAAAAAAAAAAAAAATTTCACCTGAATTAACTTGAAATATTTTTATTTTACTAATTGAAATTATGTCATAGAACACTAAAGATGTACATATAAGACTGTATAATAAATACAGCAATATTCTCCTGGTTATTTATGCATGCCTTGCTGACAGATCTAGAAGGTTCTTTGGAAGTCTAGAGTCTTTATACCCTTCAATATTATTAGTATGAGATGGGAGCTCATTATTTTCACAAATGTTTTAATGTTCCTATTGAAATTTTATTATCTTAGTGAGAAAAAAAATGTCTGTATCATTACTCATTTGGCCATGGTAGAAGGTGAAGCTGACATTAGATATATTACTAAAACTGAAATTAAAAAAATAAAAACTATAACTTTTTAGTAAAGAGAAATTTGGGGTTATTTGTCTTTGGTTTTGGGGTGTTTGGGTTTTTGTTGCTGTTGTTGTTATTTGAGGCAGGGTGTCTCTGGGTAGCCCAGTCTGTCCTGGAACTCGATATGTAGACCAGGCTGGCCTTTAACTCAGAGATCCACCTGCTTCTGCCTCCTCAGTACTGAGATTAAAGATGTGTGCCACCACTGCCCAGCAAGTAACTTCACACATAATAAAATGCCAGAGGATTATATATAGCTTTTCTCATGAAAACATTTGAATTTGATTTTATAGGCGATGAATTTTTTTTTTTTTTCAGAGATGTTGACTAACAACGGACACCGAAGCATACAAAGTGCAGGCACTGGTTCTGAGTCTTTCCACTCCTGGAGATGCTTTTTCTTCTCACAATATCCCCAAATTCACATTCAAAATGTAAGTATTTGTGTCATGACGCATTCCGTACAAGAGATACTTACAACTGAAACATCTCTTACTTGGTTAAGCTTTGAGATTGTGACAGCAAAAGTTAGTTCTTATTTTGCCAAATTTAAACGATGGTCTCAGCTTTGCCAGTACCCTACCCTCATCTCCTGAGTTTCCCCAGAAACTACAGAACTAGGAAGACTATGCTGTAATTCACTAGTATGTGCTTTGCTACACATAATTGTAGGGGAAAAGTTCTCCTAACATTTCTGTACTTGATAGTACTTTAAAGCAGCAGATACGTTCTTTAGGATAAAACTTTGCTCCAGAATGAAGGTATCTGGTGTAAAGAAATATTCAAACTGCCTTAACTAGTTCTATGTAAACCCTATGCCTTCTTTTTTATTTTCTTTTTATAATTTTTAAAAATAAATTATTTACTTCTTCTATGCATTGGTGTTTTGCCTATAAGTATGTTTGTATAAGAGTATTAGATTCCCTGGAAATGGAGTTACAGATAGTTGTGAGCTGTCAATGTGGGTGCTGGGAATTAAAACAGGATCCTCTGGATTAGCAGCCATGCTCTTAACAGCTGAGCCATCTCTCCAGCCCCTGAAGGCTTTCTTTTAAACATGATTATTTTGCATGCATGATTAATGTTCCAGCAGGAATCATGTTTCATAACCAAAAAAAAATACCTCATACAATAAATAATTTGCTATCAGATACTATGAAGAATATTAAAAGTTTTTGTTTTATTTCTCCAGGGACAGTTAGGAATCTGTCTGGCACCTTGAGCAATAACCTAAAGAAGTGTGAATGGCTATCACCATCAATAACCTCTCTCTACCCCACTGATTGCACAAACCTGTAGTGAACATTATCACTCTACAGGATATTAATCTAACATATTAAAGCATGGTGAATTATGCACACTGTTGTCAAATTAAAATGTGAAAACAGTACTTTGAGTAACAGAATAAACCATACACATATATTATTTAAGCAAAATTTACTCCTTATTTCACCCACAAATGAGATTATAATTTCTGGAAGCAGAGGCAAAAGATTCTTTGTTAAATACTAACATTCAACAAAATGAACCTTGCCACCAGGAGACTGAAACATTCAAATCACACATATAGCAAGTCAGATTTCTACAGGATTATTAGTTCACACACCTGCAGACCAGAAAAGGTGCTGAATGGCTGAATTCACAGCTCAACTTGAAGAAAACTATACACCAACTGAGAAACAAAAGCAATTTGCCAATTCTATAGACATATAATAAAATGAATAGCAGCATACTCAATAGTTAACCATTCTGTGAATTTTATTACCCCCCCCAAGCGATTCTCTCTCCATTGCTCCCTCCCTCCTCACCTCATCAGTCTGTCTGTCTGTCTGTCTGTGTGGGTCTCTTTATCTCTGTCTCTATCTCTCACACACACAAACACACACACACACACACACACACACACACACACACACACAGAGAGACACACACACACACACACACAGAGAGAGAGAGAGAGAGAGAGAGAGAGAGAGAGAGAGGGAGGGACATAGAGAGATCTCCACTCTCAGAAACAAATTTATTGTTAACATTTTGGAAAATTAGAATATACTACAAGTGAAGCTACCACTAGCATTGCTTGGAAATTTTAAAACTATTTAAGAACTGGATGCTGATAATTTTGAGAATATATAGACTGTGATAGATAATACATAGAGTAAAAGAAGAATATAAGTTTTTACTAACAATGCTTATCTTCAAAAGGTGACAGTACAACATTCCTAGAACTCTTTAAACAATGATGATCTCACTTCACCATAATAGTCAAATTACAGGCAGAAACAGATGAGTATGGCTGTTTTCATTGTAGAGTGGAATCGGCTCATTTGATTATTGTGTGGAGAAGATGGCTTGGTAAGTATGAAGTGATACATTGCTGGAAGGGGTCAGTTATACTATTTAATTAACAGGTGTTGAGTGTCCTAATTCATGACAGCATCTGTCAATCTGGCTTCTCCAATTCAGGAAACAATACAGTTATGTAGATCCTCTGTGCTGTTTCCTATGTGCATAAGTTTTGATACCAAAGGCATGAGAAATTTCATATTAACACAACAGAATGTGATTATTTGGTTCACATTTTGGTGTTCACTTATGAATGCCGGATTATTTGGATCCATTAAAGTAAAGCGACCTGGAGTACTAATATTTTATCGTTTTTAACAGACCTGTGCAGAATAATTTGTAATTAATAAAGTTCTCCTTGGAATTTATTTTTATAATGAGAGTTTTGCTTTGTTATCATTGTATTTCAGATTCTAGTTCACTGAGAAATATTATAGTAAGTTTAGTATCTTTCCAGTTATTTCTGGAAAGATTGTATGTGGTATTTTTCTTCTCAATACTCTTCCTTTTCATATACATCCATCCATAGTAGTTTATAGAATCTTTTTGTGCAGTCTATTTTATAAACAGTAAATATTTTCTGCCAATTTTCCCCATATTTTTCATTGATAACATACTTAAATTAATATAAAATTAGTATACTCAACATTCATATTTTTGGTAGACTTTCTTTTTTCTGTCTATATTATGTAAAGTGGATGTCAGTTTTCAACAGTTGTATAGATTATTTTCCACTTAAACTGAGTAGAAGTCTGACTTGTTACATAACAAAATGATAGTCCTCTCTCATGATGCTTCCTGGCATAATGACACCCCCAAACTCTCTGGAGAGTACAATCCCAACACATAAAAGAAAAAAAAAGGGGGGGGCCTGGCGGTGGTGGCACACGCCTTTAATCCCAGCACTCGGGAGGCAGAGGCAGGCGGATCTCTGTGAGTTCGAGGCCAGCATGGGCTACCAAGTGAGTCCCAGGAAAGAAGCAAAGCTACACAGAGAAACCCTGTCTCGAAAAACAAAACAAAAAAAAAAAAAGAAAAAGAAAAAGAAAAAGAAAAAAGAAAAAAAAGGAAAACCAACAGCAGCAGCAACAACAGTAACAAAAAGCAGCCAATCAAAGACTAAATGAAAAAAGTCAGATTCAACTAGTTTATTGGAATATACAATTAATTAGGAGATTTTTATTGCTGAGCAAATGCCTTTTGGATGTTGGCTTCCCTTCCTTAATGCAGTTTATTATAGCTGCTGTTCTTTGTATAGTTAAATGAGAGAGGGGGGGGGATTAGAATGCACCAGGCAGTATCAGTCCCCCATTAGGAAGAAGAGAAAGCCTTTAAGGGTAACAAGATCCTGACCAACATCCAGTTAATCCACATAACTAGGAGCCCCACAAATTATACATGTAGTAAATACTCTTAGGGTTTGATAACATCAGGAGTAGTGTTTCTGTACAGCACTGAATATTGAGTAAAGCAGAGACTGAATTTATAGCATCAGGATCAAATCTCCCCATAGACAAGCAACATATTCATTCCATTTAATTAAGTGTTGACTCTGATTCACTGGAGGTTGTAAACAGTCACTAGACCTCCAATGTGTGTCATCCCTTTGCAGGACCATGATATTAAACCAAAGTAATTCTCTCGATCAACAGACAGGAGCTCATAGACAACTAAAAATGACAGCTGATAACAATAGGCCTCCTTCATAGGGAACCAGAGAAAGAGAAACACAGAGGGCTAGAAAGAGTACATTGTGTAGATACAGTAGCTTTTATTTTTCATCAGGCATTTACACAGTATCCCCTGTAATCCTATTACCAGCCCTCGGAACTTCTCTTCACATTGCTTTGTTATGTTTAGTAAAAGAGAGGCTCCCCATTCAACTGTGTTAACATGGCAACTATAAAGACACATTCCTCAGTTTAGGGATATTAGTTTCTTCATTCATATATTATTAAAACACTGCTGATGTCACATGTTATGGATCATGGTAAGATTTTAAGTAGAGTCATAGAAATAATATGATTTTTCTCCCAAAACATGTTGGTATGAATCACTTCTACATAATTATCATGTATTTTTTTTACTACCTAACCTTGAAAACTATTAACATAAACCTGCAATTTGAACTTCAATAATGCTCCTCAAAAGAGTGATCTCTTTCCAAACTCTATACAGTATGACAGAAATACAATAACATACGTTTTTGTTTAAGTGTTCAAAACGTTCAAATCTCAGAAATTGATAATGACTATATAATTGATGTAATTCATGGCTGTTTGAGCCACGCCCTGAAGCACCACACCTGATGAGGCAGCTGTAGCTGTTACAGCCTATGACCTTGAGGTACCTGACCCTGTGGCATGGCCACCAGGGACCCTAAGACCTGGGATGGTATGCGGGGCTCTTTCTTGGCTACCTTGTGGTTTGGATGCTGAGATCTTGGAACAAGCCATTCAGTGTAGGATATAGCTCAGCTTTCCCGGACCCTACAATAAATCTGCCATGGTTGTGAGTTTACTCCCAAATAAATTCCTTTGATCATTAAGCTGATTCTGTGGGTTGCTAGTGATTTAATCACATTTTATAAGAGCTAGCTAGTAAGAAGCCTGAGCCATAGGTCATATAATTTGCAATTAATATTGAGCCTCTGAATGACTATTTTATAAGCGGCTGCAGGACCGAGGGGCGGGGTGGGACTTAGAAAACTTATGGCTACAAATCATGAAGAAAAATAATAAATGATGAAATCTTAAGCAATTCTATATTTTGTGCATGTGCTTGCTTGTGGTGTGAGTGTGTGTGTTCTCATGTTTAGGGTACATATGGGCAGGTGCATTACATGTGTGTGCATGTGGAGTCTGAAGGTTGGTGTTCTGTCTTTCCTTCCACTGTTCTCCATTACATTCCCTGAGGTAGTGTCTGTCAACAAACCCAGGGAAAAAGACCCAGAGACCTCCTTTCTCTTCTTCCCTAGAGCCAGGATTATAGGTGGGCTCAACTGTCCACTAGGCGGCTGGAGATCTAAACTACGGTCTTCATGCTTGAACTGCAAACACTTTGCACCTAACCCACAGTTCCATCTTTAAACTGGCCCATAAAACACAATGCACTATAAATAATATAAAACTATAAGGTATTTATATTAAGCACACAATTGAAAGTCCTTAGAGTGTATAAGACAATTATCTATTTGTTCAGCTTCAGAATACTTCAAATTAAATTAATACGAATTGCTTTAAATGAAAATCAGATACAATGGACACATAAATTATAACTTGGACAGTGATTTTCATGTCTATATTTTTGAAAAGATCGCCATAGATATTGGTCAGAAGCAAATATTTCCATAAAGCTTTTGTGAATAATGACTGAATTGTATAATCTAAATCACCACAAGTAAATGACATGCATATATCACTTCAAAGGCTTAACGGTATTTCCATAGATGCACAGAGCAATTTGACTGACAACCCTGTATATGTTATTACACTCATCCTGTTGTCCTGAAACCATTCATCTACATATTTATCTACACAATGAAACTGCTTATTTCTTAAATTGGTGTTGATTTATGGCTCTAGTGCCCAGTCTGATGTTGTTATGTTCTAAGAGAACTTCACCAGATGCCAAATCTGCTGGCATCTCGCTATAGGCTTCCCAGACACAAAAAGTGGGAGACACAAATTTCTGTGCCATACAAGCCTCTGGAGTTATGCCAGGTTGTTTCAGTGGCAGGAGGACAGAAGTCCTATGACATGTGCTAAGTTCACAACAGATTTTGAAAAAAAAATTAAAGTTATAAAACGACATTACTGCATTCTTATTTACACCATTGAACATCACTATGTGTGTCTTTTTATTGTTTAATTTCTGAACTTGATATGTTATGGTCTAAGATAAATTTGATAAAGCTCCTAAATATCAGCTTTCCTGAGAAAGAAATCAGTAGTGAAATATATGGCCTTTATATAAGCCAAAGAATATTCAACTAACCTTTCAAAGCATTCCGTTATTTTCAAACAAGAGCACATATGTTTCCTTAGAGCTCCTCTATATTCTAGCTCAGAATTCTACCAGTTTATTGAGTAGTTATAAAATAATGTCTAGTAAATTTTCAAGCTTGTTTTGCAATGGAAAATTTCAGTCATATGGTAAACTCAACAAAGTAGTGCATGTTCTAATGGACACATTTGTCTTGTCTCCACAGGTATCATTCCAAGAACCATCTGTCCTATTTTCCCATATTTTCTCAGTGGCCAGGAATTGAATCCCAGTTATCTTCTCACTCCATCCATACTCTACCATCTATCTGAATAACACAGAGTTCTGGAACTGAGCCACAATTTTTTTTACTCAATTCACAATAATTCCTTTTAAATAGCCATTGTTTGTATTTTCAATTGTTTCCAATTTACATATAAATTTTGCTCTATGTTTTTAAAATAGGACCTAAATTTTCTACACACTGCCAACTTATTATAATGCATCCTTAATGTATAGATTTTTCTCTCTACCTCACTTGTTTTTTGCATTACAGTTCATTTTTGTTGAACAACAGAATTTTCTTATTTCTATTTCACCTATAGAATTATCTCTCAAACTGAATTTCATTGATTAAATATTGTGGCTAAGTATAACATGACTCTCATATTTACAGGCTTATCACATTCAACATATTTGTGTTGTTATTGTATTTTATTAAACCACCTCACAGAGAGTAATTATAGCATTCAAATTTTGAAATTATGATGGAATTATTTATATAGATCCATTTATAAAAGGCCCAATATTTCTCCTACTATAAAGTTCTGAATACTATCATGTAGTGCAAGAGTACATGTCCAAGTTCACTTGTGTAGTATGCTGACATAGAAATCTTTCCACATAAGACTGACTATGCACACTCTGTGATTTACAGCATCCTTGAACTAAACATAAAATTAACAAAATTATCTTTGGTCAAATTGCATTCACATGAATTTAACATTATTAGAGGGAAAAAGAGATACTAGAGAATACAAAGGATATGTCTTCTTGTGCATTTAATGAAGGTCTTTGGGAAAACATGACATTCTGTAGACAACAAATATGTGTTTACCTTGCTGTGGCCTTAAATTGTATTAGACACTTCACACTATAGTTCAGTGTATTAGACAGCATAATAACCCTTTATTGAGTGCCTACTCTATTTCAGTGTTGTGGATCTTAGGATGTAAAGACAAGCTTGATAATCCTGCAGCATAATACAGAAGAGAAAAATACACACAGATAGTTTCTGCTTCAAATCATTGTGATGAAAGTATGCTTATAAAAAACTTAGCACTAAGAATTCATATTGAAAGAGACAATAGCTATTTCAAGAAATCCAATATCTGTATCACCAACAGAGAATCATTATTTAGTCATAGCTACTTTAGCAGTCCACTGTTTTATTTACTAAGTATAAGACTGCCTTGTTCATAGCTCACACACACAAAGAAAGAGGAGGAGAAACAAGATGGAGGGAGAGAGAAAGAAAGAGAGAGAGAGAGAAATTAATATTTCAAAAGAAATACTCTAGACAGACATTGAAAAACTAAAAGATAGTCTATCCTTTCAAGATGCTTTTTATGTGATTTGTGTTATGCATTCCATACTGATGATTTACTTAATTCATCCAAAACGCATACCACAACTACATTGCTGTAGATGAGAAAAAAGTTTTAGTCACTTGTCTGATTTTTTTCATGCTGATAAGTAACAAAACAAAAGGTGAAACTGAGTCAACCTGAGTGCAGTGGCACACTACACGCTTATCAACATGTATATGTGAGAAACAGAAAACCTGAAAACCATGTCATTTGAACAGGGGTCAAATTGCTTTAGCTTTAATGCTGAATCCACATCAGTGTTTGCAGAACTCCATGTCTCTTTCCATATATGAAATGTGAATAGTTTCAACACTCATTGCATACAGACATCAACAGCATTAATGGAAAGTGGACAGTGTAGCTATTACTTTTGCTCCGTGTATGCATATCATTATAGTATTAAGTTAACAAAGAGGAAGTATACCAGTACCTAGCATGGGACAATATGTCTAATAGACAATATTAAATAAAATAGAATATGAGATGCTTTCAAGAATCCTTCCCCCTATGGGATAAAAGCAACAAAATAGGAAAGGCAAATGGGACAGATTTGTCAATAAAGACTAAGAAATATTAGCTCTTCTCACGGTTATCTTACTCATTATTTGCTAAGCCTGTGCAAAGGAGGAATGCCCCATTTTAAACTCAGTAAAACTATGGTCATGCTCATTATTAGAGAACTGTAAGGAAATTCTAAGACTGTGAGAACATTATTAGTGTCTGTAAGGAAATGACAATGACAAGAAATTTGGAAACAATATGTCCCTAACAACATTGCTTTTAGTTTATTAGTGTTTTTCATTCTTTCAGCCATAATCATTTAGAATGTCATGAAATAATTTTAGTAGACAGTATCACTATTAAAAAGAAAATACAAAATATCAAAACACAAAATATCAGAACGCATCCAATGAAGTCCGAGCTAATGCAAGACAAATGTCCAGCTGTCTATTCATTGTCATAGAAATAGTTCTCAATATCCAGAGGACTCAAAAAGTACGAGAAACACACAGTACCATGTCACCTTCCTCACACTGGTGTGATAAACAAATACACTGAGGTCCTAAATTCCAAATCCATGACTCGGTAATTGCTTAGGCCTACAGTTACTCTAAAAGTATTTCAAGGAAAAAGGAAATATCCTGCATATGGATGGAGAATGGATGGAGGATTTTACATCTTTTATTTGAATGCATATCCCCAGGAAGTACCTGAGAAATGTTGTTTGGTTATGCTACCACTAACAAGCTGAGTGGGTACATCAATTAAATTTTATGTGCCTTGCTTTTTTTCCACCATGAAAGAGCAGATAACAATTCATTCTTACTAATTACCTCCATGGGACTCTGAGACATTTAGAAAAGTCAGTGTAGTGAAATAGAGAAATGTTCCTGAGAAAGGTGTATATATGTGTGCAAGTAAACACACTTGATAAGAAAATTCACTGTCTAAAAAGATAAAATAAAATGGCCTAGTGACAGATAACAAGGGAAAATATGTTCTACAATATAAGACAAAAAAAACAGTTCCTTGACATTAAGGCATATAGGATACCTCTGTTTTCAAGGCTGAATTTGTGAGCAATAAGAGACTCCAGTGATAAAACGGAAAGTATAAAACACTTGAGACGTGAGTTAAAGTTAGCACAGATATAAGATTACTGGGAATGCTGGGTAAGTGTCTACTAACCTTTGGCATGAGTTCATGTTCCAGTAATCACAGCTATTGCTAAGGCAGTGACTTCCATAAGTAAAAATTGCGTTGTGTTTTTTATCTTCTTTCAGCTCTTCCAAAGGTAAGGCATGCAATGAAATATTTATTTTCCCATGTGCCTAAAGTGCAGAGAGGGGAACTTCCCCAGGTCTACATTTTATTTATTTGGCCACCTGGTACACAGAAGACAGGTTTCTAGTTACCATATCCAAAAACAATTAGGAAACTGTTCCCATCATTATTGGCCCAGGTTATAGCCCCCCGATGGAGATGTTCCTCCATTTGATGGCCTTTCAAGGTACCCCTCAGCTTTGGTGGCAGTTAGATGACTAATGTTAAAGAATTGTTATTTAAATACGGTCTCTAATTTTATATTCGTTTTCTTATCATGAAAGTCAATAACTAAGTGGTACAAATGGGAAAATGCTGTAGATTTAGGAAAGGGCCCCAAACTTCAGCCCTACCAACTGAAAGGCTATCACTAAGGGTTGATTTCACACAACACTGCCAAAAGTTGTGAAGGAGAAAGCGACATGTCAGATGAATGAAGATTCAATTTTAGCCAATTTTAACTTAATATGAGAGCAGCAGATGGTGTGACTTATTGAAAGCACTTTTCAATTTTCTGGGAAAAGTAATTTCTTAAATGAAAGGACTCCTTTAGGCACACAAACACCACATTCCAAAGCCGTTAAGAGATCTAACTGCAGTCACAGAGCCAGAAATGGTGGTGGAGGATGGCTAGAAATGAACAAAATGGTTCCTAATTCGTGCTAGAGTTGACACAAATTCCTCAGTGACCTCTGGTTATTGCAACTGTGAGTGGGTTTTTTTTTGTTTTTGTTTTTGTTTCTTTTCTTCATGCTGTGCTTAGATGTGGGTAGCTGTTCCTTTGCATTACCAGGACTCATGCTTCTTGTGGTAAGAAAATAGATAGTTGGCAAGTGAAGTCATTCTTCTCTCCTCTTTGTTCCAGGAGTGATATGCTAAGCACGCTATTATCCGGGTCAGTAACTGCACCTACAACCCATCCAGCTCTTGTCTGCATTGTTACTTACAGGTGATTGGTTGTGACTGAGAAAAAAAAAAAGGTCTGTTATTTCTTCCCTGACCTTACTCAAACAATTTCATTCAGAGGCTGAAGAGAGAATACCAATGGAAAATGCTTGCCCTAAAAGTTTGAGGACCAGAGTTTACCAGTACCCATAGAAGATCAGGCTATGGTGGCAGAGGTTTTTAATCAAAGCACTGAGGAAGATACATGGAGGCTGGCAAACTCTGGAGGTTCTCAACTAGCCAAGCTCCAACGAAATGCCAAGCGTTTCCAAGCTGAAATGCCAAGCTCCAGGTTCAATGAAATACCCTGCTGCAAGAAATACGGCTAAAACTGACTGAGGAAGCCACATGACATTTATCTCTGGTCTTTAGACATGTGCTCGGGGATGTGCACTTGAGCACTCATGAACTTGTACCAATCCATAACACACAGAGAGAGAGGGAGGGGAGGGAGAGAAGGAGGTGCATATACAAAAATTCAGGAAGGGTGTATGGCTCAATTAGAGCTAATCTGATCATGTTGGGATTAAAAACGTGTACATTTGAAGTTAGGGAGACCATTGCAGATCCTGACAGCAAAACCAACACAACAGGAGAACTGGTGCAATGACCATGTTTGATGTTGAGCACAGACTGGACATGAAATATTCCTCATCGCTCGTGGATTGTTACCACTTTATCCCCAGCTAGCGGCTCTGTTTTGATGGCTGTGGAGCTTACAAACATTAGGGACTCTCTGGAGGAAGGAAGTTGCTAATGAACAGGCCTGGAGGATAATAGCCCGCCCAACTTTAGTCTAAGTTTTCTGCTTCCTGGTAATGAACATGTGAGAGGGTGACAGCAAGTTCCCATTGCCAGTGACCCACTAAACACCAGCTTCCCAAGAGTGACGCATTAAATTCCCTTAAACTGAATCAGAATAAAGTTCTCCTCCATTAACAAATAGCTGTCAGGTGTTTTGTGACAGTAACTACAACAACAACAAATACGGATGTCTTCATTTAAGTCCCCAATTCAATCACACCAGCAACAAGACAGCCTCTGAACACACAGTGAAGCACTTTGTTCAATTTACTGCTGCACTCTCCTTGTTTACTTCACTTCTACTTCTTATCTTTGTTATTGTATATCACTCTTGTTAATTAAAGAGGAAATTATTGGCCTGCATTTTGCCAAAAAGGTATAGGTATCCAATGAGTTTTCATATAAATTAAATATCTATGATACTGCAGTAGTTACTAGTAGGTGAACATTTCTTTCCTGCCCACCAGTTCCAAAATAACCAACTCAGAGGTTGAATATGAATTATAGATAATCAGCCAATAGCTCAGTCTTGTTACTAGCTCTTACATTTAAATTAATTCATAGTTCTTATCTATGCTTAGCCACATGGCTTGGTACCTTTTCTCAGTACAGCACTCTCATCTTGCTTCTCTGTGTTTGTGATGACTCTCTGGCTCCGCCCTTTCTCTTCCCAGTTTTCTCCTAGTCTGGCTCTCAACCTCAATCTCTTACTGCCCAGCTATTAGCCAATCAGCTTTATACTAGTCAATGAGAGTAATACATATTCATAGTGTACAAAAAGTTCAACAGCATTTCCCCCTTTTTGTCTAAATAAAAAAAGAAAAATTTTAACTTTAACATAGTAAATTGTATACAGTAAAAATGTTATTAGGTAAGAAATACAGTACAATATCTAGTCTTTTCGTGTTTGACAAAATTAGAGAAAATACTAATAAGCCTGAGCTATCTATGGCCAATCACATTTTTACTAGCCAATGAGAGTAAATCATAATGTATAAAAAGATTGTTCCACAGCAACTTGTCTTGCTGTTGTGATAAAACTCCCTCACAAAAACAATTTACTTTTTATAGTCTACCATGGCGTGAGAAGTTGAGGCAACTTCTCCCATTGCATCCACAGGAATAAAGATGAAGGAAACCAATACTGGTGTCCAGGTTACTTTTTCAATGTTCTCCAGCAAGTTGGCTCTTCCTTTTTCACTTAGCTGAATCTAGGTAACCCCTAACATTCAGACACATAGGCTAATAAATCAAGGTAGTCCCTCACAGGTATTCCTGGAAGTTTATCTCCTATATGATCTCACATCCTATCAAGCTGACAATCAATTCTAACCATCACAAATATCAAGGAAAAAAAAAAAAACGGAAAGAAGATGCCAACAGCATAGGACTGATGCTTCTATATTTGTTTTGCTTGCGCAACCTGTATGACACACAGGAGATGATTCCTCACCCAATAAAGAACTGTAATAGGAATTTGGTGCAAAGGTATAGAGTGATGCTAATACTGATCACAGTGTTTGCCACTGATTCACAACTATGACAACTCTGTGCCATATAACAAATTATGCATAGTCTACATGTGCTTTAAGTCTGGGCAATGAAATTGGGCTTAGTCAGACTATTTTAAGTAAGGAATTTATATTGAAAATAGCTTTGCAACATAAACTTTCTACAGAGAGTATGGAAACTGAGAGGTTTTTGTTGTTGTTGTTGTAGTTTTTTCTGTAGTTCCATTTTCCACTGACACATCAAAACCCTTAGAGGAAAAGCGTGGACTGGCTTCATTCACTGTATATTTTAGGGCAGCTAGTTAAACCTCCTGAACTTTTTTGATTATTCTTAGTTATTGCATTTCTCCAATACTTTAAAATTGATTGTAATTGTAAAACACCTAAAAGACATTCCATTACATATTCTACACTTCATTGTAACAGACTGATAAAAATAGGAGTTTCGAAGCATTAGAATCTGAAGTAGAAATTATTAGTGGGGTGTAGGTTATCTGTTTGTCATTGAAATTGTATGAAAAAATATTTCAGAAACATGTTATCTAAGTGTTTTCTTTTTTCCAGGGACATATTCCTAACTTTAATCAAATCATCAAAGAAGTCTATAATCCAAAATGTGTCATCAGATTAGAAGAAGTAAGAAAATTCTGTCTTTTAAATAGAAAATCTAGAGGGAAATGAGGATGCATGTTTGTTTATAATTTCTACTTCTTTTTTCTTGTGAAAAACTCCCTTCAGTATGAAGCCAACACCTGCAGGTGGCAGAATCATGAGTATGTAAATATAACCAGGACATAATCTGTACAATATTGCATTTCATCTTGACAATGATTGCTTTATTGTTATTGGTCAGGTTCCTTGCCAAAAAAAGGTATAATTCAAATTAAGAATCAAATGCAAAAACCATATCTCCATGATGCCACAATTAGACTCAGTACAGACAGACTCAAGCCTAAAAGGTGAATTTATGTACTTTCAAAGACACTGTTGTTTAAGTGGAAATATTTCAGAGCCTAGGGGAGAAATTTTACCAAAATCCTCAGGTACGGCTCATTTTATCACAGTTCCAAGTATAAAAATGTCTAATATAAATATGTTCCCCTTATTGCATTTTGGTTATGTCTCTCCTGAAAAATATTCATTCTTACTGTTTCCATGCCTAGAAATCAGACTCAGGTCACAGTTTCATCCATGTTTGACTGACAAACTAAAAAAAGAACTAAGCAAATTGGAAAGAAGGAAAGAAAGAAAAGACGAGGAAGGAATGAAACGTGAGAAAAAACAAGGAAGAAGAAAGACAGGAAGAAACAAAACTTTTGGAGTTTTTATTCTAACTACAAATTTGCAGAGAAACCATGTGGTTTTAGCTTTTACTTCCTTATAAAACTACCTAACAATACTTAGCATTCACTTTTGCTGGGTGCTGCTAAACTACATACTTTTGATATTTTCACTTTGTAGATATATTAACTAAGGATCTTGTTTGACAAAAATTTCAAATGATCACAAGACCACAGCAGATAACCCAAACAGAAAATACATTGAAGTTTCAAGGTCTGTTTTCTTAGCAATCAGCATATGTCTCTCTTCATTTAGCCATGAAGAGATAGAAAGTTCTTTCAGGCCATATTATAACAGTTTGGATAAAAGCCACTGGCTATATGTTTCCTTTCTCTTTCCACCCTTCTCTTAATCTCTAGAGTCCATGAGAGCCCACAGAGATTACATCTTCCAAACTTCCTTCAACTGGATAAATCTACTCAACTGTGTGAGCAACAAAACATGGGTCAAAGTGATACGGTTTCTAATGGTCCAAAGCCAGCTCCTCTATCTTTCACTCATGTGGGAGATTCAGCAGGACATGAATACATGGAAAAGCAGAAACAGACTCCATGAGATGGGGATTTTGTGTTTGCAGACAAAGTGGGGTAGGATGGGGGGGCGGGTATCTACAAAGAACAACCAGAAAAAGGGAAGGACCCCTGAGAACTATAAAACACCCAACTGAGAGTCCATTTAGGGAAAGCTGACTCTGACAAGGCAGGAGGGGGAATCTATCTGCCTATCAGACAGGCTTGCTCCTGACTTTCTTTTATTTCAAGCTGTATTACCATTTTATTTTTATTACACACAGGGAACGTTGCCCTAAGCAGGTCTTTCTTTGACAGCTACAAATTCTTCTTCTTACTACACAACTCTTGCTAATCAATACAAGAAGAGTTGGCAATGTAATTTCTTTTCTGGAAGATTCTTACTACTCCTTGACACTTTTCACATCTCTTCCCTAATTATTTCTGATTTTGACACCAGATAGAGAGTGCCTGTCCTTCTTCACAGGAATCCATGCTTCACGCATGGGTCTGACTTTTGCTTGGCCTTGGCCTGTCAAGCTTTCTGCTCCATCTCCAGTACTGTTCCTGTCATGGCCTCTAGACAGCAATCCCTATACTAACTTTGTCTGTTTATCCTAAGTAGTCTTTCCTGTTCCTTTACTCTCCCTCCAACAGAACAGTTCATGTGCGTTTCATAATACCCCCCAATTGCTGCTAAAAGACTTTGGGTGAACAAAAAAAATAGTTTGCAAACATTAGCATGTTTGTACCTATCAGTCATGTTGCAGAAGATATTATAAATTATACATCAGAGATAAGTGACTCACGTTATGTGCCTAAGTAAAACTTGTTCTCTCAGGTTTCAAGCATTTTAACCCCCAAATTCCAATGAATATACCTCATAATTTGCATATAATACAAATACACAGCATTTCAGCACATATCTTTCGAAGTGTGTTACATGCAATGGAAGTATCTATAGTATTTTCATACATCATCACTGAAACGTTTTTTGGATCTTAAATATAAAAAGGTAATAGGAACAGCTTTTCTTCATTTTTCACATCTTATGTATATTAAGCTCAAAATAAATATACATTGAATATTTCACATACTTGAAATGTTTACTGCAACGTTGCCTATAAATAATTTCTATTTTGATGCATTCTCCTATTTCACTTGATGGGAAAGACAAGAATATCTACACTATAGATTGATGTTAATGCATTTGCAATCTGCTACTGATTCAGGTTGATGAATGTCAGTGGCCGGGATGAAGAAGAGGAAATATGCTGATTTGGATTTTCTAAGACTGACTAATCCTTCACAGATATCACAGGAACACCATCAGTACCTAGAAATGTCAGAGGCATACTTAGCTAGAGGTAGCACATGCTTTTTCAAGAGCATCTGAACGTCAGAAGCTACTTACATAACTAACAGCACAAGAATGAAAAAGCTGTGAAAATTATTCACACGTCCTAATTCAATAACAGGGTAAATGTCTAGCTGTCACCAGGACTATGAGACTTCTCAGGAAGTTTTTACTGAATGAATAAATTGTGTGCCTACGTGTAGAAGGTATCTATAAAATTAACCATATTTACTTCTGTAACTAAAAACCTTGGGCTAAGCACTAACAAAGCAAATAGGGGTTAAATGACTAAATGCCTTCCACATGGTTCTCAGCAAAACATGTGTGTCCAAGTTAGAATTATTTGCCTGCCTAGGTAGGAGAAACAGATGTGTTAATGTAGAGAGAGCAGAAAAGGAGTGAAAAAGAAAAACAACTTTGGTGTTCTTCCAATTGTGACACAAAGAGAATTTGTGACTTGAACGGCTGCTTAGCCTCTCCATTCTCTCCTCCCTGGCTTGAAAGAAGTGAGTGTCTCCATAGTTTCTGTTAGCGATTAACTCAAGCTGCCCTGGATCTTAATGTTGAAGTTTTAAATGCTCAGAACCTCTGAGTGTGACCTTATTTGGAAGGCCTCTGTAGAGGTAACAGAATTAGAGTGAGCTCATTAGGGTGGGCTCTAATCCAGTATAAATTATGTCCTTCTTAAAAGGGAAAAATCTAGACACAGAGCTATGCCTACAGGAACAGTGCCAGGTGAACTGGAAGGAGCTTAGACGAGCCAAGGAGGGAGGGCCAGGGCAGCTTGCTCCTCACAGCCATCAGAAGGCTTCAGCCATGAGAACGCACGCCTTAATTTTGGACTTGTCACCTCCAGAGCCTTGACAATAAATTTCTGTGGTTACCACCATTTAGTTTTTTTGGTACCTTGAAATAGCAGCCCTAATGAATTAGTAGTCTCAGGGGTCCTTGTGTAAAGGGGATTTAGAGGAACAAGAGGTCAGAGTCTTGAAAAAAAAAATACATGTTAGGAATAGGGAAATAAATGGGAGTAGGTAGAAGTTCTTGTATGGTGTACCAAATGTAAGAGCTACCGTGAACACATATATATTCAAAAGCTACGGTCGAATTAATAATAAACCAAAGCCCCAACAACTGTGATTGCTAAATGAGTTAATGCGACCAAGATGGCCAAACGGTCTCTGCTACAGAAGAATAAGAAGAGAAACCTGGCCGGGCGGCGGCGGCGCACGCCTTTAATCCCAGCACTCGGGAGGCAGAGGCAGGCGGATCTCTGTGAGTTCGAGGCCAGCCTGGGCTACCAAGTGAGTTCCAGGAAAGGCGCAAAGCTACACAGAGAAACCCTGTCTCGAAAAACCAAAAAAAAAAAAAAAAAAAAAAAAAAAAAAAGAAGAGAAACCTTAAGTGCGTACAGTAAAAGCATGAGGTTCTGAATTTGATCACTACCACCCACCTAAAAAGTTTAGTGGTGGTAACCTGACTAATCTTACTGCTGGAAAGCAAAAAAATATATAAATAATATAGCCTATTGCTAATGGGAGGAATCCTAGTGCCCATTGGACAATAACCTTGCTGGACATATGTCCCCAAAGTCCTAGTAGACCATGTCTCCAAAATTAAGGAGGATGGGTCCTGAGGGAATGACACACACATGTATGCACATATGTACATGTACTATCCTCACACACACAAATTTTAACTTATAAATAAAATAAAAACAGTGATGCATGTGATTTTCCAAATTTACTGTTTTAAAATAGTGAGCCTCTTATTGCTGAGAGCTTACAAATTCAGGTAAGCTTATACAGATTTTTGTTGTTTCTGTTGAAATAATATCTCAAATATTAAAAAAAAATCACTAAGCTGACCAGGTGTGGCCACCAGTAATAATTTCTACTTGTCTGTAATGTCAGCATTAGATAATTTGAGACAGGAGGATCAAGAGTTCAAGACTAGCCTACCCTGCAAATTCAGACAATACGTCCATAAACCAACTGAAGACATAAAAGTACATCAAGCTACATATTTATGGACTTTCAGTAACTTAAATAAGCATCAAGTGGCATATGTGCTGGAAACGTGACATATCGCACATAACATTCAATATACAATTGTGTGCACATATGTGTGGAGGTCAGGGGTCACTGTCAGGTGTTTTCCTCCATCGCTCTGCACTGTGCTCTTTGAGAATTCTCAGTGAACTTGACAAATGAGCTCCAGAGTTGCACATGTCTCCACTTCTCCAGCCCCAACCTTTTATATGGGTGCTGGAGATCAAAGCCTAACCATCAGGCTTGCTTGGCAGGTACTTTTCTCACTGAGCTATCTCTGCAGTCCCAAGAATTCTCATTATTTACACACTTATTTCAAGGCAAATTTATGTTTCTAAGTAACATCAACAAATGTAGACATCTTGGTTAACAGACAAGTCCTCTAATTTACTAGTCTAAACCTAGTTCAAGATTTCCATCTGTCGTCCTCATTATTTATTTCTAATAAGATACAAAAGCTTCTGGCTTTTGTTAAGTTAGTATACATAAGAAAACACAGTTACTGAAGAAGTTTTCATCTTTTATATATCCTTGAAAATCTCTGTTATACATAAAAATACAATTACCCATCTTCACATATTTGATAATGGGAAAGACTTTAAATAGTGTCCACATTGCCGATAAAACAGCTGAATTTTTATAACAAAGACCGAACTGTAACTACCTATATTCCATTTGTCTTCAATTTCCAATCATTATACATATGGACACCTTTTTGCTTAGTGCAGCCTGAGCATACAAGAGTTGCTCTAACAGTTTGATACCTTTGCTCGCTGCAGGTGAGAATGAATAGTGTAAAGGACGGAAAAAAAACCATTTTTTCCATCCTAATCTAACTAATAATAGAAAATGGTCAGTACTTAGTCATGAATATGACTGCCCATTTGGCCCACCCTTTGACATAAATTCAACAAAACTAAAATTCAATAATATAGCCTATTGCTGAGTAACAAGGGAGGTCAATTATAAAAATAATGAGTAATACCTGTCCTTAACATTTCCTGAGTGCTGAGTAAGTGTCAGGCAATGGTCTAATTGCATGACATGTATTAATCCACTGGAAGATCATAAGCAAGCTAAAATGTAGGCACTGTTATTATTTCAATTTTAATGATGAAGAAAATGAGGCATGCAATACAAAAAAATTTGCCCAAGATCAAATACACACAAATAGCCATAATCCTCACTCACGGTACTGCACTGCTCCTGTGAAGGAATGCTTCTACAGACAACAATATCTGAACCAGTACTGTGAGCTGTGGACTGTGAGCATGATTTATGGGCATTGTCTTTATTTCATTAATGAGGGACTGTTAACTTACAGAGGGTAAGCCACTCACAATCACAGCTACTCAGCAATGGCCGAAACTTGAATTTATGTTTGTCTGAGCTCAGTACTGGGGTTCATTTCATCAAGTTCACATCCAGGTTATAATGAAGCACAGTCTAACACAGCAATGCAAATATTAGAGTCCACAGGCCAAAGTCAATAAAGCAAATGAAGTTCAATCAAATCCACTCTTAGTGGAACAGGGACATTTCTTTCCTATTGTCTGTGTTTGCTTGCATGCTACAGTGACAAAAATGAGGAATTGTGAAAATGACTACATAGTCCAAAAATTCAAAATTACTATCTGGAACTTAATCAAAAGATGTCAGCTAAGCCCTGGTCAACATCTGGAAAGATTTTTTTTAATCTCGATATAATTATAATTGTCATGTCTTGAATTTATTCTATTACTAGACAAATACTTGCCAACGAAATAAAAAGGGAAACAGAAGGGCTCAGTTTTTCTGTCCTGGGTAGAATCTTGTCTTCCACAATGATATGACATGATAAAGTCTTAAACCTGGCTGCCTAGAAACATGATCCTATTTTAAAAAAACTATTAAAAGTAAGCAAGCTAAACAGAGATTATTAATGTGGCCCTTCGCTCAGCATAACTAGAATTCTTATAAAAGATGAAGAAAGTAGATAGAGTCAAAGGCACAGCGCCAGGGAGACAGCGTGGTGGCGGAGTGTACCCTTAACATGTGAGGCCCTGGGTTAAATTCCCAGCACTAAAATAAAAAGTCAAGGACACAACTTTAAAAAAAAAGTTATATTAGATTTTAGAGAGACATGGAGTGGTATAGTTGCAGTCAAGAAATGCTCGGCAAACTTGGGTACCTCCACAGGCAAGAAATAGGGAGGAAAGAATCCCACCAAGACTCAGAGGGTCAGAAATGCCCATGCTGCAATTTCATTTTCTACTCTTAAGAACCTTAAAGACACTCATTTCCACTTTCTACTGCCTATCTTGTTGTAGTTGTCTATGTTAGAATTAAAAAAAAATATTATCACTCAATCATGGACAGAGTGGAGGCTGAGGTGAGAACTAAGCTACTTCTTTTGAATGGTGTCCTAAAGAATGTCAGATGACCACCAAAATAATTGGGTTTTGTTAGTATTTGGAGACTTATAATCAGAAAGTTTCTGTGCTGCCAGAGACTATAGTTTCTTGTTTTTAATGTTTTTTTTTGGGGGGGGTTGTTTTGTTTTGTTTTGTTTGTTTGTTTTTATCACAGCAGCATGACTAGTACTTACCAATCCAACATCACTGGAAGCAAGCTGGCCAGAGCAATAAAGCTGATGGTGGATCTTCTGCAGGCTGGATTTGAGGCTATAGCTAGTAGCTCAGAGATCTTATGTGTAATGTAATTACAAATGGAAGGAGCCTGAACACCAGAACTACTGCACAAAATAAAACCCAGGACTTTTGGTCCATCCTACCTCTGCCAACTGGTCTCTGTGAGATAAAAATAAAGTACTGAGCTAATACCCTGGAATACGTTTATTTTATGTCTGCTACCATCAAGTCAATTATATTAACTACAACCACACAATCAAATTTCTTACCCAGTCCTAAGACTGAAAATCCCTATAGGTGCTGCAATGTAAAGTACCTATGAATAATTTTTCATAAATATATATGAGGGAAGTTTCTACACTCATTCACTGAAACACCAGCAACATTTGTTAACAAAAGCATCCCTGTGGAAGAGCCGAATGAAATGCAAGAAACAGAGAAAATAAAAACCAATATCCAAGTAACTTCAAGTGGAGAGAGGGAAGGAGAGAGAAAGAAAAAAAGATTGAAAACCCTCAGATTTTGATAAAAAAAAAAATGCTTGTAATTGCCATGAAGTACACAACCTGGTACCAGGACGTACTTGGGGACACCCAAATAAGAAAAGTATGTTAGATTAGTTGACGTCAAACCAAGACTGTGCTTGAAGTACATCAGGTGACAGGTGAGTATAAATGAGTCACATCACAGTTCTTCCTTCTGCAGACAATAGCTTCCAAACGACGCTAAAATGTGATCTTTATGTAGGTGCAATAGGGAAATCAACTGATGCTATTTTTGTACTTCCTCGACGGAATAACACATGGAGAGAACAGTCTTTGTCAAAGATAGGCTTTAAAAATACAACTCCATAGAAGCTATGTATGATAAGAAGGAACATTTTCCTATCTTGAATAAAGGAAGATGAGATGCCAAATATAAAAGCTCCCAAATGAGACAGTCCATGTTTCTCCTTTCTTCTTTTTATAAATTCTAGCCAATCTAATTACTTTTTTTTAGTGTATGTAGGCTAAGCTATGATTTATTGGTTGATTTCTGGCCATCTTTCCTTTGGCCTTTTTCACAAGCTTCTTTCACATGAAAGCCTAGTGTCACTTCACATCTGTCTTCCTAGCATGCTATGACCTACTGTATCAGTGCTCTCTTGTCATCAGGAACTGGCACTCTACCTTGTAATTTTCTACACTACCTGACAAAAGGGATGTATGATTCTCATGCGATCCTCCAAGACTGCCCAAGGAAAAATTGATTAGTTACATGTTTGGCTTTCTTTAGGTTTTATATATTTTAAATTTGCTTTCATTTTTGCAATGCTTTTATTGGTATGCATGAGCTATCTTTTGAAGGTAGTATTTCAAAAAGTAAAGAAAAATATCTTTGCATCGAAGTCATACTATACATCAGAGTGCCAGTGCTACAGACAAAAACATCTGTCAACATATGGCTATACAGATGTATTGTAACACTGTAGGGTTTGACAGCTTTACATTGGATATGCTCTTGAGTAAAAGAACAAATTGCTTTTGTTTGCTTTTTAAAACAACAAGCTTCTTTCTAGGATCAAGAATTCTGCATATGAGACCCTGGCTTTCATCAGTCACACGTACATAAACATGGATTATGTTCCCCATCAGAGTGTTTATCATTTAGTTATATTGTTTAAATGCACACAAGGCACAAAAAGAATAGGAAAAAATTGAAGCACTAGGAATTGCTATTACCCAAACAGAAATCTTTGAATATACATCATAAAATGGAAGGCACTGAAGATGCATCATCAAAGAAGCTAAATGAGAAAATATGCAATGCCTCCTCATAACTGCTTGGGAAAAGGCAAAGATAGTCAGCCAGGAACTTGAGTCAACAGCGTAATGTTTAAAATTTGAGCAGTGTAATCTGACATACCATTTGAATTTCAGCTGTGCCATTTGTAGGATCCTAGTATGCAAATGAGCCTAACCCAATGATTCCTCACCTTAAAAATAACATTATAATAGGCATCAATAAGATGATGAGTGTAAAAAAGCCTGGTGTGCAGGAAATACATAGCCAGATATGATAGCATTACAAGGTGAATATTCATAGCAGCTGGTGTCATTAACTGGAGTCACAGTTACTACTACATGAATTTTTATTCCTGTCAGAATACATTTCTGACAAGACTGATGAAAAGTAGTGAAAATGATAGATTTTATAAGACACGTAATGATGGATAATAACTATTAATAATAACTAATGTGTTCTCAAACTGAGCCCTTTCCAGGGAAATACACTATGGTGTTCCCATATAGATACACCAGCATGATTGGTAGACCTATACATTGAACATGTATCAAAAATATCATGCAGCCGGGCGGTGGTGGCTCACACCTTTAATCCCAGCACTCGGGAGGCAGAGCCAGGAGGATCTCTGTGAGTTCGAGGCCAGCCTGGGCTACCAAGTGAGTTCCAGGAAAAGGCGCAAAGCTACACAGAGAAACCCTGTCTCGAAAAACCAAAAAAAAAAAAAAAAATATGCAAATTTCAAACTGCATCCTAACCTAGAATTACATGTGAGTCTCTCAGAATGAGACTTTGCCTCTTGATAAAATGCAAATACCTTCTTTGTAAAGTCCCACAACCAAGCTGGAAAATGGATGCTATTTCTCCCTCAGGTGATCCAAACATGCAACAGAAACAGAGAGGCATGTTCAGCTTCACATTCTGTCTTCCATCACAAGGAAATAGCAAATCTGTTGACTCATCAAGCCTTCTGCAGACCCTCTTCATGCAAAGGCACTGTGTGCTGGGCTCTTATGGAGTCACCCAAATCTAAGACACTGCTCTCTGTCCCTCCAGAAAACTGACAACCAGGTGATATGATCCAGGAGAAAAATGCCAGGTGTTGAAACACAAAAGACATTGGGCCACAAGCTATGCTAAAAGAGGCCATTCCATTATTTCTTAGTAAGTATTATTTTGTTATTAGCTGCCATTAAGTATATGTCAAAAGTTCCAATACTTAAAAAACCCACTACAGAGCTTCTATACTTCCCCTCTGCTTAGAGTACATCCTTTAAAACTTGAACAGTTTTCTGGAAGGAGCCTTTGGGAAACAGTAAGTTGGCCCCTCACCTTCAGCCCTACCTACTTCTACCCTCACACACAGGCTAATTCCACCTGGGACAACCAAATCAAATCAGAACTAAAAGTTCAAACCAGCAATAATTCTCAATCTGTAGTTTGTGTTTCGGTGAAACCACAGAGAGCTCTGATCCCTGGACCTGTACGGAGCCTGGGCTGACATATCAATTTGATCTCATCACCCTGGGCAAACAGAATCTCTAATGCTATCCACAGAGCAGGCAGCAAAGGTGTAGGAAAGAAATTTCCTGTTTGTGCCTGCATGAATTCTAGTTTTTCTTCATACATAAAGGTGACGTTAGTTCACTTTTTGACTACCCAACAGATGTCCAGCGCAAGGTTCTGAGGAAGAAAACTCAAGAACAAAACTATAAACAGAAATGTAAACCACAGGCACCCTGACCTACCAAATGAGGGCCACAATCAGAAAACTCCTTTTTTTTTTTTTTTTTAAACTGGCTCTGGGCGATTTTCTCTGTCTTTCCAAGCTCACTCCTCTGTAAGTGATTGTCTTACTCCAACTTACCATGTAAGGATTTCAGAGAAAGAAGTAAAAACACATCAAAAGCAACAATGCTTTTTTTTTCTGCTCAAGACACTATTTGTAGAAAGCATTTTCCTTTTATGGCTATGACCAGAAAGCAAACGTTTGCTGAGCACAGCTGTGCAAGCAAAATATCAACTCACTTCATTTCACAGAAATGCAACCTGAAAAACTCAACAGCGAACTTAGAGACTGGAGTAAATCTCCTCAAACTCTACAGAGATCAGTTTAAAAATAGCCCTAATAAATATGCCTTAAGTCAAATAAGGGAGAAAGGGGTACACGGTGCAAAGAGCATGGATTTAGCACCAAGAAGATCTCAGTTTTTCTGTTTCAGTATCTAACTGCCTAAGCCTCCACATCTTTAGATGGACCATGATAGTCACAAACTTTCTTTAGGAAGTTTAGAGACTTTAATGAAATAATGTAGCTACATTAGACAGTAAGCAATCCTGTTAGGTTATAAGTGAAATTAGATTTCTAATGTAACCCCTCCTTATGAATATGTAAATTGCATTAAACTGCTTGATGAAGGGCCAACTTCACTCATTTTACCACATGAAATAATGAGAAGAGTGGAAACAGCCAAAGGAAGAGAAACAGCTCGATATTTTTAGCTAATTAGAGCTTTGAAAGGACTGGAGTAAGGTCATATGTCCCTATGACATGTGGAAATTTAACTTACTGGTTCATGCCAGAAGATAAGGGAGATGGGGACTGTGTGTTCACTTTTTTTCACAATGAACATATACTTCCAAATCAAGGGACAGGGAGAGAATGGATCTACGCTCCATCATTCTTATATCCCTGAAGCCTTCCATCTAGCATGTGATGATTTTTCCATGCCAAGTTGAACATATTGTTTTCATAAGCATCATTTTCTATAAGTTCGCCAACTACTTCTGCTAGAATCTAAATCCAGTCAATTTTGTATCTCTGCCAAAAATATTAGCTGCATTGTGAAGAATTTAGGTACTTTCTGTCACTTGTCTCTATGGTGTTTTCTTACAAAATTGTTCTAGAAATAGAATGCCATTGTAGATAATTAAAGTGTTTGTTAATTATTGATTCCTTTCAAGTCTCCTCTCATGGCATGGCCAGAGTATTTAGGGTTTAGTAGGATCAGCAGGTGGTATTTTATTTACATGGTTGGATCAAGCACTGGTCAGATGTTCAAATTCCTTTCGTGCGGGTCAGTAAACAGCCTTCCAAATGATAATGCAGTAATCCAGCTTCTGTAGATCACTCACCCACTTACTAGTACAAACTTAACTACTTTTCAGGATTCCTGCTTCAATTCTGAAGAAGCTCCCCTGGTACATAGTAATCGTTATCAGAAACCACTTTCCACATAGCTTTCTACCAGCATCCTGTGTATTATAACCTAGTTCTTCTTGAACACAACTGACATTAAAATACTCAGAATTTTACAAATGAGATTTGATGAACACTCACAAGTCCTATGCATCAAACCAAGAATAAAACCTTCAACTTTTCTTTACATGGCTTTTCAGCATCCTGACTCCCCATATTCTAAATATTCTTCTAGCCTGTGCATGTGTGATGTCATTGGTTACCTAAGGTGCCTGAAAAATAGGCACGCTACTACTCATATGGTACAATCAATATGAGACCATCTATGCATTCTCATCTTCCATAGGCTATCTTAATCCAGCATTCTAAAATCACAGGTGCTCACTTTTTTGTAGAGCAACACTTGGTGCTAACTTACGTTGAACTCATATAAAATCTCTGAAGGATTTTTTTGGTGTTGTTCTTTAATTCACAATGCTTCTGAAGTTTAACCCCGCCCCTTCATTCTTTACCTAAACACCCCCTTTGAAAAACCTCCTATTATTCATATTATACTGTATTTTGTAAAAGACAAATTCTAATCCAAAAGGTTGTAAAAACCTTTTTTAGTTGTTCATTTTGAGGTATTTAACATCTGAACCAAACCATAATGTCTTAGTATGCAATAATGTGGGGTCACATTTGAAAATGCAAAGTTTTTCACTCATAGAGTAAGATGATTGTTTGAAAGAAACACAAAAGCACCTAAATGTTATCGACCAACACCAGCAGTAAACTTGCTGCCCATATAAAATTTGTCTAGCATGTAAAGTATATACTTTCAAGAACCAAAAATTCAAATTGAAACTAAAATTCTCTAGTTTCATGAGTAAAGTAAACTGTCTGCCTTGGCAACAACAGATGTGCATCTCTGTGTGTATGTCTGCATGCTTTCCAATAATTATTTTCACTCCAGTATAAAAATTAAAGACTTTCTCATAATTACTGCTTATTAACTTTGAACCTCCAACGTCCCCATTTCCCAGGGACAAACAGAAGAAAGATGGCTCCTATGAGCTTATTTGCATGCCCATCTCTCACTCTGAGCTTGGGAGGATTGAGAGGTCAGGGGATATATTTATTGTTTATTGTTCTCTCTGTAATTAATATGCTTTTAGAGTAATTAACACATTGTATTGAATGAATAAATATATAAATGAATGAATAAAAAGGTCACACAATTGAAAATCAATACAGGAACAAAGAGATGGTCTTGAAATAATTAACCAACTTCCTCTCTGGTTGCAGAATTCCTCTGCCAGTCTTTTGTGCACTGTGTTGAGCTGATTACAGATTAAAGTAATTACAGTGAATTCTTGATTACTGGCATGTGGTCTAGCTATTTTGTGGATTACCTATCACAACTAATTCCCAACTTATCTGCTGCCACCCAGCATATGTCTGAGTTTCAGTCAGCCTCACTGATAGCAGATGCATGCTTCAGGAAAGCACATTTATGTTGATATTTCTGTTCAGAATATATAATTTTAAAATGCGTTCTAGTGGGGGATGAAAAGAAAACTAACAAGAATTCTGCAAAAAAAATGCAGCACGCTTTCTTTTTTTAATTGTGAGAATCTTTTGTGTGCCAAATATAAAAGTTTAATCTTTTCCAAACTTCGCTAATGAGTAAATGGAGCGAAAACATAAAAATTTAATAACCATAGGCAGACTTCCATTTGAGAGCCATTCACCATTCAGTATATATAGAACAACCTTTGTATTTTAAGAAACTTTGGGAAATAGGAGACCAATCTTTGTCCAATATCAAACTTTCAAGGTACTAGACATAAAACATATAAAGCAGTGTAATGCAGGGTTTCTCAGCTTTAGCACTATTGACATTTGGGACTCAATGATTCGTTGTTGCAGGGGCCTAGCTACAATAAACACTGGAATGTTCAGCAGCATCCATGGCCTACTCTCACTAGATGCCAATAACACCAGGCTACACATAACAACCCAAAATATCTCCAGAGGAAGCAGATATTACCCTGGAGGCACAGTCACCATCAGTTGCAAAACACAGCATGACAGCCACATAGAGTGGTGGAGATTACAGAATTGAGAACAGCAAACTGCGTAATCGGGGAATGAGGCATCATTTCTCTGGGCAGAAAACCAATACAATATCCTCTTCGTTCCATAATATTTTGGAACAAGGGGAAGTTATTCCATAACTACTAGGCAAAAGTCCAATTTCCTTTAGTGGCTTTCTGATCCCAGAACACACATGAACTTGAAGAGATCTTTGAAGTTGCAAAAGGGACACATTTGTTAGTAATGTTAAATCAGCCAGGCAAAATATAAGAATTTTAACTATTTTTAATAAATATGAAAGAATTTATTTACTTTAGAATTTGTCCCTTGCTTATGATTAGAAGATTATTATTTTCCATTCCTTTCAATCGCATTGTTCTGTGTATTCTAATGATTAGAATTGGTTTCTATAATCACAGAGTACCAAGCTACACTGCATCAACTCATGGAACTCTATTAGCAATGCATTGCTATGTCATAGTGGGAAGTGACAGACTAAGGGCAAACGGTGCTCCACTTGATCTGACTTATGAACTGTCTATTGTTGAGCCAAGAGAAGCTGCTGAGTAAAGAGATGAAAAACCTGCAATAACTGAAGAATTAGCAAAGATAGCAAACCCCACAAGGACATTCACAATTGGCATAAGAGATCATCTGTAGTCGGATGTCTCTCTGGTCCCACCAGGCACCATGTTCCCACAGCCACTTATAAAAAAATCACTCAGATTGCTGGGCGGTGGTGGCGCACGCCTTTAATCCCAGCACTCGGGAGGCAGAGCCAGGCGGATCTCTGTGAGTTCGAGGCCAGCCTGGTCTCCAAAGCGAGTTCCAGGAAAGGCGCAAAGCTACACAGAGAAACCCTGTCTCGAAAAACCAAAAAAAAAATCACTCAGAGGCTTAATATTTTTTACAAACTTATGGCCATGGCCTGTGGCTCAAGCTTCTTGCTAGCTAGCTCTTATAACTAAACTCAGCCCATTTCTATTAATCTATATGTTGCCACATGTTCCATAGCTTTGCCTGTGTGCCATTACATGCTGCTCCCTGGACAGTGGGATGGCGTTGCCTTCACCTCTCCTTTCTCCTTTCACTATCTCTCTTGGATCTTCTCACCTGGCTCCATCCTGCCCTGCCATAGGCCAGTGCAGCTTTATGTATCAACCAATCAGAGCAACACATATTCACAGCACACAGAAAGACATCCCACGGCAATCATCTTGGTAAGAACACTGAATATACTGTCTGTCTTAACATGTAATTCAAAGAAGGATTATCTCAAAGAGAAATTTCTAGAATTCACAATAGTCAATCCATCAACTTATAGTCTTCTACTCTCACAAAGAGGTTTAGGATCTCATTCTCTGGGACAAAAGCAAACCAACATCCATCCCTTCATTATAACATTCCAATAACAAACCAAAACAGAGACCAACAAAGCCCAACTTGGAGAACTAATTGGCATGACTTTCACATCATGAGTGAAGAGTTGCTTCCAGGAATATGGGTGATCCCAAATCAAATAGTCTACCAAAAAGTCTTGCCCCAACATTGAGATAGCTTCCACATAGCTGGATAAATGGAGTCCCGTCCTTAAGATGATCTGTAAAAATCAATACATTCTAGCTCCTCCTGAGACCTCAAAACTATAAAGCTACATGCAATTGTGGCAGAATTATAGAAAGTGGCTCAAGGTACAGGATAGAGTAGCCAGGATGTCAGCTGAGGGCCCAGTGACCCTTCCAATCCCCTCTTCCTATGAAGGAATGTCAAGAGTCACAAAGCTAGTTGAAGAGTCTTTTGCAAATAGTCAATGCTGCTCTAACAAAAATAATGGTTGATTTTCTTAAAAGAGTGTGCTGTATGACAGGTCGCCCAAATCCTCAACATGATTTCATGTGCTGCAGTAGAGATAGATAATGGCAAGAATGTTTCCTAAGGCAAAATTAACATGATGTTGGCAATTTAAGCCCAAGAAAAGAAATTCATTATTAATTAGAGAGTTTGAGGGTTTTTTTGGCATTTCCCTCTTATATTTTTGGAAGTTAATTACACTTTTGGCTTCCACTTTCATTACAAGGTTCCACTGTATATATGCTCTAGTCAACAGCAATGTCTTATGATTGTTTCTAAATTTAAATATATGCATTATGGGTAAACTAGAAACTCAAGAACCAAAATTCAAGTAATCTTGGAAGTTATCCAACAACACAAGCTTTATCTTGAGTTTTCTCTAGTTAGTGATCAAGAGAAGGCCAGAAAGATCATTTTCCTAGCTGCTTTTACCATTACCATTACATATATTAGACTATCTAATTTTGTTTTAACAGAATTATAATTTTATTATAATTCACATGTCACTTATATTTGAAACTGAGGACTAAAACGAAACAGAAATTTAACACTTAAAAATATAAATAATAAAAACCTGACAACATAAATCTAAATAGCTAAGGCATGGCCTCTGGCTAACCAAAATATGACTCTTTATCAGTAAAAACTGAATTAAATAGAAATTTGACACACACATACACACACACATTTGTTAAGGTGATGCTGGATTTGTTTTTCAGCAAGAAAAATGATAAAAGAATGATCCATAAGATACCAGCAAGTAACATGGTGTTGCATAGAATGATTAACAAGGAAAACTATGTGTATGTGTGCATGTACAAATGTGTGTGAGTGTGGTCCAAGTGACCATAGAAATGTTGTCCAACTGGACTTTACAGCATAACATAGAGACAAATAATCCCATGCATTAAGACCTCCAAACTGCTGCAAGGGTTCTCCAGCCATCATCGTTATAGCCATATCATACCTGCATACACTATATCACTGAGGAATCCAAAACAAGAGAGTGGGGTTAATTCAGATAAGCATAATCACCTCTACCAGAAAAACAACTCCAGACTGATTTCTGTGGGTGTGGAATCAAGACTGGCATCATTCTCATATAGAAGCAAACAGCACTTGATACTTGCAAGGCGGAGCTGTCATATAATATAGAAGGTTCAATAGAAAGGCAGCATATGGATATCTCTTCCTAAAACATCAAGTTGATGAGAGCTTCTTGAAATATTGCACGGTATATTCAAACACTTTTTTAATATTCTAGGAACCATGGGGATCAAAAGTAGGTTTTAATTTTGAGATTATGATATAAATACATCATTTCCCCTCCTTTTTCCTCTCTCCAAACATACCCATATGCCCCTCTTCGCTCTCTTTCAAATTCATGGCATGGACTCTATTTTTTTTCTTTTTATTCTATTTTTCTTTTATTGAAAATGCATTGTGATTATGACAATGTATTCTGATTATGGTTTCGCCTCCTCCAATTCCTCTAAGACCCCCCCTTCCCCTCCCATCCAAATCCACCCCCTTTTTGACTCTCATTAGAAAACAAACCAGCACTTAAAGAATAATAATAAAATAAAATAAGACAAAACAAAAAGAAATCAGAATAGGACAAAACAAACAAACAGAAGAAAAAGAGCCCCCCAAAAAACACAAGAAACACCCACAGACGCAGAGACACACATGTCTGCATACAGAGGAATTCCATACAAACAGAAAACGAGAAGCCATAATATACTCAAAGGACCTGTAAGGTAAAATAATTAAATTAAATTAAATTTAAATTTAAAATCGTTTTAGATGCGTATATGTATATACATATGTTCCTAAATATAACTTGCTCAGTCTGTACAATGTTACTTATGTATGCTTTCAGGACTAACCACTTGATATTGGCTATCCAATTGGTACGCTCTTCCCTGCCGAAGACTATTTTTCCAGGTCTTAGCATTCCTTAACTGACTGTAGTTCTTTGTGTAGGGTTGAGTCCTTATAATCTCTCCCCCATCCGAATTACCATGTTTATTGCTGTCCTTGTTCAGCTCATATTTAGACAGTCAGGCTGGTGAGGCTTAATGGGTGTAGCTTCTTGAATTCTTAGCATACACAATGTCACAACAAACTCCCTGATACTTCGCTCTTACATTCTTTCACCGCCTTTTCTGAAGGGCCTTCCCTCCATGGGCCTTCCATGTGGGTGTTGTTTTGTAGATGTATCTCTTGTGGCTGGGCTCCACGACTCTGAATTTTGTTTGATTATGCTTTTTTTTGTAATGGTTTCCCTCTGTTGCAAAGAGAAGTCTCTTTGAAGATAGGTAAAGACTACATTTAATCTGTGAGTATAAAGAAAAATATTTAAAATGTATTTTGGGATAATGCTGTTTTAGTAAAGTGATGGTTGTAGATTCTCCAAAATCCATGACTTCAATATCCCTGAGTAGTGAGTTGGCTAGAGTTCCAGTACCAGGCATTATTTCTGTTCCTTGAGAGGTCTTAAATCTAATTAGAGATCTGTGGCCAGAATGCTTTCTCTCTGCTTGCATGGTACCATTAGACAACATGTAAGCTTCCAAAGGCAGAAAGCAACCATCCAGTCCACCAGCTATGATGCCTATGAAGCACAAAAATGGACAGCATGCTATAATAACCCTAAGTGTGTAATAGTGAGACACATGTTGTTGGTAAGCAGAAGTGGACTTTTAAAAGTGATTTTTGAGATATAGAAGATAATTATATAGATACAGCATTAAGATGATTTCAGTATTAATACATGAATTTTAGTAAGAGATCAATATTTAATTTTACCCAAAGTATTTAGTACAGATAATAAACCCTACAATGTGAATATCATAAAAGAGAAAAGGATGTTAATGGTGACCTTTACTGGGAAAACTCTAGCCAGGAAATCCAACTAAAATTTCTCCATTTGTGAATACAGGTAATACTGAAACAATCAAAACACCAGGAAGCAGTATTTTGTGCCCACCAATATTTCTTCTCCTCTACTTCCTCCTGGTAGTATGAAGAACTGTTTTTTGTTATTTTCACAATCAAAGAATTCAAATTTCTTTCCCTTGAAGTTTCTTTCTAGACCTTTACTAAAGAAAGAAACGTGCAGGTTTAGAAAACCTGGAAATAGTCAGTGTTCTGTTACTTAAACAGCACACTGTCAAATATTTAGCTCATTTGAACTTCAGTCCCCATTTCTGTATAATGGGACTGAAAAAAACTCACATTCAGACTCCAATCTCTTATGGATATGATGTTTGAAAAGCTTCCAAGCATGCTATATGTTCTTACAAGGGCGGAACTCATTATTTGTCCTCCAGCACATGTTATACGTTCTTACTAAGGCTGTGCTCATTATTTTCCCCACTAATTTTGTTGTTTCTCCTTAAGGAGGAAATCTGAAAGATTCCTAGTGTTAGTGTTCTTGTAATGTTTATTTGTCACTACTGTTCTGCTCTGGAACAACTCAAGGTACCGACACATGGAGAGATGGCTTTCTCTCATTGCTTAAGTGCTTTATTCAAACACTCTACTTTCCCATATCACTAGAACCCAAGTCCTGCTAGTTCTGGATCCAGTCCTACCATTTAACTTAGTTCCTTTCTTCCCAAGGATAATATTGAATCACATAAGGCAGAATCAGAGCTCTCTTTGCTGAACATACAAGAGGTGAATATTGAGAGCTGTGTTTTGAAAGCATGAACCACTCAGAAGGCAGTCCATATAGTTTAGGATAGAATTATTGACTTCTTCAGATATAAATGTGATCTGATTATACCTCAAAACCTGATCAAATGCTTAAAACATTGAGCTGGATATTGGTAGTTTGATATTTTATGTCTCTGTTAGCTAGGAAGGAAGGAATCAGAGAAATCATAATTTTAGACAGTAAAAGGAAGTTTTAAAAAATGAGAATGCATTAGACCGACAATAAAATTAACATCCCCACTACAAAAGTACCAGCAACAAAGAAGAAAAAGCCTGAAGAGTTGTTTGCTAGGAAGAAGCTTAGCTATAAGTTGCAGTGCCCAGTACGAGTGACTGTTTGGCAAGTGTCTCTGAGAATGTCCTGAACACAATGCCGAACCCTTACAGCCCATGAATTTTTATTTATTTTTTATATTTTAGCCCAGTTTGGCAAGTGTGTCTGAGTCGGTCCTGAACACAATGCCGAATCCTTACAGCCCATGAATTTTTATTTTCCCAGTTCTGTAATAAAATAACATGTGGCGTGTGGGGAGAATTCAAGCAGGAATTTAAAAGACATAGCACAGAATACATTCTGACCTAAGATACGTTTAATATATGTGAATTTTTAAAAGGTTCATGTGCAGCCTCAACACAGTAACAAGACAACAAATTAAATGCTCAGGGCATACTAACTCAGTGGTAAGAAATCAGTAAACAGCTAATTAGCCTAGTTGCATGCCCCAGCTTTTGCTACTACTACCTAAAGAGAGACCCTCTCATTGCCATTGAGATGTTACTATTACTTACTCCAAAAGGCATTAAAAATGGTCTGGGTGTGTTTGTTTTCATCTGAATATTAACTTTTCTACAGGCCTATCTTTTAATGTTAATTTTAATATAATTTTTTCCATCCCTTGCTAGATTTAGAAAACTGAGTTTATCTTTGCTCTTAAGGAAATCCTATGGAAACAAAACAAGAATAAAGAGAAATAGCAAAGTGAGAAGCTCTATGAAAGACTTCAAAAGTATTTTCTGAGAACCTTAGTGAACAGCTGAAGTGATACAAAGTCAAGTGCAGTTAAGAGTAGGGACAAAAGATAGGAGGACCATGAAAGTGATGATACATACCAAAACAGAGAGCTTAGAAGGTAATTTGAAGACCTATACCGAGTTGACAATTTTTTTAAAATATTTTTCTTCACATGTTTCATTATTGAAGAAACGAAAAAGGTTGCCAAAGTGTATACTCACTTCTCATAGGAAATGGCAATTGGCAATCTTGAGTATTGCCATACACTTTGGTATGAATCACAGAAGGCAAAATATAGATATTTGGTTTATTGATAAGAAAGTTTCTACACAGAGGTATGGTTGGAAGTAAATTTATGGTTCAGAATACGAACCATGGATTTGAATGGTTCCTATAATTTTTCTTGAGATTTAGGTTTTTTGCATTGTTAAATTTATAAATATTTAAAAGTCCACACCAAAGATAGGCATTTGGGCCAAAATGAATGCACAAGACAACAGACTGGGTAGGGTCTGTAATTTCATTCAACAAAACCAAGGAAAATTTCTTTTTCTAAAAAGCTGATATACATAAACTGGTTTTTCTGATTCCAAGAAAAATGTTTCTAATAGAGACAGAGAGAGAGAGAGAGAGAGAGAGAGAGAGAGAGAGAGAGAGAGAGAGAGAGAGAGAACCAGTGCCAAGGGACATAATGGGGGAAGGGAGACAACATGGGGGGGTGAGAAAAATGCTCTTACTGATGCTCCTCGCAACACCACCCTGAATTCCAGTTCCTCTGTAAAATGAGGAGCCTGGGCTCCAGATCTAGTATTCTATGGAGCTAAGCTCTTTAGGCTACCTATTCATAACCCAGCCATGCTGTCGGCATGCAGGAAGGTCTTATAAAATCTCCAGGAAGCACTGTAGACAGACATAAATTGAGGTTATAATGGAAAACAGCACCACGTTTTTAAAAAAAGAGAACTTGGCGAAACCACATCCTTTCTAAAGGTGCCGGGGCTGTGGTCTTCAACAAATAAGATGCTCAGAGTGAGAGAGATAACTTCCCTCATGTCACCCTCAATAACAATGCTAATGAGTTGATGGAAACGGCATCCAGACAGTCTAAAATTGTTAGGTTTCCACAGTATCGCTGATCTGACGCAGACAGCAAAATTAGATTTCTAAAATATGTCTATTAAATGAAAGGCATTCGGGAAACACACCCCAGAAAGAAAGTCAAGTAGCAAGGTTGCCACGAAATTCAAACAAGAGGGGGGAAGAAGTTGTGTTTTGACAGTGGGTTTGAAAAGGTTTCACTCAAACATCACCATTAACCTTGTTTTCTAATTGCAGAACGTCTTTCATTACCGCTCTGTCTCAACCTCCAGGCTGAGTCACCACCACTAGCGCTGTTCTTTGAGGGCTGAGATGCCTGACAAAGTAGAGTCATTTTAAGATTTAAAAAGGGGAAAAAAAGCTTGTAAAATTATTTCGAGAGTTTGGTGTACAATTTCACAATCCCACGTCATAGGACTTGGTTTTAAGAAAGAAATCTTACCAGCTTGTTTTTGAAGGGCAAATATTTAGATGTTGACAATCATTAAACTGCTGTTTTCAGTAGGCTTCATAAACTAGTTTGATTCACATGTCAACAAATTATAATCCAGATGTATATGTCTTAAAACATATATAGATGAATGGTTACTAATTTAAAAATTATTTACAATTTGAGTGATGTTTATAGATCCTTAAGCATCAATAGAGCGATTCTATATGTTTGTGTAAAGTATGGGTTTAAATGTCACAAGAAGGAAAAATGTTACTGTCACATTCATTCTTGTCCATATGACCATTGAAAGATAGTCTGATTCTCATGTCTGACTTTGCAGCTTTTGCAACATAATCATGCACCATTTTCATAAGCTCGAAATTAAACCTGCATTTCTCCGTTTTATCTACTCAACACTCATTCTAATGGGGGGAGGGGAGAGAACATATTTTATTATGAAAACTTGGCTCCAGCAACAGCAAAAATGAATACGTGTACATACATGATGAAGCTGAACTGGCCTCTGCTGAGAAGCAAGATGTAAATATTACAAAGGGTTACTACTAAGACGGCAACCTACTACAAGATAAAAGAGAGAGAGAGTCTACATTAATCTTGTAAAATTACTTTTCCCCCCTGGTAATCTGTTCATTCTTCCAGGCACCACTGTTCAGATGCACTAAATTTAGGAGTAAGGGTGAGAAACATTTTGTTTAAACCTGACATGGAACTCACTGTATTTTCTAAAAATGTCCTCGTTCCATCAGAAGTAAGAAAAAGGGTTCAAGGGAAGAAATCAAGAGGGTTAAGTTCTCACTTGGTACTTCAATAAAATTACTTGTCATTGCATTCAGCTGCTGATTACCCAGACAGTGCCCCTTCCATTAACTATGCCGACAGATCCGACATTTTACTGATGGCAGCGGCCATCCAGCAGATTAAAGCACAATGTAGATTTAATCTCCCCAATGACTTGATAGCCTCAAATGAAGGATTCTCAAATTTCATGGTTCTGACCTATTCGGGGTGAATAAGTGTACAATAAATTACCTGTCCCCTGTCTTTGTAACAAGGGAAAGGACATCGTTGGGCTACTCCTGTGCTAACTGCAATGTCTTTCTGAGTTTACCAACATGATCTGCATGCTACAGAGCAAAAGATCATCCTATTTACCAAATTTTGAGAGATTAATTTGCACTGATAGATTACTGTGCAGCATGCCAATACAATAAGGTGACAGCAGCAGGTGACAGAGAAGCCAGATTTCAAGAGAGGAGCATTTGACTCATGATTGAGGATAAATTCTAGTGAAGGGGATTTCTCACCCGGGACAAAAGATGAGTTCACTGAACAGAGCAACAGCGCCCACTGGCCAGCCAGTTTACTCACTTTCACACCAAATGTGTATGTCCTGTTACACTGTCTTGTTCAAGGGACAATGGACAATGAATATCTTAGGAAAGGAGAAAACCACAAGGCATTAAAAAAGCTGGCTGCTAAATGAAAAAACTCCTTTACCTATGTGCTGTGTTGTGAGTATGACAAATCAGACATCTTCAGAAAGCTTTAATTCATGTTGTCTTTTCCCCAGCTCAAGCAGATTAAATTAGAATCTCCATTATTCAGCAACAGTGCTGCCTAGACAGAGACACTGCAGCAACCTGCAGCTTCCTGGCCTTGTCAGCACACCCAGAAAAATCACAGCAGCAGATTTTGCACACATTGCAGATTAGCAATAGCCTTCAGAAGGCCAATATTTCTCTAGTCACTGTTCAGACAGAAGAAAGCTTGAGTCGGCCTAGGTAATAGCTACCTCATGATGTTAGGTGAGGTGCTTAACTTAGAGCCAAAGAGATCCTAATCAGGGCACAAATAACAACACTTGATTCATGGGAAAAGGGGTTTCAAAAATAAATATGACAAGGAGAGTACATTTACTACTTGAGCACTCTTGAGAAATGTGTTATTGCCACCCACCTATGTCCTACAACCTTCAACCCTCCCTTTCCACTTCTCCAATTCCTTCACACATATTTCCATGGCAACCAGGAATAACTATAAAATTCAGACTCCTGGGTGACATTCATAGAGGATTTGCATTGCTACAGCCCTTTGCCTTTACCAACGATGATTTCTACCTTTCTTCATACTATCTTTCTCTGTGCCTCTCAAAGACCCTTTTGAAGGAACTCAGTCTCTGAAATCCTGCTTTTGCCTTTAAGAAATTGAGAAGAAAATATAGCCAGATAAACTTAGAGCTTTGAGAAGAAAATAAACTTAGAGCTGAAGAAAACTACCAACAGTTTTCATATATTTAAGGGGGAGTTTGTTCAGATACAATAAGTAAAAGTTGCACAATTTGGGAGCAGTGGTACTTGTGAGAGGTGAACCTGTTCTTTTCATTTTCAAATCAATGCCTAGTATCTGGAAATATAGTTGGCATCACAACCTATGGGAGGGATTGGCTTACTATGGGCCTGTAGTGAATGAATAATGGCTAAGAATGTTGCTAAGATGCCACAATGCATAGATAAACTCATTAAGAAAAAATATGCCATCCAAAATATTAACAGTGCCAAGACTTAGAAAACCTTATCTGGATTATAAGGGGAAACAATGAGATGTTTTTATTAGAAGTGCTTTTAATAGAAATTGTAATCAAGTCTAGATTATATCTTGAAATGTCAAAGCCAGTTTATTAACAACTGTTTTTCTTTCAAATTTCAATTCTCTGCTCAAATACACCATGAAACAAAATGTTTCCAGTTCTACACAGAATTGGACTTCACTATCATCACACTTCATTTTACCTTGAAATGTTAATTGCTGTACAGCAGGGCTGCATGGTTGATTTAAATTTACATTTGCTTTTAAATTTGATTAATATGATCTCTTTGGAGCTAATTCTTGCATATCTACTCAGACAGAAAATGTGCTTTGGAGTACACAATAGCTTTTTTAAAAAAATTCCATCTAATTTTGATAGTTACATAGATAGTTTTTACATGAAAAGTGACTTTTAGCTCTAAGCATAAATATAATAAGAGATGCTAAAAGAAAAACAAACTGTGTCATCAATTATATTGGGTCTCCATCCTGAACAGCTTAGGCCTGCTGTGACATATTAATAAATACAAGAGAAAAATAATTTTCAAATTATTTCCATATTTCAGAAAATTTCAACTCTTACAAAAATCTCCAAATATTTGATTAAAAGACAAGCATATAAAATTTGAATTCCTACATAAGTAGTTCCTTTTATTCTCAAAAGATTTAGAGATTGATAACATTCTTCTGACAAGAAATTAATGCTGTTTGTTTTCCCCCAAAGTCACACAGTTCAGATATATAGACCTAAACCAGAATTCGTTTACATCTTTAACTAATGATCTACAGTTTCTCCACAAACGTCTCCTTATTTCTTACTATCTAAGACAGAAATGGCAAATCCTATCAAGTGTCCATCTCCCTCTCCCTTACATTTCAAAGCAGGTCTCTCTAATTAGACATGTTGGTTGCCCAATACATTGATCTACCATAGAGTACTTCTCAAGGTAACACTCCAGAAAGACAACATCCATCAATCTTTATGAAGCAGCAGGTAGGATGAAGTCCGTTTGCAGTCTTGATAAACATCTAGAACTCAGAGGTGTAATTTCTGCTGTTTAGCTAAGCTGAATCAATATCCTTGGACCTGACTTTTATGTTTTTGTTGAGCATAAGAAAATGAAGACTGAAATCTGTTTCTGGAACATTCACGTGAGGAGCTGCTTAACCTTAGCCTCTACCTCACACTTGGTCGGGATAGAAGAAACACCAAAGACAAATGTGGAAATTTGGAGGTCATAATATTATTAAGTAAGAATTTCATCAGCAAAGTTTTAAAGTCTTTCCTCCTTCAGGGACTTTTCAGAAGGACCATTATGATTCAATAAGAAACGTCAAGGAGTGCTGTTTGATTTGATCACCAAGAGATTTTCCCACACTACCACCATTTTGGTTAACATATTAATAGCCTGAGATACTTCAAGTAGTCTCCAGAGACAATTTAAGATTCTGTCTGATTAGATGAAGTAGTATTGCTGAAGGACACATTCTCCTCTAGCAGAGCTGGAGCCATTAATTGACTGGACCACTGTCTAAGGTCTTGAATAATTATTTCATCATCTTCTAATGCCCTTTCCCTTTTGCTCTCCTGACATTGACACACTCGCTAAGTTTTGCACTGCTCTATATATGTCTACCCACATATGAAAAAAGGGCCTTTGTGGCCCTAGGGTGCTTCCTAACCTTGGTAACTCATACCTTAACTTGGTGTCATTCTTTTGCCATACCCTCTTAAATGCAAAATACAAAAATTGTGCAGACACTCAGCTCACTGGCCAGAAATAAAAAAAAAATATTTATACCACAATTCATTTGTTTATGAATACACTTTTTTGGCCTTTGCTTGAAGTAAATATAAAATAGTACGGAGTGAATCACAGCATTTTTGTCTTTCTTCCATTATTTTTGGCCAACAAGTTTCTTCTCCTAAATTATAACTGAAGATTACCTTAAGGGAAACCAATGATTTTCTTTAAGAACCACAGTGTCAGCTGACTTTTATGAATGTTAGTTTTCAGGTGTTGACTACTATAAGTCATCATTTCTAACTATATAAAGTATGTGTAACAAGTGAGATATACAACATCACTGGCCATCAAATTTGTCAAGTCAACAATATACTGTCAAGGGAAAAAACCCACTAATTTAAGGAAACTACTCTTTCAGTTCATTAAGATGAAAAGAAAAATCTAAGTTCCATTGAGTCCATTTGCCAAAAATGTCACTGACATACATAAATGATCTTATTTAGATTATACAACTATCTTTACCTCCAAGTTACAATTGAAACAGCTTAAGTGCTAAGATGTCAAATAATTTGAAGATTCACTTAATTTTTAATCATTTGCCTTCAAGAAAGATAAGGGCACTTGCTTTTCTTCCTTGGCTTTAAAACTGAAAATCATCAATCCTCTCTTTTCCTCAATGACATTTAATGAACATTCTCAAATAGAGTGTTTCTTATGTCACAAAATTTAAAAACAAAACAAAAATAAAAACCCTTTTGGAAACTGATGAACCTTAGTTTGAATTTTTGCATCTAACATACAACTTTTCACAAGGTCACATATTAATTATAGAAACTACATTTAAAATGAAGTGTGACAGATTCTCACTTCAAATCAATCTTACTAGTCTATCCCATGAGGCATTCTGAAAGGAATTTCCCCAATAACATGATGCTTTTATGCATTATGCTTCAACATAAAACACACACAGATTAACAGCAGGTGAAAGGAATTTGCAAGGTCATGAAGATAGTATCTGTCATTTAAAAAGAAGACTACACATTTCTAAAAGCAGTCTTATATTCATTTTATAATGGATTTCCAGGGAAGTACTCCTTGGCTTGCTCAAACATCATCATTTAGCATAGCAAGAGATTGAAGTAAAAAGATACCCGATATACATCATCCTTCTCTTGGGCAAACAACTAGAGGATATGAGGTATGAAGGAGAATCTTGGCACCAGAAGCAAAGGGACAGGACTCTAGAGAGAGAAAACCAGAAAGGCTATGTGGAGGTCACAGGATTCGCCAGTGAATTGTCACTGAGAAAATATACTTGTGGGGAAGAAGAGTAGGCAGGCAGTGGATTAGGGTACCCAGATTTTGGAGATGAGTGATCAACCACAGAGCATGGTCTTGGCATAGGTCTCAGTGCCTTATAAACTAGAAAGTGAGGGGCCATGCTTCAAACATGAATGCCATAGGCATCGATCAAGTTAAAAAATAAATATGAAGCACAAGTGGAGAGCTATGCATTCTAGTAACAAAACTAGGGTAAGATCTCATTCCTAGCCTTGACTAGAAATAGACTCAGACATGTCACTGAAGCTGTCTGAACGCCAGTTTTCTCATTTATAATACGAGGTGAAACAAAATTATCCCCACATCTATTTCTAGCACAAATAGTCTATGGCTTGTTCAGAGGAACAAGATGAGTAGTTATCAAAATTGGAGTCCTGGTGAAGAGAAAAATCAATATCTAAGTAGACTAAATGCTGAGCCATCACACTGCACTTTAAAAGCCCATTCTGATGTCTCCTATGAAGACTGAGTGAGGACAATGAGATACAGTAAGGCCTCTCTGACCACACACAATGTATATGAATGTCAAGGATATTTCTCAGTTGATGTCTTCACACAAAAGAAGTGTGTTTTAAAAGAAGTGTGTTTTAATTGTAATAAAGTAGGATTATATGAGAAGAGCTAATAGCTTATGTCTGCTGTACTAAAGCAAAAGCAAAAAACAATCATCTGGGAGCTACATGAGGAAAAATATAGAAAAGGAAGAAAAAAATAAAGGATCCAAAAGGGAAAAGGTAGCAGGAAGATGCAGAAAAAAGCAACCTCTCTACAAATAATGTAGCATTACAGATGGTTAGAGTCCTGACAGGAATACAGTTCTCAAGGGAAGGACTGTGACTTGAAGTTAGAAAGTGAAGACCAGAGCCCAGACTAATACAGATACATCTGTGCTGGCAGAGAATAGGAACCCTGTTCTGCTTTGGATTCCAGAAATAGAAACGAAAGAAATATCAAAGAAGAACAGGGAACTCAAGTGATTCGGTGCTCAAGGAGGGGGCCGATGTGGGGGTGTTAGTGAAGAAAATGATTGATGACTTAACTGTAGTGAATTAGATCTCTCAAAAGAAACAGCATATTTGTGCTCTACACACAAAGAAATTGAGACCCAAAAAGGTAAAATAAGCTAACAAAATTATGTGGTTATTTAATTTTGAATAAGTGCAGGTTATACATTTTAATAACTTAATTCTTAAGTGCAAACAGAGTCATGAAGAAATGAATCCAGGTAACCCGCCATCCAGGTTTGTCCCTACCATTAGGACAACAGTATCCTTTATACCACTAAAGCTGTGTCCTAGGACACAGTGATATGTCAGAAGGAAGAATACTGAAAAGTGCACAAAGGTCCAAAAGAGACCACGTCCTCCTGCCCTTAAAATGGGAAGCTTCTTTAGTCATCTTACAAAGTTGTCCCACATTTAACATGGAGTCAGTGACTTTAAATTTAAAGAAGTGATAACAAGGTGTGGGACGATACAGGCACTTGAGAGGAAGAAGCCAGAGGAGCTCTACAAATTAAACACCAGCAGAGGCTGTACAGTGAGACTCCATCTTTTAAGATCAATAGAAATAATAAATGATTAGTGAATAAATAAACAGAAAGGTGAACTCACATGTTCTCTATTAAAAGAGTCAATGACTTCCCCCAGCTCAGACTTCATTTTGGGAGTTGAGTTGGGAGTAGACTTCTCTGATAAATGAGCACACAACTGTCAAAAAGCTAGGTTTCATCTCCAGGCATGTTCTCTTGGATATCAGTGTTTCATATAGCGATTTGCATGATAAAAATGCACATGCCTCTGCTCCTATTTTCTCCACCAACACATCATAAATAACTGAACATTTTTATACTTGAAATGAAATGTTAAAGGCCAATGAGACTTATTAACAAGGAAAAGAATGTTTAAGCATCCTCATTTTTAAATCTATAAAGAACCTAGCATGATTTCTCTAAAGGGTTCAATCTAACCAATGTGTTTTTCCATTTTATAATTAGTAATAAGAAGAGGTCTTGAGGAAAGAAAATAGCATTTCAAAAACTCATAGCTAGAGCTAGTTTATCACCTAGCTAGCGTAGTGCAATTTTAATTGCATATTTAGGTCATTGGCTGTAAGCGCTGATAAGCTGTTACCATGAACCATCTTAAAATCAATAAAGAAAATGTTAGAATGAGGGGGAAGTTGTAAATGGAAATGTTAAAGGATTCTTAACTACACTGTCTTAAATGCTACTGTTGGAACACAAACTGAACTTTAAGCATGATTTAGCAGAACTATGGAAAGAGAGACCTCTGGACCACAGCGTTTATTTTCAGTTGTACTGAAAGCTAGCAGTGCTGTGTCTGTGCCAGACTCATTTAGCTAAGAGTAAAAGTATTCATCTAGGCACACAGCCCTCCTTGCATCTGTCCTCATCTAAGAAGGAAAAAAATAATCAATGCAAAAGAGGATAGAAAACCCCACTACAAACCTCTCTAAAACTGCTCAAAAAAAATCACCATTGTGCATGCCACAGAATGTCAGCAGTGGGACACGCATATTAAAAACAGAATTATGCAGACAATCACCTGACCCTCTTCCATCTACTCTTCCTGTTTTCTGATGGAACCATCCCCCTGTTTACATAAAACCCTTCAAATTTTACAGTGTATTTTGAGCTGCTACCCAGCCAAAAAAGAGCTCCTTGACAAATTATGTTCTAGAGAACATTTCAGATTACTAGTGACTAACTAAAACTATTTTGAAAAACAGTTTATATAAAAAAGAAACTTTATAGCACCGTTGCATATAAGTTTATGGGTTTTTTGTTTTTTCGAAACAGGTGTACATATCCCCATTGATATGCAATTAATTAAGTACACATTATATGGGAGAGAAAGCAATACTGACCATTCACATTAGGACAGGCTGTCTCAAGGCAATTTATTAAATATATATTAATAATTACATGTGGAAAGAGTTTGCACTCTTCCCTGGAAAATCATTTTTAGAGTAAAATTCTACCACTATTGACATTATTCTAATTACTCTAATTCCCAGGTGATACATTACTGGATCCAGAGATGAAAGAGTAGTGGCAAATAATGATAATAAATAACCAAATAATAGTAGTAGTAATAGTAGAGTAGTAGTAATAGTAGTAGTAGTAGAGTGGAAAGGAGGAAAGGGATAGGAGATAGGATTTTTTTTAAAAAAAAAACTGAAACAAAAAGCTTTTCTAAAGTACAGAATTCAATTCTCTAAAAATGAGAACAAAATCACACCATAATTTATATACACAACTTTACATTATTAAAAGCAATTGTAAGATTAACTTAGAGTTATAATTTTCAGCAGATGTCGACTAGTAATTCCCATCATTCTTTAAAGAATATTCCAGTAAATTGTCTACATCATGTGGAAAACATCTGAGTTCACTGCAATAATTTAACAGCATGCTGCTCACATTGCATTTTGCCTTTGTCTATGTGAAGGCAAACAAACATTTTGGCAAGCAGACATTAATGCATGTGGGTGTGGGCAACAGTTCCTTCACAGGACAGCTGGATGAGCCCTGTAAAGACGTTCCAGCCAAATGTTTATTCGAAAGCCTTCTGGTGTGAAGCAGGAGGGGAGGCCTGCAACTCTGGTTTGAATCATCCCCTAATGCAGAAAGCCCAGACTGCTAGTCATGGATGTTCATACACATTTGTCTTGGAGTCAGGGGGTCCAAATCTGCACGTGTCTTTTGTTGATCTAACTCACAATAATAAAGCATTAAAGCCCCACATCTGCCAAGCACACAAATGTGAATGGATGTAAAAATGTTCTCTTTTGGATTTTATACCTTGTCTCATGAAAGCCTAATTTCTACCTGTAGTATTTGGTCCAATGTTATAATACACATATTCACAACATATGTTTTGAACAACAGTAAAAACACAGTTGCACAAATTTATCTTACTAGCCACAGTTCTCTTGGCATGTTTTGTAACGTCTAGAGAGGTCTTTGATCATTACAACTTCAATGGCACTACTAGACTTTAGGAGGTGAACATCAATAATTTCAGAAGCCCATACTATGCAGAAAAGACACATACACACAAACACACACACTAAAAGCAATGAATTGAGTATAAGTAAGAATAGTTGTCATGTTAGCTACAGTTCATGTAGCTATTGACCATACAGCTGTCTCTATTTAAACAAAATGTTAATGATTTATAAACAGTATGCCTAATGATTAAATTATTATTTTTGAAAAAATATAAATAAAATTAAATTTGAAAATCACTGCTTGGGGCTAGAGAGATGGTTCAGGGGTTAGGAGTTCATAATACTGTTGCAGAAGACTTGAGTTCAGTTACTAGTTCCCATATTGAAGAGCTCAGAACTGTCAGTAACTCCAGCTCTAATGGGATCCAATAACACTGTCCTTTATAGGCACATACACTCACAGACACACACCCAGATACATACATACAAAAAGACACAGTCAAAAATAATTTTTTGAAAAGTAAAAAAACATATATATATATCTCCCTTCACTCCTCTATTCCTCCTCACCCCCATGTGTGCATGTGTATATGTGTATTTGTTTGTGTGTCTCTGTGTGTGTGTGTGTCTGTCTGTCTGTCTGTGAGTGGGTACATAATACATCAAAAGTTAGGGGACAACCTAAGGTGATCCTGGCTTTCCATCCTGTTTGGAACAAGGTCTCTCTGTTGAGTTTCTGCTGGGCCCAAAGCTTCTGGGGCTCTTCCTCTTTTCTGCTTCCTATCTCTCCCACAGGTGCACTGGGACTATGATGCTCACCCTGAACTCAGCTCTCACATGGGTTCTGTGAATTTGAACTGAGGTTTTCATATTTGCATAGCAAGTATGTTTACCAACCAAGTCATCTCTCCAGCCTTCAAAAATCATTTCTTAAATACTTTTAAACATTATTGAATCAATTGATTTCTAGTTTTCTACTACTCATTAAAAGGCATGGTAAAACATCTCTTTCTATTTACATTTACACAATATTGATATTTGTGTGCTTTTTAAATTTCAAGCATGCTGCCACATAAATAGAGACATTTGATTATTAAAAAGTTACATATCATGTAGATATATCAGGAAGTGATATTCATTTTTCTAAGAAGAAATAAAAGACTTTGATCCACACTTACTGACCTCTGACCAAACATTAAGCAAGCTTCCTCCAAGCTTTCTAAATTATACTTCCAGCTCAAAATAAAACATCCCATAATAGCAACCAAAATAAATGTGGGAAACCGTGTTTTCCATCAAATATAGCATCTGCAAATGCCTAACCTGTTAAGAGCCAGTATGCTTTCAATGTATTTCACCTTTGGTGACCAGTGTGTAATAAAACCCTCAAATTAAGTAGATTGCATTTTAACTTAGATAAACTAATAGCACAATTAGAGCACCACATAATTCACCATTACTGCTTTAAAGAAAATCACTTAAGTATTTAAGCTCTTTAGAGGAACTTCAAGCTAAGTATAAAACTCTCCTGAAGATTAGTGGTGTTGCTATCGGGTGGTAGATGACGTGGAGGAGACATCTCATTCCAAGAAGATTTTTTTTTGTAGTCAAAAACCACACACAGATTAAAAACAAACAAACAAACAAACATGCTTATGCCCAATGTCAGAGGCTAATTCTACCTGATTTTAACATTGAGGAACATAATAAGAATGATTAAACTTTAGTTATTAGTTGTAATAATGTGCATTGTTTTCAATACCCCTACTACTCCAGAGTGAAATGTTACTCCATTAATATGCAAAGTGATTTGTGTTGAAATTCTTTTTGAAGCAGCATTACATATACTATACACATTAATAAATATTGTCAGGTTATGAGTATTCGATTTGAGAAACAAAATTTATAGCTATGACTCCATGTCTTCTTCCATGCCCTCTGATTACATACAACCTTAGATATGAAAATCCTGAGAGGAATAGGAAGTTGCCACTATGAGTCCCTGAAAGTCAACACTAAATGAATTCCCCAGGTTTGCCGATGACTGACTCAAAAACAGACATTTGAATATTTTACTCTCTTGTAATTACGGCTAAGTACACCAGAGGAAGTTAAACTGCTTATCATTCTTTTTGTTCTTTCCTACAGTAACTTTGCAATGGGTTAAGATAACTTTGAATTTGTTTGGTTAGTAACATGAGAGACACAGGGAACCTCTTCTCACTGACCTCATTTTCAGTGACAGTTTTCATGCTTAATTCCTGTATATGCAATTAAGTAATATGTAATAGGAACAGTCATAGGTCTCATTCAGACCTCCAGTGCAGGAGAACTTCCCACAGGTGGCAATTATTTAAAATAAGTTCCATATGAAAATAAACTGATGTATTCAACTCCCTAGCTAAGGAAAGTCACAGACATTGAAGACAACACACACACACACACACACACACACACACACACACACACACACACACACAGTGCAAGTAATGCATAATGGGAAATAGAGCTCGATTGTCAAGATCATTTATGCGTTTCTGGATACTATGACTTTTTTTACCACTGAGATCTACAGGAAAATCATCACTGTGAATATCTTCCTGAGGTCCTGAAAGAATTTTAAGTGCCTAGACACAGTGAAGTACTTTCTGTCCCTAAGAGAAAGTGCAGTCCATGTAAACATATTTAAATAGATTTCTTGTATGGGAAAGAAGAGCCCATTCAAACTGTAATGAAAAGGTAAATTGCAGTCACAGCCAAATGCACTACAAGTCTCTGAAGGGCAAAATCTAGAAGGCTGTGGGAACCAGTTTGTTCTGTAGCTCATGTGTTAAACTTAGCTAGGATAGGTTTGGGTTGTGTGTTTGCATCATGTCTCATAACACACAGACACACAATATGAGGACAGAACTGAAAAGGGGAGGAAGCTTGTGCAAATACTCTGTACACCATCAACTGGAAGAATTATGTCTACTGCATCTCAAATTTCCTACCTAAAATGTAGAATATCGAAATATGCTAATTCCGAAGAAAGGGCTGGTGAAGAGAAGTGAGAAAGAACACGAAGCTCAAAAAACACATACCTGGTCATTGACCATACTCAGCTTTAAAGTGTTGAGCGTTCATTATTTCTACAGTTTATCACTAGTTAAGCTCCTACTATATTACCATAGGTATAATTGCTTTTTCTATGGTATCAAACAAAACAAATATCAATCTTTCCTTTCATATAAGAATTGGCAAGGGGATTGGTTAAAAATAATAATAATAAAAATAAATGTACAAACAGACCAGGATCAGAGAAGAAGTACCATGAAAACAATAGAAAAGACAGGTAAGAAAATTTCAACATCTATTCAACATAGTGTGCCCCCTGCAGCGGTCCTTCCTCAGTTTACCTCCAGAGTGGTCTGCTAGGTCATCTGTCCCACAGTGTCATAGCCAGCCTAGACACCTCTCAATACAGATGACAGAATACAAATTAAGCTCCATGGCAATGCTGACCTCCCATAATGAGCCTTCCCTACTTGTCTGTCTTCCAAGTTCTTCTTTTTTTTAAGTTTAAAAAGTATTTATTATTTATGTATATGACTTCTCTATTTGTATGCATGCCTGCATGACGGAAAAGAGCATCAGGTAGATCTCATTACAAATGGTTGTGAGCCACCATGTGGGTGCAAGGAATTGAACTCAGGACCTCTGGAAGAGCAGCCAGTGCTCTTAATCGATAAACCATCTCTTCAGTCCACACAAGCTCTTCTTCTATACTTGATGTCACTGCATATAACTTTCATTTGTTTGTCCATCCAATCATTAAAGAAACTATCTGCTGAAATCTACACATACATTTGAGATATATGAGACTGGAATATGTGTCTATGGTATTTTGTATAAAATTTTAAGGAACTGGTATAATGTTAGCTGTTAGTCAAATTTGGTAAAGAAATTACCATTTCCAAATATGGAAAAGCATGATGTCAATAGAATAATAATACAAAGATTATATATATGATGACCAGAACAAATGTTAAGCAGGCATCTTGACATTTATCTTACTACACCATAGATCCATGTTTTTCTGTGTCCAGTGAATTCGTGTGTTCTTAAAGACGTATTGCTTCTGGGTATGTATCTCAGTATCAGACTACATACAAAATATTTAAAGTAATGAAAGCAGTAATTCCAATAAAGAAACTATATTAAAGAGAGTTAGAATCATTACCAAATTAGAGGCAACAGACTGAGCACAGGTTTGTATTCTTAGCTAGCGTTTTCCACACTCATCCTCTCATTCAACTCTATGACCCATGTCCTTGCTTTTCCCCAATGAATCATTGAGACTGTAGCTTGAGACTCTATATCCCTAAGAGAAATGTACTTACTATCTGACAACTCCTCTAGAAGCAAGGGTCTTACATGGATAGACAGAGAAATAACTAATCTGGTACTGAAAAACCCAGAGGGATATCAAACTTGCCACAGGCTTTTGTGGGTAGGAAAAATCAATTTCTGCCTATAGTATGTACCCCTAGAAGATAGTTATGTTCTGTAAAGCATAGGGGGATACAGAGAATCTGTGGTAAGACAATACTGTGCTGGCACACTATTATAGTTTATGTCCTCATATTCATAGGTATATGCACTCTTTCACATATTCCAAGGGGGTGATTCTAAGTCCACATTTAGAGGTCAAAAATTCAAGCTACCAACTATTTCCATCTATTTGTGCTTACTGCTTAAGGCTGAAAATGTTTCAAAGAGATCATAAAATCACATCCGTAAAATGGCTTGGTAGAATATCTAGAGGGTGATCTTTTGGATAGATTAAACTAAAACATCATATCAAGGAAGTTACTATGCTGCATGACATTATGTTCTTTTTTAACCAGAAAGAACATAGAGCAACAGATTAACAATGGCACACACATTTAATTCTTTAATGTCTAAACAATTTACCTTCTTGAACTTCTTACATCAAGATGAAATTTGTAAAATCATTTTCCCTATAAAAACTTCTGGGGGAGGGGAATCTTACTAGGAAGCAAATTGTGAGATCTTAAGGTAAAAGATATTGCTTCTTTCATTATCTTCCTCCTGTCTATCACAATCTAAGATTATTATATTGAAGAGAATGATGTTACATTAGAAAATTAATGTTTCTGTCTTCAATTTAATTTTGTTTCTTTTACGGAGGATGGTGGAGCTATTACAACGGATTATTGGCAGATGCAGTACTTCAATACATGTTCATCAAGATCTGTTGCATTTACGTAAATCCTTTTTTACTCGTCTTTTAAGTATAATTTTTAGTTGTCATTTTATTGTGCAAGCACAAGAATTTGAAATCCCCTGAATGGGATTCGCTTGTATGGCATTGGATCTCTGTGCACAAGAAAGCAAATCCCTGGTTCTGCAGTGAACAAAAAAGAGGGGTGGGCAAAGAAATAACTTGAGAGCAACTGTATGTCCTTTTACAGCTAGGAGTTGGCTTTACACATTCCATGCCTCATAAATAAACAGAAGAGTTCTGTGAACTGTATGCAGATGGCTGGGTCTACACTGGAGGCTTTTGTGATGTCTTTGGTTTCCTTCCCTGTGTTGCCATCTCTTAAAATATCTACAATTTTTTTTCTTTGGCTTTACTCCACAGAAATGGGACAAGTAGGATCCTGTAACTTAAGAATTGCTCCCTGCTCGCTTAGACCCTTATAATGATTGGAGAAATCCAATTTCTCCCCCTCATTATTACTCACTTAAAAATATCCATCCCCGCAACTGGCAGGCTAATGCTTTATGCTTTAAATATTTATGGCTTTCTTTTTAAAGGATAACAATAACGGAAGTACGATGAGCGTGGCCAAGGTACGAGGTAGTAGAGTGAAGTCAGAAGCAGAAGGAAAAATCCCACAAACCACATGAAGGAAGAGATGAGCTCAGCCACTTAAGGAAGCAAATTTAAGGTTACCGCACTGGCATCGAGCTAAGTGTCCCTGCCAAGCCTAAAGGAGAAAATCAGTAGGAAGAATATGGGCATCAGACAGAGTAGGCGGGGAAACAAAAGCACCAAAGTCAAGTGGAAATGCTAAGATTGCACTTTCCTGCCTTTTTGTATATTCTCACCTGATTCTGACAGAGAAATCCTGGTAGGTTGGCAAAGAACTGGACCTATATTGTACATGTATATGTACACACACATTGAAAGCAGAAATGCATACCAATATTTTCAGTTGAACATTTCAAATCATTTTGTTTAAGTATTCTCATTCTCTCGGTTATATTCTCTCTCTCTCTCTCTCTCTCTCTCTCTCTCTCTCTCTCTCTCTCTCTCTCTCTCTCTCTCTCTCTCTCTCTCTCTCTCCTGCTCCCCTCCATTACTGCTATAGCAACAGCCATCTGCTTAGCTAATCATAGTACTGCTTTCTCAACAGTAAATGCCTAAAGGCTTTGGCAATGCAAAAAGTATTGGCATTTTTCTGATGTATATTCACAAATCTATATTACAATTGCTAATTCAGCATTCATGAGTCAGCAAGAGATACACGGTGTCTTTAAAAAGCCATGAAGGTTTCCAGTCAAGCCTTTTTAAGCTTTACAATAACATTTCGAGAGGTCTGAGAATGTGGACTAAGATAGCGGAGGGCTTTTAGTACCACGCTGCTCCAGTATCCTTTGATTTTATTACTTTTGCCTTTGATGGTGCTCTTCTCTGGTTTGTTTTGATGACTTTGTGGCCTAATGCACTAAAATAAGACAGCAAAGCCAAAACCTCGTAGGTTTAATGGCAATGTATAACTTACTAGCTGACCTTGAGTAAAGATTATCTTTCCTTACCAGTTTCTACGGCAAAAAAAGAATATATATACAGGCTCATATGACCCCACCCCTCAAAGGATGAGCAAGAGGATTACTACATACTTTCAATTTGCATGGTTTGGAATAATGTTTCTTTTTTCTTTGAACCAGACTCTACTCCAGGCATCAAGCATGTATTGTGGCTTACGGGCAGTATGTGACCAAACTATAAACACTCCCATTTTACAGATGAACCTCAAGGTTTATGAGTTTGATTTGAGTTATCTAGAATGTAAACTGCTTTCTCATTTTTTTATGTTGAATCACCTCTGCTAATGAATATGAAAATTTAGTCACAAAATATTTAGCAATTATTGTTAATTATATTCTATTGAATAAGTATAAATACCATATAATATATAGCAATCACTATGTATAAAGTCCTACAGATTTTAATTGTAATTTTATATGCACTAATGTAATATGCCACTTATGATTATATATAATTATATTTAATATATAGTAAGTAGTCATTGGTAATACCTATTATAGTTTCAGAGACTTGTTTCACACTACTGTTTCATTCTTGTATGATATCTTAGACCTATGTCTAGTAGTCATTACCTGAAAATAAATACCCAAAAATGTAAAAAAGAAATGTCAGAAGAGAGGGACCAAGGAAACAGAGAAAGGAAATGTGATGCTTTGGTTCCCAAAAGACCATACTAGTATTAGGTTTTCACATGTTTCTAGCTATGAATTGTTTTGTAAGAATCATTGGGCCCTGATTTGAAGGCAAGCTGAGGCCGGAGATCATGTAGGTCTAGATTTTGTTTATTTCTGGTTCTCTGTCAACTGTTTTTCCTGTGGATCACTGTTCTACAATAGAAAATAAAATCCACACCGCTTTCCAGATGCAGGGAAAACACAGAGAGAACCAGTTTGAATATAGAGGGTAGGAGGAAGAGAGAGAGAGGAGGAAGGAAGGAAGGAAGGAAGAAAGGAAGAAGGAAGGGAGGGAGGGAGGGAGGGAAGGAGGGAGGGAGGGAGGAAGGAAGGAAGGAAGGAAGGAAGGAAGAAAACACATATTTGGTCTGCCATGGCCCTCACACAAAATGTGGGCTTGTTTTGTTAAGTGCTGGATTTCTGCATCAGCCTGCTGACAGATCACTTCCCCATAGATTGATACACCTTCTTTGTTTGTGTTTAAAATTGAAAAGAAAAACAATACCTTTAATATGTGTTTGAGAACGGATGAGAATAATATAAGATTTGAATTAACATAGAATTAACTTCTAAATACTATAATAGTAACAAGATGCCTCAGTTACATCGAATTCTTAAAATTTAAGAAAGGATCCAATCCCACAGTCAAAAAAAAAAAAAAGAAAGTTGAAGAAAAATATCTGTTCAGATGCTCAATTTCAATGTGTGGAGAGAAACACCAGTGTATGGCTTCTTAAAAAAAATATTTTTTATTCCATTTTACTTCTCATTTATTTGGCAAAGGCCTCAAACATACTAGAATGTTAATATTGTACTACTACAACAGAATCCCTAAAATTTTCAGAAATAACTTGCTAGTGGAAAATAAGCCATATGGAACACCTAGGCTTTCTGAGCACAAGTGAAGTTGATCATCTCTCTTCTCCCCTAGTCCAGCGTGATGGAAAGGCTATTTGGCTACAGTATTTTGGAACCTAAGATACTCTTGTGGACTATTGATGCCAAATTGGAACAGAACTGACCTCATGTAAGTCAACAATGGATCCAAATACAGTAATATTGTGTGGGTGTGTAAGTGTTGAACTAATTTTAAAACCTGTGCTTTATATTAGGATTAATTTGGGGATTTCATTTCTAGAAATAAGTAGAATAGAGTTAGAATCATTCTGCGTAAACTGGAGAAAATATTATTTATAGGTGGCAGGTACATGCCATTCAATTCACACAACATGCCCTTTTCAGAAAATTTGAGCAACTTTTTCAAACTATAAAGAAGATATTAATTAAAACTTTTTAGCTCATCAATGTGAAATGGAATGAACCTCCTTACATGTATTTCAAAGCAAGCCCATTATTTCTCTGAGATAACACATGCATGTATGTTTTTGATCTTTGTTTTCCTGTCTACATAACATCAACCTCTTAGATGCCACAGTCTAACATATCTATGTTTTTTAATGACCTGAACTGTTCTGAGATAAAATGGTAGACCATTATCTCTGGAATGCTGCAGAAAAGAATTCCTTAAGCCTCTGGCTAGTTGGAAAAGGGCTTACATTAATCATTTGCTCTCTGCATGCTTGTCTCTTCTTAGTAGTGTCCAATGTCAAGTCAGAGAGTCCATGCAGGGCCCGGGATAGAAGTTGAAAAGGGCATTAGCAGTCACTGTATGTGGCCATCAGGAACAAGACCTCACTCCTGAGCAATATCATTAATTTCTGCACATGTCTGATCCAGTGTTTGGAGTAAAGTTTGCTGCTGAAATAAATCTTTTTTATGCAACCTACAATTGTTGATTCAACACACTGAAAACTCTAAGATGAGCTTCATACATCCTAAAATATTCTAGATTTTATGCAACTATTCTTTAGTACCTTCATTTCTGAAACTCCTAGAAACCAAAGCTGGCTTCTCAATGTGAAATGTTTTATGTGCATCTCAAGGAGCCAGGAATGCCCTACTGTGCTGGTCAGGAAGGCTCAATGTGAATCAGTTATAACAGACTCAGAGGCACTCAGCTCAGCTATTGAAGTTAAACAGTAAGCTATTTTAACATGCTTTCAAGGTCACAATAATGTAAATTGTATATTCATCGGGGGATTTTTATCTCCCGTGTTTGAGACCTACAGATATTGTATTACCATCTTGAAATGATCTGAGCCAGCTAGAGTCAGACATATTTTTTATCATTATCATAACTCCTGGGTACATGTTCTTATCATAACATTATTTTACTACTAGAGCTACTGATCATATTTTCAAAAGTATTTACTCTTTGCAATAAAACTTTCAGGAGAGAAATTTAAATTTCATAAGCCACAGTAAATGTTGCTGTGGCAATTTGCACCAGCATATATAGTCCCTTACCTGAGCAGCATTGGTTATTCCTTATAAAGCAACCACGGAGATTTCAATAAATTTGTAATACTTTCCATCTCATGCGCACTACCTGATTCTCAAACTGTTTGTTTCTTACCAGAAATGAAATTCAGATTGTCATTTATGTCCTTTTCTATTTTATATGCACACTCCGCCTATGATTATTAGGAGTTATGGTCTTACAGCACTAAACACACATGGTCTGTATATACACATTTTATCCCTATTATCACTTGTAAACTGCTGTCTGTGAAGGCAAAGACTGCATCTTATTTAATTTATCTCTGCATTACTTGAGATACCTTATAAATAATGAATGTTCAATAAAATGGTGAGAAGAGCCAAGTAAGTCAGCCCTGCTAAGGATTTCATACTTTGGTCTCTCCGTTAACTATCTAAGTCATCCCAAATATAGATAACATAGTAAACTAAGGATTAAAATAAATTAGCTATGCATACATCTTCATTTTATTTGCTTTGAACTAATCACTGCGTCACTAAATATGGTTTATGTAAAGAATAAAAGAGGAATTAAGGTGAGGTAGTTGTATATAATGTTAAGACAGTCTTCTTCATTTCACATTTTCTAATTTTATTGCTTACATTTTCTTTGGAAACATACTTGACACAAGAAAATTATCTTAGTTTAATATCTCCTTCATGCCTCTTAAATTTTTTTCAGAATACCTTCTTTCTATTCTAAGTGAGCACTTATGTTAGCCTATGAAGTAGAAATTGTAAATATTACTATGCCCCTTTTGTAGATGGCAAGGTGATAGAACAAATGGCAGTGGGCTGATCAACTGTTCAAATTGGCACTAAAAGTTTCAAAACCCGACATTGGTGTCTTGTCCTCTCTTCTAGCCCTTGCCAGATAACTTATCTCATATGAGTGGATCTCTAAGGCAAATGAACTCTGTGCTCCCTGAGAGTTTGTGTTTTTACCACTAGCAAGAACTTGGCATTATTCTCATAGCATTGCAGTATTATGTGGCATATATCAAACCCTGAAAGATGCATTTTAAATTAATTAGAAGTTGATCCACCAATCAAGGCGTGGAGTGTATTACAGATATCCCAGCACTCTGAATACACATGAAAGAGGATCTAGGATTTGAGGCTAGAGTGGGGTGCAGAACAAGATGATATCTCAAAAGAAAACTGAATAAATGAAATACAACATCAAATAGAAATACAACATCTCATCTGTATCCTCTACTCATCATTATTATTATGGATGACTTTTCTATTCTTATTTGGTTATACTTTAATTATGCTCCGAAAATTAATTTTATATATATATATATATTATATATATATATATATATATATATATATATATATATATATATATATATATATTTCTATATATATATATAGAGAAACAACACCTAAAAGTTTGAATTTCTTGAAAAAAAAGAGAGGAGAAATATTATTTTATGTAGTTTTATCAGGTCTTTCCAGAAAATTTTACAGTGTAATTGTAACTAGTAAGTATTTAGTAAGGGACCTTGCTCAAATGATTCCCTTTGGACATAATTCTGCAAAGGAGAAAATCACTGATTTTTGTCCATTTGAACAAATGTCTGGGGAGAGATTCAAGAATTTTTTTGATACTTTCATTTGTATTTGTTTAGAAGTGAAATGAACATTTTTTTTTTTTTTTTTACCAAAGGACACCAAATACAATCCAGTTCAACTAGCGTCTAGCAGAAGTTAACCACAGACCAGACAGTATTTAATAGGTGAGCAGTAGACACTTCTAAGACAACAAGATTTTTTACTTCAAAGAAGAGGTGGAGTGGTCCAATGCTTAACCCTTCTCCATTTCAAATCCTGACTCTGTTACTCTCCACACTGTCATTTATGCCAAACGGCCTTCTTTTCTATCAGTGTTCTCTTCTCCAAGAGTTTCATAACATGTAAATCCAAAGCTTTGCTTTGTTGGGATGAGCAAGGTGGGAGTAAACAGATTTTACAAACCCTAGTGTAAAGTGAAAATCTAAGGTCTTTGGTCAAATAGTCATTTAAGAATTGTTGACAAGGAACTGGATCTGTCAGCAAAGTTTTCACTATACAAAGATGAAGAATTGTATTTGACACTCAGTTCCCACAGAAAAAGCCAAGTGTAGTGGTGTGTGTCTATAATTTCCATGGTGTTGGGGCAGAGAAAGGTACATCCCTTAGTCTTGCTTTGCAGCCACTCTAGCTTAATGTGTAAGTCCCAAAACCCATTGAGAGACCCAGGTCCAAAGAAAACAAGAGGGATGCCTCCTGAAGACCAACATTAGATGCTGCTATCTGGCCTGTATGTGCATGTGGGACATACACATGAGCACCCACACACATATGCACAGAAACATTCATGTGTACATACACACACCAAAGAGAAAGATTTCTTAAAAATGTTATGATAGTGACAGAAACACAAGGAGCCCTTTTCACAGTAAGACCAAGGGTTTCTTCATAGGCTAATGCTATCCCTTGTGATGAGAAAGTAGTCACTCAATATAAAGCAGGTAGCTATGTCTCTGCCATACGCTTAGTGTCATATGTATTAGCTTATTGTCATTAAATGGTTAACTACTTCACTAAATAAACTCAAAAGAAATATGAAGGAAATTGGATTTTTAAATTTTCCAAATTGATGGGAAATTCTACCCAGCTCTTAACTTTTTGTAGAAATAGTCTGATCTAACTTTGACTTGGAGTGTCTTATCAAAAACACACATTTCATATTCATTTGCAGGTACTTCTTCTATATTTCATTACCACATAATGAGAAGAATTTTGCTCCATCCTTTCAATGCATTTTGTTATATTTTATAGCTGTTTATCTACATCATTTCTGTCTCTATATGGCACCCAATAAATAGAATGGGGAAGGTTCTTAACGAAATCTTCAAGTCCTTATCACTCTTGCTTTCAGATGCAAAACAGTTCATTATTTTATACATTTTCACCCCGATATTTAATAATTAATGGAAATGTGTGTGTGTGTGTGTGTGTGTGTGTGTGTGTGTGTGTGTGTGTGTTTAGAATTAAGTGTCCCTTCACATTGATACCAATGTCCAAATTACTGGAATCTATGAATATATTATATCATAAAGTGGGGGAGAATTGAGATTTAAGGTGAAATGAAGGATTGTCAATAATGATTGTTTTTAAAGGAGGTGTTTTTTGATTACCCAAGTAAGGAATTATAATACACAGACTCTTCAATGTAGAAGATTGAGAGGGAAGTTTTTAGAATGATAACTTGTGAAAACACCTTGACCAACCATTGCTGACTTTGAAGATGGAAGTAAGCTGAGAGACAGAGAATGTAGCTGTCTCAAGCAGTTAAAATGGACAAGAAAGCAGATATTTCTTCAGAGACTCCAGAAAAGAACACAAACCCACTGACACCTGAAATGTAGCTCATTAAGTTGCATTCCCACCCTCTTACCACCAGAAAGACAATAAACAACTGTGTTTAAAGGTATGCATACACACAGGTGTAAGTATACTCCAAATACACTTTGGAGTATTTTCCATCCTCTTACCTTGCTCTAGTCGGACCATTCAAGACTGTGGACTCTTATGGCTTGAGTCAACAATATTTCCTTCATTATGAACTAGAGATATGATACAGACGTGCAGATGGCCTGGCAGTTGGGGTATGACTGAGTATTTTGACCTTCCAAAACATTGCTGTTGCACAGAAACAACTTTTCAATTAGAGTTTGAATCACAGTAGTTGAGAGCTAATACACTTATTTTTCTTATTTGCTGGACAGCGACTGCCTAAAGGAAAATAACTGTTCTTTTTCATATCTGCATATCCAGTGTTTAGACAGTGTCTGTCAAATGGCAAGAACATCAGTGTATTTTGATTTAAATTAATGAGTAAATGACTAGAAATCTATTCAAGTTCATGCACATCGAGAAGTGTGTGTGTGTGTGTGTGTGTATGTGTACGTGTGTGTGTGTGTGTGTGTGAGAGAGAGAGAGAGAGAGAAAGAGAGAGAGAGTGAGAGAGAGAGAGAGAGAGAGAGAGAGAGAGAGAGAGAGAGAGAGAGAGAGAGAGAGAGAGAAAGGAGAGAATGCATGTAATGGTAGGAAAGATTTGTACAGTCTTACTGAGGTATTAAAAGCTAGTAACCATGAATAGAGTTTTCAGATCCTTGTTGAACCATCAGTGAGTGGGCAATGGGCTTCATTATTATCACTTATAGTCTATCCAGTTAACTACAAAAATTGTCACTGCTAAGAAGACACATAATTTTAGACTATACAGAGTACATCCAATAGTGGGACAGAATAACAGAAAAACAAAAGTATTTAAAAACCTGAAAACTAGATTACATCCAATTGTCTGTGAGGGAGTAGTGAGACAAAATTCTTCAACAGTGGAGTCTTAGAATCTATTTTTGTATTATTATGATTAGATATTTTCCAGCTTGTTATTATAGACTGTATCTTTTCTAACAAAAAAACAGGTTCATTCATCTGTGACAAGAAAAACTCACAAGTCTGCATCAACTTGTGATGCTCAGCTCACTTGTAGGTGTGAATACATTTGTGTTTTCTCAAAAGAAATTTAACAAATCCCACATAGACCTGTGTGAGTTACTGTGCTTTTTATAAAGTGCCAACTTGGGAAATCATTAAAGGACTGAATCATATGTGACTAGATCTCAATGAAAGGCTAGTCACTAAAAACATGAAATTATGAAAATTATAAAACATCTGAAACATTTATCATCCACCCAACTTTGATTGAAGGAATATAACTCATTAGTTGAGAAAGCATGACAAAAACTTTTACTGATGGTGGCATCTGCATCCATTTTATAGATGAGACATGAACCCCATAAGTGTCATAGAAAACAGGTCTTCTACCATTACGTCATTAATTATAGCTAAATTTGACTCGACTACATTTCTTCCTACTTTAGAGTGAAGCTGGTTAGGTAGTGTGCACCACAAGTAGAGGCCCTTCTGGCTGTTTTTGTTCATTTTTAGTTTGTTTTAATTAACCAACTTAAAATAGTTTCACAGAAAAAATTAATGATGGAAGTAAATTCATTTGCTAAATTCATTGGCAATCTTATTATACAAGACTGAATCTAGAAGCCTGTGCTCAAAATTTTGAAATTGTTATCAGATAAAGTTTAAATCTTACATTATCTTTTGTAAGTTTTGTACCCTTTTTCTGGTTAGGTTTTTAATCCCTTAAATGCTAAATACTAAGTTTAACCCACTTCTTTGCATTAACAAGTCCAGATTCATAACCGTCTTCTTGAAATAGTTAGGATGGTGGCACTGAACAGTATATCCCATCTGAGTGAATTCTAAGTATAACTATATCTTTTCTCTTCCTTAATTGTCCGGGCATAAATAGATGAAGGTCATCATGGATAAAATCTGTCCTCTTGGGTTTGAAGAGATGCATTAATTGGTAAAGTACTTGTCACACAAGCATGAATACCTGATTTGGGATCCCGAAAAATCCATTTAATTAAAGCCAGGTGGGACATCCTGCATCTGTAACTGCTCTGAGTGGGATAGAAACAGGCAGATAGCAAAAGCTCACTGGCCAACAAACTAGATTAAGAGGTCATCTTCAAAATAATCTGGAGAAGGACTGAAGAGACTCCCAACATTGACCTCTGGTCCCTCCATGCACAAATAAGCACATATACAAATATGAACATGTATATACATATAGAAAGTATACACACAAATGCACATAATTCTGGCCAAATGGAAAGAACAAAATTATCACTGAGAACAAGGCAGACATGCTAGAGAGCAAACAGTGCATAAGACAATAAAAGAACACACACAAGAGTCTACTTTTGGAAAACCTTCCACAGTTGGATGTTTCTACGTGTTTCCAAAGGGCACTTTGAAGAAATGCTATTCTACTTAAAGGTGTAAGTATTTTGCTATAGTTGATAGAGGTGCAACATTAAATAAAGAGAAAAAGAGACTGAAGGAAGTTCAAACAGAAGAGAGCAGTAGTAAAATTATGGGATCACTATAAGGAAATAACAATCGGAAAAGCCATAGTTCTGCTAAAGTGACTAATTTGGTAATGTACACAACTTTGAGACTATTGAAATAAGCAATCTGAAACATGAGAGAATTCCTGGGGCTATTGAGAAGAGTGCCAAGGAATCTTATCCTAGAATGCTTAGCAGCTAACCAACTGCAGAGTGGTTACCTTGATGACCTTCCAAATCTCCCCAGATCTGGGTCCCGGGCTTCTATTATTGTTACTCATGTTAGGCCTGCATATCAGGAAAGAGAGGGAAGATAAAAGAAGAAAAACACGTTCTATCTAAACTGGGGAAATGAGAGCCAGACGTGGGAGAAAAGTGAGAAGGATGATTTTTAAAGGAACTAAAATAAAGAAAGCATGTTATTTTATTTTTATCTTTTTAGTGTAAAATAATTAAATAGAAAATGTGCAAAACGTAGAACCTGAATCCATCAACGGCAGGATACACAAACTCAAAATGCCTCCACTACATCACCATATGTAGTTCTTTTGATTGCTAATTGCACTATCAGATGTATAGACGTATGTGATGTGAATAATTTATTTTATGTGTTTTTTTAAAAGCTTAATTTTGGTTCTTGCATACATTGACAGCATTCATCTCTGCAATGTATATAATGTGGAAAGTCAGTTTTATGCAATTACAAGCATACTCTTTTTGAATCATTCATATTTATTGAAACAACATGCATTTAGGTATCTTAGTTGAATTGGATTTGACATGTGATGCATTTTAAAATGTCTCAAGAAGAGAATCTATTAAAGGAAGAGATTTCATGGAACAAAGACTAATAGAGCAAAATGAAAAGCAGCAGGATAAATAAAGTTATACAAATTAGCACTCTCTAAAACCAAAGCCAGTTCTTATTAGCTAGATGTGTGTCTATGATTTACGATCCTGTTTACTCTGGTATTCAATAAATAACAGGGTGTTAAAGGAGCAACTGCAGTATCATTAAAAAAAAAAAACACGGGCCATAAAGTGCATCATCACCCCCTTCGCACCCCTCTCTCTGTTTTAGAGCAAACTGTGCGGCGTCTTACATTTATTAGCCATGTTCCTTAAAAATCTGTGGACCATGTGGATATCTTGGCCTTTTCTCCTTTTGCTAATTGAAACCTAGAGTGGGCGGCAGTGTCACAGTCTCCTCTGTGTAAAAGCATGGCATGCAGGAAGATTTGAATGGGGAGGTCTGGTGACAGTGGGACTCCTGGACAGCTCTGAAAAGTGCTCTGAGCGCATACTTCAAGAGCTGGCATTTGCAGCACTGTTTCATAGGCATCAAATAGTTGTCTCAGACAATTGCTTCATGAAACTGAGCTTCGTCTGTGAGCTCATGCAGCTGCTTCCACATATTTATATATTGATACTTGACCCAACAAGCATTTTGCTTCTCAATACCAAAACCTAATTAGGGGAAAGTTTGCCTTCCATGTTTGCTTAAAAAAATGGGAAATTTCTAAAATTACTCTTCAACTTCTCTGCTAACCCATATCACATTCTTTCTTAATTTGTCACCTACATCTGAAGTTCTATGTGTTTCATAACAAACAGACAATGTTCTGTATTCATGCATTTATGTGGATTTTGTTTATATTAAATATTTAATGAATTTGTGGGAAATGAAGTGTTGACTTATCCAACTACGGACGTTTCATGTCTATTGTGGGGATTCCTAGCTGGAGTCCACTTACTTTCAGTTGACTTCGTCTCCAAGGTCAGTTGCTCAGGCTCCTTTCACCCAAACCACACACAATAGAATGGCAGATAAGGTTCAAAAGGATAACATGGCAAATCCAGAGATGATGTTATATGTATCTCAATGTGGATGCCTTAGACTGGATAAAACAGATACATTTTCACATCCAGGTTAGTTGACTCAGGAAAATATGCCCTAACAGGCAAAGTCAGAAAGATTTCAAAAGCATTAGAGACTATTAAATGTTTTTATATATCACAGTCAAATGACTATTAGAATAAGAAATAGTTTACTTAGATATCTCTATTAGTACCCCTGGTTTTAAAATAACATGGGTCCAGGTAAACGCATACTATACACAAAGCCTTGTGAATAACAAAGTAGAAAATACCTTGATTAACCATGGTTTTCCACACACATAATACCGAGTGTGTATTCTGTGGTTAGAAAAAGTAAGAAACGTTTTTAAAACATTACTCCATAGTTCAGAGTGTAGCTCAGTGGCAAAGTGTCTGTTTAGCATGCCTGTGACCATGAGTAGATTCTCAGCACAGAATAAAAGGAAAACAAATAAAAAGGGATAAAAGAAGAAAAGAAGTATATCAATAAGTCAATTCCAAACCAGAGAATCATGCTCCTAGACTCCAACAAATCACTATTTGACCAAACAAATAATAAATAAGAAATATGCAGGCATATAAATCATTGTATTCTATTACTTTTTTCACATCACCAAAATAAGATCCCTTGATGGCCAGATGCATTTTCACAAGGTAGTTTTCCCATTTTAATGAAAAGAAGACACTTTATGAGTTAATCAACTCTAGTTTTATGCTACTGCAGAGTTAACAGCTGGCCCTTCTTCATATGTTGTTTGACAAGTAGAAATTGAGAAGTTCTCTGTGTCACATACTACTTGAGAGTGTCTCTTTATTGGCTACTGGAAACAATTTCACAAGTCTTACTTTGGCAAGCATGTAGTATGTATTTGCTCTTTTCTTTGCAGTTTATGCATGTGATATTTGCTCTGTTGTCAGTAACTTTTCCTGCTTCTTTGCTAAGGATAATATTTATTGAGCTAACATTTATTGAGTTTTTAATATGTTCAAGCCATGGCTCTGAACACTTTAAGTACATGAACTCCTTTTAAAGACCCAAAAAGGACAATATTAGTGCCCACTTAGCTCTTTTTTTAGAGAATACTTAATACACTCTCGGACACACAGCAAGCTCTGTGAGGTCACCTGTCATACAATCCTATGAAATCAATCCTATGAAATGAGATCTGTGTGTTACTTCCCTTCATAGACAAGACAAGGAAAGCAGATCATATAAAGGCCCAGAGACTGCAAGTTAATAAATGGTGCTGTTAAATTTTAAATATCAATTGTATGACTGCAAAACCTACACTCCTAAGTACAAGATTCCAGTACAAAATGATACAAATATTCATCCTAAACATAACCATTAATATGTTTTCCAAACTCAACATCTGTGTGCTCTCTAGCCTGTAGGACTCTTGAGAACACAGTCCATGTTCAGTCACAAGTTATCTCCTCCAAGGGATACTGTTTGCTAACGTGTGGCAAGAAGATGTTCATTGCACACATCATTGCCCGTAGACACTGATGGTCCTCAAGTATAATTCAAATGATAAGGTGTTACCTTCAAATTCTTAACAGATTCACATTGAATATTTTATGCTTAATGACACCACTATCCACTCAGTTTAATTCTTACATTTTTCTTTATTTCTGAAACTATGATGCCCAGATATTGCAGGTTCAATGTTCATTAGTATCAATGTTCAATGACCAAGTTGTGGGACATAACATTCACAAAAGTATTATTTATGCTTGAACAGTCACTCCCTGACAGTCAAGCATAGATAGTTTTCTATTTTATGAAAAAATGGATTTTATGGTCTTTGCAGATGCAGACATAGCTGTGTACCCTAGCCCTGCCACTGGGACTGCTACTAACTTTGAGTTGTGCACAGGGTTACTTAACCGTTATTACCCTCGGTTACTGTGGATTTTAAATTAGAATTCCAGTGCCTATTTAATTAAGTGCTGGGGAGGATTAAAACAAACAAAAGAAGAGTTGGCACAAAACAAGTGTCACATAATAAGACTGTAAGCATCTCTGGGGATTTTCTACAAGGCACTGAGGTATAAAAAAAGAATATATATATATATATATATATATATATATATATATATATATATACACGTGTGTGTGTGTGTGTGTGTGTGTGTGTGTGTGTGTGTATAAATGAAGTTAACGATGACTTTATTTGAGCCGAGTGTATAGATTTTCTCCACACTCTTACTCCCTCATTTAAAGAAAAGAATGCATTGTCACTGCTTATATACACACTAAGTGCAAGAGGTGGAAAGCATAGGGGAAAATATAAAGTAGCACTGAGAAGAAAAACTGAAGAAAAAATTCCTGAGAGTAATTAATTGCAAGATGAGGAGAGTTCCTCCCAGCCTTCTCAGATGACAGCCTCTTAGGAATAGTATAGTGGAAGACGTTTGTTGGTTTGGAAATCTCCAAGTGTTCATAGCGTCTAGTTTACATGTATGTTTTATGCTCCAAAAGTAAAAACATTCAGTTCTTGTTTCCCATCAATATTGTCTAAGATATACAACAAGCTCCAGAACACAGGTATTTAATGGCCTGTATATTCTGGAAGCTCCACCGGAGCAAAGATGGACTATTGATGAATTATATTACTGTGGTTAATTTTTAAAAGCATGAGTTTCCTCCTACAAATTGCAGCTCCAAGTTTATCTCAATGTTCAGTGAGATATATATATACATACCTTCCCAAAGAATCTGAACCACCATTGGGAAGAAGACATGACTTTCTATCAGTGCTGTTTCCTCTTCACAAAATTCATAATGAATATTTATGACTCTAACTCAGTATAGGTCCTTGAAATAAATAAATGATGGTACTGTTGTGGTTTTAATGAAGTCATCAAATAGAATAGAACTTAAGGTTTGCTATTTGATTTTAAAGAATGGTTGGTGAAGTGTAAAGCCTTCCTTGATACATGAATAATGAGGGATAGGCTGGATGGAGATGTGTCCAGGGGTTAAGAGCACATACTGCTCTATTAGAGAATCAGAATTTGGATCCCAGGACCTATACCAGGAAGCTCACAAAAGCCTTTGACTCAAGCTCCAAGGGATTCAACTAAACTCCACTCTGATCTCCATGAGTACATGCACATGTGCAGACACACACACAAAAACCACACACACACATAAACCACACACACGCACACATACACACATACACACACACCACATAAATAAAAAGAAATTTTATTTAAAAAATGAGAATGACAAAATAATAATGCTAGAAATAAATGAGGAAACAATGTAGAGGGAAACAAGGAAGAAGAAGAAAGACTTCAGAATTGCTTAGAAAAAGAACTGTTTCAGCCAGGCAGTGGTGGCGCATGCCTTTAATCCCAGCACTAGAGAAATAGAGGCAGGAGGACCTCTGTGAGTTCGAGGCAAGCCTGATGGACATAGCAAGTTCCAGGAAAATGAAGGCTACACAGAGAAACCCCGTTTCTAAAAACCAGAGAGAGAGGGAGAGATGTTTTCTAGTTGGACCCAAGCAAAAAGTGAAGAAAATAGCTACATTTACCTAAGCCGTGTCCACTACTCTAGGGTCTGGCAGTCATCCCATCTTATTAAACATTAATTTAAAAAGCCAGTCAATCCTTGGCCTAGTCTGACCTGCCATTTTGGAATTGTAAAGCAAGGTAAAAAATAGCCACACAGAACACATTAATATCTTTGGATATGTTAGAAATGATCCAAGGACTTAAGGAATTAAAGCGCCAGGGCCCCCTTTTCCAAGTCCTCACTGAAGTCTTGACCTCGTTACTGCACACATCCTCTATGCCTTTGGCAAGAGACCGCTATTTGAGACCAACCTAATGGCAACACAGCAGTGAAGCAAGAAGCACTGATAACAACACAAGTTTCAGACGTGTTTTTCCCCGGGCTTGCTGACAATCCTCAGGAAATGAAGCATGTGGTTTTGATGAAGTCGTTTCTTAAAGTTTAATGTAGCATTGATCTATCTTAAGATTCCTTATGGTTCACGTACAATACACAAAGAGAGGGAGGGGGAGAAAAGGAACTATGTAAAGGGGAAAACGTATTGGAAATGTATTTATATAAAAATTTCCAGTAAAGTGCAAATTAGAAACAATACTGCATGACACAAAAGTAAAATATCATTAATGGCCTTTTGGTGGATCTCACAGATTTTCAAAAGCAATAATAAATAAATCCCTTATGCAGCATGCCTTGTCTCCCTTGCTTCAACAGTGCCGAAGCAGAAAAGACGTGACTGAATGCTTTCTGCTGTTTTATAGGACACACTTCTTATCGAGGCTACTAGCCATATTGTCTGCTCCTTTGCCAGGTTCTTCGGTACAGTAGATCCACACACACCCCAGATCTGCCGAGTCTGTCACATAAGTCTTCAGTAGCTTTCCTCATTCTCCTCCCCGTTTCCCCTGATCTTGTGAAGTCACTTGTCATCTGTCCACAAGCCCTGCTAAATATCTGCCTCTGAATTTTGACCACCACCCCCCATCCTATCTGTTTCCATGTTTCTAACACATCTTTTATAAACTAGTGATGACTTCCATTTCTTAAATGATAGGGTCAAAACACCTTGGCATATTACTCAGATAAACTCAAGTTTCCTGCAGCCCCAGGGCCATAATTCAATTGTTTGCTCTATGTTGCTATTTCTTTACAACACATTCAGTCGAAATCGCTTTCAGGTTCTTCAAACGATGTTTACATTCTTTCTTCTTTTTTCACTTAATACAAATTTTAATGTTGGCATTAAATCTTAGTTGAATTTCTGCTGCTGTGATAAATACTGTGACAAAGGCAACTTAGAGGTGAAAAGGTTTTATTTCACTTTTCAATTTCAGGTTACTGCTCATCATTGCAGAGAAGTCACAGCTAGCCAAACAGATAGTCACATCATATTTGCAGTCAAGATCAGAGAGAAATAAATGCACAGGCATTCACTTGCTTGCTGCTACTTAGCTCCAGTTCTCTAATGCTTTACAGTACAGGCTAGGAAATGACTCCACTCACAGTAGGCTGTGTCTTCCAATGTCTCTTAACTTAATTAAGACAATCCCCCTGATTAGGCCCACAGACCAATCCAATGTAACAATCCCTTGTAAACAATCTTATCTGCTGCTTTTAAGTTGTATCAAATCGATAGTAAAAGCTAACCATCACAGTCAGAGTTAAATAACTTCCCTAAAAAGTTGGACAAAAGCCCCCAAAGCAGGGGGGGGAAAGTCTTACTCCTTGGTTGGATAACTATTATAGTATCTTTCTTTTAAAAAAACTGTGGGGGTCTTTTAGGAATTTTGTTCTTGAACTGCAACTTTAAAGCATCTCATCCAGTGTTAGAGCAATTCAATATTTTTCTTCCCTTTTTAAAGGAAAATGTGCCTGTGAATGGTCGGTAGTATCTCTTTAACTAAAAGCCTGAAGTTTTCCAGGAGAGTGGTAAATTAGATTTCAAAGCCTTGTTTTTGTAATTGAGACAGCACACACACATATGCTATACTTGATGGATTATGATCTAGAAAAAGAATTGATATAAGCTTCTAAGCTATTATGAAGATAAACTGCAAAAGAAAATCTGCCCAGAAGATGGAGGCAGGAGAATGGACACAAAGGAGGAGAAAAGAATATTCTGTGCTTATTGCAGACATTCAGAGAGGCAGACAGGAGAAATGGCTCCACCATTCCTGCGAGTTTTACTCTTCAAAAACCTTATAGGCCTCTGTATATTCTGGGTTCTGTACATTTGCTGAAGAATAAAAAGAAACTCTTTTTGCTGAGTAAAACAAGAAAAGAAACACTTTCAGAGTGAAATGTAAACGATAACCCTAAAATTAGTGAAATGAGAGATTCTGTTTGGGTTGACTGCTTTCTGTTCTGCGGAGGCAGCATTCTCGGACCTGTGCTGAGAGAGCCTCTCCTCATCTAGAAGAATTCATGTCAGTTTTCCAATTGATAGAAACCCACCATTCTAAATCCTGATGTTTTCAGTCTAATAAGACCCGCGTGCTTCCATAATATGACTTAAAGGGGCTTCTATCACATGCTGCTCTCTGAAAAGCATTGCTTCAAATAGTTGTTATCACAGACCTAGTACACAACAGTAGCATCATATTAAAATTTTTAAGGACCTTACTGTAATCTCAGCAGTATGTAGCTGTCAGTGAGAAGGTGGCATCATAGACTATAATCATTTTGCACACCATCAGGACAGGTCTAGCGGAAAATGTTTAATTTTAGGTGATGGCTCCTGCAGAGTCAGTAAAGGGCACTTTACTAACAAGGGCCTGCAAAAAAGTAGCGGCGACGCCACGCTCACCTCAAAAGGCAAGCTCAGCAGATTTGCTGCAGCTAATAGAACCATTACTGCTACATGTCAAGCTATGAAAAATACCAAAGGACAGGAGCATCAGAGTGAAGGGGGCAAGAAGATAGCAACGACTATAGAATGAGATAAATCAGAATGCCTACTACATGCCTCCATCTTTTTTTTTTATCAGCAGAAAGCTACTAAGCCAGCCATATTATCCACTCTATGAAATACAAATGTGTCCAAACGTTTACATGGGAACATCTTCATTTCTTAGTTCATTATAAATACCTCAATTTGTAAACCAACTGTTCATTATATGAATCTCTGCGTCAAGACCATGCTAACACATCCAAACCATAAGCTTTTATCTTATTTAATGCTTTTTTCTTTTTTCTGCCTTATGTATAAAATGCAAACCCTGGTGAATGAAAAGGATAGCGCATGCAAAAAAAATCCTGCTGCTTTTAGAAGGGAATTAATTCTACATGTTATTTCTAAAAGCTCAGAGTCAAATGAGTTCAGTCGAAAAGCAGGAGGCAGTCAAGAAATAATTCTCAGGTCTTCAGATTTCATGTGGATTATACTCTACTCACCAGCACTCCCCACAGTTGCATTCTGTATTAAAGGGCAGTTCCTCTTGTGCACTGACCACAAGAAGCATGGATGCTTAAAAGCCTTGGACTTAAAAATGCACCACTACAAATATGGACATATATATGAATTTTTAATCTGAACAGGTAGGAGCACAAATAAGTAAACCAAGATAGATTCATAAAAATACACACAATATCCCCACAGGAATGCAAAGTAGCTATTTAAACCTAACAGTGCCATTTAACAGCCAGAAAAATAACAACACAAACAAAAGACGACAACGCCAACACCTGACCTTTTGCACAGCTCACTGGTAGTCTGCACCAGGCTGTGGCTGTTTAATTTAAGGCAAAGAGAAAATGCTTTTCAGAGGTGGCATGTGGCTTTCCAAGCCCACCCTTCACCACTTTGTACTGTAAAACATTTATAGCATCGAGGGCTCCACTAGGCAAGGTTTTAAATTTACTCATTATTTTAAGTAAAAACGAATTTAAATAATAGAAGACGCCTGCAAATTAATGTAAAAGCAGGTGCTCTTTGAAAATGAATTTGCTGTGGGTGGGAGGGACTCCCATGACCTCACCGCCAGTGAGTTTAATTAATCATGCTTGAAGGAGAAGAGTGGTACTCAGGTTACAGGACTGAGCTTAAGAATTTACTCCTCTGAGCTATCAGCCAATATCTGAGATACTGATCTACCCAGATCACCGGTTACTATGCTGCGATGTGAAGGAGCTTACCTCAATTTATCTCACTTTTAATTTAGCTGTTAATAAAAACTAAGCATCGAGGAACATCACTCAGAAAGTTCTGAATAGTGCCTCTGGGATACACATTTCATCCTTCCTACTGATGCTATTCTTGCTACATCAGTATGCAAAAGCCATTTCAACTGAATATTCCTAGACACAATAAGACTGTATTCAGAAGGATGGGTTTGGGTTTAAGAAAAAAATGTTTCAGATTTCAGCAACTCTTCTCCCATGACTACAGCGTCAAAACACTGAATATCTAAGACATCTGAACCCAGGTCATCTGTCCCTGGAAATAATAAGGGGTAGCTATGAAGAAGCAAGGATGCCTCTCTGTCTTAGCAGAAGACAAGTGCATTGGCAACATAAGAAATCCTTCCATTCACTCCAGAATAGCCTAAGGGGTAGGAAGTTGGGAAAAGATGGACTATGACAACTCTCAATTAGACCTGGGGAAGGCCATAATCCCCAGTTTCATCTCAGAACTGCTTTATCCTCATTTGTGCTCTGGGACAATGTGCCAAGATAGAGACACACCAACTTCCATGAATCAACTACAAAAAAGCATGCCTCCTTCTCAACTGAAAACTAAACCAAGAGAGTGTCCAGCCCCTGCATGATATCTTCTGGAAGTCTAAAACATCATAAGCACATGTTTGTGCAGTTATTCTCACACCAGTGCACATACACACACATAATAATAATGATACTGTCTTTAAAAGGAAAATTAAGTCCTCAAGGGTTTATCTCTGCTTACAGTTGAAGAGAACACACCCTGTCATGGCAGGTGGTACCTGAGGCACCTTGTCACATGGCTTCAACAGTCAGGAATGAAAGAGAGATGAATGTTGATACATAGTTACTTTTCTCCTTTTTAGACGGTCCTCTATTCCACTGCGTAGAAGAATGCCAAATACTTCACTTAACCTAATCTGGAAAATCACTAAGACATGTTCAGAGTCTTATCTCCAGTGATTCTAGAATCTATCAACTTGATAATAATAATCATCACAGATAACTATTCCAAGGTTATGCTGATTTTCCACAAAGATGTTTAATACTCTTAAAAATGCGTGCATATTTATTTATGTAATCTATTAATAAAAGAATCTCTTGCCTTCCACCAATGCTTGGCTGACAATATACAGTAGTCACGTGCCACAGTTTTCCAGAACTAATGAAGAGAATAGGCTAAGTGGTGGAGATTTGGACTTTAGAACCAAACATAAACCTAATGCTGTAACTTACTGGATGCAAGCAACAAAGCTATTTAATCTCTGTAGGCTTCAACTGTTTTACCTGTGAAATGGTAGATCCACTGCAGTGATCCAGTAGTTCTTAGCACAACTATGTGCTATACGATAATGCTCAAGAAATATTATATACATGTGGGAATGATGTGCCCAAGTCAAGACATAAGCAAGCAACCTGGGTTCATTGTTGTGATTGTTGTTACAATGTGAAAAGGGGCTCTAGCATAAGAAGAACAGTGTTAGGATCTTGAGTTGAAAATACCCTGCAAGTTGACATAAGAACACCCAGGATATTTCTCACTATAACTTATTTTTGAGAATGTTGCATTTTCTGCACGTCATCTCCAGTAAGCTCTGCTCTGGATCCTTGTGATTCGGCAAATGTACCCCGTGTTTGCTCCTAACTCATCTGCATGTTCATAGTATGATAACAATTTTTATATGATGCATTGATTATAACCTACATCCTCTCAAAACCTCTTAATTCCTTCAAAGAAGCTACTGGTTTTTACTTAGCACAGTGCTCCGTTTTGCCACAGTAATGTACTGTTTCTCTTCCAAATAATGTGTTTCCCTTTTTAGACTCATCTGAATATGGCTTGTCATCTTTCACTTGTTGCTGCCCAGATGGTCTTCGTGTGTAAGAGCTTATCAAATACACTTCCCTTTGTTCTAGCAGACTTTCTACAAACAGATCAGATTTAAACAAATGTGAAGAAGCCATTCAGTTGAATGTCATTTTTTAAAGATTTCTAGAGGGTGCTGAAATTTGTCTTCATGTTTTAAAAATATCTGAGTCAAAACTGTAAAAACAAGACAGACTAGGGTCATACAGCTCTACTGGAGTTTTCTATGCCTGGTGATTCTTTCTCTCTCTCTCTCTCTTTCTCTCTCTTCATCTCCCTCCCCCCGACACACACACGATTATTTTTATTGTTTTCTTTTACTTTGGTCCCATTTTGAAAGTTATCAGGTCATTTCCTATTTTTCTTTACAATATATCACTTTTTTCTGTGATAATAAGTTGATTTTTCTAGCAAGCTATCTAAAATTTGAATTGAAAAGACCTAAGATAATTATTTCAATTGATAAATTAGATTAGCCTATTAAACCTTTAAGATCTTAATTGTGCTGGTTAATTGTTTCATAAGAATTCAAAATTCAATAAACATAAACATGCATTCCTTAGTGATGTGGATGCATTTTGAGAAATGCATTCTGAGAAATATGTCAATAGGTAATTTTTGTCATAAAACTTACTCACACAAACCTGGAAAATATTGTGTGCTACACACCTAGGTTATGGACTGTATAGTATCATATATGTGGACCATCCATCTCTAGTAAAACAAAATTTCATGTAGTACATGACTATATTTAGATCACCCTCTAAGATTCAGGGCTTCTTTAATGTCTGCTACTCAATGCCTTCAATAAGGATTTATTCAGAACTCATAAGGCTATCACTTCTAAGCTACCTTTATCACACAAGAGACCACGTTCATACATGCCAAATCTCAATATCTTTCTAGATAACTTTCTAGAAAATTCACTATCCAAAAGAGATGGATATTGAGCCCAATTAGAGAAATTTGTTCACCATACCTGGCTAGAGAAAAATTCTACGTATTGAAAACTATCTGAGCAAAATCTACTAAACAAATGATTTCATAACCAGTTTTAACTTAATTATTCAAGAAACTATCATAACATAACACCCCCATCAACTTTAAGGCAGGGATAGACAATCTGAAGATGAGTCATTTAACTTGTCCTTAGCAAACGACAACAGAGTCTATTTTTACTTATCTATTCAATTTCCTTTAACAATGTAAAATTCTTGTACAAGCACAAAGCCATCTGCATTTAATTAATCACACAATCCACCCAAACATTATCAGATCCCAGGAGAATGAAAAGTATATATATATAGTTAAATAGACTCTTCTTGTAATACATTCAAATCAGAGCATATCTAAATGATCTAAAAAAGGAAGCAACGCCAGTTAAATCTGTAATTTCAGGTCAGCAACAAATGGGCAGGCAAAGGCTCTCCAAGTCAATGTTAATTCTTCTCATACTGACTTCCCTCCTTGGAAGGCATTGCTTACTTCGGAGGTCTCAGTTAATATGACAGAAAGTTTTCGGAAGGCCTCATCCACCCTCAGGCACAGTATATCTTTAAGAATCAGGAGACATAACTCTTGGAATATACGCATCTATGTTGTGTACTGTGGGCCACAGTCTACCCACCTCTGCCTCATGCTATGACTAAAGGAATGGCATACTCTAAAAGCTTTCTTCCCCTTTCCAGGCAGGATATGACAATGCAAAATGCTTGGCAACAGAGACAATTAGAGTGCAAATCAATCAGATTCGGTTTTAGAACCACAGGTGTAAAAGACGGGAATTAGATAGCTCAGGGTTGGGCTCTGTTTTGCAATCTCCCCTACTGTTAATCCCTTCTTTTCCAGGTCTTGACATGACTCTTAGTCATATTGCTCCTTGAGGCTGGGTTTCCTGCCATCATGAAAGTGCATACATTAACAGCAAGAACGGCTTTCCCGGAAACTTGTTCTAGTTTCAAATCAAGACTTTTCCAGTAAGAATGAGCATGTCAAAAGTAAAGGACAGCTGCTCCTTAAATTTTTGTCAGTAAACTCCCCTTTTTATACTTCTTTGGGACAAATCTGTGGTTATTTGTGCTTGCATGGCTACAGCTACATTTAAAATCGATTACCATCATTGGAACTGATAGGTTCTCTTCACAGAGATTACTTTCACAATTCAGGAAAGAATCATCTTGTATTTGGAAGTGAAAAACAGCCAGCAACAATGGGGAAAAGTCTTATTGTGTTGGACTCTGAATCTTTCTTTTGGATCCATTTGACAACTGGAATATGAAAGCTGAGAAAAAATAAAGAACTTCTCTATTTAATTGTCTAATTCAACAGCAAGTCTAAACTTCATAGGAATTAAATTAAGAAGTGAGGCAAAAATAAATCAAAAAACACACATACACACATACTTACTTGCACATACACACACACACAAATACACATATGCACACACACACACACGTACTCACACACACACACACATACACATAATCACACATACACACACACACACACACACACACACACACACACACACACACACACACTCTACATTCATATATTAAGTTAGTTGAGAGGAGGAGGGCAAGAGCATGGATCAGAGATACTATTTCAAACCAGGAAACTGTAAATTTGCAAGAAGCCTCCTAGAAGGCCAAGCGCTCGTAGATCTTGAGTAGGGAGATCTGGCCATGCTACAAGAACAGGGAGGAGGCTGCAGCAGAAGAGGCTGAGTGATAAAGATGTGGAAGGAGGCGACTAGAGCTGTGACGAAGCCAGACCTTGCAGTACCTGGAGGCGTCTGGCTCTCACTAGGGTTGAGATGGCAAGTCACTAGAGGCTTCTGAACAGTGGAGTAATTTAAATGATGTTTGAAAAGAAGAACTCTGACAATGAGTTTATAACTAGACTGCTGTAGGGGCCAGGGTTGGGAGCAGGGAGACCAGTTAGATGTTTTAGGCACCATTTCCAGGCAGAAACAGAAGAAGACAACAACAACAACAAAAAAAGTGTCAACAACAACAAAACCCTCTAACAAAAATGCACCACATTCTGAATAATCTGCTCATCTCTGATCAATACGTTTTCCCAGATGATAAACACTTATCAACGAGGGAGAAAATGCATGTCTTGCAACAGTTTACCCAAGCCCCCACTTTCATTAACTTTATCGTTATTACATACAGTATTTTCTACACCCACCTAGTTAAAGACCTTTACAAGGCAGATACAGGAATGCAAGTGAAATTGTTGGATCTCAAATGTTCAATGTCTAACGCAGTCCCCCTTATATCTCACAATTAAACTACAAGGTTAAAAAAAAAAGCTGTAAAATGCTAACACTGTACAACTCAGGCCACAAAAACATGAAGAATTTCAATGGGGAGTGTTGAGAAAAGCATCAGAAGGTATGGCACTTAGCCTTCGATGCCCTGTAATAGTACACTAAGATGATAAACTGACTCTAAGATGAAACCAACTGTCCAGGGCTCCTCAACAAGAAAATGGCAGGCAGCTGCTCAGATACAAGGGCCTAATCCCAGTACACTTTTGTCTTATCATAGCTGTCAGAGCCTTACTTGAGGATAACTTTTATTCTCTTTTTGTACATTTTTTCAAGTATGCAGTGCACAGCCAAAAGGATCAGGGATCTTAGAATAATCAACATGATCAAAAAATGTACTTGGATGTGTTCAGTCCGAATCTTATTAGGTAGCTTGTCAGATTTCTGATGCTGCAGGAGGAGAGTGGATACACTAACTCCTGATGATGTAGCTGAAGTGGTTCTCCATATTTGAATGGAGACAAAAGCCCTCTGAAATCTTTATCACTCTTCCCTTCCCTCAGTGCAGTTAAGGAATACTTCACTGGTGGGTGACTTTTCCCCCACTAACTCATCATAATGAAATACTTTTCCAAACTCCCGGAAAATCTATTTTCAAGAACATGTATACATTTTGATATCATAGACAGTCAGTGTTTGTAGAAAAAATGTTCAGTCTTCCACTACCTAAATATAGAGATGCAATCCCGCTTAAGTTGTTTTCGTGTCTCATTTAAACATGCATATAAAACTATCCTTTCTCTGCCCCACCCCTCACATCTAAGACAAGGAAAAGAAGTCTCATTCTAAAGAATTACCTAATTTCAGGAAGAATTACAATGTAGATTTAATTTAAAAGAAGCAACATAATTAAAAAGGGAAGTCCCAACTTACATGTTTTAAAAGGTCAGTGTCAAAACTTGACACAAGAAAATGTGTTTCAAATTGCACCTTTTAAATTTAAATTCCTCTTTAAAGGATTTCACTGCAGGAGAGAAGTACTTCAGGGAATTTAGACCTGAAAATGTATTTTAGAGCAAAATATTCCACTAGTAGCATTACATAAAAACTCCAGAGAACCAGGCATCATGCAAATTTCTTTAAATATATACAATGCATTTTAAAATATCTATGAAACTTGTGTGACCAAATTTTACAAGTCATTTTTTTTCTGAGTTCCCACTTAAGAAGGGCAAAATGATATTTATAAGAGAATTAAAAGACCAATTCATCTACACAATTTAATTATGAATCAGGAGTCTCATTAGAGCATTGGAAACTGCAAATTGTATACACATTTGTTGATTTACTGAATGAGTTCACTTGTGTTGTTTCAAACTCCTTTTCTGAAAGTTCCAGCTTAGTAAGAGGCTGAGTGGCATCTTATTTCTTTTATTATAGTTTATATATATATAAACACATACACATTTAATTTGTCCTGAGATAGAAACATAGATACTTCTAATCTTTATCATATATATTACAATTGGACTTTATTCTTTTTAATTAATATATCATTTGTTTTGTGTTAATACTTTCAAAGATTTATGTTACCAACCCATCTTGTACAAGAATAGTCTTACACTTTTTACATTCTCATCACGTCATACATAATATAGGAAGGCAGATGCTCAATTCATGACTCTTAATTAACGCATTGACTTTAATAAAAATTATGGAGAAGTCGACTCATTCATTTTCCTACCCTTAAATTAGTAATTAAATTTGAGGATCTAGGAACATTTCCCTAAATTTAAGGAATATATTGAATTGGTAGATTCCATAAAGTTTGCAGCAGTATTATAAATCCCCACCTGCTTTGGTAGCAACTAGTAGTCAGGAGAAGCAGTGAATGCTAAGCATGAACTGCAGAGGTTTCTAACATAAAATGGCTGACTCACATAAAAAGAAAGACAAAGTAGGTAGAGAAAGCGGTCATTTATGCTATGATAGGTTTAAATTTTCACTCTGATATTCAGAGAAGAAAATCTAGGTAAAAGGGAGTCACTATCTTGCTTAACATGGTTTAAATCAATTCAGTGATGACTTGAGAATTAAGGAAGATCACATGTGAATAAGTCCAACTTAAACTCATATAATGAATAAAATTTTAATGCAGATTTTGTATAACATTAAAATCACTAGAAATGCAAAAGTCTTATGAAGAAACATTTTCAAATGTCTTTAATGGTAACTTCTTTCTTCTTTAGTGTGCATATTTCACAGAGGCATCTTCCATATTTATGTAAATATTACCTGCATATAAATAACTATTACCTGCATATTCATATAAATATAAGAAACAATAATGTTAAAGCAGCTTCACTGGTACAAATATGAAAACAGTACATAGATAGGATCAGAAGTTCGTGGCACCTGCATTTATTGACAAAACTAGCACATACTTTGAATAGAATTCCCAGGTCTTAAGAAATAACCTCCATGTTGGCAGGGGAGAGATGCTCCTCCTTACTCCTCGCCCCATCCTGTGACACATGAGGGAGCTGACCCTCTCCTAACCAACTGCAGCAGTCAGGAATGCAGGCCCTGCTCCTCGCCTGGGCAGCACAGTAGAGCTGACACTGTTGGCGGAGGCAAGGCGAGCTGGCTCCGAGGTTGTGAAAATGGGAGAGCAGCTACACCCACTTTGTCTGCCATGTAGTGGCGAGGGTGAGGGAAAGACAACCCCCTCTTACCATCTGCAGCGCTTAGAAAAGTGGACCCTGCATCTCACCTGGACAGCACAGGAGAGCTGACCCTGCCGACACTGGTGCTAATGAACTGGCCCTGAGAATGTGAGCTTGGGAGATCTGGCCCCACCCCTCATCTGCCATATGGTCATATGGTGGTGTGGGCAGGAAAAAGATTCCCCCTTCCCGCCCCCCCGACCGCCCCCCACTCTCTACCTGTGACAGGTGGGAGAGCTGGCCCTGAGGCCATAAGAAGAGGAGAGCTGGCTCTGCCCCTTGCTCATCACTACAAGGGCTGAACTAGCTAGGGCGATGCTGGAGAGCTCACCCTGCTGGTGAGGACAGGGAGAACTGGCGGGCTGATCAACCCTGTAACTACATGGTCCTGGGACCAGGGTTTTGAGTTGGCCCACCCCAACATCCACTCCATCTATGATCTGCTGGAGTACATGAAGGGGCAGGTCCTGCCGACCTAAAGCAGCAGGATCTCCACAACACAGGGCAACAACAGAATAACCAAGAGGAGTCCCAGTGAGGGCCCAGCGTAGATAGTGTAGCAGAAACCAGAGGCCTCGAACCAGAATACTTACAAGTAAAGATATGTGGATAAAGAGGTTGACTGTGTGACTCACTGTGTCACACTACAACTTTCATGATGATTTTTTCCCCTCTTTTCCTTTTCTTCTTTAAATTTTATTTTGTTTTGTTTTCGATGGGGGGAGGGTCTTGCAAGGACAGAGAATGCAAAAGAAGGGATGAGAAACGAATGGGATGGAGATGCATGATGTGAAAGACACAAAGAATAAATAAAAAGAAAGTTAAAAAAAGAACCTCCAATATAAATATGACATTTTCTTGCTTGAAGCAGCCTGCACAGACTGTCTACAGTCTGGTGTCTTTCTTCTCAACTCTAGGATACAGTAGTATTTGTCATACTGTACTGTTTCGATTTCCCCAAAGAGGAAAGACGCACTTTCATGGTTAAGGACTGCAACATATATATTGTATGTTATACTTTTATACATTTTATTTATATATATTCCACAACTCTCTGCCTTTAGCATAATGCTTTACCATAGCAATATTCATATAAGATGAATAATGTTGACTTTGTGATATCTAGAATTGCCAGAATGCCTGCAAAATCATCAACCAAGTAACCTGTGGTGATATTATGTTCCCCAAAATATTGTGCACCCTAATAAACTTATCTGGGGTCAGAGAACAGAACAGCCACTAGATACAGAAGCCAGAAAATGGTGGCACACATGCCCTTAATCCTAGCATTCCAGAGGCAGAGAGCCACCTGGATCTCTGTGAGTTCAAGGCCACACTGGAAACAGCCAGGCATGGTAACAAGAGCCTTTAATCCCAGGAAGTAATGGCAGGAAACAGAAAGGTATATAAGGTCTGAGGACCAGGAAGTAGAGCCTGGTTAAGCTTTCAGGTTTTTGAGAAGCAGTTCAGCTGAGATCCATTTGGATAAGGACTCAGAGGCTTCCAATCTGAGGAAACAGGATCAGCTGAGGAACTGTCGAGGTGAGGTAGCTGTGGCTTGTTCTGATTCTCTGATCTTTCAGCATTCACCCCAATACCTGACTCCAGGTTTGTTCTTATTAATAAGACGATTTAAGATTCGTGCTACAGTAACCTGTCAAAATGATCAGTTCATTTTTCACTGTATACTCCCCCCTTAAAATTTGTTATAAATACATATTTAACTCAAAACATGTTTTAACAGATCATAGATCAACCTCTCTCTAGTTAAAGATAAAATAAAACTGAAAAAATAACCAACTATCTAACTGCTTTCTCAAGTGGAAGATGGGTTTGCTTTTGAAGATTGCTTGTATCATGCACTATATTTACTTTCAACGGTTCTCGATAGGCTCAGGCAAAATGGATTTGCAAAGCTTTCAGCTGGAAGTTGCTAGAAACTAGACATTCTGATCAAATTACTCATCTCCCCAGATGTGTTCACCAACAGAAGCTCAATATATCTTCATAATTCTTAGAATTATGTTTCTTACATTTTCTAATTAAAGGCCTGATTATATTTATGACACTTAGAGGATTTAATATGTGCATGTTTATGTAGTTGAAAAATTAAACTCATCAGCTCACCTACTACTCACTACAGTTTTTACAAGAAGAAGAAGGTATGTAGTCAAACTGACTCTGAAAATGAATTAGATGAATGATGTCTTCTCCTTATTACATGAAGGAGAAGGAAGGATGCGATAATAAGATTTTTTTTTTTTTATTAATTTATTTTGCAATACAATTCAGTTCTACATATCAGCCACGGATTCCCTTGTTCTCCCCCCTCCCGTCCCCCTCACCTTCCCCCCAACCCCCCCCCCCCATTCCCATCTCCTCCAGGGCAAAGCCTTCCCCACAGACTGAGGTCAACCTGGTAGACTCAGTCCAGGTAGGTCTAGTCCCCTCCTCCCAGGCCGAGCCAAACAATCCTGCATAGGCCCCAGGTTTCAAACAGCCAACTCATGCAATGAGCACAAGATCTGGTCCCACTGCCTGGGTGCCTCCCAAACAGATCAAGCCAATCAACTGTCTCATCCATTCAGAGGGCCTGATCCAGTGGGGACCCCTCAGCCATTGGTTCATAGTTCATGTGTTTCCATTCATTTGGCTATTTGTCCCTGTGCTTTATCCAACCTTGGTCTCAACAATTCTCGCTCATATAAACCCTCCTCATTCTCGCTAATTGGACTCCCAGAGATCCACCCGGGGCCTAGTCATGGATCTCTGCATCCAGATCCCTCAGTAGTTGGATGAGGTTTCTAGCACAACAATTAGGGTGTTTGGCCATCCCATCACCAGAGTAGGTCAGTTCAGGCTGTCTCTCGACCTCTGCCAGCAGTCTGTTGTGTGGGTATCTTTGTGGATTTCTGTGGGCCTCTCTAGCACTTTGCTTCTTCCTATTCTCATGTGGTCTTTATTTACCATGGTCTCCTATTCCTTGTTCTCCCTCTCTGTTGTTGATCCAGCTGGGATCTCCCGCTCCCCCAAGCTCTCTTTCCCTCAACCCTCGCCTTTCATTACCCCCACTCATGTCCAGGCTGTTCATGTAGATCTCATTCCATTTCTCTGTCATTGGGTGATCCCTGTGTCTTTCTTGGGGTCCTGTTTTCCAGGTAGCCTCCCTGGTGATGTGAGTAGCAGACAAGTCATCCTTGTTTCATGTCTAGTATCCTGCTATGAGTGAGTACATACCATGTTTGTCTTTCTGAGTCTGGGTTACCTCACTCAGGATGATTTTTTCTAGATCCATCCATTTGTCTGCAAACCTCATGATGCCATCACCGTGCACAAAACTTAAGTCCAAGTGGATCAAGGACCTCAACATAAATCCAGCTACTCTGAACCTGCTAGAAGAGAAAGTAGGAAGTAGTCTTGAATGCATTGGCATAGGAGACTACTTCCTAAATAGAACACCAGTAGCACAGACTCTGAGACAAACAATCAATCAATGGGACCTCTTGAAACTGAGAAGCTTTTGTAGAGCAAAGGATACGGTCAACAAGGCAAAGCGACAGCCTACAGAATGGGAAAAGATCTTCACCAACCCCACATCTGACAGAGGACTGATATCCAGAATATATAGGGAATTCAAGAAATTAGACATCAAAATGCCCAACAGTCCAATTAAGAAATGGGCTATAGAACTAAACAGAGAATTCTCAACAGAGGAAACTCAAATGGCCGAAAGACATTTAAGGAACTGCTCAACATCCCTAATCATCAGGGAAATGCAAATCAAAACAACTCTGAGATACCACCTTACGCCTGTCAGAATGGCTAAGATCAAAAACACTGAAGACACCTTATGCTGGAGAGGATGTGGAGCTAGGGGAACTCTCCTCCACTGCTGGTGGGAATGCAAGCTTGTACAACCACTTTGGAAATCAATATGGCGCTTTCTTAGAAAATTGGGAATCAATCTCCCCCAAGATCCAGCTATACCACTCTTGGGCATATACCCAAGAAATGCTCAACCACACCATAAGAGCACTTGTTCAGTTATGTTCATATCAGCATTGTTTGTAATAGCCAGAACATGGAAACAACCCAGATGCCCTTCAACTGAAGAATGGATAAACAAAATGTGGTACATATACACAATGGAATACTACTCAGCAGAGAAAAACAATGGCATCATGATAATAAGATTTTTAAAACATGGGAAGACTGTGCATTCTGCTAGATACTCATTAAAGTTTGAATGAAATGAAAGCTACCACATGTACTAGAAGGTAGATTTCCTTCACACCTTAGATTTTTGAAAATCATTTAAAAGAGTCCCATCATTATGAACTGTATTATTACTCACTGTCAAATGTGGCTTTCAAATGTATTCAACAAGGGGTAAATGAGGAAATTGTCACATAATGGAGCTAAGAATTTATATTCTAATTAGAGTATTTAATTAAGCCCAAATGAGTTTCTAAGACTTGGGATAGTTACACTATTTCACATACAATTTTGAAATTTTACATTTATAGGTAATATTTTCAAAGTGTGTGAGGAATTGAAGGTAGGTTTCAACGGTATACCATTTACTTAGCATAACCAGACCCTAGGTTTGATGTCCAACACAGAAAAGTCAAACTCTGTGAAGAATAACAAAATGGTAAGAAAGAAACAGTCAGAAACTCACAATACTTAACAAGTGAAGACTGCAATGATAAAAGGCAGTCTCCAAACCACAGAGCCGCGTACTCCACCAAAATATTAAGCCCTTACAGTGTTTGGCATTTTTTTGTTTGTTTGTTTGTTTTCTTTTTCAATCCAGTTAGAAAGCTTTACTACTCAGACATGTTGAGAACTCAGGGGCTGGGAAGATATTTCTGTTGGTAAAGTACTTCCCCAGCAAGGACTAGAGTCCAGATTCCACAGGAATAAACTATATAAATGCCTAGTGGTCAGGGGCAGTAATCACAATGCACAGTGGTTTCCCAGAGCTAGAATAACCTATTCTGTGAGTGCTGGATTAAACTGATAGATCCTGCCTCAAAGAATAAAATTGAGAGCAATCCAAGAAGAATCCCAGTGTAAGCCTGTACACATGCACCTGAACCTGCATACACACATACACACACACACACACACACACACACACACACACACACACACACACAGAGAGAGAGAGAGAGAGATAGATAGATAGAGAGAGAGAGAGAGAGAGAGAGAGAGAGAGAGAGAGAGAGAAAGGAGAGAGAGACAGAGACAGAGACAGAGGAGAGAGAGAGACAGAGAGAAAAAATAAAATGAAATGTTCAATATTCAGCAACAGTTCCTTGCTTCACATTCTTGCTTGAAATGACCCCTGTCTCTCATGAGATAACAACACTTCATCTTGCCATCTTTTTCCACTGAGCTGAAATTCTTTTGTTGGAAATTGTATCTCAGGCATCCATAAGTTACTCCACTATATAAGTTCCATAAATCTGTACATTAGTTTTTGCTGTTGTTCTCATCGTCTTTCTAGAGAAATATCACTAGTCCCAGGCACAGTTCAGGTGCTCTGAATCTTTTACCCACCTTCCTCCAGCCTCCATCTCCCAACCTGGACTATATTACAATTCACATAGGCCACTGACTGTCTTACCTTTGTGAGGCATTTTAGTTGCCCAAGACACTACCAAATATGATTGACATCTGCTGCAAGAATAAGCTCATAGCCTGCATGTACCAAAACTTTTTACTTTGCTCAAAATGGTCTTGTTTCAATTTCTAATTCAAAAAGATAACAATGTCCAAGAAGTATCACATATCTAAAGTGTCTCTTTTGTCTGTGGGCACCCTCCAATGTCAAGGGCAAGTCAATTTAATGTTCCTAGCATTTTATTGATATCGAGTACAGTGCCAGATAAATAGCAAGCCCTAATTCATTTTTGTTGAATGCTACTTCTATAGGTGACTGACGGTGCTTTGTCTTCCTGTATTAGTTATGAGATCCACTAAGAAAAGTCCAAAGCCCTCTTTACTGTTCTACACTGAGGCTCATGAATAAGTTGTTGTGCAACACATGTCTATTGGATTGAACTGAATAAAACTGCTTATTTTTGTCCAACTCAAACCAGATGCTGGTAATTTGACATTCCAGGCAAAGGAATCCTCCACACAAGGGTACAGAGTCCTTCTACATGAAGGGAAGGTTTGGAGTGTCCCTTGTTGCTTAAATATAGCCAGATGTCTGAATCTCATTTTGATATGAAAATGATTAACTGTTTGAAATGTTCTGTAATAGTGCCTCATTACACAGGGTCATTAGATTTTATGACCTGTGTCCTTCTCTTGCCATAGAACTCCTATTTTCACTGTTAAAATTTAAGTGTACACCTCAAGAATAAAATACATTAAGTAATATAGCCAAGGAATGAGAAAATTATGTTCTTTTTATCGTTTGTGACAATGGGTATAAAAGCATAAGCTAAACCAAGAACTTGTGTGCAGGGTGTTAAACAAATGCATATTAAATTAGTTATTAGGTAAAGTTAATATTGTACCTGTTTTGTTTTTTTTTTTTAAACACTCAACCCTAAAGGCTCATGTGTTGAAGTCTTGAGCCCAACTTGGTGACATTGAGAGGTGATTGGATCAGGCAGGAACTAACTTCATTTACGGGTTAATCCAATATTGAGTTCATAGTGAATGCGCCAAGGAAGGAGGCTGGTTGGAGCAAGTAGCGCATTGTGATGTGCCTTTGAAGAGCACATCTTTTCTCTTTCACTTTTCTCTCTGGCTTTTCCTGCTTCCTGGCTACCATTTTCCTCTGCCTGCCCCTCCATCACTGTTCTGCCTGGCCACTTTCTAAAAGCATTATAGAGACTGGTGACCATGGAAAAAAACCTGTGAAACTATGCCAAAGTTAATCACTTGCCTTTTTAAAATTTTTATTTAACTTTATTTTATGTGCATTGGTGTGAAGGTGTCAGATCCCAGGAACTGGAGTCGCAGACAGTTGTGAGCACATGGCTGCGGGGAATTGAACCAGGGTCCTCTGGAAGAGCAACCAGTGCTCTTAACTACTGAGCCATCTCTCCTGCCTCAATCTTTCACCTTTTAAGGTGACTTCTCTCAGGTAAATTAATACAGCTAGTTCTACATGCAACAATTACTGACAGATCCATTCATTCAGCTGGCACATAAAAAGTACCTGCTAAGAACATCACAGCAGAGCTAAAGAAATATGTTTTTCAGAGCATCTCAGCCTCGCTTAGTGAAATAAACATATACGCAGTTGATTTATTTCAGACTCAGGTAAATATCAGAAGAGGTGAACCATTGGAGATCTTACTCCTGACTTGGCTCTCAAGTACTTCAGGTTTTTATAAACCAAAACTTTAAATGGTATTTTTAATTACAAAATTAAATTACTATTAGATAGAACATAAGCAAGAGTAAAAAATAATAATAACAAATCACCTGAAATCTTAAGCACACCTAGTTCAGGTGCACACTGAAGAACAAAGAGAACAGCAAGAAGAAAAGAAGAATTTGCTTTGTAAGCAACACCAAGACGTGTGAGATATCATCCACAAGTGAGGTTGCTAAAACAGGCTGTTATAAATCATATGTCTACCAGGCCAACCTGTTCTGCCTGTGGTTCTCTGGGGTGTCAAAGGCAGAAGGCAAGCAGCAGATGAGAGGTCTTCAAACTAGGAACATATAGAAACAGTCCTAAACCCCAGCCTTTGCAAAAGTAGCTGGTTAGTGAGCCATCCACAGGTGTTAGTTCAGGAGGAAGAAGGACTAGAGCAGGTCTACGGGATGACTTTTCTTGGGGCACTGAGGTGAGCGAATGTTTTTCTGCTTCAAAAGCCTGGGTGATGGTAGTTATGTCTACATCCAATGAGGGATTTAGCTTTCACAAAACATTTCCCAGTCTTTGGTTTTTTTTTTAACTCTTCATAACAGGGCTTCAAGACTAGAATAGAAATTTCTCACATTTGGTCACTGACTCTCAGGAAGATGCAGAATTTTGCTCAATTTCAAAGTCTCAAAATAAAGCCAGGTGTTGTGGGTGGCTCACATCTTTAAAACCAGCATTTGGATGGGTGAGGTAGAAGAATCAGAAGTTCACAGCAAGCCTAGGTTACATGAGACCCTGTCTCAAAGAAGAAGAAAAAAAAAGAAAAGGAAAAGGAAGGAAGGAAGAGAAAAGCTCTTTCAAAACAAGGTTGAAGGTAACATTAGAAAGGGCTCCCCTCTCTCGTCTCTCTCTCTGTGGAGGAAGTTGAGATTCATAAGCTGACCCAAAAATTTTACTGTGGAAAGCAGTGGGAACTGATGAGGAAGGGAAAGAATTTGTGAATTCTATCCCAATACCTCATTATGAGGGGTTTTTTGGTCTTGATTTATGCAAATAACCGCCTTAATTTTCTGTTTTGTATAGTACGTATGAAAATATCTTTGCATCATTAATCTAATTTGAATCTTTAAAAGGTTATAAGCTTACTAGAGAATAAAAAGAGGAATGATAAACTTTGTTTTGCCAGATACATTTGTGAGCTTTTCAACAGTGACACAAATATGAATATTTCATAATTACATATTTTCTTTTAGAAGTTCAATCGTTATTTTATTATAGAGCTGTTAACAGAATTACCAGATGGGGGCTTTATTTGCTTGTAAAGTGGGTTACAAATAGCAGCAATTAGTCATTGATAAAGACCTCTAAGTCAAGAGGTTGTTCATAATTCAGCACCATGATAATTTTTGGTATCATCTACAAAGCAATAAATACAAAAATTTTTGTAAAAGCAACATATGTCTTGACAATTTTCTAATTATCTGTGTATAAAATACTAGATTCTTCTACACAGACTGAACTTTCCACATGGCACATTTGTATGCTGAAGCACTAAAAGATTACTAGAAATTAGTGAGCCCATATTTCTACGATTTGTTTTTGTCTAATTCCACACAGTCAGAGCCCACAGTTATATTTATCCCCCTTCCCACTGCTGCCAAGAGGTAACTGCTTATATTAGAAATGAGGAAGAAGGGTGTTGAACTGATAGCAGGGTTTACTCAGAAATAGCATTAGAGAGCAGACTCCACACTTTCCAGTGAAAATGAAAGGGAAAGGATGCCAGATGGAAATTAGCCAAATGGTGTTCTTTTAGCAATTGTTTCTGTTATACTGAAAGAAAATTAGAGAGAAAGTGGGGGAGATGAGCAAGCTACCCTGAAAATGCTTTTTATCTTTTGGAATTAATACATTGAAGATCTTAACAAGAACATAAGAAAAACTACTGTATATCTTAACCCAGAAAACATGTTATAGTTGGTTGTCTATGATTTTGAAATTTACTAGTTATTATCCTCACAGATCATTTATTGATTCACTACATTTATCTCATTTTTGGGGGGATGTTTGTTCACTACATATGAAAAAGTCTGGAATCTATTCCATAGCCTGAGTACATTTTTTCAGTCCTAGTATTTGTAGGTGAACAGAGATGTGTTTAAATTTCCACTTCTCCCTACTACTTAAAAAAGTCACCCTTGACTCACAAGAGAGACCATTGTTGCTGGTAATAAAAGAACTGGGTTGAGAGCACTCTTGCTGCAGTCTTCCTGACACAAGCTCTAGTGAAGAGTCTCATTTCGGAATGCACAAATTATTTGAGTGGAGAGACACTGTCCCAGCCCTTTCTGTCAACTGAATTTTGAAAGTGTATCTGTACTACCAAATTTCAATTTTTACAAGTGGATGCTGATAGTAATAATAGGTGATGACTTCAGCTTGTTGGTGCAGTATTTATCTGACCATTCTGTAGCACAGAATCTTTAAAATCATGTACACAATCCAGAAATGGACAGTTGTGGTTTAGGGTTGTACATAGTAGACCTACTTCCCATTCAACTCTTTAGAGATAGCAAAGGGGTGACGGGGACTGCAAACATTTTATCTTTACATTGAAGAGTCTAGCCTACTTTGTGGAAGAAACTTTGTGGTTGATGTTAATTTATACTTCTGTCTTCCACTTTATGCTACTATTACCTTTAAACAGTAATTAATGAACATGCCTCTATGGTCAAAGTCAATCACAAGACAAGTGACATTTATTACCACATGAAGATGTACAAGTACATTGGTATCATTGCTTCAGAAAAAGTGAGAAACATGTTTTCCATTTCTTTGCTCAAAAGGAAAGCAAGTGTAAGAATGCAATGTCTTACATTTGCTTGTATTTCATGGCCTAATCCTTTGGGAACGACTGGTGAAATTAGATTCTTCTAATTCATTAACCTTATTAGTTAGACAATGATTCAAGTGAAGTATTTTTGAGCTTAAAGGCAATCTTCACACCATTTTAACAGTTGCTTTAGAGCTCTTAATTGTGCCAAAAGAATAACTTTTCCAAAAATATAATCGTTTCAAAAGAAGTACAAATCCAAAGCTAATAGTCCTTCATTCACATCAACTTTTCCACAAGTGAAGAGGAGAGCTGGAGATGCTTATCATAGAACAATGCCTAATTATTTATCAGACATCAATGAATCACTGAATGAATGTCCAACCACCTGCCCCAGTACATACAGAAATAATCCTGCAGAAATCTAGTAACAAAAAAGCAAATAATCAGGTAAAACAAGTGCAACTCTATTGTTACAGATCCTTTTAATTTTTTTTGTAAGTTGAGAAGTGATCGGTGTGGAAACTTAGGTAGGAGCAGAGGCTGCAAATCCTAATGAATGCTAAAGAAATGGGGAAGCGGAGCACCATGATGGAACAGGCAGGAAACTGCTGTGAGGATTTGGCACTGAGCATGAGGTTTACATGATGGAAAAGAGGCAGACTGAAGGTGTGACGGGGGAAAAGTGTTCCATGAGGAGAAAAGAACAAGTTCAAAGACTTTGACATGGAAAATCTTGTGGCATTTTGAGTGACACACAAAGAGGTGTCAGAACAGCTTTGACTTTATGAATAACGCTTGAATTAAAGGAGGGGGGTTACAGAGGCAGGCTGCTACACATTCAATGCCTGCTGTAGATAGATCACTTTAGGAGACTAGACTTTATTCTCACACCACCATAAAAGTCACCAGCAATTTTAAAGGGTGAAAGGCTCTGTTTTCATTTACACTTTAGAGAGATCACTCCATGGGGAATGTGCTATAGGGGCTATAGGAGCAGCACTGAATCAGAAGAAGATGTGTAAACAATGGTCAGACTTGCTATAGATTTTTATATGAATACAAATTACTAGTGTATTGGAGGAGCATAATACAGACTTGAGTCTCTATTATGTGGTCTTATCCTGTACAAACTGGGAAAATATTAACACTGTTCATGCATATGAAAAAATTTTAAAAGAAGAGCAAACTGGCAAGTCTGTGCCTATTTTCTGTTGTTAAAGCCGAATACCACAGACAACATAATTTTAAAGTATATAGATTAACTCAGTTTACAGATCTGGTGTGCTTCAGTATCAATGGACTGTATCTGGATAGGGCCTTCTTGCTGCATCATTGCGTGGTGGACAGCATCACATGATGAGCCAGAGCATGCCTGCTAGCTCAAATGTCTCTCCTTTCTTACAAAGCCAATCACGCAATCATTGGTGTCCCAAACTCACAACCTCATTTAGCTCTAATTATCTCCCAAAGGCTCATTTCCAAATACTATAAGCATATGAATTTGGGGATGAAGTGTCCACATTCATTACCATGCAAAAGACATTAACTTTCAATGTGCATTTTGGTAACACCTTCAAACAAAATAGAAAATTTAAGTGAATTATCAATGTTTCTGCTTTTGTCCTGCTGTGCTTGTGATAACATGAATACTTATTAGTTATAGAATGTACCAAGCACATTTCTAAACATTTCCATGATTTCACTTATTTAATCCTCCCACAAAACATCACAAAGTACTTCCTATTATTGTCCTTAATTTAGAGATATGGAAACTAAAGTGCCAGAATTCATTAACTAGCCCTACTCCAGAGATAATGGTTGACAAAACCAAAGATAATCTGGGACCAGAAATTTCCACACCACCAGAGAAGCCAAGTAGATAACACATAGTGAACAGAGTCCAGAGGAGAAGCCTAGGAGATAATACATGAAATCAAAATATTGGGCTCACATCATGACATAGGCATCTAATAAAACAACAGAGAAGACTAATAAGGTTTAGCGGCAAACACAGGAAAACTAAGGGATCATGAAAGCACAGAAATGTTCCAGGGAGAAGAAGTGAACAACCATTCAAATATGAACATTGGAACAAATAAACCAAACTGGCCACTGGCTTCAGAAAATGGAGATTTGGTGACTTTGTTAAGACTCTTGTCAGTAGTACAGCAAGGACAAAAGTCCCTTGGAGTAGACAGGGGAGACTCTTAAGATGTAAGTACTTGATGATAAAATAAAATATTTTTAGCTGAAAAAAAAAAAGATGTAAGTACTTGAAGAACAACCATGGGGCCAACACTTTCCCAAGCAATGATGGAGGACATTAGAAACACAGGGTGATTACTGGAGGAGGTCAGAGATCCTTGTGGTTTAAAATAGACGAAGGCACTTTAGGTTTGCTTGTAAATTGGCATGACCCAGTAAGCAGGAAGGAATTCAATGACTGGAGCATGCCACAGGTCAACTACCAACTGAAATCCCATGTGTGGGAGGTATTGAGTTTCATGCGCATGCATGACATGATATTGTTAATGACATTACTGCTTCACTGAAAAGAGGAAAGTGGGCATTCTCTGGAACTTTTCTAGCTCTCCATTACCCTCCTAAGGCTTCTCATGCAGAAGTGCTTCTTTCATCATTGACTCACTTGAGGAATTTGACAGTAGGTTGTTATTTTCTCTTCTCTGACTCCTTACTGTTTTGGATGAGTTGGATGCTTTGTTCAATTTAACTTTGTTCAATGCTTTGTTTCTCTATTTAATCTTCAATATTCCTTCAACCTTGTTCTTCAGTAGTTTCCACGGCCATTGAGCTTTGACAACTCACGCTCATTGGCAAAGAACTGTCCTCTTGTGTAATATCTAGGATGGTGACATTCTTCTTTCAGGTCACCTGCCCCACTGACCCAAGAATACCTCTTCTCAAGGACCAGAGGCTGATGAACTCTACTGCTTTGCCCTCTCAGGGTTTAGTAGTCCCCCCTTGCACGACTTCAATCTTCTTCCAATTTTCGCACTCCCGCCCCGCATAACCATTTTCCACACACTTTCATGGGTGCAATTGATTTCTTCCAGTCTTTGACCTTCTCTCACAGCTGCCTTTTCAATCCTATTACCAAATCAGCCCTGCCATCTGTGTGCTCTCCTCTTCCTCCTGAGCTGCCAAGAGTTCCTGAGAAAATTGAATAACCACGCTGATTGACTCTGCTACAATTTTATGATTTCCCATGTCAGCTGAACCCTGCCTGAGCTGCTCGGCAGCAGGGTTACTCACTCCTACTTGGCAGGTCTTACCATTCCACACAGCAGCTGTTCCCACCACACCCTCTTTGGGTGCCCACCCACATCCTCACAGCCTTCACTCTCCACAGAGGGGTCCACCTCCTACAGAGAACATTCAGGCCATCAGCTGTGAACCCAACCCTGTCCCTCCTCCATGTCGCTATACTTATCTGAATCTTTGCTCATCTGCATCTCACTGTGTGCCATGGAAGGATCTTGAATGCTTTGTCCATCAGGTCTTGGTGGCATTGTTTTTTACCTTTGCCAAGATTCAGCATCTTTATATACTCCTTCCTGATGCTGTTGTCATGCCTGATACTAATAATAATGAAACTCTTTAAAAACATGTCCTTACAAGTTACCATTTTCACATACTTCAATTTTCTATAACTAGTGTTGGGATTGGGCTTTACTGTAGATTCATTTACCTTCCAAAGTGAGTTCAGACACGTTATTTAACATTCCAAGACATGGTTCCCTCACATTTAAGTTGAATTTGCCTAGTTCACTTTTACACTAAGATCTTGTAGTCTATCTTTTTTTTTTTTTTTTTTTTTTTTTTTTGATAAGGGCACTGTGGCTTCCTTTGAGAAAATTACATTTTACCTACGACTTTAGTTTGGTAGGTCTGTCATTCAATATATCCTTCTTTAAACAAACAGAAAAACTGGCAATAAAGAAGTTCAGCATGTTCTGTATTATGGCATAGTTATTACATAAATTGAGAAAATTTGATTTCAGCCATTTATGCAGTGGTGTTTGCAAGAGTTTACTCCATATTTACTTGTATCCTCTAAGGTGGAGCAGATCTTTCCCTGTCCTGGCCATGCCACTTCAACCTCTCCTTGGAGAATTCAGCTTCATAGCTGGTTAGTTTTGTGTGAAGGTGACATAAAGGAGGGAGCCTCAGTTGAGATAATGTCTCCCTAAACCCAGCTGTAGGGTATTTCCTTAATTAATGAATGATGTTCTTAATTGACGATTGATGAAGGGGAGCCCAGCCCACTGTGGATGGTGCCATCCCCAGGTTCTATAAGAAAGCAGGCTGAACAAGTTATGAGAACAAGCCAATAAGCAACACTGCTCCATAGCCTGTGCATCACCTCCCGCCTCCAGGCACATGCCTTTCCTATCAGAGTTCCTGTCCTGACTTCCTTCAGTAATGAACAGTGACATAGAACTGTGAACTGAATAAACCCTTTCCTCCCCAACTTGCTTTTGGTCATGGTGTTTCATCACGGAAATAGTAACTCTAATTAAGAAAATGGCTCACAAACATGATTTCACTTTAACATTTTAAGTTACAAATTTGATTTCCAATGCTATAAATGTACCATAACAGAAAGCCTACAAACCCATGGAAACTGAACAGCACTCTACTGAGTTACCACCGGGTCTAGGAAGGAATAAAGAAAGAAACTAAATACTTCCCAGAATTTGATGAAAATGAATGCACACCATACCTAAACTTATGGGACACAATGAAAGTGGTGCTAAGAGGAAACTTCACAGCACTAAGTGCCTTCATGAAGAATTTGGAGAGATCTCATACTAGTGACTTAACAGCACACCAGAAGAGTCCAGAACAAAAAGAGGCAGACACACCTAAGAGGCATAGACAGCAGGAAATAATCAAACTCAGGGCTGAAATCAATAAAATAGAAACAAAGAGAACAATACAAAGAATCAATGAAACCAAGAGTTGTTTCTTTGAGAAAATCAACAAAATAGATAAACCCTTATTCAAACTAACTAAAAGGCAGAGAGAGAGTATCCAAATAAACAAAATTAGAAACAAAAAGAGGGATATAACAAAAAACTCTGAGGAAATACAGAGACTCATTAGGTCATGCTTCAAAAACCTGCACTCCACAAATTCGGAAAATCTAAAAGAAATGGACAAATTTCTTGATAGATTCCACTTACCAATGTTAAATCAAGACCAGATAAACTATTTAAATAGACGGATAACCCCTAAGGAAATTAAAAACAGTCATTAAAATCTCCCAGCCAAAATAAATTTCACAAAACTTTTGACAGTTTAGTGCCGAGTCAGGGTTACTGATTTTGCTTTTATTGTTGATATTTTTATTGGTATTATTAGTATATCCATTCTCACTAAAATGACTTCTTCCTTTCTTCTGGTCACTTGAGGGTGTCCTGCCATTCTAAATTTACTTATCTGACTTTTGTGTCATCCTTTTGTGATTTATCAAAATCAGTATTCTCTCTTTCTTTGTGCTCTCTTGTATTATTATATTCTTGTATTCTCTTTCTTTCTTCCTTCCTTCCTTCCTTTCTTTCTTTCTTTCTTTCTTTCTTTCTTTCTTTCTTTCTTTCTCTCTCCTATTATCTATAGGTAAGTACAAATGAACCTGCAATTCTCTTTCCAAATTATTATCTCCTATATTTCAAATTTCACTTTTTTATTAAAAAGGTTGAACCTAAAATCTGAAACAAACTTCATTTCCGTCTTTCTCTCCTTTCTTCTGCAATATCCACTCAACTATAAAAATATCACATACTTATCTACCCATGTACCTCAAGATCTATATCCAAGGTCAATGTGAGTGTGCATGCCATCAGAATGTATGATCCGACTCCATCCGATTCTCTGGTTCCCTGAAAAGAATCACTTCCTTCAGTGATTTTACTATGAACTGCCATCCACTCTGAGCTGAACCATGCTCTTCAAATTCTTTCAAATGCTTATAGGATAAAAGCAAATGGCAGGGGGTGGAAGTCAAAGTTCATCTTGAGTTGAGCATGCTTACTCTTTCTAATTCATATGTAGACTCATCTCAACTGCCTATCCTATAGAGATTATGTACCTCTTATTTAATAAATGGTAAACTTCTAGATTTTTCTCATTATTTCTTGTTGAGATAAAATGCCTTTTCCTTTTAATTTACTTTGAGGAAATTTCCTTTATTGTAAAGTTCAAGTCAGAAACATATATATAGATATATATATAGATATATATATATGTATGTATATATGTGTGTGTATGTATGTATGTATATATGTATGTGTATGTGTACATATGTATGTATGTATGTGTATATATATTTAAACCTTTTTCACAAGTGCCCTCACTTTCTTCATTATCTCTTTTTCCCCAGTTCTTACTACACAGCATCCCTTTTTTTGTAATGAGTCCCTCAGTAGAACAGAAAGTGTGTTTCTAATATTTATATTCCTAGATTCAAATAGTGCCTGGATTACAACAGATTTTTTTTGAGTTATTATAGCCCTCTAAGCATCTTCAAATATACAAATATATTTATTGGCAAATAAACACATATATGAAGTAACAATATGAAGAGAGAATCCGCATTGCAGATACATTTTTTAAATAAGTAGATATATTGACATATATGTATGTGTATCTCAAATAAGCCAGTTCTCTTCTAATTACGTATGCTCTTTTGCTTAATGCACTTGTCAAGTCAGCTCAAGAATTAAAGAACTGACATTGATATTACTAATAGTCTTTACTGTGATAACAATGGAAGATATAGTTGTTACTCATAAATCAAGCACTGAAAAAACTTAAATTACATCCCATCTTATGGGAATAATATCCCATCTTAACATAATATTAATAAGAAAATTTGACTTGTAAGTAAAAGTTGAAAATAAAGTCCTCCAACCATTTCAATGAATAGACATTGTATTTCATTGTCACAGGTGGGCAAGAACAATATTAAAAGCATGATGGAATTCCTTTTGAAATTAATCAAGAATCAAAGTTCCAAATAAATGTACAACAAAAATTATATGATATACTGAACATGACTTCTATTTACTTTTAGCATAAATTTTATGATAAACCATAAGTAAAATTAGAAACAGTATCTAAAGACTATGTATGTATTTATCGCTAGCATCTCCTATAAAGTCCCTTGCTAAATACAGTAGGTACAACCTCTGCACTTCATGAATGAAAAATGGCTTCAGCAAGACATTCCAGGACATCTTCCATGGAAAACCCTAACAAGTTAGGGAGCATGAATTAGTCATTATTTAAAGACAAATGGTTCTAGATTTTGAAATTCTAGATAGCCCCTAGAATACCATGGGTGCCTTCAGTTTTGACAGATTGAAGTTGGAATTCTTTATTGCAAGTCAAAGATCAGACAGAATACATCCAGACAGAAAGCATCCAGCCAGTAGCATATCTTTTAATTGAAATTAAATGTGGAAAAAAGAAAGAGAAAAGTAAAACAAGTAACCATCCAGACTGTGCCCTCCATACTGATGATCCTTAAAATTTCCCTGTCACTAAACTGACTTTCCTTTGTTTATGAAAAGAAGATCTTATGAACTACTGACTTTTTCTTTTTTAAGAAAACATCATTTCCTATAAAATGAAGAAGTGTGAAAATTATATCCAAGCAGGGCATACAGCACCTGCCTATAATCCAAACCCTCACAAGGCTAAGGCACAGGGGTCGGGTTCCCTTGAATTGGAGGCCAGTCAAAACTATGTGGTAAATTCAAGGCCAGCCTACGTGACAGAGCAGGACCTTGTCTTTAAAAAAAAAAAAAGAAGAAGCGAAAAAAGAAATAATATCTGTATTATTTGTTGCAGAAATTCTTTATCCACGAAGGACAAATTTAATCATAAATTACAAAAAAAAAGATTTAATAATATATCTTAAAATAAAAATCAGAGAAATGTAGATCTGGAGATAAACAGAAAAAAGTTCAGCTTATAAGTTACACAATAAGTCTAGACTATGGTTGAGATAGAATACCATGGATTTAATGCATTCTTACCCCATAAACTCAGCACAGCCGAGTGGGCATGGTTTCCTTGAGATTATAGCTTAATGTCATAGTCTCTTTGGCTCTTGTGGGTTAGAATGTGGGGATTTTTACAATAAAATCATGCTTTCTGTACCTCCCAAATGCCACATAGATTTACTGTATTGTTGCAAGTAAAAGTGAACTCTGGTAAAAGAATGAATCCATCTCTGTGTATTTTTGAACCATGAGTACATGTAGTTTTCTTGTTTTGTTGCTGTTAACTATAGTTAATCTTCTAGTAACTCGATAAATCTCCAGAGAACTGCATTGCATTGGTGTCTACAAGTGGCTGCAGTTAGCCTCTATTACTTCTTATGCTGCATAAAGTACGGCCACTGAAGTTGAGATTCTAAAAGGAAATATGTTCCAGCTAAGCATTTAAACTAAATTCTTTAAGTGATGTTTGTGTCCTTCATCCACATTTCTCTCTGTTACATTGTTTTCCTAACAATACAAGACTTCTACCCTTCTGTGTTTAGAAACCAGTTGCCTGACTTCAATTTTTCCCCAATCAAGTTGAACCACATTAACATTGAATATAATGTCTTAACTCTTTTTATCTTGTTTCAATTTTCCGTAATGCCATCTTTCCTTGATACTTACTTGTAATTCCATTAGGTGTTTAGCTATTCCCATCCTGTATTTATTACATCCAGGTAACATACATTTATTTTCCCACAACTGAATTTCTACAACTAGTAGATCCTGAATATCACAGAAGAATGTGACCAAATAGAGCCCCTGCAGGTGTTGTCCAGCATTTCGTACTTCTTTGGAATGGAATATGCACAACACCTAATATTGGATGGCTGCCATAGACTCTGTACAATATCCCAGAAAACAAAAATTCCGTTTATATGATAAAATACATTCAACTTCTGTTTTGTGGGCATTTCCTCTCAGCAAAGAACTCAACAAGGCTGATAGTGGAGGAACAGTAAATATTAATCATATGTGTACTTACATAGTTATGAGATATGTTAATGAAACAAAATATGCATATACTAATATGCAAAACCACAGAATCATCAAAACTTAAAAGTTCTAGGCACCATAAAAACCACACAGATAAAGATGCTTACAGTTAAAGATCAACAATTTGTTAGGCTGGAAAATGTTTAATAAAAGAAGAATCACAATGGTAAGGTTTACTCTTGTCTAGATGAAAATAAAAAAAGAATTGCAGGATTAGATTAAAGTGTGGTTTAGAATGAGCTGGCATGGGACCTGGGAAATGGCTCAGGGGATAAAGGCACTTACTGCATCAGCCTGATGATTTCAGTTCAATCCTCTGGATCCATGTAAAAATGAAAGGAGTAACTGGCATTACAGAGTTGTCTTCAAATCTCCACATGTGTGTAATTCATGAGCACACTCTCATATACATCATTTATGTGCATATGCACACACACTAATAATAATAATTTTTAAACTTTTTTTGCATAGAATTACCTGTTAGCAAACTATGAAGTGAGAAAATACCCTTATAAATAACAGGAATGACTAAAAGATAGTCTTATGGAAATACGAAAGTACAGATGTGAGAGAGAGAGAGATTAGATCCAGAGCAACAGGACTCCAAGACTAAATAAAACATTTGTGGTTTATTAGAAATGAACCACTCTAAATATTTCTGAAATAAGCTGTTTTATCCTTGAAAGATCTGGGAGTATGAACAGGGCAGAACTGATGAGCTGTTTTTCATGTCTGAATTGGTGAAAATAAATGTCCACAACATTAAAATTAATTTAATTTAAGTTCTCCCAGCCTAATTCCATCTACTTAATTTCATCCTCTTGATCAGTTACATAAAATACCAGCATATAAAAAGCTTATGCTTTTTTAAACATATGTTTTCATATAATAATATTAGGTTGTACAGTAACTGGGAAATGTCTATTCACAGTTATTAAAGTAGATCAATTTAAAATGCAGACTCAAAGAAAAGTGGAAATCGCTGCTGAGGGATACCCACAACCATCCACAGGACATGCATTCAACCTAACTATCCAGCTGCAGCAGACATTTGAGAATCAAGTTAGTAAGAAAAGTTGCAACAATATATTTGAAGATGTTAAAAATTACCTGTTCCCAAACCTTACATTTAAGCAAAATTGAATGGTAACTAGGATTCAATGGTTGATGAAACAATGTCCTGTTTATAGGTGTGTTGCATCCTGACCTGGCGTGCTGATACATGCCTTTAATCTTAGCATTGGAAAGGTACACATGACCACCCTGGTGTACATAGTGAGATCCTATCCAAATATGCAAAAAAAAAAGTTTCACTTCCTAAAAGTTTTGATATAATAAAACAAAGGAAGAACAAAGTGGAGAAGAGGATATGAATTTACCTAATTACACTCCAGCATCCTATTAGAAAATAAATAATGAACACTGAAAAACTGTTGCGTATTTTCTTGGTATTTGTTTTAATGAATAGTTTCTAAACTCAGAAATCCTTGTGGAAGCAGCTCAGAGTAATGCATTGATCATCATTTTTATTATGTTCTCATTTACAAAAATTACCATGTTTTATAAACACATTTGTATGCTCCAAACAATTCTAAAACACCCCTTTGAAGCGATGCAAAGCAGCAAGCTCATTTATTAAGGTTATAAAGTCTAAAGCAACAAATGGTTCTAAAATCAGCTTTCAATTCCTGAAAACAATAAAGGAAAAATGTTAAGTTAGACACACCGTGTTCTGGTTTTCTGTTGCCATGATAAACAGCATGAACAAAAGCATCTTAGGGGAGGGAAGGGCTTATTTGATTTACACGTCCATGTCACGGCCCATCAGTGCAGACAGGGTTTTGCCCTAACACTCTAGTTACAATCTATTATTGGAATCTCAGTCTAGCTTATAATTAAGGCAAGCCCTTTGTTAGACATACTCCTGGCCATGGTTACTCATGCCTGTAATCCTAGTTTACAGAAGCCTGAGGCCAAAGGATTTCTATGGTTTAAAGACAGTCTGGACTACAAACAGACTGTCTCAAACTCAAAATAAAGGTGGATGGGTGGGTGGATGGATGGATGGATGGATGGATGGATGGATGGTCAGAAAGATTGAAGGATGGACAGATAGAGAGATGTGATAATATGCTTGTGTGGCAGGAGAATGTGTATAGATTATTTTTATATAAGATTTGTTTTATATCAGATGGCACTTACAGGTCCATAGCGTATGACTGACAAAATCATGTATTACATTCAGACCTCTTCAGAAACTTAGCTCATTGGAAGTAGCTAAGTTGTACCCTACATCAACTGGCTGAGCCTTCCTTTAATAGCAACTTTCATTTACAGCTGATTAAAATGTGGCAGGCAGTTGTAGATATATCATAGACGAGGATGTCTAAAATGTTACAAACCACATTTTTCATAACACAGTGAGTGATTTATCATCTTCATTTAAACACAAGAATTATCAAAGATGCTCAAAGATCAGTCCATAATCAATAGACTAAACTCTTCATTGTTCAATTTACAAATTATGTCCTTTTTAAAAAAGGTTTGAGACTGGTTTTGTCACAGAACAAGTGGGCCAGGGTTGGTTGAGGCCTGGGACAACCCTGAACTCCTGACATTCCAGGTCAAACCTTTGGCCGGTCCTGGATTCCTGGCCTATATGCTATCACTCTGGATTAGGAGGGGCCAACCAATCAAACCCAGAACTTTAGTATGCTAACCAGACAATCTACCAACTGAGCTACATTCCCAGAACCAATTATGTCTTTAAGTTATAGCTGTGGGTGATGACTTATGACTGTAACCTGGCACTGGAGAGGCTAAGGCAAGAGAATTGTAAGGAGTTTCAGGACACTCTGAGTCACAGAGTGAGTTTCAGGCCACAGCTACAGAGTGAAATCCTGTCTCATAAAAGACCACACCCCACACACACACACACACACACACACACACACACACACACACACACACACACACACACACACACACACACACACACACACACACACACACACACACACACACACACACATTTAAAAGCCCATATTCATTCATTTGTGTGTATGTATGATGTGAAACTCATTCAGACTAGGGAGAGAATCTTCATCAGCTTCGTCTTCTCTGTGAATCATAATTTTTCAAGAACAGACAAGTGAGAGCAAACTGTGAAAACTGAAATGAAACCTTTGTCCTCAGGCAATGAAGCAGTGTCTTAGTGACTTCAGTTCAAAATTGATCTGAGAAATATCACACACATTTCTTTTCAAATAATTTCATATATTCATGTATGTGTGTATGTATACACATATATGTACACATCTTTGTGTTTGTCCCAGCCCATTTATTTCCAGAACAAATTTCATATCACCAATCAAGTCTGTATTCTAGAAAACAGAAATTTGGTTGACTGCATGCCATCAGTTAATGATCCATACTATTTCTATTTATATAATTACTATGACCTTTTAATAAATCCTACTAAACAAAAATTGGGTCATGTGAGTGTATGGTAGTAGAGATAAGGGCAAAATGAAAACCTTACATAAGTTCTTCCTGGTACGGTTTTGTCAATAATAAAAGTAGCCTCCTATAAATTCCTTATAGTTCCTTGTAGAATGAATTTCATTCACATAATAGTGAAATATTTTATTCTTTTGCGTGAATTTGATCATGAGCAGTTTAACCCTTCCATAAGATTTGCTGCATTTCAGAGTTTCAGAGGAAAACCATCGTGGCTACTGTCTGCTCTGACAAACCAGAGCTACTCTTCTAGCATATGACTGGGAGGCTTGGCAGAGACATGCATCCTGTATAATGGAGACAAATGCTCACCATCTGAACACACGCTCACAGGGGGAGCAAAGAGAAGATGAGAGACCCTTTCATGTCACACACAGGGTAAATTATTTCTAAGTCACATTTTTCCCTCAAGCCTGTCCAACAGCAGAGCTGTTAGACTTTCCAGAATGCCATCCTTTGTAAATCATTTCAATGGCTCTTAATAGAATCCTGTGAGTCACATTATATATTCAAAAATCTGATTATCTTTATACCTGCCTTTCATGTTTGCTCTCAAAACAGCAAGAGTCATATCTTTTTATCTAAGAGAATCCTTCAGGCATTGGTTTGTGGTCACTTAGAATTTAAAATGTGGTTCATTTGACTACATCACACAGAATTAGTTCATATACTTTTATTCCTGGAAGCATTTCACATTGTAAAAAGTCTTCTTAAAAATGCCGGTTCTGGATTCAAGAAAAACGTGGTGGGCATTCTCTTATTTTATGAAGAATTATTTTTAATTCTGGTAACACCTGACACATCCATCAACACTTTGAAGTGTAGTTTTTTGTTGTTGTTCATTGTCTTCATCAAACCTCTTGAGAGTAGAATGGCTTAGGTCACAACATGAAACATCATGCTAATTAAGCTGCTAATTAAATAGTAGAAGAAATATATTGCACAAAATAGATTGCTGTATTACTTTGTTTTAACTTTTGTGTCATTTCCACTTGGTAACCAGTAATTTGAAATCCTCTAATCATGCTCTTTAGCCCAAATGTTAATCTCAGATGGCAACAGCCTATGATTACAGAGCCTGCATGCAAGATATAGACTGCATTTTTTCTTTACATTAAATTTGAGCTGCTGGAAGATAAGAAAGGTCCTGTGTTGGTACATTCCTTGGTATTCATTTGAATACAGTCTCTCTTAATGTAGGACTAAATGGAAGTTCTCCTTCTAAAGAATTATAGCAACTTCTCAATGTAAAAAATAAGGTATTTCTGTAACTTTTCAGCAAAAGATTTTTATTGAAAGGTCCATGTTATTCATCTGATTTTTTTTTCCTTCATATTTTCAATGCTATTCTTTGCGCACATTTGTTTCAATAACATGACTATCACAATCGACTTTCAACTTTAAGTTCAAAAATGTCACAAATTTTATTGGGTATTAAGTCACCAGAAAGTTCATGTATCCTAGCTGTGCCCATCTAAAATGTTTTATCAGGAGGCATCCAGTTTCTGATGTTTCCAGAATACACATTCCAAATGTCTGTGTCTTTCATGAATGTCTCACATGGGAGAAAAAAAAAGCCTATGCTGACTCCCCGTTCACAGCTAGACATGCAGAAAAGATGGAAGATCAGAGACCTGGATCCCACTTAGATCCTGCAAGGACAGACTTTTCACCAACACAATTGGGCAGCAGCAATTAGAAAATAGGCTGAACTGTACTCATAAGGGTGCTTGAGCCTCAAAATGAGGAATGTACTTTTCCCCTTAACATCTGAGGATAGAGGTAGGAAGAGATTCCTTTTAATCACGGCAATGATAATTCCCCATCAGAGATCTACGGAAAACAGCATAGGATCCATGGTCATGCTACAGTTAACATCATAAAACACACAGGGTCCAGCTCTGTCATTTAAACAGCAAAAATTCCTCAGACTTGCAGTCTCATAACATTCCTGAGTTTGCTTTGTTTCTCTTCAAAAGCTCCCCTTCTAAACGGTAATAGGAACTTAAAATAGAACTTTCTCCTGTTTTCACAAGTGACGTGATGTGCTTCAAGACTGCTATGGCGCCATGTCTGAGGCCATCATTGCCAGGTACAGCTACTAATCATCTTGCATTATTGAAGAAGGGGTTCTAAATAGGTGAAAATGAAGGTCGTGGCATTTGTTTTATCCTCTCCAGTGCTCAAGCAATCACAGAGCTTCTGATGAAAGCCACTGATTGGCAAATACTAAACTTTATCCAATTCAATGGCACAGGCATATATTTTGTTTCTATCTTGTGCATTCAAACCCTACCATTTAATAAACACAGAACACTTGGTACTTAATAATTTTCAAAATAAAACCCTTTTCATACAACAAATACCTCTTGGACATTTGCAAAAATAACACAAATAATGCACTTGTCTAGTGGTCATGTAAACCACTGTACCATTAGTTTTTTTATTATTCTTTAGAAAAAAATTTATAATTTTATGATAGTGATATCAGGAGGAAAGTCTGTACTCTTTCACCTGTGGGTAAGATGGTCTTCAAATATTCTTCTTGAAAACTTTCATCATTGGCTTAGACAAAGACTGATCCCTGCTTTCCCGGTTCACTCTAACTTGGCTATGCTTGAGAAAACCGTAGCACACAGAGTTTAGGGATTGAGTAGCAGCAGACCAGAAACTGGTGGATTTCCCTGGAGAACCCCTATTTGCCTGACTCTGCTGAGTTGCTCTAGGGGTCTCCATCTCCCTTTTTGAGATGATATTAGCTCTTTCTTAGCTCATGAACATCCGCCACACCCATTCTAATACACTCCGATGTCAATTATAAAAACACTAATAAGAAAATTAATGATTGGAAACATTGAATTAGTGGATAGTATGACATACTATGTTATATGTTGCCCACATTAACATCCTTAATTGGTCATCGCTAATTTATGGGCTAGACATTGTTAACTTTGTAAGTGTGTGCATGATTAAATGGAAGCAGAGAGGTGTGTTTGTGCAAAAAGTCAGTTGGTGAGTAATGTTTCCAACCCAGGCTGTCTGGGTTCAGAGCACTGACCCCGGAGCCCCTGTGCGTGGGGCACTGTAAGTGCCTGCGCACGGATTCCCCTTGCACTGTGAACTCCACTTCCTTAAGGAATACAGTTGTCATTTTCTGCAGTCCTCTTAGATTCGGGAAGCAAAATCTGCATTTTAAAATGTTTCAGTGTAAAACTCCATATTTATAGGAACATATGTTTAGCCCACAAAGCAAATAAATTGGAAAAGAGTTCTCCTTCTTTCCTGTCTACAGTATTTAAAGCAGATCGTTTATATCAGAGTCTATCTTTAACGAATATTTCTGTATGCTAGAACTTTCGAACAGTGTTTAAATCAAACTTAGGCAGCCTGACTCCATCTCATGCTGATAGAACTGTGATCTAAGGATCCAAAAAATTAATCTCTGTACCCCCAATATAACTCAACAACCTCATATCTGTGTTTTATAGTATTTGGGGGCCCAAAGCCTTGCAGCCTAGAGTGTGACCCACTGAATCAGGGTGTAAATACAGTCCAGCTCCATCTCCTGCTAGTTTTGTAGCTCTAAATGGTAACTGAAACGCCGTCTTATTTTCCCAGCTGTATGACAGGTATAATGACAATACCAGTGCCTTCAATATGAGATTGGTAATAGTAAACAGTAATTAATACATCACTGGAATGGAGGTGACTTTTAGTAACTTGTTTAAAAAGTGATCTGAAAAATACTAAAATGAATTCAGTTTTCAATTAATTTTTTTATCAAAACATGGCTGTAAACTAAGCAGCATTCAAAAAAAAATTTTTTTGAGCTACAATGGAAAGCACTGTAATCTTTAATGTTTTCTGATTTTACTTTAGTGAAATTTTGATTCCTGTGAAAATCTGATCTGCATGCAGCTTTTGAGCTGCTTCTCATTCACAGCTGCTCCAGGACTTATACAACAATCTTCAGCAAAAAAGAGGGATGAGGAAAAGCTCTAAAATTCTTAGAAAGTGGCAAAGCAGAGGCTTGGAACCGGGAGGAGGAGGTAACATCTTCGAACCTCCCACCTCAACTGCTAATCTTTTAAAATCAATTAATGTGAGCTATTAAATTTTATTGTCTAGATGAATTGTACAAATGACTAGAAAATAAGATAAATGAAAAAAAAAAAAAGAAACAATAGATTTGACCAGTTCTCTGAAAAGAAGAGAAACTCTGAGCCATGCCACCTCTATTATTATGAAAACAGCACTGCTTTACAAGTCAGTATACAGTAAAGAAAAAAAAAATCCATGACATATATACTGGATCCGTTGATAGAGAAATTTGCTTTCATTTTGTTTCTTCCGCTTTCCTGAAACTTCCACAGTGGGAGTAGTAGCAGGGAAGTCAAATGACAGTACTGTTGTCCTGGGGAGGTGCTTTGCGACTAAACATGCCTCTTGAAATTTTAACAGTCACAGGACTACTCTGTCTGTTGTTGCTTCCTCTAAGCAAAGAATTACCATTAGATAAAAGAGCCTACAGCAATAAACATCAGGGGCCGGTGTCTGCCTCTCCTCTGAACTCAACCAGCCTGATCCAAGTCCAGAAATGCCTTTGAAGTCATGGAGACCTTTATGTGCAGATCAATCCTTGGGGGGTAAAGAGCAGGAAAAACTGGTTCTCTCTCTCCCTTAGAGTCTGCCAGGGCGTGCATTCAACTCTGGGCAGAACAAAATGGTTTTCTCTGTTGCAAACACAATGATTTTGTACTTAGGTGTCTCTTGCTTCTATTAACTTAGAGGGAACGTAAATATCATGGCATGCTTCCTTTTGGGTAAATCAAGAGCACAGAAGCAACAACTGTGAATTTTGTTACCTTGGTCTTAAGGTGTGGGTTGTGTCTTGGGTCATTTAAAGTGGAAAACTGAATATGATCCTCTTTATACTGAAGATCATTGCTTATTAATAATGAGGTCAGGAAGAAATATCAGTTTAGAGAATCTGTAAATTATCTAATTTTAGAAATTGAAAGTGAAAATTAATTTTATTGATGGTACAAGCAAAAGCCTATTTGAATTTGAATATCAAAGCACAGTTTCTCAGATTTGGCTGAAAGCAAACTCAAACATGGATTTGCAAATGTTCAGGTTTTTTTTATACTGCATAGATGAATGGATTGTGGGTAACCCAGGCCCAACAGAAACATCTACAAAACAACTCCTGCACCTAATATTCAAAGACCATATCTGAAGAGAGGGTATAAAGATTGTAAGAGCTAGAGGACCAGAAAGCTTGCTATGAGACTCATCTCCTAGAAATAGCTTTATAAACAAGACCTGAACAATGTCTGTATCAACAGACACTTTTGGTGGGAGGGACACAATCTCATAGAATCCTACAACTAGACCAAGAACTATAGGCAACTAATGAATGCTAAGAGAGGTACACTTAGCCTCTCTCAAGGACACGGGCCTTATTTGGTTATACAATACAAAGTGTCAGCCCTGAAACTACACACATAAATAACAAAAACAGACTAAACACGTTGTATTTATATATTTGTGCATCTATATTTATATGTAGCAATGATAATCAAAGAAAAAGAGGCCAAAAAAAATTTAAGAGGGAGACAGCAGTGGGTAGAACATGAGAGGGTGGGGGAGGAAGAGACAAGGGACACATTGAAGGGATGAAGGGAAGTGGGAAATAATGTAATTGTACTTTAATTAAAAATATATATTTTTTAAACATTGCTGGCTGGGTGTGGTAGCATACACACCTTTTTCTTTTTTAAATTTATTTATTTTTATTTTATGTGCTTCGGTGTTTTGCTGGCATGTATGTCTATGTAAGGGTATCAGATCTTGGAGTTACAGACAGTTGTGAGCTGCCACGTGGGTGTTGGGAATTGAACCCAAGTGCTCTTAACCACTGAGCCATCTCTTCAGTCCTCAAAATATATTTTTAAAAAATCTTAAATCTTCAGTGTCTAAGCTCTTTTGTCTCCAATAAAGACCAGTAAGCTGAACATGTTATATGTAGCAATGTACACCAACGTGCTTAACAGGACTATTGACATAAGAAACATAGGCATTTTATAAAGTAGGTTTCCTTTATTATATTGGCCACAAAAAATATTCAATACAATAGAATCATACAGTTTTATAATTTATTGTAATAGCATAAATAAAGAAAAATCCCTGTAACATTATAGATAAGAAGATCAGTTGCAATTGATTGTCACATAGAAAGAAGAGGTAAAAATTCAACTATAAAATTAATCAGCAAGATAGGGAGAAATGAATAAAAATACCAAAGGACAGCAGTTTCAAAAATTTTATGGCACATGGTGACTACAAAAAATACGTCCATCTGTTTCAAATATATACTGCCTCATTTATACTAACACAAGATTATTTGTTACACATTTTAGGTTGAACAAATGTAAGGGATAAATGCACATAACCTACTGACAGAATAAAAAGCTATAATTGGGAAAACAAATATTTCCCTAGTCCCTTCTATATTAGCATCCGTGATTCATTCATGCCCTGTCACTGAAGGAAACAGCCTGAAGGAGTGTAATATGCATTTTCAACTGTCTGCACACTCATTTCACAGGAGCTACAGTCATTATTATCAGACATCAGAACCATCCTAATATAAATGGCTCAATCACATCAAATATCATATTTAATTGGAGAAAGTCTGCAGCAGGCATACTATTTTAGAATCCCTTGCTTTGTGAATAGTAATCATTAGTAGTAACAGATGAAATGACTTAGGACAATTGACGTGACCTCTTTCCATTCTAGGTAACAGACCCAAGTGCAAATGCTACTGGTTAAATTTTACCTCCTTCCACACACACCACTGTACACATCTACACTCACACTCCTAAGAAAATTAGTCTGCAGGTTTATACAGTGTCTTCCATTGAGGAAGTAACAATAATGTGAAGAGCTTCTAGCATGCAACTCAACCTTATCTTTTTTTTTTTTTATTATTAAAATGTCCCTCCTCTACACACATGAAGGAATAGGACTACAAACTCAAAAGGCCAGTTTCCTATTGACATAATGGCCATGTATTCCTTGAACACTTATGTGGCTAATCCTAAACTCATTCAGAAATTGTGCAAAAGATTTTTAAATATGGTGTGATTTTTCTTCTGTTTCTACAACCTCATAAATCATGTTCAGTGGGTACCAGAACGACCTAAATTGCATTTCCTCTCAAGTCTCCAGTTCCCCACTTTCCCTGATTGGCAGTGGTACTTCTTCTTCAGTGCCTTATTAAATAGCATTACGTTGTCTAATTTCCAGAATTAGGTCCTGAGGAATACACTTCCACTTCTTTGTTCATCTAGCGCAGGTCCTGATGACTTCTACTCAATGCATCCAATGAGTTTAAGCAAGGCAAATGAACACATACATGTTCATAGTAATCTCCACAACAATGAGGAGAAATGAGGGGAGATAGGCATGGCCACTCTTCACTTGAGTCCATTGAACTGAAAGTGAAGAAAGGGCTTCCTGGTCTTTTCACACTCCTGAGTTTGATGACATTTGACTCTCCCCACGGGAATTGCAAAGACTGTAAAACCTCTCTCACATCCCTCTTTAAGTCTGTATTCAGACCTTCATTGTTTTCACTTGTTTGCAAAGTACTGCTTGATTTCTTTTAGCAGAAAGTTTTTGTGTTCTTCAAAATTAGGGCTTCATTTTAATGAGCTAGTGATCTCGCCCCTTGGGAATCAATTTCTTTCTACAGCAGACAAATCCGGGTCTATTAGGATCCAACGTATTGAGTTGGAACTTGGCATGTGTTTCACTTACGAGCACATACATTGATTTTACACGATTCCTCAATGTGGCCAGGTGGGTTCGTGGTCTGCACTGTATCCACCTATAAAAAATACAAAAATATATGTCTGCTTTACAGGGATGTGAGTAGGGTTTTGCCAGCCAGCCTAGTTGCAAAGCTTGAACTGCACATCTCGACTAATGGTATTCTTTCCTTCTTAAAGATGTATTTGTGGCGGCCACAACCTTTTTTCAGAAGTCACAGAGACATAGCAGTTCTCGCTACAATTAACAACCCTGGGGCACCAAAATCAATAGAGCTGGCTAGTCCCAAGGATATTAGCTCTGACAAGAACTGTTTGATTGGTATAAGAATCATTGAGTTAATTGTGTTTCAAGGTTCAAGCTTTTCAAGGCTATGAAATGTCAAGGGGAGGGAAGATGGAGAGTAAAGTGTATGTATTCTATAATCGGAATAAAGTGATATGGTAATTATGCTGCAGATGCCTTTTAACTTACACATCCATGAAGTGTCAGGGATGTGAGCTAGATCTAAATGTTCACACCCTCCAAGTCGCTTTAGTGTCTAATGATATCATGAGATGGCTCACTCTCTCTTCCTAGAAGCCTAGCAATTTACATGTGATGCACAAACGGACTGCTGATCTCTGGTAAACACGTTACTCTGTGCTTCCAAGGCATGACTGCTGTCAGGCTGTGTTCGCTGCCTTTGTAACTCATTTGTAGAAAGGGAAACGATGATGCATATGCCTTCAAAATATTTTGGTGCTAATGTAAGCTTTAAATGGTATTCAATATTATTCTGAACTTGAGACCAATCAATGGGCTAATTTTTGCTTTCTATGCAAGAAACTACACAAAGCATTTTTTTTTCCCAATTTGAACTTCAAATGATGATAGCAAAATCTTTAGTAAGCCTGAAAACTGCCGACAGGATGATGTCATTGTCAGAAACTTGGTGAAAGAAGTTCCTGATTCAAAGTGCTTAAGAATCAGGATAAGGAAAGAAAAATCTTCTATTGAAATTCCAAGGTCACAACATACCTGCATGCAAATACAAACTTATGAAAGAAGTAGATGCTGTTTTCCTCTGAATGCTTACCAACCTATTTATAAAACTAAATAGTATAATAAAATGACTGGCTAATTTGAAAATTAATTTCTTGAGAGGAAAGCTTTGAGAAGCGCTCTTAGTAAGTTATCCTTATTCACTATGTAAGTTAAAGCAGCTTTAAAATGACATAATTGCTTATTAAATATTGTCTATTCCAAGAAATATTTTTTCTCTAGCAACTCTAAAAGTTAATAAATTTTAACATGATTTGATCAATTGCATAATCATAAGTAAATATGATAAAAATCATAAAATTACATCAGGTATACTTTATCTCATTTCACAGGATTCATATCAGTACATGTTTAATTCAAGCTTCTTAACCAAAGATATTTGAAAGATTTCATTTTATGTTCTATATGCAAATTAGCTTGTAACCATCACATAACCATAAAGCATGAAAAACATTCCATCTGCCTATTCTGTGTCCTTCACATATATGACAGGTATACATAGTGCTTATGACACGTTTAACTGTTTTATAGTTATTCATTTAATTTTTCTATCATATTCCAGGCTATGTTGTCACCCCTGAGGATAAACATCATGTTCACTCTACCTATTCTTTCCCAGAATTTGCACATGATCAGTTGGTAGTAAATTGTGTTAATGAATGAATGTATATTTGGCAACTGATAGCTAAGTAAATCAAATTATCTGTTATCTCATGATATCATAAAGGTAATTTTGAAATTTTAAAATGATGCGGACATACTTGCTATACATTATTTGTCATATGACTTTTGATCTTAGAACATAGCTCTTCTGAAGGGCAGTAAATGATATATACTTTGATATCACCTCACTTTCTTCATTTTTCCTATTTAAGTTTAGTCTGACAAAAAAAAAAAAACATTAAGCTTCTTTTTTCTTTTCCATGTGAGATTCATTTACTTTTCTTTAAAGTATTATCTATGCAAAGTTTTCTGCAAAGCTTTTAATAAATGAATAAATAGATGAAACATTTAAAAAATAAAAATCAGAAGAGTCAAAATGTTTAATGTTTTATTTTCAACATTTATTTATAATTTCAATTTATAATCATACCCAGGAATATAACACATTTAAATAATATATGCACCATCCTGTCATGAAAGATAATGAAATCCCCTTATTAAAACATTACTTAGAACTACTTCACAACTCAACCAATTGTAGAGAGCTGTTTATGGTTTTAGGCTGTAATACATGGAAAAACACAACTGTATTCTAATATCCACCTGTCACTAGAGTCAGGAAAGATGGGTTCTTTCTTCACCATTAAAAATTATTGTTTCAAAAAAATCTGCATATTTCAAATCATTTGTTGAGCTCACAGAGAACCATTTAGGGATCACAGTTCTGAAAACTGTTGGTAAGGTTCAGAATAGAAATGTGTGTTACCAGGATGTGTTTGCTTTGATTTGAAGCAGCTAATTAAAATGGCCCTGGAAGTAATTTTCAGATCACCACTGCTAAGGAGATAGGCTTCAGTAAATCAGATCCAACAAATCTTTCAGTCACGTCCAATTCAGGTAAAGCTGTAAAGACATGGTCTGTGTCTTCCCCTTTCAACCTTTCTCCTCAATTAATTTCTATCATTCAGGCAACAAGTCATACTTGCACGCACGTGCATACACACACACACACACACACACACACACACATTTGAAGCCAAGTCATTCTGGACCCTTTCCTATGAGGCTATCACCACATCTCAAACCTTTCATCCCCTAACTAAAAGACCAAATAATTAAACTAGGAATGTAATTTACAAAAGTTATTAGAAAGTAGTTGAGTTACAAAAATGACTTTCCCCCTTTTCTTGTGCTCCCTGGACATCAATAGTGACAAGGGCCAGGAGAGGGAAATTGATCTACTCAGAGACTAGGGAAGGGACTCAAATCTAGGTATAAGAAAATACAGAACTCTCCCACATAGGAATAGACCTGCTTTTAACCTATGATTCTTTAAAAAAAAAAAAACTCCAAAACCACAGAAAAATAAAATCTATATTCTGTGAAAGAGTATGTATGTATTTTTCTACTTATTTTCATTAGGTATGCTTCAGTACTAATCATGCACCTATGTAATTGGAGAAAATTAAGTGCACGTGTCTGTTGAATGTGTTTGCATATAATTGGCAATATGCAAAATAACTCTATGAATATGCATCACTTTTTCCTTGAGTGATGTTCAAATCGAGGAAAAAGTGAGAGGTATCTCATAAAAAGCAGACTGTATTCCACAACACAGAGAACACGTTCATACTAATTTTTACCATCTAGAAACTGAAGTTGTTATTAATATTTGAGAGCGTGACTGCCCAATAAGGAAGTCACTTTCAGTTATAATAAAGAAGAAGCACAGCCCCTTAACGCTGGAAGTTTATTATATTTTGGAATATATTAAAACCCACTTTAAATAGAAAAGAAGAAATATAGTAAACACAGGATTTAGATAGTTGAAGGACTATAAAAAGGTAACCCTCAATAGTAATTTGCTTTTTTACTCATGATCTATATAAATAATTTATAAAAACTGTAAACAGTGATGATTATTTGTGACTGTGACACCCATGTAGAGATGACAGAGCCAGCATCCAGGACCCCAAAACACTGCACACTCACAGTTGTGCCAACAGAAGAAACAGATGGCTTTTCACCTTCCTTTAACCCCTCTCCCTGAAACAGGTCATCAGGTATCACCCGGAAGACTTGCGGAGCAGAAATGTATGTATGCCTGGAGGACAAGAATTTCCTTATCTCTGGCAACACATGGTCACACATGAATCTACACAGACAGGCCATGCTGTGCTCCTCTCTGTGCGTAACCGTTGCTTCACACACCCCGTCCCAACACTCTTCGCAATGGTTCTGCACTTCTTGTGAAATCTAACCATAAAAATGTCTCCCGGTTTCTTTGATTTCTTTCCTTATGACAGACCCTGTATCATGTAAAGTATATGTCAAATATACTTTTTTATGAACCTCCCAAAATATGAGGGAAGAAATTTTTCTTCACAAGAGTGTTTATTAAAATATCATTTAAACTTGCAAAGGCCTTGTGAAGCAGCCATCTGAACTTTGATCACTTCACGTTGAAGAAAGTGGAGCCCAGAGACAGGAATCTTCTTATATAAAATTATATACATGTAAGTGATAAACTGAGGGACCTAAACCAAGACTTGGAACTCCTAATCAAATGCATTTTCACTGCACTGTTTGCACATAAATTACTGTTAAATTCTGACTTTAAAAAAACAGACACGTTTGTCACAATGGTAACTGCCTCCATTTGGGGCATGGCTTAATAAATAATAACCAAAATTATATATTTCCTAAACCACTCTAAATGTACATGTTATGATGATTCCTAGAAGCTTATGTATTTATCAGACTAATCGTTATTAGCTCATTTACTTGTGTGAGGTATGTGCACACACACACACACACACACACACACACACACACACACACAGAGAGACATTTGCCAATATTTTTTCTACATTACTAAAGACCAGAAGTCTTTTTTCACTGTTAGCCACTGAATCAGCCAAGAAAGGAAATGCCTTAGTAAGTAATATATACCCGTTTCTCACCTGAAATAGCTTGCTCTTACTTCAGAGTGTGAAAGACTTGGAGCCTAATAAAAGAATTCTTTGGGCCGGAGAACCACACAATCAATATTGATTCACTTGGCTTCCTATTAGAATCATAGAATCTTAGTGTCAGCAACAATACCTAAGGTTATAAAGTCCAGTCTAGTAGGAGGCATAGGAAAAAAATGGATAGCAACCCAAGAGACCAGCCCTGCTCAAGGGGAACTTCTTCTTCTTCAATCTTTTAAAGAAAGCCACAGAAGCGTAAGTGTGAATGCTTTCGCAGCTGAGGGGAGACAAAGACAAAACCCAAGGAGGTGAGTTTCTGAGAGACTCAACCCATCAGAGCAGGAATGGTAAAGGCAGTGGGAAAGGGGCTTGTTGACTGACTGACCTTAAACTTGGCTCAGTTAGGAGCCCAAGGACAGGGCAAGAATTGCCTTGGAGAAAAGCAATTGGTGAAGAAGATAAGACATGAAGTCCCAGGCAGTAAGAAACCTCTATGTACACTGAAGATTTCCTTTTAAATGTGTCTGGGCGACTCCCCAATTTCCTGTCCTTAGCTTAATATCCCTACACTTCATAGCAGGCAATGTGATAGGAGAAACAGAAATCCATCCTCTTGAACATCGTATGTAGACAACATGTCAGGAACTCCAGAGATAAAACATGCAGCTAAACTATTTAAGAAAAAACCAACGTAATGATACAGCTGCAGGTTTCTTGTCTGTTTTATTACACATATCCAAGCCTTTCTCATTTAGCTCATTTTCTTTGAAATTTAATTTTTAATAACTATTTCAAAGAAAAAGAAATGTGTGAATCCTGGAGTGATAAAGATTAATCCCAGTACTGCTAAGCACTATATAACTAAAAAATGATAGACAGGATCGCAGCTTTACAGTCTCATTTGCACTGGACTAAAGTTGAACGAGAATATATTTGTGTTCTTAAAGCTCACAGTAAAGAGTGAAATGATACGAGCTTAAACTCTCATCATCATCCTCTTCAGAGCACGGTATTGACTACCCTTGGACACCATGGCAGCTCTAGCTAATCTTTGTGTGCTAAATTAGCAGCAAAAACCGCCTCCAAAAAAAAAAAAAAAACCGGAAGAGGTGCTTGTGAGGAGATGGCAAAAGGAAGCCTGCTGTCCGCAAATGCCACTGAAGCTACACGTGTCTGGAAAACAGTGAGATGTTTGGGGAACCCTAGACAACCACCAATCAGACCCAGAAACAAGCAAATAAAGGAAATACAACAGGACGCAACATTTATATTCTCAGGAGAAAACCAAATCTAACCAGCCAGCTTCGAGCTTGCAGACAGTGTCCGCTCAAAATGCAAAATTTGGCACATTGCTTACGTGGTCTATTTGGTGGATAGAAATTGAATATGATTCCATTTTAATTTTATTTGTGGCTTACCAGTGTCAAAAATCTGTGCTTCATTACAATTAGAAATTACTAGACATTTTAATAAATGCTTTCCTAAGTAATAAGACGTTGATTTAAGGATTGATGTGCATGGATTTAATAGCACTTTTAGAATATAGAGATACACTATATTAATAAGTAACATATAGAAGCAATGTAATTTCAAAGATAAAGAAGCTGTCTGCATTCTTCCTTTACTACCTGACCCATTTTACCGGTGACAATTATTGAAGTCCAGAGAGGTGTCAAAGTCAACTCAATAAAACACTGAAGATGTAGGATTAAAATTAAATGTCTTCAGGGTTTGAGAAATAGCTTAGAGGGTAAAAAGCACTTGCTGCCCAAGCATGAGGACCAGAGTTTAAATCCCCAAAAGTATGTGAAAAGCTGGGCATGCCTGTGCTTGTGTTTACAACCCAGCTTGGTGGTTGAGGGGGATGCGAGACAAGAGGATCACTGTTGGCCACCACGACCTCCAGGCTCGATGGGAAACTATTTTAAAGGAATGTAGCAGAAAGTGATAGAGTTAGGCACTCAGGCCTTTACATGTACACTCTGGTGCATGAAAACACACCCTACACAGACACAACACATACTCACAAGCACACAAAGAAGTCTTAATCATCCTTATTCTCAATCCTCATCCCCAGGTCAGTGTTTATTTCCCCTTAAATTACCAAATTACATCTCAGAGAAGCTGAAGATTTCAGGAGATTGTTTAAATAAAAATCAAATGCCTCTAATCCCAGTAACCCTACTTGTGAAATAAAGAATTCTTCTGACTGACAGTGGACTTTATGTTAATAATGCCGGTGGGCTTATCCAAAACACTTGCAGCACAAAATATAAAATAAATGCAAAATGGCAGAACAATATTCTTCGTGATAAAAGATATGTCTGTGTTCGGCGGCACGTTAGGATTTTTATTTTAAAAGGTTTAAAAATCATAAGAAATTAATACAAATTACTTTTAAGCCAAGCTTTAATATAGCTTCATTTCAAGCTTTTGTGGAGGGCCTGGTTCTAATCAATATTGCATCGAATTTTTAATACGTTTAATATTGTATGAAAAGGACTGCAAATCTTAGATTTTAAAATAGGTCACAATGCTTAAAGCACTTAATCACAAAGCAATATGGTGTGTCTCAACAGGAAAAAAAAAGATTACGTGCTTCCCTTTTTTCCTCCTTTGTCTTTATAAGTGCAGTGTGATGTATTAGTTTAATTAAAGTCTACCAAATTATCATAAGGATTTTATGTGCTGCAAATAATTGGCTTTTTTCTTCCCTGCTCACTTTTTGTTAATGGAAGCAGAACATTTTTTTATGATACTTAGTAGAAGATACTTGAAGACTGCAGGGAAGTAAGGCAATCGAGGGGCCTAATGAAATGACCTTTGTCATCTATGACTTGAAACAAAATTGAGCCTGCACTAATGCAATGAGATAAGTCAATGTTTCCAAAGAGTTGAAAGGATAGATAACATGATGGCCCAAAGCCAAACTATACCAAGAATCCATCCATACATAAAAATGACAATCCTATTAATAGGAAACTCTGAAGGGCTCTAAAACAGAGTAAAATGTATAAATAAATCACATATGAGGATGCTTTTAGTGTATACTATGATAAATCAATCTTTTTCATGAAACATGTTAAGTTAAAATGCAGTTAAAGTCATACGATTGGGTACCTTTTTAATAAGGGGCAAATTCTGCCCACAAGTGGACAAAGAATTAAATGAAAACCATTTCAGAAAGTTAATACAAGGAAAATAACCACATTTGCTAACTGTGAGTGGAAAGAAATAGTCATTAAAACATGTAAGCATTTACAGGACACCTCTCTTTAACAGAAACAAGAAAATCTGGGAATCGCCTATGAACTTTAAATTATCCCATTCATTGTCTGTGGAATCTGGAGCCAGAATTTGCCAGTGATTCCCTTCTAGTAGAATCTTTAAATTACACTGCTGAATGTGTATCTCCCATATTCAATTATAATCAACAGTAATTTTTCTTTTAAGACAATAATGACATTGGCCAACACTCATTTATTACTTTTCTATAAGAAACAGTGTTACAGGAACCCTGAAAAATTTTGGAACATTTATTTGCTGCTCTGAATTAATTCCTGGAGTTTCTGCTGCCATTCTTGGCTTCCTTACATGTTAATAGTTGTCATTGATCATAACTAACATTCTGTTGGGTGTTTACAGGATCTCAGGCCAAGGCGCAAGGTCAGTAGGAAACAGAGACTATCAGCAATCACATGGAACAAAGAAAGAATTCAGGGCTGAGAAAATAGCTTGGCCAAATCACAGAACCAAAGCCTGGCAGCAGTGGAATTTTAAGCCCAGGAAGTCTCCTCTAATCTCTGTACTCTTAAACACTCTACACCCCACTGCCTTTCCAGTTGCTGATGAATTTTTGCTTAAAGGCTGATAACGCCACACTTGCTCTGCCTTTGCAACTCTAAAAATGTTTTTTAAGGATCTATATTTTTAATATATCCATAAACAATTGAGCACCTAAACTTAGGCTTTTTAAGGTGGCTGTTATTGTTTTATTTCTTGCTTTCTTTTAAACATGGTCTCACTATGTCCCCAGGCTACCTTCAAATTCATGATCTTCTGGTTTTAGTCTCTTACAAGAAAGGATCTCTTGCTCTCTCCTTCTTCCTCTTCATCATCCCTCCATCTGTCTTCATCTCCCATCCTTTTTTTTTTTTTTTTTGGTTTTTCGAGACAGGGTTTCTCTGTGTAGCTTTGCGCCTTTCCTGGAACTCGCTTTGGAGACCAGGCTGGCCTCGAACTCACAGAGATCCGCCTGGCTCTGCCTCCCGAGTGCTGGGATTAAAGGCGTGCGCCACCACCGCCCGGCTATCTCCCATCCTTTTATATATATATATATATATATATATATATATATATATATATATACACACACACATAAACAATCATGTGCATGGACACACACACAGTTCATATCACAGTACTATTTATATTCCTGAATATTAATCATTATATGCACATAAATATATATTTAGATATATAAATAAACGTTTTTTCTCTCCTCTCAACAATGCTTATTCTTATGAAATATCAAGACCTCAAAATTCACAAAAGCAAAAAACAAGCCAAGAGGATGACAATCTCCCCTGCATCTGAACAGATGTACCTAGGAAGAAGAGCTTCCTTGGTAGAGATGTGTACGCATTTTGAACAGATACATTCTTGATTTACTCCATTTGTTTTAAGCCAAGGAGTGGAAGAAGATCTTTGACAAAACTGTCATCTTTAAAACACAGTGATATTTCATTTTCCCTTCTGCACTATTGAGATTGCTTAGTACTGAAATGCTTCCAGTAGCTCCTATGTCCAATTTTTCAAAGCTGTCATTTCCTAGCAAATCTGCTTAAGCAAAATAGTTATGTTGTTAGAAAACAGAACAAACAGATTATAAAATACATTCTATTCTTCTTTGCAGGTCAGAATCTAAGGCAAGAATGGGAACTTGGATGAACATGTGGAAAAATTTGAAAGATGACTATGATGGATTGGCTAAAGTCCATGAATCACATGCATTTCTGATTAGTTTGAATGATACTCTTGGACAGAGCTCAGCAGAGTTTCTCAGCAATTATCATATAATCAAAATGTTATTTTCAATGTATTCACTAAAGGTCATTGCCTGTATAAAAACAAATCCTGGTGGGAAAATGGAACAATGAAAGATGACCATGGTTATCTTTCCTCAGTTCAAGATTACAACAGCCATCATAATATAACTTGTCATTATTTTCTGACCCAGAAAGCAACAACCACAATAACAACAAAAATCATGAAGCAGTACATTTATAGACTTCTGGCCTTTCTGAAATGTGGGATATCATATACTCATATCCTGTGGTACCCAAATGAGGGAAGCCATAACAGATACTAACCTTAAAGTAATATATGTAAGGATGAATGGTGTAAGAACTAACAAGGTTTGTAGTTATCAAGCAATGTCCATATGTAGTAATAAATGTGCTTTGGGAAGGATCAGTCATGTTGACTGAAAGCATCACTCAATATTCTTAACATAAAATATACTTTTAGGATATACACACATAAACATATGCTCTAAGCTGAATATGTATAGATAAGTAAGATATGCATTGCACATGCAACTTTTTACTTCAAAAACGTGATAAAACAATTTTGGCTGAAATTAATATTTCTAAGTGTATGCAGTACAAACTACGTAAATATTGTAATTGTATCTTTACTTTAAAAAGCTAGTCGTGCCTCAGCAAAAGCCAAGACTGCTTATGGTGTACAATCCGAAACCCAATTCTCTCCTGGCACTTTAACACTGGATCTGTCACCCTTTAACACCACAAAATCAATACCCTGGAATGTCATGGTTCTCTGCTGGCCCACAAAGTCAAGGCATGATCAATTTCAACTTCCTTACTAGACAGAAATAGACTTAGACAAATAAAAGATTTCATTCAAGTTAAATTCAATAAAGCAAAGGAATAAAGGTGGAGAGAGTCAAAGTTGTTAGAATTCAATCCAATAAATGTATACTTATATCTAGACTTATTTTAAAATCCAACTGCATTTCAAGCCATTCAAAAAGAATATATTATAAATTAAAACAAGCATATAAATTACTGTAGTTCCCAAATAAAGATATGTATCTGCTGAGTGCGCGCGTGCGCGCACACACACACACACACACACACACACACACACACACACACACACACGTTCATTTCCTATCTTGCATCAGTTAATGAGCAGTCAAAGAGTGTTAACTGAATTCCTTATTGCATGTATGCCTGGGACATAATGTTAATGTTGACATCACTGCTCAGTGGTAGCAAAAAATTGCATCCTTCTTCTCATAAACTATATGTGCCTAAGACAGTTCCCTAAGCAGAATAAGCCTTTTAATAAATATCCTATGGCTGTAGAAAAAACAATGCTATGTGTTTGTTGTATCCTATATAAACTGTATCAGGGCAAAGTTTCTCTCTTTCTGGTTTGCTACTTTTTGTCTGGCTTCTGTATTGTCCCACCTACTCAGCAAGCACACAATAAACAGATGAATAGAAGATGTCCCCCATATGGCTAGTCACTTGCTAACATTCTCTGAAATTTAAATGATTGATTTTGAGAAAATGCTTAAGTGATTAAAGTTTTCTATATCAGTGATTTTTACAATGTCAAAATTTCTGTGGTTAATGGTTGTGGCAACATTATTTAGTAATACTGTGAGAAAACTAGGCAGGATAGTTGAGAGGAATGGAGTGTGATTTTAGCTCACTAGATTGCTATGTAACTTGGTCTTCTGAGGACTCTCTAGTCTTATCTTCAGAAACAAGGAAAGACTTAAGAATAAGGGAGTTCTCATGTATCCTCTTGGGAATATACCCTCTTGGATACTTGAAGGGACATGAATTCTAAAGAATCAATGAAAGAGGCTCTACAGGTCAGAAAAAGAGACAGCAAGCAATCCTATTACTGGAGTGAAAAGAAACTGGTCACTGAATTGAGCAAAAAAAAAAAAAAAAAAAAAAAAAAAAAAACTACTGAAGAAACTATAGTGATGCTAACAGATGTGGGAGGCCTTGGCAGCGTGTAGTTGAAGACCCGGGTTACTGCTTTCAGTCACAGTAAGGCGGGGAATCTAAACCATCCTTTCTCTTGTCTTCCTATGTCATCAAAGCTAAATGAGAAAATGTGAATGCCTGCTTCCAGTTTGTATCATTGGCAAGCCATGGCACATGAGTCTCGACAAAAAGATTCATAGAGAAGGCCTTGAAGAGGCAATCCTTTCCAAAGTAGAAAGTAAATGGGTCCAAAGGATGATTTTCCATTCTCCATTCTATGTGTCCATTTTTCTTTCCTTACTTGAAAAAAAAAAATACAAAATAGAGACAACCACATTCTTAGAAATATGAAAAGGAAAATCAAAGGCTAAGAATGGTGGGCCAGGAGAAGGTGGTACAAGGGTTCTTCAGGAAAACTTGTTGACTTCTGATATCTAGACTTGTGCTCGAAGGGAAAAGCGGCCTCCCTCCCCTATTTGACTGTGGTGAATCCACTATTTGCAGCTGAGTGCATTCCGAGGTGATGCTGTTGCTAAGGGAAAAGCAGAGAGATGAGCAACAACAAAAATATAAGAAAGATAAGAATAAGAGGGTGAGAGGGTTCATTGTTGCAACTATTAAAACACTAAATTGTAGCTTGAGTTTTCCTGCCTGGCCCACAGTCAGGGCAAATCTCTCTCACCTGCCAATCCCACAGCCGCTCAGACCCAACCAAGTAAACACAGACACTTATATTGCTTACAAACTGTATGGCCATGGCAGGCTTCTTGCTAACCGTTCCTATAGCTTAAATTAATCCATTTCCATAAATCTATACCTTGCCACGTGGCTCGTGGCTTACCGGTATCTTCACATGCTGTTTGTCATCGTGGTGGCTGGCAGTGTCTCTGACTCAGCCTTCCACTTCCCAGCTTTATTCTCCTCCTTGTCCCGCCTATACTTCCTCCTGCCTGACTATTGGCCAATCAGTGTTTTATTTATTGACCAATCAGAGCACCACATCTGCCATACAGAACATCCTACAGCACTAAATAATGTAGGTCAGTATTGTGTTTGGTTTATTGACTTTTACACTTTGTTTTCTCTTACCTAATTGACTTCTTGCAGAAAGAAGAGTTAGCTGTTTCAATTTTTATATTTATTTTTCTATGTGTATGTGTGTGTCTCTGACTCTTTATCTGTCTCTGTCTCTCTGTGTGTTTGTGTGTGTTTGTGTGTGTGTGTGTGTGTGTGTGTGTGTGTGTGTGTGTGTGCACGTGCTTGTATGTATGTGTCACAGAGCCTAGCAGAAGGAAACCTGTAGGCGTTGGTTTCCTCCTTCTACCATGTGTGTTATAGAACTAGAACCCAAGTCCTCAACCTCAATGTAAAGTTTCATTACCTGCTAAACATCTTGCCCACCCATGAGGACAGTTTTTAAGTGTTACCTGTTTATCATTTATACCTGAACCAGGAATAAGACATGATATTCAATTTAGACTGTCTTATTTATTAAGTAAATTTTTAATAAGAATTATTTCAAAGACACATGGAAAGCATACTATTTATTTCATAGGGACATTATCAACATTAATAAAGTAATGTATGTAAAACATTTAATTATTCACTGCACATTGCTAACAGCTATCCACATGGGATACAGTAAGTGCTTATCCATCATCACCACTGTGCTATTATAACCCTCTTTGTCCCTGTCATTTCTAGGACATATCTGCAATACCAGAAAGGGACTGTTGCAAGTATATTTCGGCCTCATGACTCTTCCCTCCAAGTCATAGCTGATGGAATTATAGGACTACTCTTAGTCCGAGCATGGTTACATATTCTTTCTGACATTAAAAACTGCTACCTCAAAAGAATACTGAACAATGTTTGTACTAATATGGCGTGTAACACCAGATAGACATTCACACACAAACAGAGCATCTTCAGTACAAGATAAAAGGATTATGTACAAATAAGGGTAACAGAAGAAGGGCCAATTTCTAGCCACTTCTTAAGACTTAGTCTATGCATTCCTTTGTTTTGCATGAACTATATGAAGTTATAGCCTCATATTAGAAGCCAAGACTCCTGACTAAAAGCATTCATCTTGGTCCCAGCATGAAACATGTTATCAAGTTGGCTATACAAAATCTGAGTTCATGAATGCCTTTAAAAGAGACCACCCATGCTCCTTTTTCCTTCTATGGCTTTGATAGCTCTCTGATTTCATAAAAAAAAAAATGTTTATGTCATTATGAAAGAAAAAGTCATACACAAGTTAAAAAATGAGGGTTTCCTATTGACTTATGATTCCTCATGTCTGTAAACATTTGTAAAATGTGCAATTAGCTTTAATCCCGAGGAGTCACAACATTTTTTACTTTGAAAATTTTAGTTGAGAATCTTCTTGTAAAGCAAAACCAAGGGATAACCATATTTATTATGATTACAATTTTCCATTTTTGTTCTCTAACAAGGGGTCTGAGGAAGAAAATCTAGATTTTTATATGCCAGAAAAAATACAACTGACCAACTGTCATGTTCTCTCGGTGTGAGCACTGACACTCTGATGGCCTCCCGATGTCCAGATAGAAGAAGGAAATTATGTGTTTTCCAAAGGTGGCTTCAGCCAAACTGCTAAACACTTTTGGATGGCATCCCAGATGCAAGCATGTGTGTAAGGTCTTGTTTTGTTTTGCTGACGAAGAAAAACTTCTGAGGTTTTTCCATAACCCAAGTTCAACAAATGTCATTTTTTTCAGAGCTAACAATATGATAGCTTACAGTGTTTCTATTTATTTTTATCTACTTATATGTTTATTATTTACTGAGACAGGGTTGGACTATGTACCTGATCCATCCTCCTGCCTCAGCTTCCTGAAGCACTAGGATTCTTGTCATGAACTATCATACCCAGTTTTGTTTCGTTTTGGAGCGAAGACAAAGAAAATATGCAAATTTTCTTCTCAAAATTTGTTTCCCTGTAAAACTTCAGCAGCAGTTACTGAGATATTATAGTTGTTTAATGACATTTTTGTTCAGTTTTCCAGCTTTTCAAAGAAGAGAATGCATTTTATTCCCCTGTGTTTATTATAGGAAGTTTGACCAGTGTCAAATTTTCTGAAATAATTTTCTGAAACACAGATTTTAACATTAATTACAAGGCAACTTACAAATTTCTTGCTGTAACTTAAAAGTTTGTTTTTTTTTTTTTAAAGAAGCAGGCATTCCATTAGCATTACTGGAGTGAATGAATCCATGAAGACAGATGTTTGAACTCTCAGGGACCACACTATTCCCACCTGAGTGTCAATTTGTCTTTCCATTTACTTCACCCCAAACAGTTTCCATAACAAATGCTCTCATAATAAGGCCAAGACACTCACACTAGTTCTTATTGTTTAGAAGCAGGAAGTCATAAACCATTTCAAACCACATTCCCATAACTAAGGAAGCCTGCCAAAACACATGAAGGCAATACTGATTTATTCCCTACAGGAAAGGAAGGCTGATGGATTACTTCAGGCCAGGGCCACTGGAACTCAGTGCATTAGCAAGATCTGTAGGATCTGCTTTTAGCACAGATATTACTTGTTTGAAAACAGAACATGAAATGATGTTAATCTGCAAGAGAAGGAAGCTGCTCGTGGCCCTCTAATCAGAGCCTGGTACACTTGAATCATCCGCCCTTTCATTTTCCAACTCAGGATACCCACTGAGCCCGCTCCATTGGCCATTGTGAGTATAGCACTCTTAATAAACTCAAGGGGTGTTTTGCAAGTACAAGCCTGCGGGATTGGACACTTCAGGCAAAAATTTAGCTGCATAATCAAGAATATAGCTGAAAACACCAATTAATGGTGCAAAGCACAAATAATCAAGCTTTTGCTATGTAAAAACTGTTAGGCACTAAAAATAAAACCTATGAAATGTAGCCCTGACTTTTCAAGACAGCGCCTCGGAAGGCCACAATGAAACTATCTACAATTCCTGCTGAGAAGTAGAAGGGGAGGAACAATGACGTTTTAGCTTAAGAGAGCATTATAAAATGGAAAAAGCCACTCCACACGTAATTCCATAGTCTATTATTTAAACTTTAAAGTGAATAAAATTTGCAGTTTGATAGATCTTAATGGAATGAGATCCTCAAGACTAAAAGGAACATATAAAATACTGTTAATTTGCTGTGGATATCATAAAATATCTCAAAGTCAGGAATTATGTCGTAATGGCAAGCACAATTAAAGGACAGATATAGGCTTGGAGAAATTCCCTTTTGCTTCAAAACTGGGAAGGCAAGCCTTGGAGCCAAATTGAGACTTATCAGACAAATATATGCATGCCAGACAAGCAGAGGGGGGAAAAAAGCCATGAAAGAATATCAACACAGATGGGAAGGAGATAGCTGACTTGCAGGAAACCATGCGGAGTGACAGCTCTGCAGTGTCCTCCACACCTGATCTGGCAGCAGGGCCTAAGGGGGCCCGCTCTGCAGCCAAGTCAGCAAGTCCAGAGGCAGATGTGACTCTGCTGGCTGTGTGCAGGAAGTCCCGGTGCCCAGCCTGCAACTCTGCAAGTGATTTCTCAAAAAAGATGCAAAAACTCACAGTTCTGCTTGTCTATGCTCAATACTGAGCAGTGCAGACTTCTACTTTCAGAATCATGAGAGAGAGAGAAAAAAAAAACACCCTCTCTACCAACAAGGGCTACGCAAACATTTATTTGACCCTGATCTGTGTGCCTCACTAAATTGAATTATTGTAAATAATGCATGTAAGTGGAATCACAATCATTGAAGATCAATATTAAATTGATCCCATTTTTAAAAAAAAAAAATTGTGCATTTTCTGAATTTACCTGGTACTATCATATCACTACCTGGAAAATTTGATGTCAACTCTGTTTGGTCACAATGTTGCTTCATTCCAAGTTGTTTCCACAATGATTTTTGTCCAATTTATATAAATACGGGGCCTTCTGAGCAGTCAGTAGATTTTAAAGTACATGGGAAGTAGCAGAATAACAGAGCTTGAAAAGGAAATTGTGGGTAAAATAGATTATATTTCTATCCACTGGCACCTTCTTAAATCAATTCGCGGACAATGTAAGAAGAAAAATAGCAGTTCTCAAGAAATTTTACTTTAAAATCCCTTGTTTGAAACTCCGTTACACTATTTTCTCAGCCTGGTTTCTTGGCGGAACGTGATAGAATTGCAGGGAGCATATTCAGATCCCAGCCCTCAGAGGTCTTTCTGTTTTATCCCCTTTGCCAATGATGCTTCCTGGGGAGGCTGAAATCAAGTGCGTCACAGTCGAATCCATTCACCTGCCTTCTTTTGCTGACCATTCACCCGTTTTACAAAATTCTCACATTCTTAGTAATAACCAAATTAAAATTGGAAAAACAAGCATAAGAATTGCAATAGCCAATAACCATAACAAATCTAATTGTTACACAACAATAAATTAAGGGCTGGAGTAAGGACAGAATTGCTTCATCAGTATAGAGTATCTATTATTGCATCCAGAGTAATGGGCAGCCCCAGATTTATAGGGATGGCGAATATAATATTGCAAACTAGAGTGAAAAATACATTTGAAAATATTCCTTTCTAATTCTGCTTTGAGATTTACTTTTAATTTTTAATTGTATGTATGCATTGTGTGTCTGTGTGGGGATATGTATACTTGAGTGCATTGGCCCTCAGAAGAGGACATCAGATCCTTTGGAGCTGGAGTTAGACAGTCATGTGCTACCTGATGAGGGTGCTAGGAAGCCAACTCTGGTCCACTGTAAGAGTATCAAGTGCTCTTCAGTGCTGAGCCAACTCTACCCATCTCCTATGTTTGAAATGCCAGACTGCTGCTGACCGTCACATTATTAACGTACAAAGAATATGAAAAGACTGTGAAATAAGCCCTTTGGAAAAGTCAAGTGGGTGCCGTTTTCAAAAGATAAAAGTATGCTCCTGAAGGCCAGATGAGGCAAGCAGAATTGGAGTTCTGCCTGTTGCTCCAAAGAATTTAACTTAGGCTCACTTACATCTTTCCTCTGGATGTTTACTTTAGAAGAAGGAGAAGGCTTTTCTAAAAAGTCTAACTCTCCCGAGCTTACAGGTCAGTATTCTAAATTACAAGAAAGGTCCTCCAGTCCACATGACTATTATGGTCTGATTTTAATGTGTTGCTTAAATTCTAAAACTCTTTCCACTCAGGACCTTAGAGGAGATAAGTGTTTTCTCACTGTTGGCAGAGCTTTAAGGATTTCCAGCCAGAATGAAAGATTTTTGTTTTTCTCAGAGACTGACTTTTTATGAAAAAGTCGTCACAGTTTTTGTTCCTACTTCTGCCCTCTGCTTAAAAAAAAAAAGTACTTCGGACAGCTGCTGGCAAAACTGAGATAGGTTAGAGCATTGTTTCTCTACCTCTGGGTCAGGACCCCTCGAGGTTCGAAAGATGTTTTCATAGGTGTTTCCCAAGATTGTCGGAAAACACAGATTATTACCGTTATGACATAGCAATGAAAATAATAAATAAGGAACTGTATCAAACTGCATTGGGACGGTGGAGAATCACTGGGGTCGAGGCTCCGTTCTGCACTGGTTTGGTCCCTGCAGCTACCGCCTGGATGAATCATTAGCATCACTTCCTGTGCACTGAAGTTTTCCCTGGGGCTTGCTACTAACTAAGAGCTAATCACCAGGGTTCTGATTTAGCTCTCGAGTTCCGATTAGATCATAGTTTGAAGTGGATGACTGCCGACTGCTAATTCTTACCTGAGAACGTATTAAACAAAGGCTACAGTCTCAAGAAATGGCGTTTGTGTTTCCTGTTAACACCCATGACTTCACAGTGTATCAGTAAAGTGTGCCCTTGCCGGGTTCAACAGGTGGGGGGAGGGGATGCACAGGCTTCAGTGGCCATATGTTATTACTATGGGGATTCCTAATGGGGAAACCATTTACAGCCCAACACTAATTTTAAAACTTAATATAGGATTACAAAGATGAGTCAAGAATAGATTGAAAGCAATGACCATCCTCTGCAGATAAAAGTGGCACAACTGATATTTTAAATTTAACTTAACCTAATATTTGTCATAACTCAGCATTTTTAGGCATACTTGTCTCACAAATCTAGAGTCATTGTTTAAAATCCACATAGGGCTGGGGATGTAGCTCAGTGGCAGAGTGCGTGACTCTCAGAATCAAGGCCCTTTATTTGACTCCCAGCACCACACAAAGATAGAAAGAAGTAATAAGAGAAAGTTATTAACTGTTCCTTCATTAGAGAAGAAATTTATTTTTTCCCATAAATAAGACGTTATTTTAGTGACACATGCCATATATTCATACAACCTCTGTTTATTTACACATTGCAGTACTTCTCCAAATAACAGCACTGTATGCTGTTTATAAAGACACCAGTCCTGAGTGAATTGAAAACCCTGTGTTCTTTCTACACACTAACGAAGGTATCATAAAATTCTAAACCATGCATCAGTGCCTTTATCACACATCACAAGTCTTGTCAGACCAATTTGTTTTGCAAATGAATACTTAGGAAGGAACAAAAATATTAATTAAGACTTTAATTTGGTTGTAAGTTTCAAAATAATATCGAAATATTTTGCTTAAATTTCTTACAGTTGAAAAATGATATCTTACTTGTGACACAGTGTCATTTTACAGTTAAGGGGGACTCTTCTCCTACTTGTAAAAGGAAAGATTCCTTTGGGACTATATCCCCAACCACTCCTTCCTGTGACGTCTTATCAAAGCCTACCAGTGTCTCTTAACAGGCGTCATTTGGTTCCTTTTTGGGTCTCAAGGCAATTTGGATCCTTCCTACTCCCTCCCAATTATAAATATGCAGGTTAGATAATTGGCCCACCCCTTTGACTGATGCATTGCCTAAAATGAATAGACAGCCTCCCGGTAAAACACTAGCATTGGGTGGGGGAGGAAGTCTAATTAATCAGCCTGAATATCTGAAGTCATTATTGTTTCAAATCCTTTGGTACCTTCTTCAACTCTCTCAACTATTAAAACAACCAGTGCTGTGATCCACCTGCAGCCATCACCCTCTCATTAGAAAACATGATAAAAGGTTTACGGTACATAATTCATAAATAAGGATTTGGAACTCATGTATACTCTGATTTATTCTTGACGTCTTGGATTTTACATTTAGATGCTCAAATTTAAAAAAGCTGAAAACGAAATAGCAAACATAAGTTAAGGGAAAACATATTCCCTGCCCCACAGATAGTCTGTACTATATGTTCACCATATATGCATTAACTTAAAACCCAATGTACAAAGTCAGTAAGAGGACAATTTTGCGTGGGTGTCTAAAGGTATTCAAAGGTACCAGAGCCTAAGGAAACAAAAAAAAAGGGCAAAAGATGATACATTTTAGAAATCTCTGCAAGAACAATTTGAGCCTCTATTATAGGAAGGACAGAAGGTTAGGAACACTACACATGAAGACATCAGTTGTCATTAAGAGCCCTTCTTTGATTTGTGACCAAATGAGATTTGCATACGAAGATAGTAGGGATTATTCAAACTAGTTCTCTGATATCGTGGCCTTACATTTATCACTCTAAGTACTTTTCAGAAGTAATGTGTAGATAATGAGATGTTCTGCCCAACAAGTGTCATTACTTTCTTTCATACATCAATGAAAGGACCAGGATACATACTAAGTGCCCTAAATCCTCAAATCTGCCTTCCCTTACAAGAGCTATCTTATCTGCAATGGATGTTTCTTATAGAAACTACACATGCAGGACAGGTGAGACAAAAGACTGAGTATTCATCAAGTCAACCACAGCATTAGATAGAACATGGCTTTCACGATCGTCTCATACAACAGTAAAGAGTCAGTCAATCCCAAGCTAGGATCTCAACACTAAGCAGTTTCCTTCATGAACTTCACTCCACTCATTCTAATATGATGATTTAGCACTAACATTTACTTCAATATCTTTAAAACTTTGCTGCCTGTCACAAATTGACTGTGTACTATTGCATAGTATTACTATTGCATAGATAAACCAGTTACGGTAAATTACAAACTGTAAACATTTTAAAATACTATAAACTTGAATCATTTCCTGAATTATATTTAAAGATGGACTGTTGATGCCCACAACAGTTTGTTATACATGCTAACATACTTATTAAATGCAAATTTAACAATTTTGAATAAATATTTCCTAAAATATCCTCCTCAGTAACCTGAATTTTGAAACACAAGATGAACAAAGTTGCAGTTGTTGTGAGTGCTGAATATTAAACCATTATAAACAATTAGTTAGTGTCACCTGATTTCAATTTTTACTTAGGGATCAATATCAAGATTCTTACACCTATGTTTTTCCTATCTTTGGCTATTATGTACTACTGAAAACAGAAAATAGCTGTCTTCCACACACCTCATGTCTCTGGCACTGACTGCTTTTAATATGCATAAATTGTCTGTTACAATAGTGAATTAAATAATAAGAAATGGGGTCTATGTGAGAAACTAGATGTTAGTGAATTGTGTGATATTTCCTATTCCATGGGTTTTTTCCCCTAGGTGTCTCAGTCTAATTTCATTCCAAATAGTAGATGTTATATGATGAGTTAATGTTTGAAATGCACAAATATATCAAAACCCAACTGAGCATACAAATGTAAAGCAACAAGAAGTTAGATACCAAACAACTACAAGGTGAACAGTATAATCTTTCGGTTTCTTTTTCCAAATGGTATCTTAGGTTATTGAGACCCTGTTTCATCATTAATGAAAAGGGATTTGAGAAATAACAGAGATCAAAAACAAAACTGATCCTGAACTCCCAGGCTAACAGAGCCCCATGGGATTACATTTCCTACTTCTGACTAGACAGCTATCCCCATGAGTATCAGTGGTGCTTGCTAAAACACTGACTTACAGGCTTGGTAATGAGTGTGCCCTCCACATTAGAAGTTTCTCCCTCTGCTTCCATGTTTATCTGCGACAGCAGTAGACAATTTCCTGTAAGCAGCTGAAGAGAGTTCTTGATATTCAAATGAATTTACCCTGAATTGTTTGGAGAGCTTTATCAGAAATTAGCTATAAAGTACTGTGACTCCAGTTTGATTCTGCTAAGGGTAAGCTTCCAAGAAGCTGTCCTCATCGACTAATGTCTATACTCTCAGGACTAGAAAATAAATGTTTAAAATTAATACTATTTGTACTACCAAGATGGCTCTGCAGATAAAGGTCTCTGACACGTGGACTTGTACCTAAGTGCCATTCCTGAAACCTAAGTGCTGGAAGAAGAAACCACCTCCTGAATACTGCCCTCTAACACAGGTGTCCACATGTACACACAGACACACAGACACAGACACACACACACACACACACACACACACACGCTCAATAAATGCTAAAAAAAAATGCAGACAATTTAGGCCAGGTATAATATATTTAAATCATTGTCCCATCATCTATCAACAGCTTTCTCATTAGAGAATATAATCAAGTTTGGAACATTCTGATTATATACCCAGTCACTCTAATGATAGATAAATAAGGATTAGCAAGTTGATTCTGCTTATTATAACTAAGAGAAAAAAAAACATGTTTGCTTGATTTTGTGCTTTTATTAATTCTACATTTTACAACTACCTTCAAGTTCTCAAAATACTTGCTGTTATAATCTAAAGATCTATTACAAAACAGCAATTATAGAAGACTAAAGTTTTCTGTCTGAAAAAAAAAGTGCTTTTTTGGTCTTTGAAAATCCTCAAGGGGTAAATAAACTATTTTAATTTAATAGCCACCATTGATCTTCAAATATTTGGCAATATCAAAAGCAAAGGGAGGTCACTTCGTAGTCAAGCTAGAAATAGAGTAAGAGGAGACATTCGTACCAGGAGTTCAGGAGGAATGGAAAATAAGAGTCAAGGACTTTCCACACATGACCTTCTTTAACCATGTGGCTACATGCAAAGAGTCATGTCCTTAAAGGGCTTTAGGCAGCATGGTTTTGTTGCATACTGCGCTAAAGTAGTCATGATGAAGTCTTCCATATATTTTAGACAGTGATTGATAGTCAGGAAACAGCTTTTCATATTAATTGTTATGTTTCTTATGGTCTCAGAAGAAAAATAATCAGTAATCTTTAGAAATGCAACATTTGCGGGACAGTGGTGGCACACACCTTTAATCCCAGCACTCAGGAGGCAGAGGCAGACAGATCTCTGTGAGTTTCATATTCAGTTGTCCAATTATCACATTTCAAGAAGGATATTGAGCATGTGTGTGTGTAGGGGAGCAGTATTCAGGAGGTGGTTTCCTCTTCCAGCACTTGGGTTTCAGCAACGGCACACATACCACACAGATTAATATATAAGCACAGTGCAGCTGCCTCTGGTTTATACTTTATAATATTCTTACATCGCACAGTCACGGTCCCCTGAACACCAGTAGTGCTTTCTCTGTAGAAGGAAGCATGAGTTCACATAGTTGCCTAAGAATTAAGCACAGTGTCTAAGAGGATCCTCAAGTGTGGTTAGCAGGTATGTTATATCAAATCTTGGGCAGGTCGCGTATGCTCCCGTGAGACTTTCAGGCAAAACAAATGCTAAAAGCCATTTTCCCCTACCAAATAGATAACATAGTCTATCTAATTCATATTCCTGTTGCATGGACTTTAAAAGATGATGAGTTTTGTGAACTTGGCATACTGTAGAACATACAACACAGTGTTAAGCATGTTCTTATTTAGACACAGTCGAGTGGTTCAAATTTGGTCCTTCTCACATTGCAAGCTTATTTATTAGATTTGAAAGCAATTGTCTCAAACTGTGAGAAGTAACACAGAGGTCACTTGCTCCAGATAATTAATGAACACTAACAATGATGCTAGGCCAAATTACAAGAAGATCCTGTAATTGTGAATATATATCAGACTTAAAAAGGGGACTGTAAGATGTTTCATTGACAGTCCTTTTATTTTCATTTCATGTAATGTGTGTAGCTATTTGTCTTCATGTATGTCTTGTACCATGTCTATACCTGGTGCGGAAGAGGCCAGAAGAGAGCATTAGATTTCCTGCTGGAGTTACAAAGGGTGGTGAGCTACCATGGAGATGCTGATAACCGAACCAGGGTCCTCCTGAAAGCACTCAGTGCTATAAACCACTGAGCCATATCTCCAGCCCCTAATTTGTCATTTTTATATCAACTGATATTAAATACATTTAATTAAATGATATGTAACACTATATATTTGCAGTTAATGTTAAGTATGATATTAAAATTAATTTTGCCTCTTATTGTGTTAAGGTTGTTATTAGAAAAATTTTAATCACATATATATATATATGTATTGTTTTCATTATAAATGTATTATCCAATGCTGCTCTAATGTGTTTTTCCATGAGCATGAACCAGCATACTTTTTGGAAGAGCAGGTGCCTGGCCCCTGCTGAGATATGCAGAGCATAATGTCACTTCCTTAAATCTCCCTGAGTGAATCTCTTCTAGAAAAAAAAATTAAAAATTGTTTCCCTTAGGCTTCATTTATTAAGTTTTGCCAAGAAGTTGGTCTCACCTGGTCCGACTACCTTAAAGTCCTAAGACATTAAGTTATTTCTCCATGGTGTCTAATAAGAATATGGTGCCACACATGAGTGGTGACTATTAAACAAAGAGTAATTTCTTTGTCAAGCGCCAAACCACACGGTCACCCTCTGTAAGGGGAATTTACAGAAGCCTTCCTTTTCAAATAGAACCAAAGCATATGGGCCTTGCTTAATGTATGCTGCAAGCAGAACTTCAAAGATGGCTGGGGAAAAGGCACATTATTATGATGTCACAGAACACTGTCCACCTGGACCTGTCTCTGTGTAAGATATACAGCTTAGTTCTACCACAAGGAGCCCAGAAAAAAAGGAGCCTTTGGTTGCAAATTAGTTCTTTCGTATACTTGGCTTGAAGGGCTCATCAGTGCCGTATACCCTTTGAGCAATATCATACCTCAGAGATACACTTAAGGAATTTAATTGAAAGTAATTTACAGCATTGAATAAAAACTTCATACATTAAAGCTGATCAACACAAAGTCACATGAAGCATGTACATCTATCCAATTCTCACCTCTGTGTCATAAAAACACTCTATTAATTTATTCTATCAGCTAACAGAACCAGGAAAGTGACCAAAGACAGAAAATTCCAACAAAAACATGTAGGAAAAAATTCTAAAGTTGGAAAAACTACACACATCAGCTACTTTTCCCCTACAAATTAATATAAAAGACTATTAGTATTTCCAACAATGTCCAAGTCCTACCAAAACCTTCAGTCTTCAATAAAATTAATGATTCCTGATCACGAAAGAAACAGTAGCTTCTTACTGACACTGTCTGAAGACTTCTACCACTTTCTAAGAGAGGAGGTAGGAAATCCTGGAAGAAAAGGAAAATTGCAATGCAAGAAAGCTGGGCTAGAAGACGGAATGACTCCACAGAAGGGCAAGGACTGAGTATAAGCTGGGCAGATGAGCATTTTGAGGCTGGGAATATCCATCCCCTTTCCTTTATTCCCTGCCCTTCCTGTTCTACCCCTTCATCAATAGAAGGACACTGTTTGGGAATAACTATTAAGATGAGATCTATAATCCTGTAAAAGTCCTCTAAGTAGGAATACTGACCTCAAGAAGCAAACGTTTGTTGAAGTTCAAATATCACACCTATTGAATTCTTAAAGTGTCTTGTTATCTTTTCGGTTATGTGTACCCACTGGTACTCTACTCACTCTATTCCAGGGCAGAGAGGTGCCATCTGCGTTTTGAGGTCAGAGATTAGTAAAAACATCACCTAAGTTTCATTATAAAGAAATTGCAGGATTAAGAAAAAAAAAAAAAAAACAAGAGGAAAAAAAAAAAAGGCCAGTCTTTTGAGGCACACTGGACATCACCAAAAAATGTAATATCCATCATTAGCATGCAGATCTCTGTATGTTGAGGACAATATATTTTCTCTTAAATAATATAATATTTGCTCCTTCTTAACTTATTCCTAATTTTTTTTACTTAAACTAGATCACACAATACTCAAAAGTTTTTCAAAAAACATATCTGTAGACACATTGATATGAAGTCTATAGTATATTAACATGTTTATATCACAATACTGTTAGCTAAGAGAAAATTACAATAGACTTTTTCTTTTCATAAAAAGATAAAATGTCTGGCACCTAACAGCTTAATGTTCAATTTGCATCTTTTCTCGCTTCTTGGAAACGAGGAATGTTATCTTTCCTTATAAAACACAGATTGGCATGAAGCTGCCTGTTTGATTAGCTTCCTTTTGTCTTTCAAAGGGCCTTTGATTTCAAAATGTCCTAAGAGTCAACACTTCTAGCACTGAAAACCCAGTATCATCACTTTAGCAGAAAAGTGTTTAACCTCAATGTAAGTCTGGCATTGCAACATGTTTCCAGGACAGATAGAAGCAATGATCTGACCGTTTTACAGATCCTTCCCAGAAGCAAACAGAGAGCCACACTGAATGCCTTAGCATGTCCAGTGAAAGCACTACACCGATAATTCCACACACAGCACTTGCTCATTTCTCCATTTATAAAATAGCACGGAGCCACTTGCGGTTGCTGGGAATACAAGTACCGGGCTATACACTCTCAAGCTTTGACTTTTTTTTTTCTTCCTTCCTGTCTACCGGCAAGAGCAAATAACTTCCATTATCTGCCTTCAGTGCTCACCAAATAGCCACGCAATTGTAGGATTTGTGGCTTGTGTCTGTGTTTTGTTTTGGCTACCTTCACATACATATGTAGAGGGAAATAAGCCATGCTGTCACAGCCTTTCCACACTCTTTTCAAAGCCAAGGTCACAGATTTGCCAGAAATACCTGAAACAGGGTACTGTTGTTGGAGAATTATATGAAATACCGTAAGACATTTCCCTCTCTGCTCATCTTCTGTAGATTCGATTCTTAGCATAAAACCTCAAGTGGGGGATTAGAGTAATGGTCAGGGACCAAGGGGCTTACAGCACAAGTGTAAGGAGCAGATTCCAGATGCCCAGAAGCCATGTAAGCAAATGTGTGGAACTCAAGGCCTGCCTGGGATTCCAGATTCTGAAGATGAAGACAGCAAGGAGATCCTCAGAGTAAGCTAGAGCAAAGCTAGCCCCACCCAAACAGGGACCTCTTAGAGCAGTGATTCCCAACCCTCCCAATGTTGGCACAATTAATACCGCTCCGCAGGTGGTGGTGACCCCAACCATAAAATTATTGTAGCCGCTACTTATTAACTAATTTTCGATTGTTATGAATTGTAATGTAAATATCTGATATTTGATCCCTGTGAAAGGGTCATCTGACTCCTTGGACGAGTTGCGACCCACAGGTTAAGAACCATTGTTTAGAGACATTGACCCAATGAACAAGGTGGGAAAAGCGATAATTCCTAACATCCACTTTGGAGCTCTGCATGCATTCCCACAGAATTGTACAAGCAACCACATGTGGATGCCCGCACACCACAAGGAACAAAACAGGTACACACATGAACACCACACAGACACACACATAAAAAACAAAGGCGGAGTCCCAAGGCAATCCAAACTCTCGGTCTCTCCTAATTTGTCTTTATGTGGTAATTCTTCCTTCTGTATGCCAAGTCTCCCTCCCCACTTCTACGCTGATGTCCAGGAAGATGCCTCCAGTACACCATGCCGATCTCTGCCCTCATGCTTGCTATTATCTTCCTGAGGAGTTGTGTCCAAATTTTCCTCCAACCTACACTTTAGGTCTCCATCAGACATCCTCCACTCTGGGCCTTCCCCGAGATACATACAAAACTACATTCAATTTGGGCTTGGTACTTTCTATCCCTTGCCTCTACATGTCTTTCATAATATGTGTCACTGTCTAAATTTATAATTTGCTTATCTGCATCAGTCCTACCACTAAAATTTAAGCTGTACGTGATTAGTAAAATGTCGTTTGTTTTTTAAAAAAAAAAAAAAAAAAAAAACAGTGCTGTTCTTTGTTGTATCCTGGTGACTTCAGCACTGTCCTGTACTGACCACAACCTTATGTAATAAAGGCATTTTTGCTTATATTTATTTATCCAATCACTCCAACCATTCCACAGACTGATCTCAGCATTGAAAATTCAGTGATAAACTAAATGTGGTAATTTTATTTTCTTGAAAAGGTCATGCTATTATGGGAATAGACATGTAAAAATGTAATTGCAATGCAAAGTGTTAGTGCATGTGCAATAAAGACTGAAGGAAGGCGAGCAAGTCATTGGGCGTGGGAGGAGACAGGCAACGCACTGATAGGAAGTGACATTTGAGCTGAGTCATGAAACACGAGTGTGTTTCTGAGGCCTGAAGAAGGATGGGAAAACCTTTCACACAGAGAAAAAGAAATACCCAAAGACAAGGAGCTGACCATGGGAAAGTCCTATTGGGCAAAGAACAAATGAGTCAGTGTGGCTAACCAGAGAAGGTCAGGGACAAGTGGGAAATGCAACCTGCTCGGGACCTCTTTATACATTCCCCAGTCTCCACTCCATCCTGCATTTTACCTGGGTGATCTGGAATGCAAGTCTGTTTTTCTTTTTGCAGTAATTCCTAAGGCAGGATAAAAGCTGGGCAGCGGGTAGATGGGACCATTCAGAGGAGCAGGCAGAATATGCAGCAACAAGCGAGGTAATGAGTTCAGGTTTACAATGGCATATGGAGATGAGAGATATTCAAATACAGAAACCAACAGCCTCTTGAAACTCTTCTGGTAGGTGGTGACTAGTAAAATAAGGAACATAATCCTTGTAGAAGTGTTGGGGCTACCACTGAGGAGAAATGTTCAGAGGGGTCACCACACACAGACTGCTGTGGCAGCTGCCTCTGTAAGCCCTGGGAGGGTAGTTTCCAACTGTGTCCAGCAAGGCACAGAGAGCCGATCCCCTGAGTGGGACATGAGTCAGCAGCAAGCCCACAGCCAAATGAAATGGAGACAGTAAGAAGAAATGAGCGCCAGGCTCTCACACATAAACCTCTCCACACAACAACAACAAAACAAACAAACAGATAAAAGCTGCGGGGAACACTAAAACCGTTACAGTTCTTGGAGCCACTACAGACAGATGAGGCCAACAGGGAAAAAGCATACCCATTGATTTAAAAAACCAAGCATCAGTTCTTCTAAAGAGTTGAATTGTCTGCATTCCTCAGATAATCACCATATGAATTTCAGTCCCTCATTAGTACCTCAGACAAACACAAATGCTGTGAGAGGCCAGGCTACACTTGTTTGTGGCTGATCTTAGCTGAGACAGTGATAGAATCATGCATCTCTCCTTGAAAGTCCAGATCTCTATTCGTAACTGTGTAATCTTTGACAAACTATTGAACCGGCAAATCTCCATATCTTCATTTGCAGAAATTAGTATTTTAAAGGTAAAATGGGATAACCCATCCTCACACACTTTAACCCAGGGTAAACCCACATGAAAATTACTCCAACAATGGTGTGCGCCTACCAGAATTTTTAGCCACCCAGCTATGTGTTAAACCACATAGCTAGACTATGTCAAAAAGTAATACATATGGGCTTCTAAAGGGTTGACTTAAAATATTTAAATACCAAATTGAATTGAAGATAAAATATCAGAATCCTTTAAAAGGGTACCCATGTGTCATATGAAAATGATAAATCTCTTTAAATGTCTTGCATACTTCCCTGAATCGTATTATTGTGTGACCTTCATTTTTAACAGCAATAAAAGTACCTTGAACCAGACAAGATTTATTGTTCCTAAGTAATATTCCCTGCATCAAGTGTGAGTTTCATTCACATTAGCACCTTACAATTTAAGACCTTTAATTCTTAACTTCTGTAAGTGTAAACCACCTTAGACCCTAAACAATCTAAACTAAATCAGCACATCATGTTTTCTGTAACAGAAAAGAAACATGATACAGGGACACATTTCTGTCCCCATCACTGGGGCTGCCAGACTAGGACAACTGTCTTCCTTCCCATTTGACAAATGACTTAGGAAGGTTTCGCTGATTGCTTGATGGGGAGCTAAACTTCTTTCAGGACACGTTCTAATGAGTCATGGGGAAGGCTAAGAGTAATCCCCGCTACTACTTACTGCCTCCTCCCTCCAGAAAAATCCCAGCGTTTGCAGCAAAACTTGCTGGCTGCAAACAGACATGAAAAGAGCAACTGCTTCCAGCAGAGTTTAATGTAAGTGGACACAGATTGCTCACCCTGACTCCAATTTGTGAGCCTGTGCATGGAGTTATCGATGAGTCACATTAACAAAACATGCTAAAAAGCATCTGGTGCTTTGTGATCAGTAATACTTCTGGGTGAAAGCGAGGCTTTATCAGTAAAATGTATAATATTCAAATAGATTTCAAGCATTATTTTGCAAGTCAGATATAGAATTAACTCTTTTAATATCACTCTTTTTTGTAAATCCAGTGAACTCAAAAATTATTAATAGCTGCGGTGGTTTGGATGAGAATGGCCTCCATAGGCTCATATGTTTGAATGCCTGGTCCAGTTAGTGAGACTTTTGGGGAATGATGTGACCTTATTGGAGGAGGTGTGGCCTTGATGGAGGAGATATGTCACTGGTAGTGGACTTTGAGGTTTCAAAAACCCAAGCTAAATCCTCTCTCTCTCTCTCCCTCCCTCCCTCTCTCTCTCTCTCTCTCTCTGTCTCTCTGTCTCTCTCTCTGTCTCTCTGTCTCTCTGTATCTCTCTCTCTCTCTCTCTCTCTCTCTCTCTCTCTCTCTCTCTCTCTCTCTCTCTCTCTCTCTCTCTCTCTCTCCCCCTCTGCCAGCAACTTAAATATCAGATATGAACTTTCAGCTTCTTCTCCAGCACCATGCCAGCCTTTCATGATGCTCCCTGCCATGATAACAATGGACTATCCCTCTGAAACTCTAAGCAAGTCCCCCATTTAAATGCTTTCCCTTGTAAGTTGACTTGGTCATAGTGTTTCATCACAGCAATAGAACAGTAACTGAGACAACACCTAAAAGAGATGTACTTGAAAAAGACACCATTTAAATTATTTCTGTTTGTTTGTTTGTCTAGCCAGGATCTCATGTAGCCCAGAACTCCCTCATACTTGCTATGTAACAGAGGTTGGCCTTGAACTTCCGATTATCATGCTTCTACAACCCAAGTGCTGGATTACAGACCTGTACCACCATACCCAGTTTGTACAGTGCTAGAATTTGAACTCAAGGGCTTCAGGCATGCTAAACAAACACTCTACCAACCGAGCTACATCTCCAGTTCTTCACCACAATTCTTAATTTCAACATATTATAAATGTGTGTTATCATTTTACACTAGAATGTAAACTCCATGAGAACAGACACAGAGCCAAAATGAACAATATTTATTAAGTAATAAATATTGAATGACAGAAGAATTCACTCACTCTAACAGAGCCTGGAAAATGTTCCTGTTGAAGCCCAGCTCAACCCCACCTTGAGATTTGTGGCAGATGTGTACAGGGCTCATGACACAGCATATATGATGCCACCTTACAAAATGGCTGCTCAATGTCTCTACTTATCCAAAGTGTGTTCCTAAGGAATAATTCAATTTCGTCAAGTAGGAACATTCATATATCAACTCAGCAATATTTGAGCTCTTCATATGTTCTTTGGTGTTTTAACCACATTAACATTTGGGAAATACCTTTGTGAGCACTGAAGTCCTTTCATTCTCCTTCCCTACCAATAAAAGAGAGTTATAAAGCTTGTCTCTCCTTTTACAGTTAGAGATACTAGAAAAGAAATAAGATATGTACCTGAAATAAAAAGGGTCCTGTATGGAGGAGTTAAAAGTAATGAGCTGGCCTTGTCTTTTAGTGCCCATTATTGTTCATAATGACTTAAACAGTCACCAAAGCATGGTGCTGACCTTTATGGTATGTGAACTCCCATATGAGCCAAGTGAGAACTCTTCCACTTCCTTTGATACTTTTAATCATAGGTTCCTGGAATCTGAACACTGCTTATGCCTCTCAGAACTTCCCAAAATATGTGACAGGAAACTAAAATGTTCCCTTTTTAAGAGCTAATGTTTTTAAACTGGGTTACAGGAGCATGCCATGTATTTACTCCTCATGCTAGCTATTTAATGTCAATTCGACATGAGCTAGAGTCATTTCAGAAGAGGGAATATCTAGTGAGAAAATGTCCCCGCGAGGTTGGCTTGTGAGGAAGCCTGTGGGCGTTTTCTTGATTGATGGTTGATGACGAAGAGCCAAATTCTCTCTGGGCTGTGTCTCCCCTGGGCTCGAGATTTGGATGGTATATGATGAAGGCAAAGCAACCCCTGAAGACCAAGTCAGTAAGTGGCTCTCTTCCGTGGCCTGAGCTTCAGATCGTGCCTCCAGGTTCCTTCACTATTTGAGTTCCTGCAGTGACTTCCTTTGATGATGAATTATGATATGAAAGTGTAAACTAAATAAGCCCTTTCTTCCCCTAATTGTTTTTGGTAATGTTATTTTAATATCACAATAAAAACCCCAACTAAGACACTCCTTGAAGAATAACTAGACATATATTTCAATAGTACCTTTTATGTGGAGCCACCATTTATCAATAACATTTGTCCTGTCTTGTCCTCAAGATATTACTTTAGCCCTAAAAGTAAGAAGTAAACAAGAATAGTTGAGTGACCATAAAATTTCTGTCCCTAACTGAGTCAGCATTAATGGCCAAATTTCAACATTACATGTTTATTGAAAACGACTCAGCAAATGCTCAAAGCAGTCACGCACATCTTCTAACAATGACTTGCTGTGTTAATGCCTCACACCAAGATAAAAAACAGAATTTAGCATTTGTTACTTTCAGAAGTAAAAATAGAAATGCTAAAATTTCCAATTGCAATGAAATTTTTTTTCACATTTCATGTTCAGGATGGAAAAGAAGGAACACAATGGGGCTGTCACTACCTCATTGCTTTTCCAATCAATTCTTTGGTTTAGAAGTATGCTGAAAAGATCATCAAAGGTCCTCCTCTGTCAGACCAAGGAAGCCAACAAGAAAGACCACAGCGGAAAGAAGGGAGAGGCAGATGAGGGAGGAGTACTCAGGCAGATTCTGTTTCCTAAAAGTAACCATGTGATGTGATTTCTCAAATGAATTAGGAAAAAAAATCATTCTGTTTCTCAAAACACTAACAACTAAAGGTTATCAATTTTCTTATCTCCTAAATATGTGGGGAATTTAAGATTTGTTTAAGTGATTGTGAACAAAAGAGAAATTATATAGCCAAAAAATATGCCTTGAAAATAGTTTTTAAAATTATGGGGAACATATGAGTTATTATTATGTCGACCACAATAATCTATAGCTTTGTCTAAAGATTATTTATTGTTTTAAAATTCTTTGAAAATCAAATTTTCTACCTGGGCATGTTGGTACAAACCTTTATTCCCAGTACTTAGGAGGTAAGGGCAAAGAAACCTCTGTCTGAGGTCAGCCTAGTCTACATAGTGAGTTCCAAAACATCCAGGGCTACATGAGCCCTTTTTTCAAAAAAAAAAAAAAAAATCCAATTGTTCTGACAAAAGGACATCTATACAGTAAATCTAAAGCCCCATGAAACATCTACCAAGCATCAAACTCTGCTGAGGAGGAAATATAATGACTAATAAATTATAAAGACCAAGTACAATAACCAAGTACAATGTACAGTCATGGCTATATAGTATCAAAGTCAGGAAAATGCACATTTCATTTGAAATCCAGTTATACAGTGTGCACATTTAAAGAATATATTCTCAAATTAAAATTTCTAACTTTATATACCAATGATACAGGAAATATTTTCTACTGTGTGTGAGGATATAAAGAACGTTTATAGTTGAGAAAAAGAAGTAGGACTCTTATTCTCAAAATATGTCCGGTGTCTTTGATCCTCCAGTACTCTGATCAGAATAGGCTCGCAAAGGATATGTGTTAAGTGCTATCCCTTCTGAAGATCAAAATGTCTTAGAAAACTCTTCAGTAAATTAAGCTCACTTAGAAATAATTGAATTGGTGCAGAATCAATGGTAAGATATTATTTTGAAGGATTTTAATTTAAAGACAAAAAAATTCTGAATGACTCATACCACATAAGGGTGTAACAGTTAGAAACATTTTTTTAAAATTGACTCATTTTGCACATTCATAGCATCTTTGACTGGATGACTTTAATTCTTTAAAGTTCTAATATGCTAACACAACACACAAAGTCCTTGTAAATTGAAACTCTGGTGTACATTACAACCCCATTCCCTACCAATTCCGTTCCAACACACAGGATCCCTCACAGTACTGCTATACCTCTTCATGTTTCACCATGTCAGACAGCACTGATTTGTCCTAAGGAACTCTATGAATGTTACTCACTCTGAAAGAGCTTTAATCAGCCAAAGTAAAGTGGGGCCTCCCTCCCACCCCTTCCCCATACACCCCCAGTTTTCCACACTGATGCTCGAGGGATTGCAGTAGCTTTCATTTCTAATACTAACTTCAAGTATGGACACCATTTTCTTCTCAAATTTTTGGTTGACTCTGTCTCTAGACTAGTACCTGGCTGGTGACACGATTTCAGGAACTCACCAATGAATCAACATAAATGAAGGAAGACCATTTCTAACCAGATGTCTTCAGTTTTAATACGGTGAGTGAACACAAAATATCTCAAGGGAAGCATATACAGGGTTGGGAAGGGGGCTCGGTGAATAAAAACTGGCATAGAAATAAATAAATAAAAATAATAAAAATAAAAAAACTGAATAAAAATAAATACTTGGCAGGAAAGTGAAAAGACATAGGTTTGACTCCCCGGAACCACACAAAGGCCGGAAGCATACCATAGCACAGTATGGCAAATCCCAGTATCCCCATGGAGAGATGGGGGTGAGGTACAGATGATTCTCTAGAAATTCATGGGCCAATTAGTCTTGCTTACACAAAAGAAAAACACCAAAGAGATCTTACTTTAGAGAAGGTGAAAGCCAAGGACTGAAACCTGAAATTGTACTTTGCTGCTACACAGGCATACACTCCAACATTCACATACATGAATGTTTACACATGTACACACAAAAAAAGTAGGGGCTAGAGAGGTGACTCAGTGGTTAAGAGCACTGGCTGCTTTTCCAGAAAGCCTGGTTTGATTCCCAGCACCCACTTGATGGCTCACAACTGTCTGCAACTCCAGTTCTAGAGAATCTAATGCTCTCTTCTGACATCCTTGGTCACCAGGCATGCACATGTGTACATGCATACATGGAGACAAGACACCCATGCACATAACAATTTTAAAATATTGTTAAATGTACAGATGTATGTGTGAAAATTCTCCTCTCCAAATTAGTATCTAGTGTTGACTTCCCTTTAAGTATACAGATGATCTTTTCCAGAGACGTAGTTTCTTTGTAGACTCAAAATTCTAAATCAATTTAAGAAATTTGGGGAATAGTTATCTCCTATTTCTCACTGCTAGCACATGTCCATTCTACCCACTCTCTCCATTCCCAACGTAATCAAGTTAGATAGTACGAAAAACAAACAGTATGAGAAATATTCAAACATCCCCATGTCTTCTGGCTTACAGCTCTGTTTGCCCGATGGGAAATCCTTTGCCTAAATTTAAAAAAAGAAAGAGGGCCTGGCTAGATGGTTCAGTGATTTAAGAGCACATTCTGCCATTACAGGGAACCCAGGTTCGATTCCCAGCACACGCATAGTAGCTAACAGCCATCTGTTACTCCAATCTCAGGGGATCCAGCAACATGTTCTGGCTTCCAAGGTCAACAGGCATGCATCAATTGCACTTGTGTATATGCAGAAAAATCACTCATGTAAATAAAATAAAAGTGAGCATATCTTTAAAATAAAAGAGTGGAAAAAGAGAGAGGTTAGTAAATTTATTACCTAACTCCACATTCCACACATCCAGGGTCTCTCTACACAGTTCTCCCTCAAAACATCTGGTGCCTGGTCTGGCACTTTCAACTACAGTGGACATGACTCCCAATTGGACAAAGTCTCACTACCATGGCATTGGTAATGTCAGGTGTAGGATAATTTTATGAGTTCTACCCTGTGACTTGTAGCATATTAGCAGTATCCTTAGCATCTGCATCCTAAATATAGATATACTTTGTATAGCAATTTACAATTCATAAATTACTTTCACCTATTTACTCTCACCTGAACTCCAGTTCTGCAGATAGATATTATTAGAATCACTTCTTACATACAAGAAAAAATAAAATTCATAAATAATAATCTGATATTTCTACCCTAAAATTATACAGAGGATGTGCATAGACTTTTTTAAAAAACAAAGTCAGAATCTAATCCCCATTGTACTGCCCTTGCTTTATAAGCACATATTTTTATTAAATGACTGCATGCTACCGTTTGCCTTGATACCATAACTTCATCAGCATGGCTTGTGGGTTGCATATGATATACAAAAGTCATAGTAGAGTTTTCTGGGCATTATGTTAAATGAGAATGATACAGTCAGTTATCTATTTTCTCTTTTGCTTCCCTGTAGAAGAATAATGTTACAGGCATGTTTTATTGACAATTGGAATCCACTTCAAAGATAATGTATTCTGAACCACTTCTACAAAAAAGCCCACCAGGATTACAATAGAAAAATAGAATAACTCTAGGCATAGGCATGCACATGTATTTGATCATTTTGTGTTAAATCAAGTGAGAAGCTTAATGCATTTCAGAGTTCCAAAGACTGACTTTTCCTTCACCCACCTTCAGCTTGCTCTATGGTGAGTGAAAAACACAAACCTATCGAAATCTGCTCATTTAAGAAAGAGAACACAAACTGCTACCAGACTCTAAGAAACAAATTAACACTTGTATGCCAGGGATGGAGAGTGGGTATTTTTTTTTTAATGACAGCATCTTGAAGTCATTATCTCCAAACAAAAAATGTATACAGAGTAAGCAGAATACATCTAAGAAAATTATGACAGAATGGTCTTTTGCAATGAACAATGACACCCTCCTCTGTATGATGAGTATTACTCTAAAAATAGTAGCCATGGCTTCCTGTGATAACACATCACAATCATGGAAGGTAAAAGGGAGGAATTTGACTTGTGCCAGTCACAACTGCATGGCATTGCAGTCGTGATGGCCCTGAAAATGCCCGACATGCAGTTTATTCAGTGACGTCATTGTCATATGCCATCCTAGGGAGTAAAGACACTGCTCTTGATAAGTTCTCATTCATGTGTCCACTATACCATCTACCATCTACAACATCCTACCGAAAACGTAGTGTTCAGCTCAATGAAAAGATTTGGACAACAAAACCAAAAGAGTAGAAGAAGACCTAATCTACTTCAAGGCTAGCCACTCTCTTTCCTGTCTCTGGGTGGAGTTCAGCCAAACCACACCAAACAGCCAGCATAGAATTTGTAGATAGCTCATACTTGAGAAGTTCAAGAAATAATAAAATTCCTCAGACTTGTAATCCTATAAAAGGGTAAAGTCACTAACTTGGCGACCAAACTCATGGTCGACATTTCAAAATAGGTTAAAGTTTTCTGTATAAAAATAATCTTCATCATACGAGAAAAATATTTGATTATCTAGCCTTTTCTATTCTGATATACAATCCGGAATTGTTATTTTTGAAGACTGACAAAATGTACCAGATGGTTTATAAAGTGAGGTCATTCCATTTTTGGAGTTTACCTATTAGACCTAAAGTAGGTAGAGAGATGGATCCCCAAGATGTTTCTTTCATAATCCAGGGAGTCTATGTATATACCTCACAGAGCAAAGAGGCATTAAGATTTTAGGCAGAAGGCTGGAGATGTGGCTCAGCCATTAATAATGCATCCTAGAGAGGACCGCAGTTCAGTTCCCAGCATTCGCTGGAAAGCTCACAACTGCCTGTAACTGTAGTTGTGGGGGAATCCTATTCTCTCTTCTATCTCTGAGAACACCTGCACATGCTTACACCTCCTCACCCCACACAAAAATACATAGTCAAAAAATGTATTAAAAATTATGAACAAAAAGATTGCAGAAGAAATTGAAACTTCCAATCAACTCTATAAATGAGTAAATTTTTAATTTTCCATATGTACTCAAAGTAATCCTAATGTCTCCATGTCTAAGAGGGAGGCAGGAGAATAAGGGTTAGAGTAAGATGCTGTGATGAAGACCTGTAATGATGGGCCTGAATACGGAAGCCAGTCAAGAGCCAAAGAAGGCAGGCCGTTTCTAAAAGTTGAAAAATTTGAGAAAACATTTTTTTCTTTACCCACTAAAAAGAAATACAACTCTGCCAATGCAGTGACTTCAACCATGTGAAACCCATTGCTAACTTTTAACAACTGGAGGAGCTGTGTGAAAGAAAGATGCGTTTTAACATTCTAATTTGATACAGAAACCTCGAGGATATAGTTGAAGAATAAGGCAAAGTCCCAAAACACTTGGAAAGTGGTGGTTAGTGGCACAGGCCAACCTCACACAGGAAGTGGATTAATCTCCTAATTGTGCCCATAGTGTCCCCATTTCCTTAGATTCAGTTCAATGTTGTCTGTATACAGGATATCAAAACAGGCTAATATTAAAGACTGACTGTGCCAGTGTCTTAAATTTTTTAATAGGAATGCCATGATAGCCAATAATCTTAAATTCTGATAAAATATTTAAAATATTAAGGTACATCATATAATCTCTTTTAAATAATCACATGGTTCTATTCTGATTCATTCATCATTTCACTACAGATATGAATGACCCAGTGACATAAATGACTCAGGTCACTGAACCTCATGCAGGAATGGCCCAGGACTGTGGTGGTATTTTACTTGTACTGAAATGTGATTTTAATTGTATGTTAATAAATAAAGTTGTCTGGGGGTCAGAGCTATTAGAGTCATAGCAAGTGCATGGCGGCGGTGGCGCACGCCTTTAAGGACCTGGAGGGCGGTACATTCAGGCAGTGACGAGGCAGTCACATGTTTGGGTTTACAACCAATGAGAAGGTAGAACAGGAAGACTTTAAAGACAGACACACAGGAAGTAGGTCCTTTTTCGGAGAGCTCTCTTGGCTGGAGAGGATCCCTGAATCAGGAAGGGTGAGACTCGTAGCTCTGACCTCTTGGCTTTCTTCTCTGAATTGGCTCTGTGTTTCTTATTTTATAAGACTGTTGGTTACATCTACACAGGACAATGACATGTATCTGTGGCTTACTAGACTACACAACATAAAGGTGAAAAAGAAAGAACAAAAAGAGTAATAGGAAAATGAATGAATGAAGGAGGAAGTGCTTTTTCATAAGGCAGAGGTATGTGAAAGAGCCATTGTGAGAGTCATTTCTTCTTATCAAGTCAATTCTAAATTCCTGCAGATAACCATTAGTAATGTTACCTTATTAAACCACTAATGTGTACCAGTGTAAGTCTATTCTTGGTATGTTCCAATCAATGTATTAGCTCAAACCACTGCCCTGCGAGAGTTAGAAAAAGATTGTGCAAGGTGTTGCAGAAAATAAATGGGACAAATTCCAAGAATCGTTACTGAAAATAAGGCCTCAGGAGATGGGCGAGTTCACAGGATAAAACACCAAGAAGTTGAAGTGCCAAAATATTAAGGGGCGGATTGCAACTGAGGCAGACCACCCTGAGACACTTCTTCTAAACACTGGCTCCTCTGCTCGTACTCCATCTTGCAGAGCTTTGCATCCTGAGTGAACCCTCTGGAAACGAACCTAGTCATTTGTTAAATAAGGAGCATCCTTTGCGGAATCTGCACTCACCATTTTATCCTGAGGCCTGATAAGGACCATTTTAAAATGTTGTTCTTCCTGTTGCTTCTTTTTAATACATTTTAGAAGTGATAGTAATGTAATTTTTGTGTTCTCTTTTGGCTATTATCTAGGCCAGAGCTACTACTAACCTTCATTATTTTTTGGAAGAGAGAGTTTTGTGGTTTTTTTAATTCCCTTAGCACTATTATTTTTGTTCATAGGAGATATATGTGTGTGTGTGTGTGTGTGTGTGTGTGTGTGTGTGTGTGTGTATGTGTGTGTGTGTGTATGTATGTGTGTCATGTATATGTATATATACACACACATGCATAAGTATGTTTATAAATACATAATACATTCAACATACCATTCACGCACAGATATATCAACAGCCCTGAGAAAGTTGACAATGACATAAATACTATATAAAGAATGCCTAATTTGCAGCTGGACTATAATCCAGCGGTCTAAATTATAGCTTAACAGTCTGAATCAAGAGACTAAGAATAATGGGAGAAAATTCAACCAGGGTTTCCTGACCTCGAAGCATTTTCCCTTGCATTCTGCATGTCTTTTCTGAGTTCCTTCATAAAAGTCTCACGCGGAGGCTCTGCTTTTCTAGCACCCTCTGTGAGCAGAAATATAACTTGGAGAGGCAATATCTTAAAAGCTGTCACCATCCTGTCACTTAAGCAGGATTATCTAAAAGCCAGTTGATAACAAGTAACAGTGTTAATAGTACACATGATAGGTGCTCAACTCAAAAAAAGAAAGCACTAGTAAAAATTGAAAAGCACCTAAAAATAATAAGAAATTGTTTAAAAAGTAATCTTTATGATTCTTCTGCAGACATCCCAATGCTAGAGTACTTTCTACAATCATTATACTTTTTAAAAAATACAGGGCATAAAAACATAAGATTACATGGCTATTTTTAGGGAAAGGGAACACGTGTCAGATGGATTAGTATATTCCCTAAGGAAATTGCCCTGAGAAGGGGTACACATGCCAGTAATGCTGCCTTCATTACACACATCTGCATAAGTCCGCCACAGGAACTCACCTCAAAGCATAGACTGCTTTACTTTCTATCTCTTTAGTGACAGTAATAGTTCTCACTTGAAAGTGTTTTGACATCTAAAAATAACCAAAAGTCAAGTGTTAAGAATTTAGAGTGAAGAGTTATAATGAAAAAAAGTTTTGTTTTGGTCTGAAATCACAGACTGACTAAAATAGAGTGTAGCTGAGTTGCTTATCTACTGCATCTAAATATTATCAGCCAAGGAGGAAACCCATTAGGAGCCAATAAGAACAAAACTGTTGAATTGTAAAAGAAGGTGGACAGAAAATACGGGGTTTTTGTTTTGTTTTGTTTTTTTGAGACAGAGTTTCTCTGTGTTTCTTTGGGGCCCTTCCTGGAACTCACTCTGTAGCCCAGGCTGGCCTTGAACTCACAGAGATCCACCTGCCTCTGCCTCCCAAGTGCTGGGATTAAAGGCGTGTGCCATTACTGCCCAGAAACCAGAAAATACATTTTAATTCAGTTCCAATGAGAATGGCTGATGCCCCATAGCCAGGGTTGTAATATTGATGCCAGACTACAAAGGAGGAAGAAATCAAAGCTGTATTACCATTTTCTTGTCAAGCATCAACCTTCCTAGGAATTGTTAAGTCTTTCCCTGGGGTGTGTATGGTTCCCGTTACAACCTCATTCATACTACATTATTATTCCTGTAGAAGATGTGGAAAGCAGTTTCCCTACAAGACCATTGGTTTCTGCATTAGATTCCTGGTATAAAAGGGCACCAACAATGAGAAAACAAATACACAAGTGAATAACATTCATTTAGACATTCCATTTGGAAACACCATTGGACTCCTATTTAAGGTGCTCCTTATTTCAAGTTCTAAAAGTTAACAGGAACACAACTTAGACAAACTGTGTTCTACCTCTGCTTTACTGATGTTAGTTACATGAACGAGAAATCCTGGGAATTTTCTGGTGAAATAAAATCTGTATGCACTATCTATATGTTCTCAATGTAGCTTGGATACTGAAGTTGACAGGACAGTCGGTGTATAAGATCTTCTTAGCTCTTGGCTGCTTCGTCCTGACCTCTGACGCTCTTTGCAGCCATGAGGAGACAGCCTGCTTGGTGGCAGGAGGAGAGAATTAGTGCAGAGGCTGACAGGATGTCACTGGGGGAGAGACACAGCATCTCAGATGACCCCAAACAGCCTGCTGCCGAGGAGCTAGAGGAGCAAGGGAGACACAGCTTGCCCCCTGTCCAGTGTCCTGCAGGAAGATGGCAGAGGACCAAGCTTCCAACTTGCCGTCACTATCACTCTGGCATCCTTCTTCCTCCACAGCTTGAAATCAAGGGAGGGATTTCATAAAAGTGTTTTCTTAAAGCAGCTTCCAAAAAAAGTCCAGTATTCCCCCTAAATATTAGTGATCACCAAAGGGACTCTTGTTTTTTAAATTAATTTTTCAGATATAAATAGTGATTATTGAAAAACAAAATAGTTGGAGCTAGTGAAGGTGAATTGCTGGTAGCTGTGATGGTAGCATTTGTGGTGATGTGTGTGTTTGTGTCTGAGAGACTGGGGGAGTGGCGTGGGGTGAGAAGGGCTGGTAGGGAGAAGGAGCAGGGAATGTCAGCCTTTATTCTCTGGCTTACTCCTCATGACTGAGGGGTTTTTTTCTCCCCCTAGACCTTTTCAACTACAAGTTTAGGAAGAAATGTAGGCAATCATGAAAGTACAGAAAGATAAAACTTTCTATCACTATTCCCTGAGTACTTTTACTTTTTACTACCTTTTGCCTTTGATGAACAAGTCCCTTCCTTACCCATTTTATTTCAATTATTCAATAAAAACGCACAGCAAGGAATGAGCTTAAGTGATAAGAAGAAATAAGCCAAACATTTTTTGGACTCCTGAGCAAAATCCTTGATTTTTTTTTTCTTTTTGTAAATTGAGACTTGGCACACTACTTCTGAAGCGTATTTGTCTCCTTTCTTCCACATGACATTGCAGCAATTTCCCTGCCTGATAAAATAATGTGTCTTCAATTCACTTCCACAGTTGAGTGGCAGGAATGAAAGGTGACAACTCTATTTTTGGTAACAAGATAGTCTTTTTTATAAAACTAATTTTTCTAGGAAATACCTGGACTTGGAATCCTTACTTCATTTGAAATTTCCCTCTATCTTTATCAAAAATGCTTAATATAAAACATAATAGGAATCATTTTCATTAGTCCCACAGATTTTACAGTTGGACTTGTACAGTTTCTCGTATCTCACATAAAATGTTCCATGATGAACAAGATAGACTGTTCAATGATGAACAAAGGGAGAGAAAGATAGGGAAAATTTGAATGATTTGCTGAACATCAGAGATAAAAACTCAAATGAATTTCAGAAGTTCTGTATCCATCTCCTGCTTAGAATTGCACTCACTGAAACAAAGACACATTGCAAAGCGAGTTAGAGTGTTAGAAATCTCTTAATTTCATTATCTTCGATGTGCAAAATAGTATTGCTAAGTAATTTACTTCTGTATTTTTTTTTTGTTTTGTTTTTTTGGTTTTTTCGAGACAGGGTTTCTCTGTGTAGCTTTGCGCCTTTCCTGGAACTCACTTGGTAGTCCTATTAAACAGCATCAAAACTAACTTCACACTTCACCTATCAACACTCTCAGTCCTTACGAATCATGGGAATCATGGAGATTAAGAGCACCACCCCATCAATGCTGAACAGAAGGTAAGTGCCAGGAGTCGCGTGGCATAACTAAAGACAACAATTGCTGCTGGGTTTCCTTTGTTAGGCTTCACATAAATCATTCTCATTTTCTCTGTGTGGTGTCTGTCGGCTTAAAATGTAGAACTGAGCTTTCCTTTATATTTACTGATGTATTGCATGCATTTATTCAATGAGTGTATATATGCTTGCACATACATGTGAGCACACATGCCATGGCACCTGGGGAAGTTAGAAGACAAAACAATACTATAGAATGTGTCTAAAATCACAAGCCAACTGTGAAAGTAAACAGAGGCTAAACAGAGCAGCAGCATACTTGTTTGCCACCAGGCAGCAAGCCCTGCCTTGTGCTTTGGTGACAATCGTTCTCACTAGAGAACAATCAAAGAACTTAAAATTAGTAGCTAAGAATTCTCAAGGACCCATAAGCATATGCACTCATTGCTTGCTCACTATGTAAAGTCAGCGTTCACCCTGCTTCTTACTAGGTACTGACAAGTATTCCCATCTGTCTGAGTGAACACACACAACAACAAAAACAAACAAACAACAAGACCCTGACATCAACACATACCCAAGAAGCACTTTGAAAGACAATGCACATAGAAGAAATGATGAACTTCACCAAGTATATACAATGTAAGCATTCAACACATACTAGGACATCAACATTTGCTATTGTTTTACCCCCATCAAGTAATATCTATACCCTTATTGCAACTTACAAATTCATAACTAATTGTCCTCTTTCAGATACCAAATTCAGGCAAGCCTTCCAACTCAAATAGAATGGATCTAGACCCTACTTTTGTCATATTCTACTGATTTAGTGATGATAGTATATTTATGATATCTATCCTTAGTTCTCCAATTACACACTGTGATAGAGTTCTATCTAGTATAGAGTGCTTCCAAGTTGGCTGTTGCTGAATAGCAGTCATAAGAGAAGAAAAAGCAAGTGGTATGTGGTACTCTGTAAGAATTCAAAGGTGATCTGGAAATTAACTGAACCTCTTATCATTTTATTGTACTTTACTTACTTCAGTAGGAATTAGCAGCAATGGTGGAAATGTTTCAGCCACTTTTGGTACTTTAAATAAGAATGGCCACGACAGGCTCATATATTTGAATGCTTGCTCTCCAGTTACTGGAACTGTTTGAAAAGGATTAGGAGGTGTTGCCTTGTTGGAGCAGGTTTGACCTTGTTGGGGGAGGTGTGCCACTGGGGTTGGGTTTTGAGGTTTCAATAGCCCAATGCAGACGCAGCCTTGCTCTCTTTCTGTATCCTGCCTGTGGGTCAGGATGTGAGCTTTCAGCTACTGTTCCAGCACCATGTCTGTCCACACCATCACCATGGTCCCATTAGGATAGTAATGACTAATGCTCTGAAGTTGTAAGCATGCCCCCAATTAAATGATTTATCCTATAAGTTTCTTTGATTATGTCTTCACAACAACAGAGTAACAAAGACACAATATATTAAAGAGAAGAAAATGAAATGAGGAAACAATAGCCTCAGAATCTTGGTCCATCGATTTTAATGATTACAAATTGTAAACAGGAGGTTTCAGGGGTGGCTTAATGGTTAAAGGAGCTTGCTGCACTCCCAGAGGACTTGGATTCAGTTCCCAGCATGCACATAGGGGCTCACAACTCTCTACAACTCCAGCTACTAGGTGTCTGAGGTTTCTTCTGCCCATCCCAGGCTCCTGGATACACATAGTGCACAAAACCTCATGCAAACACATACACACACACACACACACACACACACACACACACACACACACACACACACACACCACACACGGTAATTTAAAAATCATTCACCCTTCCTACAAAAACTGAGATAAATTCAGATTGACTGTAGGTAGGTAGAGACAATATACAAGAGAATCCAGAAATATTTTTCAAGGATATTTTAGAAAATCTTTACAGTTGGAAAAAAATTGACAATGGAAAGTATCATTGATATGTGTTTTTAAATACTAGTCATGCCAAAAATTAGAGCAGCATTGTTTGCATAAAAAAATCACTAAGATACAGTGCTGTGGGATAATGCTCTTGTACATTGTAAAGATTTGGAAATGGTTTAATAAAACACTGATTGGCCAGTAGTCAGGCAGGAAGTATAGTCAGGGCAACCAAACTATGGATGTTGGGAAGAGGAAGGGCAGCGTCAGGAGTCACCAGTCAGACATAGAGGAAGCAAGATAAGAGTGTAATTTTGAGAAAAGGTACCAAGCCACGTGGCTATGCATAGATAAGAATTATGGGTTAATTTAAGTGTAAGAGCTAGTTACTAATAAGCCTGATCTACCAGCCAAGCATTTATGAGTAATATTAAGCCTCGGAGTCAATTATTTAAGAAGCAGCTGCCAAGTATTCAGGAACTGGCGGGTGGGAGAGGAACTTCCTCCTACAATATAGTTTTCAGTGCTGTTCATTTGCATTTTAGCTATTTCTTACAAATTGATTTGAATTTTAAATTAAAAAACTGATTATTTTTAAACTATACAAATGTTAAGCAATAACAACTCTTAGTTGCAGATTCAGTTAGTGATAGTCAATAACAGTCAGATAAATATCACATAAAAATTTCCAAATGTACGAAGTTTGCAGTTTTCAATAAGTTTCATTATAGTATATTCTTATAATCCTGTTACATCACCATCAGTTAGTATTGTTTAGCTTACTAAATGTAATTATAAATTACATTTTGCTATAGTAACTGTGAATGTTAATAACTGTTTATCATTGTTACAAAAATACCTAGCAAACAATAAAGAAAGATTCATTTGGACTTTTGGATTCCGAGGTCTCAGTCCATCCTCACATAACTCCATTGTATCTTTGCAGAATATAAAGAGAAGTACGTGCTATGGCACCAAGCACCTCAACTCATGCAAGAAGGGAGGTGAAGATAAGAGGCAGAAGAAAGCTGGAAATAAGGTAGTAGCCCAGGACATGTCCCTAATCACCTACATCTACTGCCTAGGTCAGGCTACCTCCCAATGTGGCCATCAGATTCTACATCCAACAATGGATTTATGCATTGCTGAGGTTATACTCTTCATGTTCAAATCACTTGTGAACACTGCTGCAGGTCCACAACTTTGACACGTGATTCTTTTGTTGGGGGAGTATTTCACATTCAAATATTCAAGTGTGCGTGGGACAAGATAAAGTATTCATAAAGCATGGTATAGAAATCCACTGTGGATTTGGAATATGCCCCCTGCAGATTGCAAGCTATATTTTAGTGAAATGTTTAACAAACAGTATTATTTGAAGGAACAGAAGAATAAATGACTAAAAATCTTCTGTAAGTAATTCACTTTCTCTTTACTTTCTTTCAAATATGCTTTTGAAAACTCAAGAGAAAAGTACATACTGTTGTTTTTATAAAGTGCTGATTAACAAAATTTTGGCAAAATTTTACTCTTCGTTAAAAGGCATTTCCTATCTTGCATCAAATGGCAATTCACAGAAGATTAATGAATTTGTTTCTCCTGCCTGCACTAATGATATGCAGAAGAGTGTATGAATATAGAATGAATTGAATATTAAAATAACAAAAGTATGTGTTGGGGTATTTCTGAAAAATTTTAGAGTAAGTTGAAGGAAAGGAAGAGAAAGCATCCATTGAATGCACAAATTCCCATCTTCTGATTTACATTTTGATTGAGGTTTAAGGTGGTACTATTTTTTTTTTAAAATGGACTGACTGACCTAATTTCAAGAACATAAGAAAAGATATCAAAATCGCAAGGTTAGGATATCACTGAAGCCTTGCTGAGAAGTGAGCAAATCCAATTTCATTCTCATAGAACTAGTTGTGTATAACGCAGAACGATTTCCTGTACTTCACGGTACTTGGGAATGTGGCCTTTTGTAGCAAGATTGTTTGTACTTGAACTGCAGCTCTGCACTTGGCAAATTATGTGACTGAGTAAGTCACTAACTCTACTACTCACAACTCCACATGTCTACACTGTAAAGATGACTATCAATGAGACTTCATGGCTGTTGTGTTGAACTGATGCTTATATATATATATGAAAGATACGTTGCTTAACATCCAGAATATAATGTGCAGTCTAAGCTTAGCTATTGTGATATGTATAGTGTTCCAATGATGCCCTGGAGGAAGACATTTTCTTCTGGTGGGAGTCTTTTCTGTTTGCCCAGTGCCTAGATGCTACCCGGAATATAAATGGCATGTAGCTGTTAGTGATTGAACATTTACTCTCTGAAATGTTAACTATATTGCTTTTTGTGGGTGCATGGGTATTATATGTTTCTGTGCATGTATGGATATGTACACTGTATACACACCTATATGCATTAATATATATTTCATGCTAAAACCAAAATATTAAAGGAAAAGCCAACAAGCTTAGGTGAGTGAATTTCATTGTTTCTGACCACTTGATGTATTGGTTTTGGAAAAATAGACATTAGCATTATTGATTCCTGACATCAGAAATGTTATCTCTGGAACTAATTTTGTTCCTTGTGTTCAAGAGTTAAATATACTGAAAAGCAGATTTGAGTGCAACTTTGTAAATACACTTCTGTTCATGTGCTACTTATTTCTATTTCTTTGAACAGAGGACTATTTGATTTCTCATTGTTAAATGTTGGAGGTCAGATGTAAAACCAGCCTTAGAGGCTCTGAATGATACTTCTTGTGAAAAGTGGACTCAGGTGTTTTGTTTCCTTGCCTAGGAATGCTGACAGAGGGACATTTAACTTCTGCTTTTCATTTGGATTTTAACGATTAAGAAAAAACTGGATGTTTAATGCTAAGTATTAAAATGGCCATTAAAAATAATTTACAGCTGAGTGATGATGGCGCACGCCTTTAATCCCAGCACTCGGGAGGCAGAGGCAGGTGGATCTCTGAGTTCAAGGCCAGCCTGGGCTACAGAGTGAGTTCCAGGAAAGGTGCCAAAGCTACACAGAGAAACCCTGTCCCAAAAAACCAAAAAAAAAAAAATACAATTGTGAATTGTTTTGTGTAAATACTGGTATTTCTTTAATTAGTATACCTACACACACTTACTGGTTAGCAAAATTAAAATAACTAAAAGATCTCCATGAAAAGGAGAAACTGCAAAAACGTTCAGTGATGTGCAGGAGATGTTATAAGTAGGAAACTAAAAAGAAGTATTTAAAATTGTATATGCACGTACACATATTACAGTGTCATATACTCATCACGAAGATAAAGCAAGTATAATAATCTTTCATTGTAAAACATATGTGAGGTTCATCTTGACAGGATAAGTGGAAAGTATGTGTTCCCCTGAACATAAAGACTATATATAATGAGTGATAGGCATGTGAAAACTGATGGTCCAGTCCTGCATGTTCTCGTGCAAACCAAGAATGGAGTCTGCTATGAACAAAACTGTGTGTTCCCAAGTTCATCTGTTAATGTCAGAATCCTTGGCATGCCTGTATTTCCAGACAGGGTTCTATGGTTTAATGAGATCTGAAGGTTATGGTCCTCATCTGATAAGTGTTAGTGCCTTTCTAAGAGGAGGGGATAGTGAGCTTCCTGATTGCACATGCACAAAGGGAAAGCCATGTGAGGACGTAATAAGAAGACAGCTACCTACAAGCCAAGTGAAAGACCTGTCTGGAAACCAGACTGACCAGCACTTAATCTAAGTTTTCAGAGAAAGAGAAAATTTAACTCTTGGTGTTTAGGATGTCCAGTTTGTGGTATTTTGTTATGGCAGCCTGTAGAAGACTCCTACAAATTGTTAAAATTGCTGAGAGACCTGGGAAGATAGTACAGTCAGAAAAACGTGTGTCCTGTGCTGTGGATATCTCCCTGTATGCTGTGAATGTGTTGCTCCAATTGACTAATAAATAAAGTGCTGATTGGCCAGTACCCAGGCAGGAAGTATAGGCGGGACAAAGAGAGAGGAGAATGCTGGGAACAGGAAGGCTGGGGCAGGAGACACCACCATGAGAAGCAAGATGTAAAGGCAGAACTGGGAAAAGGTACCAAGCCATGTGGCTAAATATAAATAAGAATTATGGGTTAGTTTAAATGTAAGAGCTAGTGGTAGGCCTGAGCTAATGGCTGAGCAATATTAATTAATATAAGCTTCTGAGTGATTATTTTATAAGTGGGCTGTGGGACCACGGGGAATTGGTGGGACCCAGAAAGAAACTCCAGCTACAGTCCTGAGAACATGAGGACCTGAATTCAATTGTCACAACCAATGTAAAAAACAAAACAAAACAAAAAAAAACCGAAAAAGTCTGATGTAATGACAGTTTGTAATCCCAGCACTGGTGATGGAGAGACAGGAAGATCTCTGGAAGCTCCTTGACCAACAACAGAAAAAGGAGGGGGTTGGGGGAGGAGACTGTTCCTGAGGAAAGTTATAGGAGGTTGTTCTCTAGGTTCCATACGCACTCTCAGACACTTGCACACACACACACACACACACACACACACACACGTCCATGTGCACACAGACACATACATGCACACAGGCACATACATGCACACAGGCACAGCTGCTGAGGACATACAGCAGATACTGAGGAGTAGAAAAGCAGCAAATGTCTAAATAAGTTCCTTTGCCAACTGAAGTCTGCCCAAACCGCTCTAATACAGACCTTCAGATATGGAGAGAGAAATACTGGGGTGAATTCTTTGGGGTACTGTGAGGAAGAGGTGGATGGGAGAGGGTGCAGCTCGTTCCTCTGCTCCTGTGCAGCAGCAGATAGCTAAACCACCATCCTCTAGAAAGTTGGAAAGAGCAATGATATCCTAGCACAGGCGCTCAACACAGTGGTTGGTACAGGGTCAAAGTTCAGTAAATTGGCATCTGTTAATTTGAGATGCTGGACATAGAGTGAAAGAAAAGTTCCCAGCAAGGTTGCCCTCGAGAAGAAATGACTGACTTAAAAAGTGTTGGAATCAAAACAGTGTCAAAAGGATATAATCAAATTAGCCCCAGCCTTCTCTAAACTACCTGTTTTACAGCATAAGCCATCACCCCTCTTTACCAAGGAGAGGGCACCCACCCTCATGTCTGTCTTTCCGACAACAGCTCTCGGACCTCCTGACACGTGGAAGGGCCGTACTCCGCTGTCTCTCAGTACCAGATTAGTGTCAATTTAACAGGAACTGTGGGAACAGACAAGCAGAGGTTCAAACTGACAAGGAAAAAATATTTTTCAATCATTTTGTACTGCTAATGAAAGTCCGCCGAAGTGTCGAGTTACCTTCAGAAGGGACTAGAAAAGCCCCTGGGAAACTAGAAACAGTATCTTCCTTCATGAAGGTGCAGAGGAAAGTCCCAGACGTTCCCTGGGACCCCCACAGAACAGGGATTAGTATGTGAAATGACAGAAGAATTTCCTGTGGACATGTCAATCAGGGACAGCTGGGGCTGGTGGACAGATTTTCACACTCTCCCAACAGGTTCAAATTTTCTGGTTTTTTTTTTTTTCCCCCAGGAGTGAACTTCTAAGAAGAACTTAGAATTTCAGAGGCTCTCACTTACAGTTTTGTAGGCAGGCTTTGTTAGAATCCGTAGCCACTCTCCCAGCTACATGACCACAGGTGGGCTGGCAAGATGCTTAGTTATCTCAGGGCCTTACATCCTACGTACTGTATGCTGCGTGATCACGTAATTTGCGTGCAGCACGATCACGTAATCTATGCGCATGCGTAGCATGGCTATGTAAGCCCCTATGCGCATGTGGGTGGGTTCCACATATTTCTCGCTTCCTGCACAGTCATTCCCTAGGTCTATGCATATCTTTCCTATTCCCTTCCCTTAATAAACTCTTATAGTGGCTTTCTCGCATGGTAAACAACAAGGCCTCATGAATAACATTGCACTGCTTAATAAATAACAGGCTTCTCATGAGAAAAAAGTTAAGCATGACCGTGTGGAGTCAATTCTCTAGGACTGGAAATCCATGGTAAAGGACACATGGCTAGCAGGCAAAATGTCCTAGGTTTTAGATCCTCCAGACCTAAATAATTACATAGACAGATAAATAAAGCGTCTAGAAGTAATATACTAGAATCAAATTTCCACGAAAGAAAAGCAAATCCTAATTTGTAGTGTCTGTGCACTGTAAAAACCAACAGTGATTATATTCAGTCAGGACAGGCTTACCATATAAGAGAATCGCCACAGTACTGGATTAGAAGTGTGTACTTCCTCCCAATTTTAATTATTTTACTAAAATAATGCCCCTCTACTGACTCTAAAATCTTGAAGTATTTAGTCCACTCCACAGAACTGGAGGCAGCTGGAGCCCTGCGCATTCAGGCTGCTCTAGACAATCCACAGACTTTTGTCAAAAGAATTCCCTTTGAAGTTTCTTCCAACCGTGAAAAAAAAAAAAAGTTATTATCCTCTTTAAATCTCAGCTTCCTCAGGTTAAAACCGGGATAAGAAACAACTGCTTGATAACAAAGGCCCAATAAGTGGCAACTGTTTCACTCTGCTAGCAGAATAATAATGGTAGGAAGAACGTGGGCACACTTGCAGGAAGCCTTTTTTTTTTTTCCTTTTCTACCCCTCCCATTATTCTTCTCTTTCTCCCCCAAAATATGAAGCAGATAATAAATAGAACACAGCAGTTGAACTGGATGCTGTGGAGAGAAAAGGAAGACCAAACCAGCCACAAAAGACCTGACCTCAACAGGAGGAAGTAGAGGGTACCTCTTTTTCATTCTTATCTTGCAGTCATATCAAGTCCTGACATTTAGTGGCATCCCTCTGCCAAAAGCAAAGCCTTAGACATTTGCTTTTTTTTTCAGATCAGAACATCCGTTTCTGATAAAAATCTAAGGCACACGCGCTGTGCGCGCACACACACACACACACACAGACATACACACACACACACACACACACACACACACACGCGCTGTGCACACACACCGACACACACACACACACACACACACACACACACACACACACACACACACACACACGCTGAAGGGACGCTGGTTAAGAGTTGCAGACACTGGGTGCTTTAAATGAGTTCTCACTCTTCCAGGCTCCAGGCGCTACCACCCTTCCCTAAGGCCCTAATCAAAATTTCCATTTCTTAAGGACTATTGATCTTTGGGATGTGCTGACCTAGTTATCTGCTTAAAGCAATTTACACCCAGGTGTGCTAAAAAGCCCCAGCAAACTCCAGCAGAGGTCATTTACATTTTAAAAAGGGAACTCTTCAGGGCATTCCAAAGTCCAGAGGAAAGTTTTGGAATGGCACAAGTTTTTCTGCTTTCATCCCACTGCCTAGCTCCTTCAACTAAGGCTGTCTTCCCGTTTCTAGACCTCCTTTTCTCTATCCATTCAATACACCCTGATTTCTCTTTCCAGATATGCCAGCATTTCCCCTTTAAAAATGACAACATGCCATGATGTAGGATGGAAACAGAATGTTTGGGGTGTCTGAGTTGGCACAGAATATGAATAATATCTGCAGAAATATACAAATCGACAGATACAGAGATCCATCCATGCCTGTGTTGGGGAGTACATGTATCTATTTTTTGCCTCAGATAAGGAGTTCCAGAAAAATATTGACAACCTATTTGCTTGCAAGGTTCTTCGAGCCCCCTTGTCCTGGACTGCTTCCTATTACTGAGGTTAAATACCACCAGGAGCAAAAGCAAGTTGGGGAAGGAAAGGGTTTATTTCACTATAAAGGGAAACAGAGTTCTTGGAGGGATGCTTTTTACTGCCTTCCTCTCCACAGCTATCTGAACTTGCTTGCTAATACAACCCAGGACCAGCGGCCCAGTGTTGGCCCTGCCCAGTGTTGGCCCTGCCCACAGTGGGCTGAATGTCCCCCTCTCCGTCCATCAGTCCATCATTAATCAAGGAAGTGCACAGACTTGCCGATAAGCTAATCTGATGGAGGCATTTTCTCAGTTTAAGATTCCTTCTTCCCAGATGATTTGACAAAACAAAACAAAACAAAAACAAAAGACCTACCCAACCCACCTCTCAAAATGTGCCAGAAACATGTCAAGTAACCGCTGCTTCCTTTGCTCATCTTAAACATTTTCCTTGATTCATCTTATTAATGGGTTTGATGTTTACAACTTGACCAAGAATGAAGGTCAGGAAAACGGAATTGTTTATTTGCTACTGAAGCCAGGATCATAAACCACACTGTCCTGGTGGAGAAGACAGACTCCAGGCAACACAATAGGGGGCTTACATCTTGGAGAACTCTTATCTCTCAGGAAAAAAAAGACAAGCCAGGTCTCAGAGTATCCTAGAGAGTGATATGGAAGAGGTCCTATCGTATTCCACAGCCAATATGGATGGATTTGAAAGCTAACTCTGAACGAAACTTCTATCCTCTGTTCAACAAACACATGTGTCTTCTTTAAATTAGGACTGCTCCATGGGACTAGGAAAAAGTGTGATGGGTGAGGGGGGAATGTCTTTCTGTATGCTGCGAATATGTGTTTCTCTGATTGGTTGATAAATAAAGCCGTTTGGCCTATGGCAAGGCAGCTGAGAGGCAGGTGGGAAATTCAAAGAGAGAGACAGGAAGAAGGCTGAGAGAGACACCAAGGAGCCACCCAAGGAGCAACATGTAAAGGGACACAGGTAAAGCCACAGAACATGTGACAATATGTAGATTAATAGTTATGGGCTAATTTAAGATATAAGAGTTTACTTGGGGGACACGAGTGGGAGAGTTTTGTCCTGACCTCCAGCAGGCTGGGACGAAGGAAATCTTCTGGCTACAGACGGGAGAGACAAACTTAGGGGCAGCAGTTCCTCTGAACATAATGAATCCACTGCCCGAGGCATAGCATGTTTGCATCTTTATCCGTGGAAAGTAATGGCCTTGATCTAGTTCTCATTTTAGCTCCATGTCACAGCCTTGCAGGAGGTAATAGAAATGAAACAGATTTAAAAATAACACACATGAAAGAAAAGTTTGATACAAAATTACAGAGAGTGTGTGTGTGTGTGTGTGTGTGTGTGTGTGTGTGTGTGTGTGTGTGTGTTGTTTTGTTCCCTGAGAGACAGTCAGACTACGGAATCACTTTGTCAAGCAAGTGGAAAGGTCCTGGGCCATTTTCCTACATACATTCAAAAAAATGGCAAGGTCAAAATTAATTTTTCAAGATTTGATTTTAAATATTGTGTTAATAACATACAATGGTACACATCAATTTGACACTGAACACTTAGATCTTCAAGTTGTAACTCACTAAAAACTTTGGAATTCATGACTGTTAGTGACTTTTGAAAAAAAAAAGGCATGTTAGGATTGTGGAAATATACCTTATCATAAAATAAAATGTACAAACTTTTCTTCCATATTTTCCAAACTCTTGAATTCCATCTATTTGGGGGAAGATTCTACCCCTAACATCTAAAAATAAACTTTATTTTAAAACACAATTTTCCACAAGCATGGTGGGCACAGGCCCTTAATCCCAGCACCCCAGGAGGCAGAGGCAAGCAGTTTGGCTTGGGTTTACAGTGTGTTCAGAGCTTGCCTGGGATACACAGTGAGACCTTTTTTCAACAAAACCAATAACGAAACAAAACAAAAACATGAACTTCACTATTTCACTGGGACACTTTCAGTATTCTTGAGTCCTGAGAGAATATTTTGTCATTGATTTTATAAAGTTCTTAAACTCGGTTTGAAAAGACTGCTGGTTACTTCATTAGCTTCATCTGTGGAATAATGAAAGTGCTTTTTTTTTCAACAATTTGTTCTGGAGAGCAAAGGAGCAAACATGTATCAAAAGGCATGATGCAAATATTGACTCCCATCTTTTTAGGTTCTGCAATCATTATATTAATTTCATGAGGGCAGAGACTTAGGCTCCATACCCTCGACAGATAGTAATATTCCAAGTACTAAATAAAAAAAAAAATTTAAATGAATGAACATACTAAATGAACTAGTTGATAGCATAGCTGTAGTCCTCCTTGGATTTTCTAAGAGAATTAATTACTGTCTTTTAATTTAAAATAAAATATCTAAACACTAAGATAAGCAGTATAATGGGTGACTTTTTTTTTAACTCCACCAATACTTGGAGAACCCTTCAACAGTAAGTTCTAGTAATTACAGCAAAGACTGGAAAAGTACCCCAAAGTTGATAATATTTGGGACTAGGAAGCTGGGGGAAAGTGGGCAATCTTTGGTCACAGGACACACATGCATGTTGAAAACTAGGCAAACAAAAACCAGCAAAAAATGTCAAGGAGAGGGCTCCAGTGTCTCAGAAGTCTTGCTGGTGTTAAATGCTGCAGCAAAAAGTGTGTGGTTGTCCATTCTCATTCCAATGAATGGAACCTGAAATCCTGGGGCATGATGGCAAGTTTTTGCTTTGGTTTTATTGAATTTTTCTGATCATAACAGTAAACAGCTGTCACTTCCCACTCCATAGTGCGATAAAGCATGATTCTCCATGTACTCCTGATCTCTCTTACACTAAGATACATTCTTTACCTGGGAACCAAGAACAGAAATGCTCTTGTGGACGCAGACACAACTAAAACAAACAAACAAAAATATTGCACTTGCAGTATTTGCTCTGACTCCTGTTCTTCAATTATTTATAAAAAACACATACACATATATGTATGTATATATATATATATATATATGTGTGTGTGTGTGTGTGTATGTATATATAGTTTATGTGTGTGTGTGTGTATAGTTTGTGTGTGTGTGTGTGTGTGTGTGTGTGTGTGTGTGTGTGTGTGTATGTGTGTGCGCGCCTTGGGAACATTGGGTATTGGACCCAGTGCCCCTGCATGCTAGCCATGTACTATCTCATAACTTCCTATTGTGGGTAGAAGTTGGATATATAGAATTGTTCCTCAAGAGTATGCCACAGCCTGAGTTTGCAAATGCTGACTTGGAGGATTCTTTGTAAGAGTTTTCACAAATGCCACCTGTAGGCACCCACTACACAGTCTACTCACCCCAACTCCCAGACTTTGTTCTATCATTTAATTGTTTGTTTGTGAGTTGCTATGGTTTGCTACAAAATCCACATTTTAATTTCTACTGAAGTGGATTTGCTCCTTGAGATGAAGAAATGGGCATTTGTGAGAAGCAGGACAGAGTCTGGGTTCCTCTCCAGCCTCTTACCCTGGGCCTTATCTTCAAAACAAAAGGAGAGGAAAAGGATAATTAAGTTTTATTCAGGAATTTCACTGTCATTTCAATGATACTTCAGAAAATGGCCCTTTTGCAAAATCAGATAAACAGTTAACGGCGTAAAAACCCTTAAGTGTACATTAGGGATTTGCATGGGCTCCAGCAGCTTCCACCGCTTTATACTTCAGTGTTGTTCCAATATTCTCTATTTGTTAAAAAGCTATTATACTGGCAATTATTCAGGCACACAAAATAAAACAGAATGAAATAAAACAAAACAAAATGTTGGGAATATGGAACTCTTCTTCAGTACTTTGGAACTTGGAGAAAATTGTAATAGGGCAGGACAGAGGTGCAATAAATACATTATAAAAAGAATCAGACTATGCACAGCATGTAAACATAAAATATAACAAATAGATGCACAGACAGCCGTAGGGAGGTAGAAGGGTTGTCCAGACAATGCCTACTTACCTAAACTATCACTCCTACAACTAAAACCGCCTATTGAAGTTCCCAATCAATGGAACGTGCTTAATTCTTAGAATCCTGAGTTTGTATTATCTGACGTCAAACATTAACCTCCCTCCAACTGCAGTCCACAAAACTGGAGGGTACATATTCTTTCTGAATTTGGCTACAGTGACTTTGGTAAAGCTAACTGAATTTTTTTTTTAATTCTTAATGAATTCATCATCAACAACAAAACAACTCTTGAAAATTATATAGGTTCTTGGATTGCTTATTTCAAGATGAAGGAAAATTTCACCCATTGCTGTGCCTGTGATACTCACAGAAAGTCACAGAGCATATATTTAATAAAAGTGCTTGAAGTCATTGATACTCACGTGGGGATAAAAACACAAATACACACAGTGACCCTCAGAATTGCAAAACAGATTGAGCAGGAACCTGTTCTTTCTAAAACTGCCTGCCTATCTGGAAGAACTTCTGATTCCATGACACAGAAAACATTGATCAGTTCAGGGCTTTATTTGAAGTCAGTATTTAGTGTACTGTAGACAAAAATGTATGAAACTCCATTTCCCTTTCTTCACACAAAGCCAAAGCCTTAGAGTTATTATTATTGAAATACGGTTGTTTTTTGTTTTTAATTTTTATTTTTTTACTAACGATTTTGCTCTCAGGTATTAACAGTTGCTTGCCATCTCTTTGAGAACAGAACTGTAGACATCTGTGAGGAATACATGGCTGTATTAATACTGCCTCTTTGGAAGTTATTTTCACACTATTTATTTTCCTTAAATAGGGAGGAAAAGGCTTGAAAATAAAATGTACAAGTGGAACAAACAGTGATTGGCTGACACCCCACGGCCAAGGGCAGGCTCCAGCAGGTGTCGGGGTAGCAAGGTGATCACAGAGTATGGTGCAAAATGGAGCATCATATTGGAGTGGAATTCAGCCAAACACCGTAATGTATGGATGTAGACGCATCTGAAAGAAGGAAAATAAAGATTTATGTAGGTTAAAAAAAAAAATCACGAGGTAGAAAATCTCCCTAAAGTCTTACACTCTATCAAAATGCTGGTACAGAGATCTGGAAATAGACAAAACTCTTATTTTCAAATTATGGATTTATAAATAATAAATATGCTTAAGGATAAAAATTGACTTGTCAGAGGAACCCTGCATCAGAGGCTTTAAATGGTTCTGTTGTTTGTACACAGCATTAGAGCTTGATACAAACATCACTAAATTCCTGAAAATAAACCTTTCTTCCGCCTGTAAAACATTAATTCACCAGAAGTGATAATTAAGATTAGTTTTAGTGGTTTCAGCTCTGCTTTTCCTGGATGTGATTTCTCCCACTAACTAATGCTAAATAAAGCACCGTGCAATGTACGTGAGACGGGCTCTGCTCTAGACAAGGGTTTAAGGGCTTTAAAAAGGAAAAAATAAATAAATAAAAGAGGAAACTTACTGTAGATTTATGGTAACAGCTTTTACCCCTCCCAACCCCCTCTCCACAGGATTTCTCTGTGCAGCCCTGGCTGTCCTAGAACTAGCTCTGTAGTCCAGGCTGGCCTCAAACTCAGAGATTCACCTGCCTCTGCCTCCCCAGTGCTGGGATTTAAAGGCGTGTGCCACCACCACCTGGCAGCTTTTACTTTTTTTATAGAGCCACATAAGATCTGGAGCCCAGGGCAAAATTACACTCTACTGTAAAGAGGTCTGTCTTTAAAACCAAATATATTAGCAAGGACACAAGAAAACCTAAACAGATTCAGGCTACTGCTGCATTCTACACAGAGAAACTGACTGAGATTCGGGGCTTGTTTTTGCCTCTAAAAGTGGTTGAATGGTTAATGAGAGGGCCCTGGTCTACAGTATATCTCCAACACTTTGGTGATCCCAATCAGATTAATTTTTTCATGCTAGTTTCTCAGTTTCCTCTTCTATAAATCGGGGGAATTGCTGAGGTGGTATTTTTTCATTTTCAAATGTGATAACTCTCACGATTTTTAGGTACAGGCAATAAGCTGTTCACTAGCATGTTTTTATTTCTCCTTTGTGTAAGTTTTAGCATTCAAATATCATAAACACATCAGTGAATGAACATTAACACAAAATAAAGCGCGATTGGCCCCATAGTTGCCACACAAGCCTGCGTGGTGGTTGAAGGTAAACAGAAAGATAGCTTGTGATAGTTCAGACTGTGTATACTTAGCACATTCTTATCATTGATCATTTCTATCAGCTAACCATTCATTGATTCATTTATTTAAGATAAGTATGGGAGACAATTTAAAGTGCCCAATGTGAACTTCCCTCTAAAGCTACACTTCCACCATGGACCCCCATACCTAGATGAAGTTTCCTGTATTCCTTACTTACTCAACGATCCAGGTAATATTGCTTAGTAAAGGTCTCACTCCTATTAGTTATCTGGTCCCTGCCTAGAATACCAAGCCAAACAGAAAAAAAAAAATGTGCAGAGTCACTGAGCTTCATGAAAGGGCTCTCGGTTATAGCCAGGTGGACCATCTTACAGACGTTGGCCTGGAGAATGAACCAAAAGGCTGTGTGGAGCTGACATCACTTTGCATATTACTGCTAAAATAAATGTGCTGGTGCACAAGCAAGTGGATGCTTAATTTTTCATAAAATGTAGCGCTCTGATAATAATGGAAAACCACCCATTTGCTTCCAACATCATAGTCATCTTTTCATTAAGTTCTGTTGTATCATTTTAACTAAGTGCATGAAGAACATGGAGAACATTACTCAGACTAATTCAGTAGTTCCTTACAGAAGGGAGACAGTCAGGAGGGTAAACAGGATTTTTTTTTCATAAGTGTATTGAGATCAGTTCAAAATGGATTTTAAAATAAATGTTTATTTAAGCTCAATTCTTATCAAAAATAAATTACTTTACTTTCCATTTATGAAAGACAATAAACTTAGCATAAATTCATTATCTAAAAAAAAAAATAGCATACCAAGTGACAAACTCAGCAGGACTTAAGAATAGCAAGAGAAGTGCTAATTCTACATTTGGAGTTCATTAATTTTTGCAGTTTTGTTGAAATTATTTAGCATGCATTTTCCTTTTCTTCATAAATTAAATGCACAGTTGTCCTTTTAGGTCACAAGACTAAAAGCCACCAAGTTTACCTAGAAACCAAAGAACTAAATGTAAGGGTGACAATCTCAGAAATGCTGTGGATGAGCTTAAGTAAACATCAAGTATTAGATGGCAAAGGCTTTTGTTTGCATTGAAAAGGTCTGAGCTATGAAAACCCAGGTACCATCCTCAGTTTTTTCAGTGCATGAATTTGAAAAAATGATTTCAACCACTCTGCAACACATATCTAGAGTTTGTCAAAGTATTGCTGGGTGCTTGAAGTGAATGTCCCTAGAGCCTGAGAAACCAACCCAACAAAAATGGGGGTGGGGCAGGGAGGATAAGCGCTATTTACAAACTTTTTCTGGGGAGGCCTTGGCTTACTACACTAGATCCCCTAATATCACTTAAATGTCACATCCAATTGTCCAATTCTCATGCAGAAAACACCAAAAGAAACATCATTTCCATTTTATCCGTCTAAATAGAGTATAATAAAACAGCTCAAAGAAATAAATAAAATGAAGGCATTGTAGCAAGTGAAAAGCACATTTTAAATTGTTCCCTAAAGAATTGAAAAAGTACAAGTTTCAAATCTAATAAATTGGAAGACTAGAAGTCTTGAATTTTGGATATATTCATTGATCAGAGGAAGAAAACAGCAAAATCCTCTGTGTATTTAAAAAAAAATGAAGTTTAACAAAACAAAACATGTCTTAGTGCTGTGAAAACTACATCTTTTACGCATAAAAATAGAAAAGTAGCTACGTATAAGATAAACAAAAATCCAGACCAAGTGCACTGTGTTCATGTCAGATGGTACAAAGTGAGTTGGAAGTGGATCTCTTGTCCCCTGACAGCAATACTGAACAGATGAAGCGTATCAATTACTATTACTAATTGCATTAGGGGAAGTGTGTTTCATTTGTTTTTATTTTATTGTAGGTCAGCTATTTATTTGTGGTTAACACTTTATACATCTCTGACAAAACTAATGGCATGCAAGTTTTCCAAAGTCACCTTTGCCAAGCTGAGTGATTCATCCCACTCACTCTGTGGGTTTCCTTTTTTGGCAAAAGGACTTGGCTCAATTAGACGACAAATACCATGCATTAGTTAATTTATGAGCATATCACTTTGCTTTTCAAATGGCATGCCAATTGTCTTGACCTTCAATATCTTTTAAAATTCAAGAATATACAGCTATGCCATCAAATGAATCAAACGTAGCTTAAGTGACAACACAAACTTCATGTGGTGTTTGCATACGATATTTATCAGTTTTCCACTGTATATACCCACTCAAAAGCATACAATTAAACAACTTAGAGTACAAATGCCACTCTACTATAGGGCAAAATCACTACTAATATGGTAATGGAGATGTAAATATTCTGCGTAAAGCCATCTTCACATTATGTTGTATTAATGTTATCATTTTCTAAGGAAATTCCAAGAGCTCAGTTTATTTGCATGTGTATGTAAATAATATGAAAAAACTGCTATATTTTCATTAGCGTCATCCTTATTTACAAAACTGACGAAAGGCATTAAACACCAGGTCAAAACACATCTGCTCTTAACTCCAGTAAAGCCACACTATCAAATTGTGGTTTCAGATAAATAATTCAAGCTTACATGCATCCAAAGACCTATTTTCAAAAGCCACTTCATATACGGTAGTTCAAACCTATAATTTTTACTGCTTTTAAGGCTGCATATTAAAAAGTATATTCTTCTTATCCAAAGCAAAATTCTACGTGTAGAAAATATTTTAACAATGATGAAAACTACAAGAAGTTAATATTCTTCTCCATAACATTAAATGAGACTATATAACAACTTCAATTCTTCTCAGTTGAAACATTCTACATGCAAAACATACCTAGTAGAAAAACTGTTATATTATATCATCTAACAAGCCATAAATGTAATTCTTAAGGTGAGTTTTGGTAATAAGAAACATGTGATGCATTCTTTACAATGCTTTGGGCAGTAGGTGAGCAGTTTCCCAAAGGTTTTATTTGCTATGTGTCAAACTTTGGTGGCTATAAAAAGTAAACTTCTGCGTAATACATACTACACAAGGAAAGTAGAAAAATAAATCTGATATATTCAGAAATTACCCTCAACATATATACATATACCTGACTGTTTCCAGATTACACCAGGAAACAGCTCTGTCAAGTAACACACAAAAGTAACACACACAACCTTTATATTTCTAGTATATCCTCAAACACCCACAAGGATCTTGTACTCAGTACAACCTGATTTTGTTTAGAAGCTTTGGAATATTGGATATGAAGAATTCAGGTGCTGATTGCATATCAACATAGGAGCCTACTCACTATAAATAAATGTTATCAATGCAAAAAATTAAAAATGCAATTATGAATGACACTTGCTTATCATTAAGTGCTTTTGAGCCACTGTTTCCATCAAATCAAGTCATGATGGCAGGATTTCCAGATTCTGGACTTGGCTCTGCATTTGTATGAATCAGTATCTGCTGACTTGTAAAATCCTACATGATTCATGACACAGTTAAAACTTTCAGGGCCCAATTAGCATGGTCACCAGTAGTTAGTTACTCTAGAAAATTTTCCCTTAGAATTCTCCCAATACATCATACATATTTAGCCTGTAAACAGACAATATGGGTGAACTAAGGCTAAGTACAAAGTAGCACATAACACTACCTCTCCTTTAGGCCTCAGGAGTCTAAGGTCTAGCTTGTAAAATAACAGGGACACACCTCTGTCCGATAAGGCCTCTGGTACATTAGTGACCTATAGATGAACATTAAACTCCTGGTTTTAAAACTGGAAGGACCGTTATAAAGGAAAGACACAACCTCCTAGAGGCTGAGCTGTCTCCAAGTGATCAGCCCTCCCTGGGGTATGCAAATGTGTCTGGGATCCATCTTACCTGTTTGCTGTACTTGTTACTGGTTTGACAGCTGTACTCAGAGCAGTGATCTGATCCAATTGAAATGTTGTCTCCTGCTCCCACAAATGTGTTGGCTGGTGGTAGGTCTTGTACAGCCTGGTGTTTTTTCCCTGCAGTTGGTGACTGGGGGTGAAGCTGGACAGTAGGCAAGGGGGAACTAGATTTGTAATGCCTTGCCAGGTCGGGACTGCCGGGCCCACCATTAACAGATCTGTATCGGCCCATGCTTGGGCTATCTGACAGCTTCTCATTGACACTATCATACCTCTGTCCATTTGGTTTGGAAGCTTCGACAGTGACAATGCTGCTGTAGAGTGGCTGCTTAGATTTTTTGTTTTTCTTGTCTTTTTTAGGCTTTTTAGACTTGTCATGCTGTTGGGGTGTGAAAAAGTCTTCATGGTCTTTTTTGCCAGCTTCGTAGCCATTTTTACTTTTGGACCTGCAGTATCTTGCCATCATGACAATTAAAATGATTAGAATCACCGTCATAATGCCAGCCACCACCCCAATGACAATACTGAGTCTCTGCTTGCTAATTTCATAGCTCGGGTCGCCAGCTATATCCTGGGTGAGCGGGGTATGCAAACTTCTGACTATCTGAGAGTCAATCACAGTTGCATTGGAAACACTTTCATTGACAAATACGTGCACCAAAGTCGTAGTGGACTGGGAGGGCTGGCCACTGTCATTCACTTGCACAACCAGCCTGTGCAAGCCATAATGCTTCTGGGTGAGTTTTCCCACTAAGGAAACCACACCACTGGTGGGATCAATCTCAAACAGCTTGAAAGGGTTCCCTCCCACAATGCTGTAGTTCAAGTCCGCATTGATGCCATCGTCACTGTCTGTTGCCAACACCGTCGCTACAACTGTCCTGACATTACTTGAAGGCGGCAGCAAGGTGTAGGAAATGTTTCTGGGAAGGGTCACCGTGGGAGCATTATCATTTTCGTCCATCACAAAGAGGGAGACCGTGGCTGTAGCCGATCTGGGAGGATCTCCCCCATCCACAGCCTTCACTCGGAAAGTGTATGTAGTCTGATGCTCCCTGTCAAAAGACATTGTGGAGTAAATGGTCCCTGTGTCATTTTCAATAGAAAAAATGTTACTGTTTTCCTCTATGTACAGGCTCATCTCCGCATTCCGTCCCTTGTCAGCATCCATCACGGTGACCATGCCCACAGGGCTGTTGGGTTGCAAGTTTTCCTTCACATAGAAGGTAAAGACGTCCTGCATAAACTTAGGGTCATTGTCATTCTTATCAGCCACCTGTACAATCACCGTGGTGCTGCCCTGCAGCACAGGAACACCTTTGTCTTTGGCATTAACTTTAAACTCATACCTGTCAGTCTGCTCCCGGTCCAGTACTGTATTGACCAAGATGTCCCCAGAATCAGGATCGATGGCAAAAGTCCCCATCACTGAGGAGTCCAGAGAGTAGGCAATCTCTGCGTTCTTCCCACTGTCGGCATCTGTCGCCAGCACCGTGGCTACCCTCTCACCGGGAATGTTGTTCTCTGGAAAGTAAACCTCAACCACAGACTGACCAAAGACAGGAGGGTTGTCGTTGGTGTCTCCCACCTTGACCACTAAAGAATTGTTGCTGGAGAGGCTAGGACTGCCAGAGTCCACAGCTACTATGACTATGTTGAACTCCCGGGTGGTCTCATAGTCCAGTGGGGCGGACGTATGCAGGAAGTACTTTTTCTTGTTCTGATCGCCCTCTGTGTCGCTGGCTGGTTTAAGCTGGAAAGGCACATCTCCCACTACCGTGCAGGTGACTACCCCGTTCTCGCCTTGGTCTCGGTCGGACACCTGCACCAGGGCGATGGGGGTGTCCACCAGGACGTCCTCGGCCACGTTGGCCACCCCGTCCTTAAGTGGGATGCGCCCTATCTTGCGGATTTCGATGGAGGGAACGTTGTCGTTCTCGTCTTTGATGTTGAGGACCACCGTGGCCTTATCTGTCTTGGGGGGCTGCCCGCGGTCACGGGCCATGACTGTGAATCGCAGCTGATTCACTTCCTCCCGGTCAATACGGTGCAAGACACTGAGCCAGCCCGACGTTTCATCCAGACGCAGTAGCCTTCTTACCGACTCGGTAGCAGCCCCAAATACATACTCGATCTGTCCGTTGACCCCCACGTCCAAATCCGCGGCGCGCAACTGCAGGATGGGGGTGCCCGGGGCGCTGTTCTCAGCCAGGTCAGCCTCATACACGCTCTTCTCGAAGCGGGGGCTGTTGTCATTCACGTCGGTGATGAGCACCCTCAAGATAGCCTGCGAGGACCGAGGTGGATCGCCCCCATCGCGCACTCGGAGGGTCAGCTCGTAGGAGTCTCGCTGCTCCCGGTCCAGCGCCCCCTTCACTATCAGCTGCGGTTGTTTCTCGCCGTCTGGGGTGTCTGCCACCTGCAGCTCGAACACACTGCTTCGGCCACCAGGACCGGTTCCGCCGCCACCCTCAGGCGCCTCCAGCCGCCGCTTGGAACCTCCAGGGCCGCTGCCGCTCGCACTGTTCCCGCCGCCCCCTGGGTAGGGGGCGCTGTCCGCCGGCCCCGAGCGCCTTCCTTCGCCGCCGCCACCGCCACCCCCGGGCTCCTGGAGCAGCTCGTAGCGCTCGATTCCATTGCGACCGAAGTCACGATCGGTGGCCGTGGGCAGCAGGTAGAGCGTTCCCACAGGCCGGTTCTCCTCCACCGTGAGTGTGAGCACCGGTGACGGGAAGGTGGGCGTGTTGTCGTTGATGTCCAGCACGATGACCCGACCCTCAAACAGGTCCACCCAGCTCTGCGAGGGCCCTATCACTGATACCTCGAAGTCCAAGAAACACTCATTCTCGTCGAAGATCATCTGACACTGGGGCAGCTTCTCTCGGTCAATGCGCCGCTCGCTGGTGCTCAGCTCGCCGGTGAGGTTGTCAATCTTCAGGTACTCAGAGCCAGACTCCAGGCTGAAAGTCACCTCGCCCGAGCCGGTCACGATGCCCAGGTCCGAGGCCACATTGCCGATCCGCACGTCGGCGGGGCCCTCCTCCGCCAGCCGGTACCGGAGCAGCTGCTTGGCGGCGGCTAGGCTGAGGCAGAGCGGCAGAAGGAGGCAACAGCCCAAGCACCGGCCGCGCGCCCATCCCGTGGTCCGCATCCTCAGCATCTTCTCTTGCTGCTGCTGCTACTGCTCCTTCTAACCACAACCCCCCTCGACACCCCCCTCCTCCGGGGCTGGCCGCCTGCCCTCCCCTCGGTCCTCCTCTCCGGGAAAGGAAGAAACGAGAGGGAGGGGAGGGAGGGGGCCAGAGTAGCGTGTAGAGTCGGCCGATGGGAGGGGGGGGCAGCTATAGATGCTTCTTTTTTCCTCCTCCTGCTTCTTCCGAAAGTTATTGTTTCATAATTCATGCAATGGGTGCTAATCGCCCGCTCGCCAGCCACCGTTCACTCGCAGTACTTACAGTTCACGGGACACTGCGCGCCACGGGCTCGGTGCCCCCACAAAGTCATCCCCGCCGCGGGAAGATCCTGAGATCCAGTCCCCAAGCTCTGGGAAGGGGCCCGGAGCCGCTTCGGCAAGCGGGCGGTGTAGCTCGGAAGCGGAGTGGAGCAAACCTGCAGCCTTCCCCGCCTGTCAGCCGGGCTAGTCCTTTACTGCTACTCGAGTTAAGTCCGATTCAGGTTCCAGCCACTCACTCTAGACCCAGTCTCTGTTTAGGCTCCGGAGGTCCAGACAAACGTGAGCCGCTTCTTGCAAGAGGCTCCGGGGCCAGCAACAAGCCAGTCTCAACTCTGACTCCTCTTAAGCAGCCGGGAAGCCACTCAACATATCTTGAATGAAAAATTCCACGGCAGGTCGCTCCTGGCAAGGTGCAGCGAAGACGCCTCGCGTCACAGCTCGGTCCGCGACCGGGTGCCCCCAGCGCGCCAAAGAGCAGCCTGAGCCATCTTCAGAGCCGCCCAGAGTCGGTCGCTCCTCACCCCGGAGAGCTCGGGTTTCTCTTTTTTTCTTAACAACTCTGCGCAAGGTCATTAGTCAGGAAGCCGCCGCCTGAAACCGCAGCAACCATTCGCCCGCGGGGGCTAGAGCCGAACCGTGCGCACCGCGCGGTGCCCAAGTTTGGATTCTCAGCCGCAGAGTCCGTGCCTTCCCTCACCTGCATTCGGCCCGCGTGTTGGAGCAGTGGGATCTGCAGCGCTGTGCGCGATTCAGGGAGGAGATTGCAGCCTCTCTCTCTCTCTCCGCGCTCTCTCTCGATCCCTCCCCTCCCTCCCTCCTTCTTTCTCTCCTCCCTCCCCTTCTCTCCTCTCTCCTCCCTCCTCTCCTTTCCCCTTTCCCCCCTCTCTCTCACTCTCCTGCACAGTCTCTCAGCTTCTTCCAGTCTCAATGCAGGGAACTCGAGCTGAACTTGATCCCTTTGCAGTTCAAAGGTGAGCAAGCCTGGCTCCGTGCATCCGCAGACATTGGCCGGGTGAAATCGCACCGCCCGGCAGTCCTAACGGCAATTAACAAAGATGCCCAATTCTGTCCGGGTTTCCAAAGAAAAGCCAAAGGCACTGAGGCGGGGGTGGAGGGGGAGGTGGAGTCAAACAGAGCTGCCAAGTAGCTTAAAAAAAAAAATCTAGTTTGCCAAAGGGAGAAAAAGTGCCAGTCGGTTGTTGTCTCGGAAGTGCCCTGGCGCGGCGGGTGAATTCCGCAGTTGTCTCGTCCGCTTTCGCGTCTGGGAGAGAGTCTGGTGCGCGCGCTCCCGCCGCCTCTCCCGCGGTGGCTGTTCCGAGACACTGAATCGCCACGGGGAAGCTCCTGCTCTCGCTACCCGCGAGCCGGAAACCCGCAAGTTTGCATAAAGTGGCGGTTGCGGCGGAAAGCTCGCGGGCTCCGGACTCAGACTTGTCCCCGACGCTGCAGCGGCGGCGGTGGTTTCCGAAACTACACAGTTGCAGAGAACCAGGGAGGAGGGCCCGGGGAAGGGAGGCGAGAGGAAGTACCAGCCAGCCGCGGCGCTCACAGAAGCCCGGCTGCAGTTCGCAGGGCCGACTGGGCACTGCCCAGTCTCAGCCCCTTGAAGCCAGAACCTGGTCCCCTTAGCCAGTTTAGGGGAGGGGGCTGATTGCTTTTCCCCTCTAGGACTGGGAGATTTTCTCCTTTGACTAAATCCGGCTGCGTGGGTAAGAGCTGTAGCGAGGGTGTTAGTATACCTTCCTCCTACGTCCACCCTCAGACGATGTATTCCACCCGCCCCAACTCCCACCCCCGGCGTGTCTTCGCTTCGCAATCGAGCATCTGGGTTAGTGCATTGCTACTGGTAGGCTGAGGACAACGTGTGAGTCCCGAAAGCGAGGCTTGTGTTCTGTAAAACCATGACCGACTGCAGTAGTGTTGAGAGAACATCAAACTCCGGTGAGAGCCGGAGAGGTTCCTTTTTTGGAGCCCAGACTTTGGAGGTCTGGGCTGGGGCGGGGAGAATGCCTGCCTTTGTTTAAATGCTTGGAATTCCTGTCATCCGGCTTTCACTGGGGATAGACCGTGTGTGCACGCGCCTGGGGAATAAAACACATGCTAGAAGCCTGGATATTATTTTCTGAGCAGAACCTGCAGTCTTTAGTAACTGGCAAAGTGTAGCGTCACCTATCTGGATATAAGGGAAATAAACTTTAATGGCAACTTTGTGTACCGAGTATGCTTAACGCCTTTTCTCTCCTTTTGACTTTGTGCCTCGTGATCGTCCCTGCCATTCCCTGGCGTGAGGCTTTCCCTGTTCTCAGTCATGACCACCGCAGTTTGCCTAGTCAGATCTCAGGGCTGGTGGTATTTTCCGAACGGAAGCCACTTACTCCTTATTTCAAAGACTGTCAAAGGAAAGCCCCTCTCCCTAAAGATTAAGAAGGACAAGGCTGGGTGGTATTTAGATAGAGTCTTACTATCTCGAAGAATGTTGTTGGGTTTGAATACTCTGGAAATTTAAAGGTCTCCCCCTAAAGAAATTTAAGGCGGACCCCCTCCCCAAAAGCTCACAGCGTCAGTTTCGCTCTTTGTAAGACCGGAGAGAGGAGGCTGAATAATTTAAATAAGGCAAATACCAATAAAGTCTAGGAGCACAGGAAGCGCGCGGTTGTTTGGGCGAGCGCAGAGATCAGGAGTGTGAGTGTGTGTGTGTGTGTGTGTGTGTGTGTGTGTGTGTGTGTGTGTGTGTGAGGGGTGGAGGGGAGCGGCTCTGGTTTCCAAGCTCTCCCTGGGGGGGGGGGGGACTGAGGAAGCACAGAGGACGGAGCTGTGAGTAGTATGTGCCAGGGAGCTAGCGAGTATTTTCCTGTCCCATAAAGCAGCATCTTTCCGGGAGGGGTGGCTCCTCCTCCTCCGATAGAACGGCCTTCCCCGTAAGCCTCCCGCCGCCGCCGCCGCCGCCGCCACCAGAGCTCACAGCTCCCTATCTGCAGCATCAGCGAGAAAAGCCTGGCGCGCAGGCTCAGTGCTCACCGCCGCAGTCTGGAGGCGGGGGCTGGCGCCGCAGCGCCTCAGCGGCCGGCGAAGTGGCAGTAACGCGATGTCCCCCTTACATTTGGAAGAATAGGGGTTTATCTGAATGCCTGCTTTCTCCCGATCCGGATTGGAATGGGAAGGGGGACGCCATCTCCACGGCTAGGCTTTGCGCCGTGCATTCCGATGCGTGCCAGTGCGGCGCACATGCACTCACTCCACTCGTCGCCTTACTAGAATTTTGCAAACTTCAGGCAGTCGCGTGGGCAGAGAGACATTATGCACTACCTTTTCCCTTGCCAGACCATAAACTTGAATAACCCCCTTCTGCCTCTTCAAGCATTTTTTTTTTTTTCCGCCGCTATTGGCAGGAAAGGGGTGGACCACTGAGTGGAGGGGGGGGGGGACTCTTCTCTAGAGCTGCACATATTTCTTCCACGATGACTGGGGGACAGGGGTGCAGGGCGTCCTTCACAGTGGAGTGGTTTCCTCCGCGAGAGGGAGGTAGCCTCCTCCCTCCCGCCCTCCCCACTTATCCCCACCGACTCCGCCGCGGAGCCAAGCCAGCGTGGGAAATGGGTCCGACGTGTGCTGCATGGAGAGCAGCGCTGCCAGGCTGCTGCTGGGCCGGGAAACCTAGCTTTGCTCCCTCCCACCTCGGTCGCCAGCTCCGACCTTTCCGCCAGAGCAGCCAAGAAGTGGCAGCTCTTTTGCCTCGCAGAGCGGTTCCTGTGGAAGAGAATGGAAGGGGCGGGAAGAGGGTGAAGGGAGGTAAAGGAGGAACCCTCCCTGCGCCCTTGTGGAAGCCGCAGCTCCCAATCCTCTTCCGCCCCCTGTCTGGGCGCTGACACCGTCACTCCTGCCTCCAGCCGGTGCGCAGGGTGAATGAAGGCGAGCAGCAGTTTCCCCCACCCCCGCCCCATTTCCGCAGTCTTAGTGCCAGAGTCACAAGTGCTCAGCAATTTCATTAAATGGAACCCGGGGACTTAATCCTCCCAGGAGCAGACCTCACCGGGGGAATGTGATATCCGGATTCGCCCCCACGCACAGACCCCACCCGGCCTCTCAGACCCGAGGCTGCTTTTATCTTCTCAACCTGAGAGGCAAGGTTCACGAGGAAATGGGATCAAAAAGTGTAACCCGCTGCAAGAAATTAAACAGCTTGCTGTTGCTTCTGCCGCTGCCGCCGCCGCCGCCGCCGCCGCGGCTTCGCTGGCAGACAAAACCGAGTAAGAGTAGTGTTCTAAAGCCTGCATTGATCAGTAATGGGACCTCATCACTTGGAGGAAGCAAAATGTTTGAGGGACTATTAAAAAGCTTGCAAGTCTCGTTTCTTTTCTTTGTTGATGTTTAAAAAGAAATCCCCCTTGATAAATCTAAATATGAAATAAACTAGATGTAAAAATGAAATTGATTAAAATATAGGGATTCCATACTAATGTTTGTCTAATAAGAGCTGGGTTACTTTTCTTTGCCGAACACCGTCCCCCAAACTGAACAATTCAAATACTTTTTCAGTTAAGAATGTCTGTGCCAGCGCGGAACAAAAAAAAATAGCTTTCTGGTCCCTGATGTAGGCTGAGCCTTAAAAAAGAGGACTGGAAAAAAAGTAAGGACAACAAAAGTTTATGGTGAGCCTACGAAGCCAGTGCCAGAGGCAGAGTCTCAGGGTCGGGAGGCTTTCATTTATAATAGACGTCCTATTATTTACAAGAATACGAGAGAAAGGTTAAATACAGTAAACCTGATAGCTAGTCCTGGAAAGAAATAGAAAGCGGGTACTGGGGAAAAGGAAAAAGTGACTCAAGAACTCCACCAAGGGACAAACGGAGGAAATGACACCCGACATCTCCAAACGCTTTGACCTTTCGTCCTTAAGGAGAGGTTCTCTCCTGGAAGGTGCCTGTTATGCCTATGTTAATCAGCGGTTTCCCGACGTACTTTCGGCAAATTTGATGCCTTGGTCTTCCTTCTCTAAGTACTTATAAATGCTTTCGCATTGAGCATATACTTTTAAACAGTAAACATAACAATCTAGTACCGAGTACAATTTGAGTTTTGGGTCGCTGAGAGACTTTGGCCCCGTTTTTGCAGATGGAAATCCATGGGTGTAGCACCAAAGCACAGTAGACTGAAATGGCTGAATAATTCATTGCAATAACTGCCTCTTGATGGACATTAAAACTCAGCAATTTAAATAAGGAAACCACAGATTTCCTTTTAGCCAGGTAGCAACTGCTTCCCTCGGTGGTTGTTTAATTGGTCCCTAGCCAAGAAATAACATCATCTGTGCTGTTTAAATCATGTATGCAAAGCTATACATAACGGTAGTAGAAGAAGACCACCAGTTAGATAACTACACGAAAATGCTTCTTACAGCCTATTGGATAACTGTAAAATACTCAACCAAGACTGGTGTGAGATCTATGTTTTCAAAGGAAAAAAAAACCTTGCAGATAAATTTGTTTATATAAATATTAGCTCATAAACTGTGTTTTTTTAGATTTCAATTAGAAGGTTTTATGTTTTAAAATAATTCAAAGAACTTGATAGATAAGATTTCTACTTTAATATTGGCAAAGATTTAGGGTTGGTTGTTTTCCCATTTGTACAGTTATAATTGCCAAAATATTCAATGTACACAGGTTCCCAATTTATGCATCACATTAAAAAGGTCCAATTTGTTACTACAACAGGAGAAACATTGTGCTCTATTTACAGCATAATTTATGGGATATTTCAGATTTATTAATTTTCACACATTCTTAACAATCTTCAATTTGGAAAGAAAAAAGGATTTTGACAAATGTAGATGAACATTTGGAGAAAGGTGTTTGGCAGGTCAGAAGTAGTGCATTCTGTTGAATCACTTGAAGCTATTACCTGTCAACAACTATGGTAAATTTGGATGTGCCAATGTGTTCTGCAGTATGGACTGGACACATTTACCATCTCTTCACTATAGAGCCAGAATACATCAAAGGTTACTATGAACAATTACCATTGATCCAAATAATGTGTATATTAAGAATTTGAGAGGAGAGGAGGATCTCATTATAATGGTCTGAGTAAGGGTTACATTAAAACAAATGACCATGCTTATACAAGAAGCCATTGAAAATAATAAATTACTTGTACAATGCTAACTTCATTTCTTAGGTTAATTTCCTATGATATTTTAGAAGTAATGATATTTCCAATGATTATCATTTAGACTGTTTCATAAGTATTTCTGACTTGGACTCTAGGCCTAAGGTAGGCGATCGATTCTAGGCTTCCTGCAGGCAGAATGAACTTGTCTAGTTTTTGGGCAGCTTGAGTGGAAGGGAAATTGAGGCACTGGCTGAAATAAATTGTTTGCCTTTCTTAGTAAAGCTGTTTACTGAGATGGGCAGTGGTGGTGCACGCCTTTAATCCCAGCACTCGGGAGGCAGAGCCAGGTGGATCTCTATGAGTTAGAGGCCAGCCTCGAACAAGATCCAGGACAGGCACCAAAACTACACAGAGAAAGATCCAGGACAGGAACCAAAACTACACAGAGAAACCGTCTTGGGGGAAAAAAAAACTGTTTACTGATGTCAATAGAAACAATATTCAAGGATTGTCAACAAGTTTCAGGAAGAAATGGACTTTGGAAATCAGTAGTATGTTTTGAAGGCTGGTTTCAGTACTGATCTAACAGACCCGTCCAAGTAAAGCTGATTAAAAATACTTATATGAAGGTTGACAACATCAGTTTCACCTATACAACCATATAAAACCTCAGGTATGCTCTTCAGGGATAGATAGAAACAGTTTCATTGGCAAGGTAAGTTTTTCATAAAAGCACTGACACTTGTACCTGATGGATTACAGTAGCATTGTTGAGTTATTTTTCTCTCTTGTGAAGGCTAAAGAGTTTAACACCTTGAACAAGACTTCTTTTTGATAAATTATTGTAAAATCACAGTGGAATGTGAGTATAAAAAGGGGTCTTTGTATTTGTGGTTCCTATGATTATTTCTTGTTTTGTCTGTGTAGCTAATTCTCGGTATTGTCTCCAATTGACTGTATTGAGAGAGAGAGAGAGAGAGAGAGAGAGAGAGAGAGAGAGAGAGAGAGAGAGAGAGAGAGAACCTATTTCCACCTATTTCCACAACTGTAGCATAACCTTGTAAGATGCAAACGTGAGCATTTAGTTTGAATAATGGAGAAAACATTAGGCATTTTGTTCTATAAGTAAATAGCAGCAGTGATTAGCAACAGGCTCTATGGCTGACATTGTGAACCTACATTCAGCACTGAAATTAGGTTCTTTTGTTTCTGAGGATTTCCCTGTCTCTCTCTACAGATGTTACAACCTGAGCATATCCCTTTATTTTCAGGGGGAAAAATAGCACCTACTTTGGCCTTTCCCATGCTATAGAGCATTCTTTCTTTTATTTTTATTTATTTATTTATTTTTTGGTTTTTTTGAGACAGGGTTTCTTTGTATAGCTTTGTGCCTTTCCTGGAACTCGCTTTGGAGACCAGGCTGGCTTCGAACTCACAAAGATCCACCTGCCTCTGCCTCCTGAGTGCTGGGATTAAAGGTGTGCACCACCACCGCCCAACTGAACTTTCCTTTTCATATAACAAAGAGAAAGTATTGTCTCTAACCTTCTTTCAAAATACAGGAGACAGGACAAAGTGTGGTGAACTTCAAAAAGTATCTTCGAAAATTAGGTAGTACTCCTATTTCCATTAAATTTCTCCATAAAATCATAATTTTCAAAATTCTATAAACCAGTGTGCCTTCCAACTACCCACAAATATTACAGAGCGATCCTTGATGCTGATGGAGCTTAGAGGAGCTCTCACATGCACCAGCATCTTCCAAGATTTTCAGCTACAAGAGATTAAGAACTGAAATATTCCTTCCAACCCAGGTTCCTCCTTGTCACACTTACGACTTACATGGTGCTTAAAATGCCACCTACTTTTTAGGGGATTTTTTTTTGGTGTGTGTGTGTGGGGAATAGGACAGATTCTGTTAATGGGAAAGTTGAAACAGGGATACATTTGTATTGAGTGTATTGCACTGTACTATTGTGAATTCACACTTGCTTTTGTTTATAATTAAGTGATGTATGCCACTGTAGTGTGTAATGGCTTCCAAGGATTTTCCCAGCATTCACTTTGGCAGCTTAGAAAGTACAGAGGTATAGATGTGTACTATCACAGATTGTGTTAGGATATGTCCTGGAAAAGGGAGTAGCGTGGAATCTGTTTTAAAGTGCAGACCCAGAAACTAGTGTATGCAAAGCATTTCCACAAAGACATGCAAAATTCTAGGTGGAGAATGTGTTTGTGTGTACGTGTTTTTTTGTTTTTTTTTTTCTCCTCGATGTTAAAAGGGCTCAGGACACATTGGAGGCATAAAGATCGACGTCAAGCTGATGGCACTTGGGAACCTACAGCTGCTGAGTTTTCTGTACACTTTTTGTTCACCACAGTAAAATTTCCCCCAAATAATTCAACTCTCATCAATATCCCTTCCCCTGAAGTAGGGAAGTGAGTCTTATGGTTGAAGTCAAGAAGTCAGCAGCAGGCAGAATGCACCTGCATAAGATAAAATGGCCCTGTCATGACACCATCATATCTTCCATTTATTCTCCTAAAGGCCCATTGATTTTCCCCCAAAGCCATTTGTTTTTCTAGAAATCCTCTTTTGCCCTCCCACAGCCCCTATTAAGATGGTATGTCAGCCCTACCCTTACCATCTCCTAGACATATTTCTCTGTCAACCCCTGTGCATACAATGGAAATTAAATATGTTTTGTATTTCTTGCCATTCCGCCTTTTGTCAGTTTCTCTTCACACTCTCAAGAACCAAAACTAGAGGCTAAGAGAAAAGCATTTATTTTTTTGACAATCCTAAGCAGAAAAGAAACTCTCTCCTCTGTACTTGTTTAAGAAGGTAGCCGATAAACTATGAGCATCCTATGTTTTGAATGCATGCGTATGCTTTAAATACAAATACAAATCCTGCACAGAGAACATACAGAACACCTGTAATGTGTTGAGATAGTCATGCCCCTGCCACTGTCCCTTCTCTGTCCACCCCCCCGCCCTTTAACCATGAAAGGATGATTTTAACAATAGAAAGCAGTAGACATGACATTGTACCAATGGCCCTCCCAGGACCACTCTCTCTGGAATCCCGAGAAGCCACATTACTAAGCCTAATTGCCTTCTGACACCATGCTGAAGGGACCTCACACCATGTGTGCATTTGGGATGACAGTCTCTACTGGGCTCCACCTTCCTCTCATCTCATCCAAGTCATCTAAAATAGGAGACAGGCCTTTTTGGACCCTCTAGACGAGTCCTTCTGTCAACTGAATACCATCTGTCCATTGAGATGGCAGGAGCCAAAGCACTGGCTGCCTGGACCTGAACCAAGTCCCCAACCCTTCACAGGGGTGAGACATAGACTGGTTATACAGGCAATGCATTTCGGAAGCTTTTATTCCTCAGCAACAAGCCACTGAAACTTGAGTATTCTATGTGTTCATTTCATGATGTTGAAGGACAGAACTAGATTTAATAATAAAAAGTGTTAGTATATTGTGGTTCATTTTTTTTGCCAGATACCAGTCTTAGCATATTACATATGGCTAACATTTAATCTTCAAATATTATCAGATAGTAGTTTTTAAAAGTTATTAGATTATGGACATTATTTTCTACATTGGATAGAAGAGAGTGTTGAAATTTAAGAACTTAAAAATGAAAGGTGTTATAGCTACTAAGTGACTTGGTCTAGGAAATTTCATTTGGTTCTCTCAGATTTGAAACCTCTCACACTGATTTATTGTAAATAACTCACATGGTGATGGAAGACTAATATAATTAGCGCCTAAAGCTTTACCCATAAGTAGACCCTTGGAACATTTTTCTTGTTTACATAACCTTATTTAATTAATCCTGTGGGCTTTTTTTTCTAGTAAAATTCTGTTATAAATACAACTAATTTTAAATGGCTGTGCTCAGAGTTCTCTGGACTACAGCATAGGTTATGGCTTTTTAAAAATAGATCTGCTTCCCAGATGAAAGCAAATGTCTCATTTGTTCCTTTGCTTTTAAAGCAACACATTTAACTTTAAAAGTTTAGAAGGAAACCTTCAATGTGAGGAGTGTTATTTCCAGAGGTGACACGTGATCAATAGTTATGAAAAAGCCCCACTCACAGATATTTCTCTACAATGTGATCTTTGTGAGCGGTCCACAAAAGTAGTGAGTGTTAGAATGAATTCTCCTGGTTTTCCTTTTTATTTTCAGAATGGGCATCTCTTTAAGGCCTTTGGTATACTTTTTGTTTACCAGGACTATTTTTTAACATGATGACTGCAATTATGATTCAAATAATAGTGACTGAACAATGTAAATAGTGACTGTGCTATAATTTGGTGCTAAGGGGATGGGCTTGAGGTAGAGTCTCCTTATATGGTCCAGCCTTGCCTGGAGCACAGGAGTCTCCTTCATTAGTTTCCTTATTGAGGAAATTACAGAAGGGTGCCATCACATCTGACATAGTACAAATATTTGATTGGCCATGTATGCCATAAGAATATAAGTTATAGATGTGCATAAAATTATTTAATAAAATAATCTCATTGATTAATATTTGTGCATGTGTGTGTGTGTGTGTGTGTGTGTGTGTGTGTGTGTGTGTGTGTACTTTTGTACTATTTCTCCCCCTTTAGGCTACATAATCTATTATGGTTTGGGCATGAGGGACAGACAAACAATATACAGCACATATACTTTACTGAAAGTAACAAGTGTTTTAATCATTAGCGGCCTAAAACTCAGAGTTAATCAATGTTAATTATTTACTAAAGCACCTACCTGGCCATACTCTAGCCCAGAGAACACTATACTGCCAGGAAATCTAGAAGTCAGAAGGGCCACAAGGATCAGTAGGCCAAAGACATTAACAAAAATGATATTTCTCTCCTAGGAAATATTTATCAACCTCTTCTCCCCTTCTTTATCTCTCCCTCTTTTTCTAATTATGTATTTATTTACTTATTATACTGAGCCAGGGTCTTACTATGCAAACCTGGTTTCCTTTTTTTTTTTAAACGATTCATTTATTTATGTATTTTTTGTACTCCATTTGCATGTACACCTGCATGCCTGAAGAGGGCATCAGGTCCCATTATAGAAGGTTGTGAGCCACCATGTGATTACTGGGAATTGAACTCAGGACCTTTGGAACAGCAGCCAGCGCTGTTCCATCTCTCCAGTCTCCATTCCTGGCCCCCCGCCCAGGTTTTCTTTTTAACAGTGGATTGATTGGGGTTCCCAGAGAATTTAGCAAGAAGAAAACCTGTGAACAAAAGTTTTAGGGACCAGGAGAGACACTGATGTCAGTGCTAGTCTAAAATCTGACAAGCTTGAGAGCCAAAGAGAATTAATGTTTCTATCATGTACAAAATCAGAATAAAATAATATTGAACCTCACACTCTCAGGCAAGGGGGATATGGAGGAGTTGGGGAAGAGACTAAATAAGATAATAATAAATAAGAGGAACGTATTGTATGAAATTCTCTAAGTATTAATAAAAATACTTTTAAAAAGAAAAATATTAATGAAATGTTTTAGTTCATGACATATACTTCTGTATTTTACATGCTTCATCGTTGAAATTTTTTGTACTCTCTGTTTTACAAAACAAACAAACAAAAAACACAAGCAAAAAACCCTTTTCTTCTATTCAAAACTATAGCTGATCCATTTGAGGACCACCAACACTGGAGAAGGCAATTTTCTGTGATTAGTCTATTGATTCAAATGTTGTTAGAATTCTAATATACATCAAGTATAATCTCAGAATAGTGTTTGACCGAATATATAGAAACCCTTTGAACCACTTAATTAGAAACATGGAATCAACCACAAAACACACAAATATGTATATGTCATAAGCTTGAACCAACCCAGAGTGTTTAGCTAACATGTAGACCCCAGAGAAGTACTTGATGGTTTTGGGTAAACCCAGCTTTATAACATGCTACAACACCTGCATCAAATATTCTTCAAGCATGTACTAAATGTTCATTTCAATGGTTGACCATGGAGATTATGGATGAAAAGATGAAACCCACCCCCAAATATGAGGTGAGTAGAGCATAACTACCATGTATAAAGGTACACTGGACAGTTGCCTACTTCTGCATTGAACTTTGAGGGAGTGTAAATGAGTCCTCGATACTTATATGTACCAGGGCTTTGGGGAGCACTCGCTACTTGTATATACCAGGACTTTGGTGTAAGTGAGAAGATCTAGTCTGTTGTGAGGGATATTGCATCCTGATGTGTAAAAAGTATACTTTTGGCAATGTCCTTTTTAGAATGCACACTTTATAAGTTTGTATTTGACAGTTTCAAATAGGGAAATGAAATCTATGAGAGCTAAACAGTGTCCTCCAAAGTCCCAAACTCAGTCCATGAGCATAAACACTTTTTTGTAAGTACTTTCAGCTTTCTGATTAGCTAGCCAAGAATCTGTTTCCCTTATACTACTTTATACTCACCCTAGTTCAGCAACTGTTCAAGAGAAGCATGGGGAGATGCAACTAATTGGGGACTGATTATTTTCTTAGTAGTTTATTTTTATAGCAATTGCGGCAATATTTAGGATTTGTCACATGGAAATGCCAGAGTGGCTCATCATTAGCAAATTTTATGCATAAAATCCGACTTGAATCTAAGGTATTTGCCTATTTCCTACCTAGATACCAACAGGGCAAGCATGCAAATGTGGAAGCAGACATTGTGAGAAATTCATCCATTCATCTTTTTTTTTTCTGTTTTAAAAATATTTTTGTTAGTGCTTTGAGAATATCATAAAATGTATTTTGCTCTTGTTTTGTTCTTCTTCCCAATCTTTCCAGAGCCACTTTCGCTGAACAACTTTGTATCCTGTTGCTTCAATCCATTGATGCTACTAAAACCAATATTGGACATAACGACACATAAATCACAAATTTAATTCATTTGGTATGAGCATTCATGGCTTATCTTATGGAGAACCCTACTCATGTGGGGTATGACTAACTATGGAATAAAATTATTAAAGACATTTTGAAAACTGGTCAATTAGAGCCACTGTCTAATAAGTATAACTGTCTTCACACTTGCCATTTTAAAAGGCTGTGAAATTATTCCTATGATACTACAATTTCTGTGAGCATCATTGGATTTGCTCATCAGCGCACTTGAGATATTTTTGTAACTATTTCTTTCATCCCTTGAAATGGTCAAATGGCATTCAGAATCTCTTTATGTGAATTAAATGTCTGACAGAGCTGGAGAATATTACATTTATTCAAATAATAAGTTCAAAGATCTTATTTTATTTTGAGTCTTTTGTAGTTAGTAAAAGTGACTGTGAGGGCAATTATAAAGAAAAGTGGCCTAGAGAAATTTCAGAATGTATCAAAATCACTGGAATTCATTCATAGTTGCCCAACAGACTAAACTTAGGTCAGTTACTCGTGATTGATTTAATTGCATCTATGCATATGGGTATAAACAGTGTGTCTTGTGGGAATCTAAGGTGAAGGTATAAGATGGGGAGTAAGGAAGGAACCTAGGGAGGTAGAAATTCACTGTGATATATATGGTGTGTGTGTTAGTGTGTGTGTGTGTGTGTGTGTGTGTGTGTGTGTGTGTGTGTGTGTGTGTGTGTGGTGTGTGTGGTGTGTGTGTGTGTGTCCCACATAAGTATTGCTACCATCAGAGTCCAGAAGAAGATGGTGGATCTTCTGAAGCTAGAATCACAGGCAATTGTGAGCTACCTGAGGTGCAGGAAAGAAGCTGAACTCCAGTCCTGTGAAAGCAGGACACACTCTCAACATCAAGCACCTCACCAGCCCTTGTTGTTTTCTATTTTACGAAATGCTCAGTGGATAAAAGCTTGCCTCACGAATGTGAGGACTAGAGTTCAGATCCCCTGAACCTACAGAGAAAGCCAGGCAGCCATGGCAGCTGCCTGTAATTCCGGCAGTCAGAAGGCAGGTGCAGTGTATCTCTGGGGCCAAATGGCTACCTAGAGGAGCTGGAATTGGCATTACCACGACTCTGAGAGAGAAAGCTCACCTCAATAAATAAAGTATAGATGAGCAGAGGAAGATATCTGATATCAAGTTCAGACATCTGCACTTATACACACACATGAACATGCACACCACACAGAGGTACACCCACACACATGTAAACAAGCATGTATATGTATGCCACACACGCAACAAAAACCAATTAGAAAAAAAAATGAACTAGTTTACTCTATTTTGTAAGTTTTTTGATCTAACCTGAGGAAATAGGACATTAATACAAACAAGCAATGTATAGGGAAGTCAAGATATACTAGATTCTGAACCAACGCACTGTTAAATAGTAAGATTTTTACAGTGAGGGAGAGTTATAGATTTTTTTGTTATAATATTGCCTGGGGGGTACAAAACTTGACATGATTAATATAACATCATTTGTATACTTCTTGACTCCCTGGATGAGGCAGAATGAAAGACACTATTAGAGACACGCCTTGGTGCACAAGTGAGAGGAAAAATAAAAGTGCTGTCTGATCATAAGCTGTAATTTTTTCCTGAAGAATCAGTATGGAACAGAAGAACTACCCTCTAGAAGAGTTATTGTTAGGATTCAATGAGACCATGCATGTTACGTTCCCAATATAGCAATCAATGTATGACTTATGCTTTATAAATATTAGTTTTCTTTCTTCATTCATTTCACGCTTTGGGTGATCATTTACATATCTATGAGTATAAGATGAAAATGAATAATTTAGAATTGATATGCAGTATAATGAGGACGGAGATGAAGAAATATGATCTAATCAAAATGGTTAGTCATAATCTCTTGACTTTGAAAAATAATAGCATAGTTAAGTCATACTTATTATACCAAGCTCTTTAACTTTTCATATCTATGCATTTTCTTTTATCTCCTGAATAGTCACAGGATTTTGGTCAGTCAGGTTATTATCATCATATATTTAGTGAGAAAAAGCCTTTGACTTGATCACATCACATCACTAGTTTGTGCTGGCATATACATCAAGACAGAGGTCCTGTGCTTGGCAGATAGCTTCTTTGTTGGCTCATAATGATTCTTGTCTCCTGGTATTTATGGCCTGGTAAAATTGTTGCTTTTGATGTTGGCTGGACCTGAGTTATTTAAAACAAACACTATAACAAAAGGATAGGCATTATCACCAACAGTAGGTTCAAAAGGCATCGTGTCTTAGATCATGGATTCTCTTGCTTTCATCTGTACTTCTGCTATATTTTGGGTAGCCCTAGGGAAAAACCAAAATGACAAAAAGAGATTATATGTGGCCAACATCTGGCAAAGACTGTAAGCCTGCAAGTCAGATAAATGAACTGGCGTCTTCTTAGACCTGCACTAACACCGGAAATGACCTTAGGAAAGAGTTCTTCTCAGGAGGATATTCTTAACTCCACAGTTAAGAAAGCTATATAGTAGAGCCTAGTTACCTGTTGAAGCTTTTGTGCTGGAGTTTCTCCCGTAGTAAGTGGCTGCTGCTAAGGGATTGTTGGTTTTATTATAGATATAAAGAAGAACACAGCAGAGACATCTGGCACGGTTCAGAACAGGAAAACAAAATAGTAGATGAAATATGGCCAGCAGATTGGATCTGGCCATGTAAGAAGAGTGGAGAAGGGAGATCCAGGAGCCAAGAGACCAGGAGAATGGGAACCAAAAAGTAGTGTCCAAGAAACCAAAAAGGGCTGAGTAACAAAAATGGCTAGTTTATAAAGGAATTGGAGAAGCTAGGAAAAGTGAAGCCCACTCCTGGCCTGGAAAAATTAGGGTAAAGGATGGGGTATGCCAGCCAGCGTGATTCTGTAACAGGTACTGAAGGATGCTGGGAGAAACTGGTGGCCAGTGTCTGCTTTGATAGGCTAAATAGGCACCTCAGCAATTTGTTCTGAATTTGAGACCTGACTGTTCAAACTCTCTATAATTCAGAATTTTTTTTACATAAAATAATAGAACTGGGAACATTCTATAGAAAGAACAAGGAAAAAGTTCATGTAGCATGATTAGAATTCTAATAACTCATAGGTATGCTCAAAACGTTATTGTTTTCATTTCCTCATAAAAGTAGGAAGCACAATGGAGATTACAAATAGAGATTAAAAATTTAAAAACCATTAAGTTGTGATTATAAATATTAACTTAGGCTATTAATACATGACAGTCCTTCCTCTGTAAACTAAAGCTCAGATCAGCACCCTCAAGATGAACTGAGTGTCCCTGGATCCCATTTCTTTCCTTCCCTGGACACACTGATTTAGTTTCCTTTCTATACTTTTAACCATTACTGTCTCCTTAATTGGTTTACTGAGACAGGTGGGTAAGCTTAGCTCTTCGAATCTGCCAGAACTGGGGAATTCTGTTCTAAAACACTCTTGATAACATTTTGGCAAGTCAAGGCAGGGAAACACATGCCTTTTAAGAGTCAGCTTCTCATAGCCAGTCGATTGGTGATGGAGAAGAAAATGAAATGGCTTCCTCTACCTGCTGGAATTGCTTTTAGTCTAAGGACTTCAAACAATCTTTTTGGCTGTGCTTTCTACCACTATTTTCTGATGCACAAAAATAAGTACTTGAATCACAGAGACCCTAAAATTTGACCCTTGTCTTTTGTCATCCATCCTTTTCATCTTCCTCTACTGCATTTACAACCAAATTCTTGGAAGATGATGGTAGCAAAAGTACAATTTCTAAAATAATAATCAGAGCAGTGTTTTTGAAATGATACTATTTGAGTACACTATGTCAGAAACATGAGCAGAGAAGCTTGTGTCTTTCCATAGTATCAGAATTTATTGACTAGCAATACATTCATTTGCAAGCAAGCTGTGTCAATTTACTTGGCTGCAATTTGCCAAATAATCTTATTTTCGCTGCTCATTAACAAATACAGGATCTTTTATTCCAGTCTTAATTTTAACTCTCAGATCACATATCACACTTTACACAATAATTATATCTGTGTCTGTGTCTATGGAGGCTATAGAATGGCTACAAAAAGGGTTAATGTGGCCACAGAGTTGAAAGAGTTCAAATAGACTTTAATGGAAGAGAGGCAGAAGGCTTGATACAAATTCAGAGAGTCCCTGCAGGTGGTTTGATAAGATGCTGAGGAGCACAGTTGGAGAGCTGCTGAAGGGCATGGAACTGTTGCAAACACTGAGGTCTAGCTGAGCTACAAGGTTGAGTCAAACTGCGTAGGTGCCAGACTGTGAAGGCAAGGTGCAGGATGAACCCAGACAGCTTAGTGTACAGCAATTCAATCCCTGTGGAAATCAGGCATTTTCTGCCTGTGGGTCCCTTGAAGAATACGCTGAGTGATCTGATAACAGGTAGATGGAGCCTTTGCAGGACTTGGTGTCCTCCTGCTTATGGAGCTCAGCTGAGGGTATTAAAGGCATCATTGATCTGTTGTGTTTGACATTCTCAGATATAGTTTACTGCTACAGTTTTAACTTGTCCATGTGCTCCTATGTCTGCAGTTTATTTTTCTAACTTTATAGGCATTATGTTTTACTTTTACAAATAATTACAATTTTGTGACAGGGCAAGACAGTACAAAGGCTCCTCTATTTTGTATTCTTACTGAGGCCATTTCAAGTTTAACTAGAATTTGGTTCCCTTAATGGAGAAGCATATGGAAACCTATCCAATTCTATTCTAGGAAGGGGGAAGGCTGGAGTGGTGGGAGGAGGGAAGAGGGGGATCTGTGATTGGTATGTAAAATGAATAAAAAAAATTCTTAATAAAAAATAACAAACAAAAAACCTGCTTGCTTTGGCAATGCCCCCTGCAACTGAAGAGAGAAATGCCAGGACAAGGATTTTGCTTTTGAAGACCCCATGTTCTAGACACTTGGGGCCACACCTAGGTCCCCAAATTCGGGGTGTGGTCCCAGCTGGCTGGAATGAAGACTTATAATTTGCTATAAGCTGTGTCTGAGTGATCATCTCTGGTGAGCTGCCCATAACAATTTAGCACAGGACAGGGGGTGGTGTTTGTGTGCCTACCTAGGTACAGTCATCCCGCCTCTGTATGTGCACTTGAAATGGAGTTTAACGCTACTTTAAAGATGGAATTAGTCAGGGCAAGGCGCAGCCTTCAGAAAGCTGTTTAGGACGAGATGAAATAACAGAATAGTGCACAGTCTATGAGTGTATGTTCACCCACAGGACAAACAGAATTGAACTTGGGATTAGACACCAGAGCAGACCAATTGGTACCAATCTCATCTTATGAGGGATAATTGAAACCAAACCATGGAATGGCTGATTGATGACGTATTCAGAGAGAGTTATTCAGAGGCAAGGCGGGGAACCTCACTAAGGTGGGGAATTGAACTAAAGTCATGTTGAGCCTGGGGTACTCATCAATAATTCTAACACTTGGAAGACTACCATAGTGTGGTTCAATGTTGCAGTCCAGTCTAAGTTACACAGAAAGACCTTGTCTTAAAGTTAGCAATAAAATGGAGTCACTTGTGCTGGCTGTCCTACAACTAGCCAAAGCTTTGAAGTTGTAGAATATCAGTTCTTATGCATGGTTAGCTGACACTAAATCCCTTCCACTAGAAATCAATCTGAGTTCTCACTCAGGGACATAGAAAAAAGGAAAGATGGCCCCTTGAAGAATTCCTTTTTTGTTGTTGTTGTTGTTTTTGGGACTATAATATAATTACGTTTCTCCCTTTCCTTTTTCCCCCTCCCAACCCTCCCATGTACAGCCCCCGGCTCTCCTTTAAATTCATGTTTCATTTATTGTTATAGAATCCTTTTAATTGGATGTTTTCTGATATTGAATTATCCTAATATTTTGCTTTATGGTAGAGTTTCTACATACCAAATTAAGTACATAGCTGTTTTCACTTATCAGCTTCAACCATTGCCACTTGTCTCCTTCTCATGTATGATACTGTCAGTGTGCCAGGAAAGCTTCAAAGCCGGATTGGCCAGCACTAATTTCTTCAGGACGGATAAATGCACTCTGACAATGGCAGCACTGAAATAGAGTCTTGAGCTCATGGAGTAACGGAAAGCAATACGAAATCCTGGGACCTCTGCCTTCATTTTGTATGCCATTTTCACTTGAGTCAGGTGACTTCCTGTGAAGGTCGTCCTGTTAACCACTCAATGGATGTCAAACTTATTCCCTTCGGGGTTGTCCTGTCATTTTCTCATCCTGCAGTCAGTCACCTTGGATTCCAGGAGCAGTGACTCTTTACAAGATTGACCACCTTCAATGTAAAAATAATTTTCTGTGATGGAAAGGCTCCATACTGGATCAGATTATCTCGTAGGAACCAGATTGGGCCCCTTATCTCAGTTATTCTTAAATCACAAACTCATGCCAATACTAGACAGATGAACTCAGGTCATTGGACCCCATTATTTGTTTTTCTCAATACATTGATTAGATCTTTTATTTTTCTGTTATTCACTATGCATACACACACACACACACACACACACACACACACACACACACACACTCCACATGCAAACATGTACACCACATACATGCACACACATATACTCACACCCATTCGAAGATGTGCTGTGGGATGGTCTGTATGTCAAATGTGTTGCTGATTGGTCAATGAATAAATCACTGATTGGCCAGTGGCCAGGCAGGAAGTATAGGCAGGACTAACAGGAAAATTGAGAGAACAGGAAGCTGGGAGGGGAGACACTGCCACCCGCCATCAGGATAAGGAAGATGTAAAGTACCGGTAAGCCACAAGCCACGTGGCAAGGTATAGATTAATAGAAATGGATTAATTTAAGCTGTAAGAACAGTTAGCAAGAAGCCTGCCACGGCCATACAGTTTGTAACCAATATAAATCTCTGTGTTTACTTGGTCGGGTTTGAGCGGCTTGGGACTGGCGGGTGAGAGAGATTTGCCCTGACTGTGGGCCAGGCAGGAAATCTCTAGCAACAAAGATGTACACAGGTAAAACCAACACTTATCCACTCTCCTTATCATACACACATAGGTATCCTCAGCAGAGTAAGTGTACAGAATTGAATGGATAACTGAACAGCAGCAGGGTCATTGAAAACTAGAGATTATAAGACAAGGAAGCTTTGGCATAATTCATTGTGATGATTTCTTTCTGAAAAACAACAGCAGTATTTTCATATTCAAGGATATCATTTCCTAGCTATCTTAATTTAGAATCTTCTCTGTGTGTCAATTTAGTCATTTGACACATCTATTGATGTAAGAATTGGTCCACTTACAAATATGTTTTGTAAAATCTGTAGTACTCATGCATAAAGGCATACATAGCTTTGTGAATATGTTTAAACATAATGGAAACTATCAAATATCTATTTGGAGGTAGTTATATCTAGATGCGGCTGTGAATGGAGATGTTCAAAGCAAGACCTGATCTGCAAACTGCCCTTGGTGTTCTGGGACATGACCTGAGAGGTAGCACTGGAAAAAGAAGTAACAATTATAGTAGCAGTGGAGGGAGGGAGGAACATGGGAGATGCCGGTGTAGACGACTGAAGGAGGAGATAGAGCTTATCGTCCAAGAAGTATGGCCGGATTTAGAAATTCACATTTAAAACAGTTAGTGCAACACTAAATCCTGTCATGGATGATTTTGTTTTTCATTATTTTCCTTAAAGTGAGTATTAAATAATAGATAATTTTCTACAAAGTGAAAGTATGAAAAGATGTATGTACACTACAGAAATAGTGATTGGAAAAACGATTAGTGTTTTCTCCTCACTCCACATTAGACTCATTCTAGGTAATTTGATGCATTTAAAATAGTTTTGATATAAACATTTTTTTTAAATAAGAAATAGTGGCCTGGATAATTTTTCTTTAAAAAAATAAAAGAACATAAAATTATTTTCATCTACATTTCTGAGTTGCGTGGCATATTCATATTTGTAAAAATATATTCAAAATAAAGAAAATCTATTATTTTCCCTCCTTCAATACCTACAATCACTTTCTAGAAAAAAGATGTGATGACACAGCATAGCTAATGCTCCATTTCCGCAAGGAAATGCTTTTTAGTTGGTTCCATATGATTATTCTCTCCCACCCCTGTGTGTGTGTGTGTGTGTGTGTGGTGTTTACTGTGCACTCTACCTTTTGATAGACAATGTGCCGATTGATAGTTTGATATGTCGCCCACAGAGAGTGCACAGGAAGTCTGTTCTTTGTTTTTTCCTTCTATACTGTCATTGCCAGTTTTTGTTTTGCATTGGCATATGCTAATTATAAATAAGAACACTTTTTTTGAAATTAATTATTTATTTAATTACACTCATGATATTCATTAATTACACTCATGATATTAATTACATTTGTGGTATTCGTTGATTACAGTCGCAGTATTCATTCAATAATTATATTTATGATGTTCATTAATTACATTAATTGTATTGATTTATTACATTCATGATATTATGTCCTGATACTACTGTCCATTTGTGGGACTTTTCCATCACACAAAACAGAGATTCTGTTAGGAAATCTTTGCTCTATATTCCTTCTCCATCTTGAGATAACGTTTAATCTTTCTGTCTATAAATTTGTATATTCTTTTTTTTTTTTTAGGTTTTCTTTTTTTGAGACAGGGTTTCTCTGTGCAGCTTTGTGCCTTTCCTGGATCTCGCTCTGTAGACCAGGCTGGCCTCGAACTCACCAAGGTCCGCCTGCCTCTGCCTCCCAAGTGCTGGCATTAAAGGCGTGCACCACCACCGCCCGGCAAATTTGTATATTCTGTAGTAATACAATTCTATAGTATTTGTCCTTTTTAAATGTAAAAACATTTTATGTACACCTGCAGGAGAAATAATACACAGATAGCTTGAATGTAAAAGCAGATTGTAATTCAAAAGTCCAGGGTTATTTTAAACAGTAAATTATTTTCTCTGTAGAAAATAGTAAAAATGATAACATTTCCCAATAAGCCCTTTTAAGCCAAATGATAGCTGAATTATACATATAAATATTGATTAGATTCTGGGATACAGAAGAAATCTATCTTCATCTGTTTAGAGAACTATGCTTCACTTAAGCTGTGTAAGTGAGATTCCTATTCATCTTTCCCTTCACTGTTTGATTTACGGCAGACATTTTTCTATAGGTTAATCCATAATCTAAAAAAGATGTTAGCCTCCCCTCTTGAAAGTACAGCCAGCATATCCTTCATCAACTTGATATGGTACAAATTCTTATCCTAATAGTGAAATATTTCACTAAAGCTTGCCCAGTGATTGGGCAGAACCAAAACTTATTATAAGCCACAGTCATCCTAGGGTCCCAAATTTTATCCTGAAAATTTCATATGTGTATATCATATATTTTTGTCATATGTCTCTATTTCTATCCCTTGTCACCCTCCCATTCCCACTGACCTTTTTTCCATACTAGTCCCCATTTTATGTTCATGTTTTTTTTTATGTGTGTGTGTGTGTGTGTGTGTGTGTGTGTGTGACTTAGGCTTGCTCATGAGAACATTGATGAAGAATTGCACGAGCATGGGAAACATGCTACTGGCTATACCACTGAAGAAAATGTCTCTCCTTCCCCCAGCAACCATTAGCTGCAGATCCTCCTGGAAGGGCAAGGACCTAAGAGCTCCTTCTCCCTCAATAATGGGATGTTGATGGGACCAGCCATGTACAGTTCTCATGCAGGTAATCACAGCTGCTGAAAGTCCAAGCATGCAGCAGCTACACCATGCTCTGGAAGACCACATTCCATGACACTTCACCACTTCCTCTGGCTCTTACATTCCTTCCTCCCCATTTTCCAAAATGTTTCTTAAGATTGGAAGGAGTGATCTATATGTCTTGTTTAGGGCCCAGCTTTCAACAGTTATTCTCACATTTTGACAAGTTCTGGGTCTCTGTGGTTACACATCCCACTGTAGAAGAAAGTGTCTCAGTTAGGGGTTCTTTTGCTGTGAAGAGACACCATAACTATGGTAACTCTTTTAAGGAAAACATTTAATTGGGGCTGGCTTACAGTTCAGAGGTTCAATCCATTATCATCATGGTGGAACATGGCAGCATGCAGGCAGACACGGCGCTGGAAAAGTAGCTGAGACTCCTACATCTTGATCTGAAGGCAACAAAAACACACCTACTTCAACAAGGCCACGCCTCCTAATAGTACCACTCTCTTTGGAGGGCATCTTCTTTCAAACCACCACAGAAAAGCTCCTCTGACCAAAACTGACAGCAACACAAATCTGTGGTCATAAATACAAATATTAAGAAGTCAATTTGACTAACACATCCTGCAAATTTAGCAAAACAAAGCAATATTTTCTGCGTTAGGATTTATGTCCTTCCCAGTCACGGATTTTTGGTATTGTCATTTTTAAGTATAGAAGACAGAAACATTTTTCATGATTACTGTATGTGACTTTGAATGTATATAATGGGATTCTGATTTATGAACTTCAAGTGAACTAACATACTTGATGGTTCACTCTGATGGAAACCTGATAAAAGGTTTTAAAACCAGATGCTCAAATGCTTCACTTCCTAGCAAGTTGATTAAAAGCAGATGTCTCTGACACTACAGATATCAACCCAAGTGCCCAGGAAAATGCAGAATGGTACTTGCCATGGAAAAGGGAGCAGCTATGGGTGTGAAGGAGTAGAATGATGACCATGCTTGCAGACACAGAAGCATTTCCCAGAGCATACTAGAGGAGTTCCCACACATGCCTCTTTCCACATCACTGATCCCGATGATAAGCAGACAGAAGCTTCTGTCTAGCACTGATTTTTCTTGACTGTATTTCTGCTCCATTTCAGGACCATCCTTATCTGTTTCCCCTTGTCCTCTACCCTTGCATATTTTTCTTCTTTTCTTTTGTTTTTACTTTGTGCAGACTTTAAAACAACTGTTCTTTGTCAAACAACACAAATGAATATAGTGAGTGAAGATGTAGTCTCTTTCTAGTGTCTTTTCTTGAAGTGAATCCTGATACATTAATAGCTTCTTTCTTTTTACTTGTATAAACATAGTTATTTTGTTTTTGTTCTTTAACATAAAACAGCCCATGCCCAGCACATTGCTTTTTAACCTTATTTCTAATTTACTAATGTACTTTCTCCAAGTCATTATTAGAAGGAAACTTACTTTTTTCTTTTTTATGTTTATGTTTTTTTCATTCCTACAGTATGGATATACATGCACAGAATTTGATATGCTGGTAAAATTTCACTGAAAAATTTAGTAGCTTTGTTTTGATAGAATACATTCCAAAAGTGAAAGAGGCTACATATACTTACAATGTAAAGTTAATAGACAGAATAGATTAATAATTTAGAAGGTTCAAATAGTTTATAGACCAAAACCTACACCACACTCCTTAGAAGTATAAGCTTCCCTTCCTATATACTCCTGTCAGTAGTGGACATTATTTATGTCTTATTTCCAATTAAGTGTATGAAAATTATTTTTTAAAGGTTTATTTTTATATGTGTATGAGTTATGGGTATATGTGCATAAGTACATGCCTGAATGTACTTATATATACTGTTTGCAGGCCTAGTGTCCACAAAGGTCATGAGAAGAAACAAATCCCCTGGAAGTGGAATTATGCAAGGTTATAAACAGCCATGTGTGTGCTGGAAACCAAATTCTGGTCCTCTGTAAGAGCAACAAATGACTGAGCTGTGGCCATCTGAAAACTATGTTTTGCCTTAGAAACAAACATTTTTCAGCAACAAAATTATTGATTTTTCTCTTGTATGAATTCTAGTTTAATATTTATTTCACTTCTTGTTTTGTATAATTTACATTTAGCTACTGATTCAGATTTTTTAAAAAATATTACTTGGGAACAGATATTCAATATGGTGTACAGATATGCTCAAAGAATATTTTTTCCAAGAAATATTTTTTGACCTTATTTTCAAAAATATTGCCACAAATTAACATAGATCTAATAAAACCAATGCATTTAGGAATGTTTGAATATTCTACCTTGATTATATCTCTTTCCTTTTAAAATATTCTGAAGTAAGGCCAGGTGGTGGTGGTGCGCACCTTTAATCCCAGCACTCAGGAGGCAGAGCCAGGCAGATCTCTGTGAATTCGAGGCCAGCTTGGGCTAAAGAGTGAGTTCTAGGAAAGGTGCAAAGCTACACAGAGAACCCCTGTCTCGAGAAACCAACAAAAAAAAAAATTCTGAAGTAAAGCTGAAGAAATTTATAGACATATTCAGCAAAATTAGGAAACATTTATTTCATTAGCCTGACACAGGGAATAGAAGACTCAAATTACTAAACCCAGAAAAGAATATTACTATCATACAAAAATGTAATAGTAGGGACTACTATATAATACTGTCTGTCAACAAATGGCTGTGTGTGGGGACATAGCTCAGTGCTTGAGCACTTGTGAATTCAAAGTTCTGTACTTCATCCCTAGGACTGAAACAAAAAACAAAACAAAACAAAAAACACCAAATAGGATAACTTAGGCAAAGTCTATGAATTTCTATACAGACACAAGCAACTAGTAAAAGAAATAGATGTTGTGATTGGATGCATAAAAAGTCAACAGATTAGAGATTTAAAGTTGCCAGGAAAAAAAAAATCCCAGGCCCAGATATTGAATTCTACCCAAGTTGTAGAGAAAAAGTTTTGTGAATCCTCCACAAAACGAGTTAATTTGAAGAGAACAGTATTAGCAAGATGCTTCGATCTGAGACAGAGCACAAAGGAGCCTGCCATCACTGAGAATCTCTATGGATACATATTCCTACATCCTGAACAAAACCTTAGCAATCTTTATATGAGCAGCAGACAACCATGGTGAAAACTATAGTGAAGTAGGATTTATCTTAGGGAAGTGAGGTCACTGAACTCTGAATCTCAACAAACCCAAAAATTACATTAGTAGAGCCAAGGGAAAAACACTTGATCATGTCCCTAGAAATGGAAAACGCACCTGAAGAAATCGGTCCAACATCCATCCATTTGTGATGAAATTATCAGTGACATGAGAACAAAAGGGAACTTTCTCAATGACATAAATGGCATCTGTAAAAACTCCATAGCTAGTACCATTCTTGCCAATGAAAGCCTGCATGTTTTCCCACCTAACATGAGGAACAAAGTGAGGCCATCTATTCTCGGAGTTCTATAGGGCAGTGTGCAGGAAGTTCTGACCAGGGATTTGAGGCTTAGAGTATATGAGGAGGGCACAGAGGTACAAGAAGATGAAGGGAAACTATTTCTGTACACCAACGATTTGATCATTAGAATATAACATTAAGAAAATGACCCCCTGTACAACAGCATAAAAAGTTAAAATACTTATCAATAGATATGACACAAACACAAAATGTGTCCGAAAATGTCACTATAAAATATTATTGAAAGAACTAAGCATGAAAATGACAGCATTCCCCCGGATTCAGAACACTGTGGAGATGTAGCTCCTATTTCTGCAGAAAGTAGAAAACCATTCCTACCATCCATATGAAACTGACTAAGAAAGCTGAACTGACACTTTCTACTTTGAAAACTTAGGGCAGCTACAGCTACCAAGACAGCGGAACATCTGCACAAGTGTCAACGTGTAGATCAATAGAACAGAGCTGAGACTCCGGAGGAAATTATTTTACTTTATGTCTAAAAGAACTATTTTTAGAAGGGTTCCGTAAAAATCCAGTATCAATAAATACCACCAACAAAATGTCTTCCATCAAGGAGTGGTGCAAAAATAAGCATTTATGTGGAAAAAAAGTGTTGGAGATGATTTAAATGGTTTATAATCCATGTGATCCAGGGTGCTCTTCCAGATGTTCAGGTGGTAATGATAGGATGCCACCGAGAACTTTGCTATGAGACATATTTTCACTTCCTAGAGAATCGTGAATACTGTTCATCATGGCTTATTGTTGTCCTTCCTCTTACATCATTGCTGACACACCTTCCCAGATCAGTTGTTGGACCCGTTGTCTCTAGATGGGAATGTCCCCAGCTTTGCTCAGCAAGCTGCCACAGCCACTTACACCTACTTATCTCCAGCATGTACCTACTGTAACCAAAGTACAGCGTTTTGTTAATTTCATTGTAATTAACTTAAATGTAAAACTAAGGAGCTACTTTATGTGTCTGTTTCGGAGATAGAACTTGTGTATAACAAAGAACAAGATGTGGGGCTAAAAAAATGCACTGTAAATTCAAGTCCAAGTTCAGTTTATAAGAAATGCCTTTCACAAAGATGCTCTACATACCTAAGAATCAGGAACACTTGGAGATTGAAGTAGAAAAGAAGACTTGGAATACACACATAGATTTTTTTTAACATGAGTGCCATACATTTCACATTGAAATTTACCAATACTAAAATACACTCTACTAGCTTTTTGACATTCAGTCTGTTTTTTTTTTTTCATTTTTAGCATTGATAATAAATTGCCTAAGGGATTTAAAGTAGCCATTTCCTAATGATGCAGATTGTTAAACATAGACTGTATCTTAATAAGAAAAGCAGGTCCACTTGTTCTTTATAAAACTTATATGCTCCCACCCCAAAAAAGAGAGAGATAGAGTGTGTGTGTGGGTGGGGGGGGAATGTGCATTCATCCAATTAGTGTCTGTCATCAAATACGGTTGCTAGCCTCCATGAAGTTCCACAGTAATATTAGCAGAGGAGTTTGCAGCCTGGTGAAGAAAAGGACAAGCTGTCTTTGGTATACTCCCTGCCATGCTCTTTTTCATAGCCACAAGCAAAGTTTACTTTAGTTTGAAGGTAAAAAGAAAGCCCTAAGGAATAAGAAGGCATAGTCAGCAGGCCTCCAGAGTAAATTCTGCAGACAGGAAGAAAAGACACAATTAGCATTATACTCAAGCTATGTCAGGCATGGAAGAAAATCTTACTGAAACTTAAACAGTTCTGACTTGTTCCAAACTCAACCTATTGCCAAAAAGCTGTGTAAAGTAGTATTTACTGTTGACATTACATTAAAGATTTATGTCCTACTGTGGCTTCTTCCATATAAAGACTCTAAAGGCTTGAGATCAGTTTTGTTTTGGTTTTACAAATAGTAGTTGAATTTGTTTTTTTCTCTTTTTCCTTCCATGTAAGTGCCCTCTTTTCCTATCACAAGGTTTCTTGTAATGAATTGGCTGTGGACTCCTGGCATTGTGGATGCAAGATCTATCCTTTAAGATGCATTCTGTAACACATGTAGCAGCTACATCGCCTGTGTGGCCTGTCCAGAGGTGGAGACTCTGGCAGCAAAGCATAGGATTAGGAGCTTTCAAGAAACAACGGCTGAAGAGAAGCCCGGCATAGTGGTGCTGTGTAGGGGGGGACTGAGGTCAGCCTGGGATACGGGTAAGATTCTGTCTTTATAAAGCCAGAGGGGGAAGAGAACAACTACAAAAATAACCCAAGAGAAATGCTTCAGAAAGGGCTGGTGATGGACTCAGTGGGTACAGACAATACAGACACTTGCTGACACACATGAGGCCTGAGTTCAATTTCTGAATCCTTATGGTAGAAAGAGATAATCAGCTCCCACCCATAAGTTGTCCTCTGATCACCCATGCACTGTAGCATGTGTGCACAACACCCCCCCCCCAGACACAGAGCAAACAAAGGAGAGAATAAATAATAAATAAATGTAACAACTAAATTCTTTAGAAAGTAGACTGCCACTACGAATATTTGTGTAGTATACCTAGTGATAATAATAAAGTACTTATAATAGACAGAATACTTTTATATTCAGTGATTTTCATGATCGTCATTACAGGACAAATGATATTTTAGCTCCCATTGAGAGGTAAAGAAAGTAGGGCTTGGTAAAGACTGACTAATGACTTGCCACAGGTACATAATTCATTATTGATAGAGGTCCTGAGCCATTCACTAAGCAGAATGCCACGTGCTGTCTCTGATGCAGAACAGAGTTCTCCCTGTCAGTCAAGGTGAAAGACAGAGTCATCAGCACCCTCAGGTTGTAGTGACCTGCTGGCATAGGAAAACTGTGTGGTTCTCTATAGATGTGCCTTGCATGCAAGTGTTCTTCACATCCCCCCTGCTTTTAAAAACAAAACAAAACAAAAGAATGAGGATAGAGACAATGAGTCTCTTTCCTGTTGGAACCTTACTGAGATAACAAGAATTAGCATTCACAAGCCTTTTAGTCACTTTTCTAATATTTATTCAATTGGGCAACTGGATCCCAGAATGGGACATGTTGAAATTCAGCTGGCTGGGATAGGATTTTCCTGATCTGACTTGTGTCTGAGAAAAACAGCAAACTTCAAGGAACTAGAAGAAATATACACTGAATTCAAGTCAAGGGAATTGGTGTTTAGTCTGCAAAGCTCAGCAGTGGTATTGCCTCTGGCCAGGTCATTTTTGACCTCTGCAAGTTGTTGAGGTTTTGTTCATAAAGCCAGGGCATTAAAAGTAGGACAATCAACTTTTAAAACTCCAACTTTCTATGAGTTTAAAATCTGAAGACAAAATGTTCCTTTACTATACTTCTGTAGTAAAAAAAAAATCACTAAGCCAACGTGTACAGAGCCTCTTTTATGAGACTGTGTTAGGAGGTCAGCCCGGGCTGTCACTGTGAACAAGAGGATCATCTATGGATGAATCAAACAGACAAATGCAGTGAGTTCAAGAAGGCACATGTCTCAGGTTTGAATGTTCTGGGGACTTATAGCCAGTCTGGGAAGGTATTCTGCTATTACTCATGCCGAACCATAATAGGAGAAGGGTTTGATGGAAGCTTCTACATGTGTAGTGGAGGAAGAAAAAGAACGATTTGGGGGAAGAAAAAGAAAAGATCTGGTTTTGCTACTGGGAATTAGGATACAGAGAACAGCCAGTAGAGGACAGTGGTATCTTTTCAGCTCCATCTTCTTTGTCAGGAGATTGAATCTGGGTGGATAGTACCTGCTTCTAGTTGCTCCCTTTCCAATTCAAGACCAAGCAGACATCCGTATTTATAAGGAGCTGGGTCATATATCACCAGAGGCTGAAGAGAAGTTGAATACGTGCGTTTCTTGACTTCTATTTCAGAAAAGCAAGGATTCTTTTTGGAAAAAATAAGCTAATAGAAAAATACTCCTAATGGTGGATGAGGCCTCATGGGCAGTCTCCTTTATCCATTATGGGATGTTGGAGATTTCTGCCTTATGTAGCTGTTTGCAGCCATTGTGTGTTCCTCATTGGAATAGCCACATCATATCACATTTGGTTGGAAGCATTTCATGTAGTCACTTCTCTCCATCTTCTGAGTCTTAATGTTTTTCTGTCCCCTTTTTCAATGTTACCAGAGCTTTAGCAGTGGGGAAATATAGACAAAACTGTTAAAGAATAGAGAATATAATGAAATTGGCTAGTATAAAAGAGGCTTGTGAGGTGTTTTTCATCCATAGTTGAGGACCTGCATTTACAGTTGAAGAGAGAATGCTGCCCCAAGCTCATCTCCTAGATTGCTTCATTTTTAAAAGTATTTTTATGATGTAAACAGTGATAAAAAATATAGACACATTGTATAATCCTTTGCCTTTTAGAATAGAAGATGGATGAAAATGTTAAAAAATATTGGGTGTGTCAGTCCTGCTGTGTCTGGGAGACACTATTTCCTTGGTATTTTCCATCTTCTCTGGCTCTTACACTCTTTCTGCCTTCATTTCCACATAGCCTTGAGGGGAGAGTTTTGATGGAGACATCCTATTTAGGACTGAGTGTCTCAATGTCTCTTACTTTCTGCACATGGTCCAGCTGTGAGTCTCCATTTTAGATCCCATCTGCTGTAGGAGGAAGCTTCTCTGATGATGACTGATCTATGTATACAACACAAAACACTGCTCTATGAGTACAGTACAGCATCTTTAGGAGTAATTTCATTGCTGTGTGCTTTTAGTAGAAAAATAGTATTTGGTTTTCCCATAGGTCTATGGACTTTTGAGCTCCCTTCTTTAAACAAGAAACTATTTCCAACTGACAACTGCTTGCAAAAGAAAAATTTGTTTTTTTCAGTGGAGTTTCACTGGATATACAAATCACACTTAAGAGCAATCCCCATGTCCCATGGTAGATGGTCAGCACAAAACAAGATCAAAACAAGATCAATGGCATTTTGGAGAATTTTTTTTTTGCGTCATAATTTTATTGCTTCAGAATTTGTGGGGGGCTTATTTTTGTTGTTCTTTCTTTCTTTTTTTCTTGATTTTTGGTTTTGGTTTTAGTTTGGATTTGTTTTTTTTCAGACAGGGTTTTTGTGTGTAGCTTTGAAGCCTGTCCTGGAATTTGCTTCATAAACCAGGTCTGCCTCCAACTCACAAAGATCTACCCTGCCTCTGCCTCGCAAATGTTTGTGCTTTTCATTGAGATAAGAACTTGGCAGAGAGCCCATGTAGATATGTGAGACATTGAGTTGGTTCTCCACAAGTTCAGGCGGACCCCATCACTACAGCTGGGAGCATCAGACTCCTCAAAAATGGATGCTGACTGGGAAGAAATAAGGGTGCCCTAGGGAGACTAGTGTCCATTTTTGTTCAAGGTCAGCCCCGTCAGCCCTCCAAAAGGCAAAGACCTTTAATTTCATAGTGTCATTTTCTCTCCCCCAAATACAGCCCAACATACATTTGCTTTTTAAGTTGAAGTGAACTAAGATTAATCTCATCATGGGAATCTGATAGTCCTTCAGGTACTTGGAGCCTCCTGAGTGTCACAAAACCAGGATGAAAAGCTCTGGCAAAATGCCAGTGAGGAAAGCAGAGGCGGCTAAGTGGATGCCTGCGGGGTTGGGGGTGAAGGGGCACGGGATGCTTATGTATAATTTGACTCCTTTTGACGTTTTGTCAAAATATTGTGGCTCAAGCCGACATTTGAAGCCGGATTATTTTTGAGAAATCTTTAAAGATCTGCCTTGTTGTTTCTTAGCAGACAGTTTATGTTTCGGAAGGCATTTAAATATTATTTAAATTTTATTTAAATATTCCACAAAGCGTTGTTACTCAGCATTAATTTTGGCAACCCTGTGTTCTGTAGCTACTGCCAGAGATTGGTGTGTACTTGAGCTACCTTAGAGGACAGCAGATGTGCATTGAAGTCTAACTTCGGGTTTGGGCTTTTTTGTTAGAGGTGTGATGGAAGACCATCAAGAATTGGAGAATGAATCATTTATATATTTCCCCTTTTTCCTATAAATTCTTTCAAGCTGTATACAACCATTTCTCCCTCTCTGGCTCTTTGTCTTCCATCTTGCCTTCCAGATTCTCATTCGATGGTCTGTTGACCATTTGGTCATTTTCAAACTCTTTGTACCGTACGTCTTAAATATAGAACAATTGTGCCTTTGTTTCTTGAGGATTCTGTCACTTCCAAGAACCATCAAGATTGCCTCTTGGAACATGCTTTAAAATATTGATAAAGCAGCTTTATGTAGAAATCAATCTCTGTTTAGCCCCTTGATACTGTCATTTACATTTTTTGTAACTTTGAAAGTAATTATTCCATATGGTCCTATATATTGCTTTCTCTAAGGCAGAAACTCATTGAAGAACTTGTATGCTCTCTGTGGGTCCTGTATCTCTTGCCTATGACTTCACATCTTCTTAAGACTTCACATCCTCTGTTCATTCAGAAGAAACATCTCGATACATTATCCATCTATCTGTCTATCTCTTCCTCTACCTGAAAGCAAAACTGTTGTCATTGAGAGCTCATGATTTCTTTAGATGAATGTTTTTTTAACTTTCATTTGTGTGTATGTGAAATGTTGTTTGGAAAGTTACTCTGAGGCTTAATTTCACTCATTTGTAAAATAGGCAGACTAGCAATGTCTACCTTAGAGACTGGCATGAGTTCATGGAAGTAACCCATATAAAGCACCTTCAATTTAGGGAGAACTTAGTTGGCCCAAGAAGTTAGAAGATGAACAGGAAGAATTAAGAGATAATATTTATGCTGATTATTTTCAGTTTGACAATTTTCCTCATAACAGTAGTCACATAGAAAGTGCTCAAAATACACTCGGTACTAAGGAAAATGTTTTGGAATAAAGATGAACACTATGGACTACCTGACCACAGAGGCTGTTAGTCACTATGCTAATTTACTCATGCACAGGGTAGATGCATAGACATTTAGAAATAAATATGGTGGTGAGATCTACTGTACAATGAGTACAATGAGTCACCCTGTGCCTAGCCACCAGTCCCTAGAATTCCTGTTATTATAGTGGCATCACCCAACTGTCACACAGCTTTGGTCTCAGACTGTCTGGCTGCTTTAGTGCAAGTTGGAAGGCTGAGGATTTACTGAACACTTACTATGTTTAAGGATCACCAGCTCATAATTGGCTAGAGTTGATGAAAACATTCTTCAGATTTCTTGGTCCTTTGTGTATTATGATGCTGAAACACTCTCAGAATTCCTCAGCGGAATTCTATCCTGAAAGGGTAGTAAATTAGATAGACAAGGGAATACAGGGAATAAAGTGTGACCTACCAATTTAGTTACTGTAATTTTGTTGCTCGAGGGAACAATTTACAACATTTAGAGTTATTCTGAGGTATCAGACGGAGGAGATGACACTGAGGGACACTGCTATCTTAATCTACTTAAGCTTCTATAACAAACTCCCACAGATGAACAAGTTCACAGATTACCAGTCCCTAGACAGACGACCACTCCTTGTATGACTTTCTTCATCTCTACTCTACTATGTGGGCGTCACAAGACTCATGAGCTAACTGAGCATTTATAATTATTAGTGTACTAGTGAGCTATATAATTATATGTAGTTAGTGATTACCCTATTTGACAGGTCAGGTGCAGTGAGTGGGGTTTATAAGATAGATCTGAGATCTGACTCCATTTCAGCGAGAGATCTGAGTTCAAGTACTGACTGTCATTCCCATATTTGCTAGATGTAATTGTGCATTTTTTGTTTTTTTTCTTTCATTTTTATTTATTAAGAAATTTTCTACTCACTCTACATATCACCCACAGATCCCCCCTCCTCCCACCTCCCACCTCTAGCCCTCCCTCCCAAGCCACCCCACATCCCCACATCCTCCAAATCAAGGTCTCCCATGGGGAGTCAGCAGAGTCCAGCACACTGAGCCTAGGCAGGACCAAGCCCCCTCCCCACTGCACCAAGGCTGTGCAAGGCATCACACCACAGGCACCAGATTCCCAAAAGCCTGCCCATGATCTTGATCCCCCTGCCTGGGTGCCCCCCAAACAGTTCGAGCCAAACAACTGTCTTCCATATCCGGAGGGTCTAGTCCAGTCCCATGGGGGCTGCACAGCCACTAGTCTACAGTTCATGGGCTTCCACTAGTGTGGCTGGTCATCTCTGCACGTCTTCCCATCATGATCTCAACGTCCCCTACCTGCAGAACCCCTCTTCTCTCTCATTGATTGGATTCCCAGAACTTAGCCTGGCACCTGGCCGTGGATCTCTGCATCTACCTCCATCAGTCACTGGACAAAGGCTCTATGATGACTGTTAGGGTATTCACTGGACTGGTCACCAGAGTCACCATCTGACTCCATTTCAGCGAGAGATCTGAGTTTAAATACTGACTGTCATTCCCATATTTACTAGATGTAGTTGTGCATTAAAAAAAAAAAAAACAAAAAACAGCCTTGCTATGCAAGTCCAGGGTCTCCAACTTACTAGGTATCTAACCTATGACGGTATTCAACTTATGATCTTCCTGCCTCGGCCTACCAAATGCTGGGATTACAGGCATTTAACAGCATGCTTGGCTCTTGGATAAGTTTTAAAAATCCTCCAACTTTTTCTTTTGTGATCTGTAAAGTAGGAAACGCTTCACTTTCTCACAACACTATCATTAAGGTTTGAAGACACATGATATAGTACAGCACTTGTGCATATGACTTGTTTTTAGTGTATGTAAACTGTTAGCATTCAGTTAGTGAAAGGTCTTCCCATATCTCAGCCTGTATTAGTAACTAGCTCTGTAAATGTGTTAAAATGGCACACTTCCTTACCAGAGCTTAAACTGTCTTAACCTTTTTTAGGTCTTTCAGAGTTTAGTTCTAATTCTGATCATCTATCATCTCTACAACACAATCATCTTTCTTTCTTTCGTTTCTTTGTTTATTTCTTTTCCTTTCTTTACTTCCTTCCTTCTTCCCTTCCTTTTTTCTTTCTTTCTTTCATCTACCTACCTACCTACCTACCTACCTAATTATTATCTTTGTATGTAATCAGTTAGTTTTTAAAGATGTACTGTTTATTCCTAATCTATTCAGCCACAGTCTTCTTTTGTTTTGAACACTATGCTGGTGATATTCCCATTCTAAATAACTACATAACATTATCTAGCTATTGTTTTGCGGCTCCTTCCCCTCTGACCCAATGTGAATTTTGAATCTTAGGCTGAAACTCTTCTCTCTTCCTGGCACCTGTATCTCATGGAACAAAGCCATTGTCAATTTTTCCACACAAGTGACCACATTTATTGATAGGCTTCTTGGAAGGCTGTTTCTGAGTTTCAATGAGAGAGAGAAATTAAATGAAAGTTTGTCTAGAGCTCTCAGTGATGCTTAATATTACTTGGGGCAAAAAGGTCACTATGTCAGTTAACTTAAAATATTCCTACTTCACATGGGTTTTACTGTAGCTCATGCAATTCTCTTATTGTTCGGAAAGCAAAGGGAATAGATGAACATTCAGAAGGCACTATAAAAAGTATTTTAAAGTGTGTAACGGTTTAACTTTATGTGCACATTCATCAGCTTGTCTGCGAATGGGTATACTAGAGAGAAATTGTAAGAGAAGGGAATGGCTTTTTGCTTTTCTGAGGTGAGGAATTTAAACTTAGATACTTAACAGTGCATCTGAGGATTTAATTCAGCAAACACCAACAGCACCATGCCTTCTGCAGCTCAAGGTATTCTAAAAGAAGGAGGCACATGCCACCATGATCCACTCTCATGTGCAGACATAATTGGATGCACGTAGACACATAGTTCCACAAACATGCAAGTATATTGCAATCAGCGGTGAAGTAGAAGAAAGGGCATAGAACTGAAAAAAGGCATCAGAATTTTAAAAAAGTCAGCACTGAAGATAATTCCACCCATTTTACACCATCTTTTACTCTTCCCCTAGATCTAAATACTTTCCCTTTAATATTTCCAACAAGTTATATATTGCTTTTCAGAGAGTGAACAGTCAAAAGTTGTCTTTTTAGAAAAGATATCCTGGGGGATGTTTGGCCATGCTGGGACATTGTGGGTGTCGACAAGCTTAATAGCTGCTACAGAAAAAAGAACATGTTTAGCATGTAATGCACACAATCAAAGCTATTGAGCAAAAGGCAGCATTTGCTATTCTTTAGGAAAATTGGCAACATCAAAAATACTTACTGTGCATAATTAAAACCAAGGAAATATGTTATTGGTTCCATTAAATTTGTCCAAGGACCAGAAGAACAAGTATGGAATTAAATGCATTTACAAACACTTTATTTCATAATGAATACTGCAATTTAAAAAGACAGCCCTTTAGCCAGTTTTTGCTTTTGAATCATTGCCATTATTAATCAATTACCCAAATTGTCATCCAAATAGGACATTTGTATTCAATGTTCCTAACAGAATGGGGACATGAATGAATGTATTCCTTGTGTTGGAGTTTTTATAGAGTTATAATTAAAAATGTTTTTTATTTAAAAATGTTGTTATTTGTGTTCTTTCACAGTTAAAGGGAGACGTATCTTACCATTCCAGGTACCAGAGATACACAAGAATGAGACAAAGGTTCTTCATGAATACATATTCATCCAGGCTTGAGAAGAGATAATGCCCAAGGAAGCACACTGACAACTTCAGACAATCTTCAATTAATGCTACAAACTAAAACCAGGACAGGTGATATGGCTCAGTGGGGGAAAGACTGACAACTTGACGTCACTCCTGGGGACCCACCTGGTAAAGTAGAGAACTGACTCCCAAAAGTTACCCTCTGACCTCCACACACATACCTTTGCAAATATAAGGACATCCCCATACCTTGCCCCTATAAATAATAGATAAATATAATGTAATAAAACTAGATTTTTTTCCAATTTGGCTTGATTGGGGATAAATGTTGAGGAATAGTGGCAAGTTGTTACATATCAGTAGATGAATGAAGATATCTTTAAAAGGTGATGTTCAATAGAATCCGATGTGGAAGCCAATGGAGTATTAGCATTTCCAGGTGAAGGTTAAATATAAACATCTTAGGTGAAACAGAGTTACATTGCAAAATTTGTTTTTGATTGATATTTTGCTTGCAAATTTTGATGCTTTGATGTTCATACTGAAACAAAGGAATAAAGAAATTAAACATATATTGTATGAATGTCTACATTTGGATGCATAGTTTGTCTCACTGGTCTCTTGGCCATTCAGTTTCAGTCCTATCACACTGAAAGAAACAGTAGATAATACAATGCAGATGTGTTTAAGTTTGCATGTGTTTTCATTTCAGAGACAAAAAGTTAATGTTGCTCTCTTCAGAAGACTATGGGGGAAACTGAATGTGATGAAAACAAGGTGCACAAACGCACACATACACACACACATCATGGCTATCATTTGTCTTTATTATTTCTTTCAGTTGGTGTTTAAGGTTATCATACAAAGCAATGGGTTTCATCAGAGTCTGCATATGTAGATGCTGTTATACTTAGTTTTCATTCATACTCTCCCCAACTACCATCCATGAGGGCTCCTGCTACTTCAAATGGATCTTTTTCTTCCCCTAGCTAATTTTCTGTTCATATCATGTTTATTTCATTACTGTCTATAGCTCCCATGAACCTTAAGGTGTCTTCTTCCCTTCTCATAATCTCCTTTCTACACAACTATCTACACTGCATAACCACACACATATATAAACTATGTTCCATATGTAAAGAAAACATACAGTTCTGCCTTTCCGAATTTTCCCTTATTTTGCCTAACTTAATGACTTCTGGTTTTATGTGCTTTCCAGCAAATGCCATATGATTATTTTTTAACCACTTTATTGTAATGAACCACACATAGAAACATCATGCAGGCAGATTAAAGTAGCCATTCAAATAAACACCCGTTTTCAAATTCTACATATTTCAGTGAGTTTCTTTACATTTAGACTAGCTTCACTTAGAGTTTTACACTTCCACTATCACATTTATATACACTTATCTACTAGCAAAACACAAGAAAAAAATCACCCTAAGTTATGACAGAGTTGAAATTAGAAAATAAATTAGCTTTATATCTTCTTTCATAGTCATGTGTCCTTATGCTTGCATTTTGTTCTTCCTTATCACTGAATTTTATCCTTTCTTGGTTTCCTTTCTAACTATTACACGGTACCTATCCACACTTAAAACTGTTAACATGTGGTCTTCATTTACCATGGTCTCCTATTCCTTGTTCTCCCTCTCTGTTGTTGATCCAGCTGGGATCTCCTGCTCCCCCAAGCTCTCTTTCCCTCGACCCTCGCCTTTCATTATGCCCACTCATTTCCAGGCTGTTCATGTAGATCTCATTCCATTTCTCTGTCATTGGACGATCCCTGTGTCTTTCTTGGGGTCCTGTTTTCCAGGTAGCCTCCCTGGTGATGTGAGTAGCAGACAAGTCATCCTTATTTCATGTCTAGTATCCTGCTATGAGTGAGTACATACCATGTTTGTCTTTCTGAGTCTGGGTTACCTCACTCAGGATGATTTTTTCTAGATCCATCCATTTGTCTGCAAACCTCATGATGAGAATAGGAAGAAGCAAAGTGCTAGAGAGGCCCACAGAAATCCACAAAGATACCCACACAACAGACTGCCGGCAAAGGTCTAGAGACAGCCCGAACTGACCTACTCTGGTGATGGGATGGCCAAACACCCTAATTGTTGTGCTAGAAACCTCATCCAACTACTGAGGGATCTGGATGCAGAGATCCATGACTAGGCCCTGGGTGGATCTCTGGGAGTCCAATTAACGAGAATGAGGAGGGTTTATATGAGCGAGAATTGTTGAGACCAAGGTTGGATAAAGCACAGGGACAAATAGCCAAATGAATGGAAACACATGAACTATGAACCAATGGCTGAGGGGTCCCCACTGGATCAGGCCCTCCGAATGGGTGAGACAGTTGATTGGCTTGATCAACTGTCAAGGCATCCAGGCAGTGGGACCAGATCTTGTGCTCATTGCATGAGTTGGCTGTTTGCAACCTGGGGCCTATGCAGGATTGTTTGGCTCGGCCTGGGAGGAGGGGACTAGACCTACCTGGACTGAGTCTACCAGGTTGACCTCAGTCTGTGGGGAAGGCTTTGCCCTGGAGGAGATGGGAATGGGGGGGGGTTGGGGGGAAGGTGAGGGGGACGGGAGGGGGGAGAACAAGGGAATCCGTGGCTGATATGTAGAACTGAATTGTATTGCAAAATAAATTAAAATAAATAATAATAATAAATGAAAAAAAAGAGTGGAGAAAGTCCACCACACACACACACACACACACACAAAAAAAAAAAAAAAAAAACAAAACTGTTAACATATGGACACGTGCATATTGTAGGCTAGGATCCACATATAAGGGAGAACATTTTTTTTCTTTCTTTATGAGTTTGGGTGAACTTGATTGCTATTATACATTTTAAGTCCATGCATTTTTTCCTCAAAAATTCATGATTTCATTTTCTTTACAGCTGAATAATACTGCAATATGTATTTTACCACACCACATTTCACTATCACCTCATTCACTGATGGACATCTATGCTTTTATTGTCCATCTACAAGTGAATGAATAATCATTCTTCTTTATGGTCACAAAAAAATTCCTTTGTGCAGAAGGGACCCTAAGCTAAGACTTCTGGCAATAGGGGGTACTAGCCTGACCTGGCCATCTTGTAACTAGGCAAGACCTCCACTGGATGGATAGGGACACCAACCCAGTCATATAACCTCAACCTACAATTTGTCCTGTCTACAAGTTGTGCTGTGGTTAAGGTGGTACAGAAATTGTGGAAGTGGCCAACCAATGACTGGAACACACTTAATTGGGGGCTGGTTTACAGTTCAGAGGTCTAGTCCATTAGTGTCATAGTGGGAAATATGAAAGTGTGCAGGTAGACATGGTGCTGGAAATGGGCTGAGAGTTCTACATCTGGATCCCCAGGCATCAGGAAGGAAGAGTAAGCCAGTCAGCCTGGGTTGAACTTCTGAAACCTCAAAGCTTACCCTTGGTGACACAATTCCTCCAACAAGGTCACACCTACTCCAACAAGACCACACCTCCTAATAGTGCTGCTCCCTATGTTTCTATGGGGGCCATTTTCATTCAAACCACCACATTAAATGGTTCCTCCATTCATAGTTTCTTCATGCTTCATATTCATAAGATTTCTGAACTTTATTGAAGGCATTTTCTGTACCTATTGAGATGATTATTTGATTTATGTGATGGAATATACTTATTGATTTGCCATGTTGAAGCAACTTGCCAATTGGAATGAAACCAACTTGTTCATGGTGTATGATCTTCTTAACCCACTCTTGAATTTGGATTTCTGGATTTTAGCATCTATGTTCATCAGTGAAATTAATTGATAGTTTTCTCTTTTTGTTTTGTTCCTATCCAGTATTGGCATAAGAATAATGCTTACTTTATATTTATATTTAATAGTAATAAAATTCTGACAGCTTTACAAAACTTAGACACATTATGCTAAGCCAAATATAGTAGACACAGAAGGACAAATACTGCATGATTACACTTAGACATGATTCAGTAATAAAATCCTTTGGGTATAAAACATCAGATGATTGTTACCAAGAACTTGAAAAAAGGGTAAATGAGAGCCATTATTTAATAGACAATTATAGTTTTGTAAAATGAAAAATGGGCGCAAAGCTAATGAAGGCACCAGTAAAGGAGATGGAGACCAGATCATAGAGAACTTAATGCTACAGCAATTGAACTGTAAAACTTCGAAAAGTAGGAAGACATATATATGAATATTAGTCTTTATATTATTTACTGAGAACTATATTATATATTTGTGTTGTGGATAGGTACAAAGTTGGTTCTACAGAATTCTTAGTGATAGTCTTGAGTATTCAGTGGAGACCCCACATTAATTATATATTAGAAACAAAGGAAGTTATCATTTTCCACAATGAATATTATAAAGAGGACTTGAAGGTATTAAACAGATTGAAAAATGCTTAAATGTCTGTAATGATGAAGCCAAATATACATTCTATAGAGGAAAATACCAAGAATTTAGACAGTAAATTGCTCATTATAAAAAATATCCAGAAACCAATAAGATCATTACTAGAAATGCCAATATGCAGGAAAATGGGTCCCTTGATGATCAGCAGTCTTTAAATGAAATCAAGCACAAGGACAAAAAAGACAATGCAACTAGTCTGAAAAGATAACAGTAGTTACAATAACTGCATCCAAGTGTTTAAAAGAAAACTTGATTTAAGCAGTGAGAGACACGGACAATGGATTTTTAGTGACTAGATTCACAATATGGAAAACAAGACATTTTTGTAAATGGAAATTAGGAAGAGGATGTCAGCCTTATTGGATTAGGGACTACTGGAATCCATCTTAACTTTAAAATGTCCTGCTTCTAAATTATGTTAAAGTCTGAGTTGCAGTGTCTTGGGACTTCAACATATGGGTTTGGGAAGAGGGGAATACAACTCAACCCACATATATGTGAAGTAATGCATACTACTGGCACTAAGCAATATTGTTCATCAAGTTTTGAATCGTGGCTGTTCTTCTTGTCTTTTTGCAAACTTTACATTGGTGCTTTAAAGAGTATAAGATATATTTTACTTTTAGGCAGAAAAAGTCATTTACAGATGTTTACTATTATAGAGAAAACATAATTAACACATTTTTAGAATTATTTTTTCTACTTGGTATTTTCTTAATATAAATTCTCTCACATTGGGCTAATTCATAATACATTAATTTAAAAATAAAATGTATGTGTATATTACTGGCATGCTTTCTGAAAAGGCAGTTTGCTAATTAATAACACCATCTGACATTAATTCAACAACTTTGGTCAAATTTTGAATGCCCTGAGTATTCTTCATATTTAGAACACATTAAATGGGGCTTTAAAACAACTCTACTACTCTTCTAAACAACATTTCTCATAACTATTCCAATTTTCGTTTAAGTCGACTTCATCAAATTATAATACTGTAAAATGTGCTAACAGACACACATGCAGTGAGATCACGTGAACAGACAGGGAACAGAAGGTTCCTACAAGGCAAGGAGAGTGGTCCAGCAGAAATTTTCCCCTCACAGTATTCTGAAGAAATCAATCCTGGTGACACTCTGACATTGGATATTTTATCCTCCTATAGTTCAAGTACTTTGTGTTACTTTGTTATATTAGTCCTGGTAAGTCATTATATTAATAGATTAGTCTGTTGATTTGTTATAACAAATTACCCAAACTATGTAGCCCTGGCTACAAACATTTATCTCTACAATTCTGGAGGGTGAGACACACAATGTCACAGTGAAGAGAGGAATAGTGTTGATGATTTCCTGGATTTCAGATGGCCACCATCTCACTGTGTATCCGTAAGGAAAAAAGCAGGAAGAGGAGAAAAGCAGCAGGCTTGATCCCACCTGCTCCTGCAGAGCACCAGTCTAACATTAGAGGTCAACCTTTGTAATATCCTTACCTCCTGAAGGCATGCCATCCTGGTGGGAATTATGCCTTCAAATTTGAAAGACCACAAACCAACAAGAAGTTCATAACATGTTTAGAGACCAGTTATAGATGCTGACTCCCAGTCCTGTTCAGCAGTTGTGTATGGCTCTCCCAATTAGCATTGTAGGATTTGACTTCTCCTCATCCTAGGGTTATGTGTTCTTTCATGGGGAATGGTGAGCAGAATGACATGTGCCATTTCAAAGAGATGTTTTGTGAGCCATTGTGGACTTCACCATGGACTCCTTTTCTCTCTCTTGAAGTAGCTGACATCATTAGATACAAAGCTATCTTCATCAATGCAAAGAATATAGAAGTAAGATCTTTGTAGCAGTCTCTCTCTCTCTCTCTCTCTCTCTCTCTCTCTCTCTCTCTCTCTCTATATATATATATATATATATATATATATATATATATATATATATATATATGAAAGAAATCCATGTTAATTCACTGAGATTTAGAGTTATTTGTTTATTAATTGAAACCAACCCTAACTTACTTCATGAAAAAAAAAAAACAAAAACAAACAGGAGTCTTCAGGGTTTGCACATAACCATGTTAATGGTGAGAAGAAAGCTGTGGGGGATATTTAGATGATTAAAATAAAATATGAAACATTCTGTGATCAACATAGGAAGGATTTTATTCCTAAATTATAAAGCAGTGCAGGAATGTTTTCTGAATGAAAGTGACACATCACCTATTTGCAGAAAGATGAATAGAAGCTAGGCACCAAAAGACAATGAGGTCTGAGGAGCAACACACGCATGAAGGGAAAATGAACAGTTTATTGGGAGCTGAAGCATCACCAGTCACACTTTGGGGTCAAATGAGCAGAAGATGTTTGATAGGTGTCTGGGTCAAGAGAGTCTTTATGCTTTGAAGTTGTGAATTCCTCTCCTCTCTACCTTCTTTAGGCAATAGGAAGTTCACAGGCAAGTGAAACAATTGTATTATACATTCAAACATTAAAAACAGAAAGTGTTATTATACATACCACAGCTGCAGTCGTGTGAAATGCAACACAGATCATTACAAATTAATATGTAAGAATAGTTACATGAGAGAAGTGCGAACATAGGTAAATATTGTTGCCTATTTAAATGCTACCAGACAGTTTGCTCAATTAAGAGGAAATTTAATGTAATGGTCTTACTAGCTAAGCAAAATAAATAAAAAAAGTTGTTTTTTTTTCCCTCTGGTCTTAGAAACCTATGGGAAATGAAAATATATGTTTACAAAACACTGTTAAGATGTGATTGGGAAGGACTTGCTAAGCACCATAAACAGAGATGAAATAAATTTTCTTTAGCTCTTTGACTAGAAAAATTAACATATATAATGCAGAGCAAATAATTTAAAAGGCTGTATTTTCCAGTTGGAAATGCTAGTGAGAAAGCAACAAAATTTTAAATGAAAGCCTAGAGTAGAAAATCCAAGAGATGTACTTCTGAGTTATCTTGCTATTCAATCAGGTCTGTATCTAAGTGTTGCTTTGAATGGATTGTGCAGGTCATGGGATATGGAGAAATCAAGCTGATACTCACCTGGAAGCTTCTTCCCTCTTGGTTAGCTTTGACAGTCCTGGAAGTTATGTATACTATCAGAGGAGAAAAAAAAATTTTGGCTGTAGATGTAACCGTCTTATTAAATAAGAAACACACAGCCAATTGCACAGTTAAAAGCCCAAGAGGTCAGAGCAATGGCTAAGAACTAAAAACACTTTCTTACCCTTCACTGCCGCTGCTGTCCTTCCTCTCAGCAAGAGACCTACTTCCTGCGTGTCTGTCCTTTTATTGACTTTCTGTTCTGCCTTCTCATAGGTTGTAAACCCAACCACATGACCTCCTCATCACTGCCTTTCTGTACAGACCTCCAGGTCTTCTATGGTTGGTAATGAGATTAAAGGCATGTGTCTCCATGCTGGCTGTATCCTTGAACACACATAGATCTGTCGGTCATGTGATCTGGATTAAAGATTTGCACCACTACCACCCGGCTTCTGTTATGGCTTGCTATTATTCTGACCCCCAGGAAACTTTATTTATTAACATTCAAATAAAATCACATTTCAATACAAATAAAATATCAGCATACTTGGCTCTCATCTAACTTGGAACCCTGAGAGCTACAATAAATCTGGTCTGATAAGACATGCCCACTGGTGCAGCAGTGGCAAGAACATCATGGGCATAACTAACCACTTTCTGAATAGATGAAAGTCGCATTTCACAAATTGCAACTCATACCTATCACTGCTATTGAGCCAAGAAGCTTAGGCTAGACAGGTCATAGGCTCAATGGAAGAACCTACCACTATAATTTTGCCAAGCAAACACAGTATTAAATCTTCTTCTAATAGTTTATTGTTATTCCTCTAGATCAGCATGTCTTTCAAGCCTAATCACAGAAATGTCCCTTTACAGTAGAAGCAACACAGAGACCCACAACTTGTCAAGATGTAGAGATAAGAGGCTACAGAATGCTCAGTTCTAAACAGGATATATATAGTGGACCTATTCCTCCCAAAGCTCAGAGATTGTTCTGGAAGAGAGGACAGGAAGAGTCTAGCATTCAGGGGTGGTAAACAAGTATAGGGAAACAGTAATGTCGGACACAGTGGAGCAGGTACACATATGAATTCACAGGCACGGTGAGAACACCCTTGACTAAAACCTGCACAAGCTCATCGAGCAATGGGAAGGGAGTTAGTGGTAAAGTCTCACCCCTAGCTAAGGGGTTATTATCCATTGTTAGGTACTGCTAGGGGAAGAGGCAGTTTTCTTCAAGGATGTGGCAGGTGATATGTCAATCATATTCCTTGACATAACACCCAAGAATATATGGACAAAGAGGGGACAAAGTTGGGTAGGTGTTAGTCTGGGGGAAGTTGGAGGAGGAGAGGGAGTATTATCAAATACTTTGCACGAAAATCTCAAGTAAATAGTAAAAATGAGAAAAGTTACTAGTCAGGTGAATATGTGTTTTTGAAAGTTTTACCTTTTATTTTTTTAGATTATCTATGGATCCACCAAAATTCATCTTAATCCTGAACACAGAAGAACCCAACAAGAAAAAAAAATGAAAGTTAAGTTACTTAAACAGGTAAGTGAGTAAGAGAGATTCAGAGTCAACTCCTTACAATGGACTGTGACAACAGCGAGGCCATCATTGAAGACATTCAAGAAGACTCTAGAAATTGTTTGTGACTACATTGTTAAAGCCTGCAGGAAAAAGAGTCCTCAGTATCTTGACATTTGTCCTCTGACTTCTACACACATACACACACACACACACACACACACACACACACACACACACACACACTGTATAGAAATTATAATGTAGAGAAAATGATGGATTATTTAATGTAGGGAAAAAACTGAAAACAAACTAAACTATACCATTTATGATAAATACAATAAATATTAGACCAAACAGAAACCTTAACAGAGAGACAATACAATAAAGGCATTAGAATACATTTAAACAGATTCTATTCCTAACTGGGGGATGAAATTCAAACATACTCCAGATATATATCTCAAAGCAATTAAAGCAATGGCATTTGAAATAGAAAACTATTCAATGGCCACACCGTTGAAAAGAATGCACAATTACTAAATAAGCAAAGATCCAGACTAAAAACAGGCTGACAAAATATCTACTGCACAGAATTAACTTTTTTTCTATAACTGCTAGTAACTTCTTGTATATTCTCTTAAATATTGTTTTCCTTCCTTTTGTACTTTCTTAGGTGAAGCTTATTCAAGGGGATCCAAGTGTGAATAAAAACTGACACTAGTTACAACAACAGTACGTTTACTATATAAAGCATATTTCTGCAACATTTGAGTGTTATAAGCCTTATTTTTTCGTGTTACAAAGCATTAAATGGAGTTCACATACAAAACACTGAATTTCCACAGGTCCCCAAATGGGTAAGAAAATATTTTCTCTAGACACAATTTGTATAAAAAGCCATAACACTGGAAACCATGAGGTTTGGCTACCTGATCTGCTCCCAATCTTTGTCCCAGAAGTTTCTTTTTGTAAGGGGTGACAGTCAATTGCAGAGATTCAACACTGGTAAAAGTGCTGGGAAGAAGCTAATCTATATTAACCTCACCAAGGTTCAGGGGTTATCTTGGGAATGGAATTTGAAAGAATGTATGAGGTAGAGGATGTTGAGGAGAACTGTGCAATGATTTTTTTTTTTTGAAAATGACATGGCTATTGTAATCTTGAACTTACAGTAGCAAGATCAAGCCAGCCCAAATCCGGTGTAGATGGGGTAGATGTTCTCCAGGCTGTATCTCACACTGAGTACCTATTAGCAGCGGATAGTTACTGGGGGAGAGAGAGAGAGAGAGAGAGAGAGAGAGAGAGAGAGAGAGAGAGAGAGAGAGAGAGAGAACAATTTTTATTGAAGATATGGCCATGAGTAGTTTTCTCACACTCTAGTGGCAGGTACCACATCCATGTACATACATATGGGCAGAACTAACTGGACTTAGTGGGTTAAAACACACACAGAAAGAACATGACATGAGCTGAGAGAGGGATGTGTTGGAGGAATGTGGAAAGATTGAAGGATCAAATTATATATGTAGGAAATTCTCAGAGAATGAAAAATTTAATGAAAATTTGAAAGAATATACTCTATAAAAATGCACCAACGTAAAAGAAATATTCCAATAAGAAGGTGTACAATATACACTGTTATCTAGTTGTGTTCAACTATTCTCCATCAATGGTAGTTGTTTCAGATTGAAATTTTATAGGGCAAATTGGAGTTTTATCCACATCAAAAGGGGGTACAGCATTTTGAAATCATTCAGTTTTAGAATTAAGTTTCATTGCAGACATTTGTTAACAAACCCATGCCCAAATCTTTTCAACTCTCTTTATCTTAATCCACCTTTCAGAAAAGTGGATTTTTAAACCCTCACGTAATTTTATGCAAGACTTGAACAAGAAAATAAACAACAACAACAACAAAACCTGCCAGTCACACTACAGAAGTCTACTACTGCTTTCTTTTTGTAAGTGTGAATTATTGCAGGTTATTTATCTATTAGAAAAAGTACAGTACAACATATTAGATTTAAAACACCAAGAAAAAGATGAGTATATAATTCAGTGGCAGTGTTTGGCTAAGACTTGTGAAAGCCTTAGTTTGGTGCCTTGTGCCTCCAGAAAAGAATTCTCTAACTGATGTGGGAGGGCCAAGCCCATGGTGGTTATTGCCATCCCTGGGCTGGTGGTCCTGAGTTCTATAAGAAAGCAGGCTGAGCAAAGCTGGGGAGCAAGTCAGCAAGCAGCACCCCACTGTGGCTTCTGCATCAGCTCCTGCCTCCAGGATCCTGCCCTGTTTGAGTTCCTCTCCTGAACTCCTTCAATGATGAACAACAATATGGAAATGTGAGCCAAAAAAACCTTTTCCTTCCCAACTTGATTTTTGGTCATGGTGTTTTGATGCAGCAATAGCAACCCTAACTAAGGCAGTGCCCATTTATATGTTTGCTTCAAAGTATTTTCTTGGCTTATTTGTTTTTGCTTATTGATATGTTCAAACTTACTTTAGAGTGAGAATATTAAATTTATGCAGAGAAAGTTATAAGCATTCCTCCGCCCCATGACTTACAATGTGCCTTTTGTAATTCTTTTTGCTAGTGTCTTACCTGGAATGCTTTCCATTTTTGATGTGTTAGACACAAGCCATTATCTGATCAATAATTCTTTATCTTTCTTTCTTTTTCCTTGCTGCACACTGTCCTGAATGATAAGCAGATACATATAGAGTATGTTCTTTATGTGATCTGACTTATCAGAATTTCACACTTCATATAAAGGGCGACACCTTTTAATTTTATAGTTAAGGATTATGTCAGTACACTTAGTGTTGGAAAATTCACATTTTTCCCATTAATGATAACATATTCTTTCTCTTCCATTCTATAGGCAATAGAATGTGTTGTGCATTCTCCAATGAAACAAATACATCTGTATAAGATATTTAATTTTCACTGAAAAGGAATATATAGAGATTTCATAGTCTTCAAAAATCACTATAAAAAGATATTTTTAAAGTTCTTAAAGTTCAACAAAACTTTGAATTATGACTGTTTATCATCGAGTCTCAAAAATATCTCACTTTATGCTGGGCAGTGGTGGTGCATGTCTTTAATTCCAGCACTCGGGATGCAGAGGCAGACAGATCTCTGTGAGTTTGAGGCCAGCTTGGTCTACAGATCGAGATCCAGGACAGGCACCAAAAACAACACAGAGAAACCCTGTCTCAAAAAAAACCCCAAACAAACAAATCTCATTTTTGAGTTGTATTGACCTGCTGACTCTACCATTACATGACTTTTTTTATATTTTTTATATTTAAGGTTTTAATTTTTTATTTAATAATTTATTTATTTTACATCCTGACCGCAGTTTCTCCTCCCTCTTCTCCTTCCATTCCTTCCCCCTCTCTTCTCTTCCCTACCCCTCCTTCTCAAACCACTCCTCTGTTTCTGTTCAGAAAGGGGCAGGCCTCCCATGAGTATCAACCAAGCATGGCATATCAAGTTAAGATAGAACTAAGCTTCTCCCTTTGTATTAAGGGTGGGCAAGGAAATTCAGTGTGAGGAATAGGTTCCAAGAGCCAGTGAAAGCATTAGGGACAGCCCCTGCTCCCATTTTTTAGGAGTCCCACAGGTAGACCAAGCTACACAACTGCCACATATATGTAGAGGGCCTACATCAGTCAAAGTATTCCCCCTGATTGTTGGTTCAGACTCTGTGAGTTCCTGTGAGCCAGGTTAGTTGTTTCTGTGGGTTTTCTTGTGATGTACTTGACCTCCGTGGCTCCTACAATCCTTCCTCCCTCCTTTCAGCAGGATTCCCTGAGCTCAGCCAAATGTTTGGCTGTGGATCTCTCCATCTGTTTTCATTAGTTACTGGATGAAGGCTCTCTGATGACAACTGGGGCAGTTACCAATCTGATCACAGGAGACAACCAGTTCAGGTTACTATGCACTATTGCTAGGAGTCTTAGAGGGGGGACATCCTTGTAGATTCTTATGAGATTCCCTTGCATCAGGTTCCTACCTGGTCCCAGAATGCTCCCCTTTCCAGTCATCTATTTCAGTACTCTCCCTCTACCCCTAACTGGATCCCTCAAGTTCTCATCCTCACTTCCTCCCAGTCCACCCAGGAGAGCTCTTCTATTTCCCCTTCCCAGGGAGACCCATGTGATTGGGCCCTCCTTATTACCTAGCGTCTCTCTGGGATTGTGGATTGTAGTCTGGTTATCCTTTATTTTACAACTAATATCCACTTATGAGTGAGTACATACTATATCTTTCTGGGTCTGGGTTACCTCACTCAGAATGATTTTTTCTAGTTCCATCTATTTGCCTGAAAATTTCATGATATTATTGCTTTTAACAGCTGAGTATTATTCCATTGTGTAAATATACCACCTTCTCTTTGTCCATTCTTTGGTTTATGAACATCTAGATTATTTCTATGTTCTGGCTATTACTAATAAAGCTACTATGTACATAGTTGAACAATAGTCCTTATGGTATGATTGAGCATCATTTGGGTATATACCCAAGAGTGGTATAACTGAGTCTTGAGGTAGATTGACTCCCAATTTTCTGAGAAACTGCCATACTGATTTCTAAAGTGGCTGTACACGTTTGCACTCCCACCAGAAACAGAAGAGTGTTCCCCTTGCTCCACATCGTCTTCAGTATGAGTTGTCATTTGTGTTTTTGATCTTACTCTGACAAGGTGTAAGATGAAATCTCAGAGTTGTTTTGGTATGCATTTCCCTGATAGCTAAGGATGTTGAACATTTCTTTAAGTGTTTCTTTGCCATTTGACAGTCTTCTGTTGAGAATTCTCTGTTTAGGTCTGTACCCCACTTTTTAATTGGATTATTTATTTTTTGATGTCTAATTTCTTGAGTTCTTTACACATTTTGGAGATCAGCTCTCTTTCAGATGTGGAGTTGGTGAAGATCTTTTCCCATTCTGTAGCCTTTCATTTTGTCCTATTGACAGTGTTCTTTGTCTTATGGAAGCTTTTCAGTTTCAAGAGGTCCCATTTATTAATTGTCGATCTTAGTGTCTGTGCTACTGGTGTTCTATTTAGGGTATTGTGCCAATGCATTCAAGGCTATTTCCCACTTTCTCTTTTATCAGATTCCGTGTAATAGTGTTTTCTGTTTTTGTTTTTTGTATTTTGTTTGCTATCAAGGCAAATGTATGCTGTTTTCAGTATATACTTTTTATTAAGAACAAATCCAAGAAGTATATGGTCAACTGAATTGTTTTATATCCTACAGTAAAATCTCTTTTGGTTGTTAAAAATTAAACATGTTGAACTTTTCTCCCAAAACAAAGCATATTTTTAATTTCTACAGTAAAATAGATGAATTACTATGACATAAAAATATTCTATACCAAATATAAAATTCAGAGTGGAGCTGTATTTTTGGTGAAAAAAAGATGATTCATCTTTTAAAATCAGGTTTTTACACTAGAAAAATATGTACACTTCAGACACATTTTTCCCACAAAATTTTTATTTGATAAGCTACTCTCATTATTCCCACCTAATACATTTGGATAAGATACATTGATTCATTCATTGAAAATTGAGCTCTTCATTAGATGATGTTTAAATATCAATCACCTTATGAATATTTAAATTCAAGAAATGTCAAACGAAAGGGCTGCTCATCTATTTATTTTTAAGAGTTCTTCAGAAATATCAGCTAAAATGAGATCATGCATGGCGATAGTTTTAAAAATTTTAAAAGGCTACTCTTTGCATAGTAATACTCCAAAATAATCAGAAAGGAAAATTAAAGTATAGAACAACTTTTACGTTTATTGAAAGAAAGCTTTTTTGGTATCAGAAAAACATGTTATATTTAACTTCAACAACATTTTCCAATTTACTTGATTAAAAATAATGAGCATAATTCTAAGTTGATATATTGAAATGAAAAACAAAACCATATGAGTCAATTTTTTTGTGGTTAAATAAGCATACTACAGAGGTCATTCTGTTTCTCATTGATTAATACTTTGAAAAAACTCAGAGACAAATTTATTATTTTTTCTCATTTGTTTTTGCAGACAAATCTTTAATATTTTAAGTGTACTATATGTTGCATTATATCTAAAAACTAAGTAATACCCACATACAAACAATTTAGCTATATGGAAAACATTTTATTTGAATGATGAATATTGTTTTGGAAGAGATTCAGCAGAATCTTTGGGAATGTACTTTTTTTTCCTATTGTGTTTATGTTAACTTATGGAGGGAGGCTGAAATGATGGTCAGTGGGTACTGAATTGCAGATAGGTAGGATCAGAGTATTCTCATACCATTGAATGGTAAGGTGGACTATAGAAAACAATAATGCACTGTTAATTTTAGAAAACCTGGAAGAAGTTTTGTACAACTAAAGTATAAATCTTTGAGAATATTGTTAGCTATGACCTGACTTGGGCATCACTCAACATGTACATATGTCAAGGTGCCACAGGTTCTCTAGTTAATATTTACATCTGTGTTTTATTTTATGTTAAAAAAATCAATTCAGTATTGAGGCATGATGGTACACACTTCAGACTGCAGCATTTGGGTGGCTAAGAAAAGAAGATCAGGGTTTCAAAGTCAGTATGGGCTTCATGGTATGTTCAAGACTACCATGTGCTACAAGACACCATGCATTTAAATCAAACAAACATGCTACCATGCAAAATACAAAGCAAACATTTTACTCAAAAACATAAAATAAAATGAATTTAATTAAAGAAGAAAAAAATCTATCATGGATGTGTGCTGTAAAATTTTTATTCCTTAAGCCTTTGCAAATCATTGGAATGTGACTAAGTTTAATAACAGTTAATTTTTCTGTGACCTAAAATTAATTTATGTAATTCATCAACATATGTGTATCCTTGGGGTTTAGTAAGATCAATATTCCCTAAGTAATATATACTAAGTTCCTTCTTTTTCTTGAGCACAGAGAAAGGGATAGATACATACAACAGGAAGAACAGAGTCATTACATAAAAGAATATATTGAATTCTGTTATTCCTTTTGTCATTTGTAGGTTAAGGAAACCTACTTTAACATGGCAAGAAACAGTCTGCCCTAACTGGGAGAATTATTTACAGTCATATTTGTTTTCCAATAGCCGTTTGGTTTTTATTATAGAGAAGGAGAGAATAGTGGCATTTGTGGTCATGTGACTTCTCTGGGACATTTTGTTCTCTCCAATGTTGACATTTCATTGTCCACATTGCTCCTTCTCCACCCAAGCAGATTTGGCTTAGTTCATCTAATTGACTCATCTTTTTTTAACATTACATTTAATCTCCTTGACACTCACGACACTCTGACTTATTTCACTCCCACATTTAATGAAGAATATGCATGTCTCCTGTTTTGATTGGTTTCTTTATACACCTCCTTCAAAAATGACAACCCATCCCTCCAGCTATCTCTATACTTTAATTCCCATTTTATCTATAATTACTCCCTACAGAATTTTTGACAATGAAAGAGATAGTCATAATAAATAAGGTTTTTTTTTCTAGATTAGAAGTCCTTTCTTCCCTTACATATTTTTTTATAGAACTTATCAAACTCCTGAAGTTTGAATTTTTTAAATAAATAAATAAATAAATAAATAAATAAATAAATATTAAAGCATACTATCAAATGCCTGTATGTATTTTTCCAGAAATTCATAAATATTAGAATGTGATCATATTCATTTTCTTAAAAAAGAATATAGCATTTTACATGAAATCAAAAGCCATAATGAAATCTGATCTAAGCCTCTTGGTAACTTTTCAGTATTTAATGTTATCTCTCTCTTTTTGCATTAAATACTTTTTTAATTGAAAATTCATACAGTATAGTTTAATACCTGTTTCCTCTCTTCTGTCTCTTTCCCACTTCCCCACTCATTCAACTCCATGCCTTATTTCCCTCTTTAGAAAACAACAGGCAAATAAAAGGTAAACAAAACACACACACACACACACACACACACACACACACACACACACACACACACACACGGACATGATTAGAAACCATCATATACAAATAAAAAATGCCCAAAGCAATATGAGACAAAATAATCTACTAAAGACACCATTATGTTCACTTTGTGTTGACCACCTACTACTGGACAGGGGCCCTGTCCTTAAGTGTGGTTTTATATACTCTCTGAGACTCCGTTGGAGAAAACTGATTTTTTCCTTTGCAAGTAGTCATCAACTGGAGATAACTTCTTGGTTAGGAATCCACTTCCCCATCTCAGCATTTTATCCCCCTGACTTGGACCTATGCAAGCTCTTAGCGTGCCTCCATAGTCTCTGTGAATTCACATGTGCATCAGTCCTGTTATATATGGAAGACACTGTTTCTTTGGTATCATGCATCCCTTCTACCTCTTACAGTCTTCCCACCTTCTCTTTCATACAGTTCCCTGAACCCTGAGGGGAGTGGTTTGATGGAGACATCCCGTTTAAGACTAAGCATCCCAAAGTCTCTGCAAATTGTCCAGCTGTAGGTCTCTGTAGTAGTTCCTATCTACTACAAGAGGAAGATTCTTTAGTGATAGTAGAGCAAGAATGTTCTGTAGTTTTATCTTCCTTTTATTAAAATTCATTTATTTGTTTCATTCTAATCATTATATATAACTGTTCTTGATAACGTCACAATACTGTGCACCTCTTGTGATCTTCCTTCTTCAGTCTCCAAGGTTATAATTCCAGGTGTGAACCTCTATCCCAAGCTATCAGTTGCCTATTTTATTATGTATCTGGCACTTTGTTAAGAAAATAATACATGTTATAGCATCTAGTCATCAGAACAAAAATGAGAGGCATATGTGCTTATACTTTCTGTTGTACAAACTGGAAAACTTGCACACAGAGCATTAACACACCCACATCTATGAAATTATTGTTTAACTCTGTTCATATTAAGAAGCATTCTGCATGATGCCGCATGTCATAATTTGTTCACGCCTTTTGTTTTGAAGACATAGGATTTCAAATACTGTCTTAGGAACCCACCTGATCTATAGAGTAGTTAAAAGTATAACATTCCATGACAGACTGAAACAAGTACTCTTCAAAGTTCAAGAAATCTTGGCATATGGTAGCCACCCAATTGTTTTTTAACAAATGATGAAATGAATGAACTGGGTTATAAACTAATGTGTTAATCAGAGAATAGCAGAATTTTATTACTTCAAATGTCAAATTTGATTAGAAAGCGATAATTTGGACACCTTAAAGTATTTATTTTATATAGCATGTTCTCTTGTCATTTTGTATATGTAACAGTGTATGCATTTTTAAGAGTGAACGTTTTTGTCAATAGTTTAATTGATGAACTAGTGCTTATGTTAAAGATAAAACCTTTGAAAGAGAAACATGATACAGAAAAAAAAGTCTACTTTATAGAGAACAACCTAATACATAAGACATCTTTCTCTAGACATAGTTTTACTAAACCAAGGGTAATAGCATAACCTAATGCCTGACAATTTGCATTTTTCATATTTAATTTAAAATTTTCTGCACCACCTATTCTTACTGGTATATAGTTATTGGATTTTCCATAAAATGAAAAGTGTGAGCTTTTCGTCCCAAGTTCCAAATATCAAACAATATGCTCTTTTCTAACACACACATATTGAGGTGTCAACATTTTTCAGGCTGATTAAACCCCTTGTCACACAACTCAATAGTAAAACATAGCTTGGTTGTATGACTTGAGTTACTGAACAATGCGTTTGGAGGGAAGTACCTCCAAGGGAAAAATACGTATATTTTTATATGGTGCTAGCTTAATTTGTATTCCTCCAGACTACATTTAAAGTTAAAAGTTTATAAAAATTTAAAGTTTTATGGGTATTGCTTCCTACAGGCTTAAAAGCCCAGTTGACATTTATGAACAAATAAATTGCTCATAGAGTGAATATAGTTTTTAAACACTTACAGGGAGTCTCCAGCTCACATCTGCCAAGCATGAATGACAAGAACGTTTTTAGCATTGAAGAAAATCTATAGTTTCATGCAATAATACAAAAAGGCAAGCAAACTGGCGTGTAGGATAATTTCAAAGGCAGCACTAAGTACAGCTTTGGCTTGGGTGCTTAATGAAAGAAGAGGAGCATATTGTAATTTTGTAAGATTAAAGACGTGTTAAAATACACAAGTTGAGCCAAAGCTACACCACTAAAAGTATTTTTCTTAACTTGACAATACCCAGGGTAGTCATTTTTATGCCAAATATCCAGGCAGGCAACTCATTTCCCTCTGAGATTCAAGAAGGAATGATGAACAGACTTTCTCCACCAGAGGCAAACTTCACAAAGGCAGACAATCCAGCTGAGTGGAAATGCATGCCTGTGATCACATCATTTGGGGAGTTAATGCAGGGGGATCATGAATTCAAAGCTAGAATGCACTATAGTGTGAGTTCTAGGAAGAGTGAGACCCTGCTTCTTGTAACTTGAAACAACTAAATAAAACCCCAATATTATATCTGGTATCAATAGTTAAGATGCTTAGCTGCTGCATCTACTCCATCACATTTAGTAAATGCTGATAAGCCCACAAATTATCAGGCTTGTATGGATTTCTGTAATTTTAAATTCTGAATCTGCTGGCACGCTAAAAAGGTAGAGGCAGGGGCCGGGTAGGCAAGGTTTACAAGCACACAGAGAATGAGAAAACTGTTTTGTTCGGGATTCTGGAATGTGAGGACACTATGAATCACTGAAAACACAAGGACATGAGCACTTGAAATGGCACTCCAGTGGCAGGAGTTAGGACCGTGTATTGCACACCAGGGATTGAGGAAAGGAGAAGGAACACAGCTTCAACAGAAATTAATGTTCTGGGGGAAAACTCCAGTTCCCCTTACCTGACACATCATGTGCTTAACTTGTTGTGTTTCTCCAATAACAGTTGGTAGCACGACATACATTGTGGGGAATGCAGATGGTTTTCTTCAGCGAATGCAGCAAGCCCAGCAGGCCATGCTGGGAATAGCTAAAGCCTTAAAGCATATTCCTGTGAATGCTATAATTTTTAAACCCAGACCTTATTATTTGGAACTTTAACTTATTTTTTTTTCTGTATTTAAAACATATGTGCTTTTGACCCACTTAAAGGAAAAAAAAAAACCCAGCAATGATACACCTGCCAGAAAAGCAAAGGCTAGTAGCATAAATGATTGAGGAGTCTGTAAACGCATCTTCCCAGGGGACCAGTAGGCTATTGAAGTTCAGATCAGCAAATATCTTTCCCTCGTTATTTTTGCATGCTTCACATACTTTTTGCTTTTCCGAATGCCCACATGTATTTTCTATCTTTCCAAATACTATACTTTTATCAAATACTTTAAGGAATAAAGGAAGAAAAAAAACCCTCACTTTGATAGGATAGGGTATTTTAAATGGCATTACTAGCCTAAATGTTAAGCTTTGTCCTAAACACTTGGAGAAATTGATCTTACCTACATTCACGGAAAATGTTCATCTTGTGTTTTGACCAATGGTATCAAGGAAAAATTGACATACAATTTCAGTCACATTTTAGTTAAAATTTTCTTGGTTAGATTATGCCTGGGGACAGTGAGAAACCAGGATATTAGAAATTAAGCAAGGAAATTGCTTACTTATATCAACTGTGTTTTACCTCATACAATTTATGAGGTATCAAATACAGGTGGGTAATTTAAATTTGCCAAAACCAAATGAAAACCATTCTCTAGTTAATGATATTTTTAAAATGTATGAACACAACCAAACATTATTTCATGCGTCCATTATTAAATATATCTATTCAAATATCTACAACAGAAATGGCAAAGTTTGACTTTTTTTTAATATTAGCACACTTAAATAGACTGTTATAGGCTGACATCTTCTAGGGTGACATTAATAGACAGAATACATTTTGATTCACTGTGAAGTTATTTCCAGATATAGATGTCAAAACTTTAGGGAAAAAAATATTATGAACCTATATAATTTGAGTGATTGAGTGCTAAAGTAATGCACTTTAGTATTTTTAGGAAGTGACAGAGATTATATAGTAAGACAACAGGATAGAGAGTGAAGGAGTGGGTACTTGAGAGAGACAAGGTAGTGGAAGACAGGTTTCTAAGACAATCCAGCAAAAAAAAAATTAAATAATTGAACATGTGCATTATACAGAAATAGAGAGAGCTGGACAAACTACATGGCTGAGGAGAAGCGCCAGGCCCTGAGAAAGAAACCTATTTGATGGCATTTGCAGAACAACAAAAAGAAAAAAAACCTCACTTTGATAGGATAGGGTATTTTAAATGGCATTACTAGCCTAAATGTTAAGCTTTGTCCTAAACACTTGGAGAAATTGATCTTACCTACATTTTTTGTTCTCTCTTTTTTAGCTGTTCTATCACCCTGAGCAGTATGGTTTTTTGTTTTTTTGGTTTTATTTTTATAATAGTCATCAGGTTCTATTACTATTATAAACAGGGTTAGGTATGACAGCAAGGTTGTGGGTGGAAAGACTGGTACATGCATGTAAAAACAATGGAGATAAAAGTCATGGGCAGGAATAGTTTATTCTACAAAAAACAAGAAGCAATAATATGTTTTAAGCCTAAGTAAGTGTGTGTATCAGAAGGAGCTGCTCACACATGACCACAGTTTAAATTCCAGCTCTGTGAAATAACAGCTATGATACTGGAAAGTATTTTTTTCTTGTCTGTGAAATGGGAAAGTAAATCTAATTCTCATAAAAGATTGACTTCAGAATTAATATCACCATATGTGTATTACTATTTTAAATAGCAAAATCAAAATCATTCTTGCTATGTAAGGGAAAGAGTGTAGGAAGCCAGTCAAGCACAGGGAATCTGAAAGCATTTAGAATACTATGGCCTACAAAAGACTGTGCTAGAGACAAAGGAGCTCTGTGTTTGGAGTCAGTGTCTAAATGAACAAGATGATACTTAGATGGGAGAGGTCATTTCCAGAGGTTTAAAGAAATATGGTAATGTCAGATGTTTCAAATGTGGTAAACAAAGTCATCTAAAAAGGGACTGAAAACAGGGCCTTCCGGGAAACAATGTTTCTTCAAGGAATAATGGCAACAGAATGCCCCTCCCTTCTGGATTATGTAGAAGGTGTAGTAAAGGCAAACATTGGACTAATGAATATAGATCAACAATAGAGAGCCAAAGTAATCCTTTGCCTTTGCCATTGGGAAACACCCTGAGGAGCCTCTTGTAGGCCCTCATGACAAATTCTGTTCAGTCCTTTTCTGCCATCATAGAAGAAACCCCTTCCCAGAGTAATTAAAGAACCTGGTTACTATTATAAAAAAAAAAAACAAACAACCATACTGCTCAGGGTGATAGAACAGCTAAAAAAGAGAGAACAAAAAATCCAGGAGAAACCATAAAATGAATTTTTTGGCAAACTTCTATAAATGAACAAAGACCAAAATTAAAAATATGAATAAATGATATTCTCATTGAAAGTCTTGTAGACATAGGTGCAGACATAACAATAATTGCACGAGAATCTTGGCATCCAAATTGGCCTCTTCAGGAGGTAAATGTTCAGCTGTTAGGGATTGTAACATTATCTCAAGTTAAACAGAGTGCAAGATGGGTCTAATGTATAGGCCCAGAAGTACAGAGAGGAAAATTAAAGCCATATATGACTAATATAGCTATAATTCTATGGGGATGTGATTTATTACAAAATGGAATTCCCAGATTAACATTCCTCCAAACTCAGAAACAAACCATAAACTAACATATGTTTCTGAGAAAAATATTAGAAGGTATTACAAAGAACAGTCACTGACTATCCAGATTATACCAGAACAGGGCACAACAGCTGCTGATCATTCAAAGACACCAACAGCCCTACCTTTAAAATGATTAACAGATAAGCCTTTACGGGTTCAGCATTGGCCTTTAACAAAGGAGACACTATAGGCCTTTGAATAGCTGGTACAAGAGAAGTTAAATGCTCAGCATATTGAAGAATCAACCAGCCATTGGAATTCTCCTGTGTTTATTATTAAAAAGAAATCTGGTAGCAGAGGATGGATGGAATTGACTGACATGAATTGGATGTAGCTCAAGAGATGAGAAACAAGATGGCAGTCTAGTAACTAGTCAATAGTTGTCATAATTACTTGTATAGGGAGAACATTGGAGGAAGTGTTTGAATGATATTAGGAAGAATCAAATCTTTATTTGGACATATGAATTATTATGTCAAGTAGACATTTATATATGGAGAGATTAGTAGAAATTTAGGTATACAAATATGATGATATGTTGAAGCCTGCAGTCATAAATTTCAGTGTTTCACCATTAGATAGTGTTTCAAGCCTTAGAAATGAGACAAAGAATATTGAGAACCATTAAAAACTGGATGGATTAACTACAAAAAACATGCAGCTGTCAGACAGCTAGGAAGAATCAATCAGACTACCATATTGTAGGAGATACATGAAAAAGAATTTATAGATGGGTGAGGAATGACAACTAACTCTTCAATTTGGCATGATATAGGTTGATGGTCATTTCATAGGAGAAACAGTCATGACCACAGAGCAGTCTAATTAAGATGAAAACTGAGTAAATTAAGAAGAGCTGTCAGATTAAATGTGAAAATGTATCAATGAGTTTTTAAAAGACTGTAGAATATGACTAGGAAAACCAACATTTAATTCAGCTCCAGAAAAGTAGTTATTTATGAAACTTGGAAAATTTTTAAAGGAAGTACAGTGGAAATACTGGTTATTGCATTTTATAATACAGAATGTTTATAAAATAAATATTCTGTTTTGTATCAATGTTTGCAAGGTGGCAGATGTATGAAAGAATAATTGTGTAGATCTAATGTCCAACTGTGGACTACAATTAATGAAATTATTATGCTGTGTTTGATACTTTGCTAAATGAGTAGATTTTAGCTGCTCTAGAAGTACCCACACTCACACCTGTACCTACAACATTCAAATAAAATGTGTTGCTATATGAAATTATGGATATATTATCTTATTTCATGATAACATTTTTATATTTATATCTATGTTACAACATATTGTGTATATTAAATATATGTAATGCAATATTAGCATAAGTAACATATGGAAAAAATAGAAAAATAACAATATTGGAGAAATATTAAAAGCCAAACTTTTATAGTAAGATTTTCAACAGGTCAAAACATTAAGTTAGAAGGATTTAACCTGCAATGTATTCATAGTAGGAGAAGTACTGATGAAATTGATAGGTGAATTGTAGTCAGGTTTTTCTTTGGGCTGCCAGTGTACATATAAGAATATGGTGACTTATTATTAATTATGAAAGCTCAACTTTAGCTTAGGCTTGTTCTCAACTAGCTCTCATAATTTGAATTAACCCATTTATATGAATCTATGCTCTGCCACATAGCGTTACCTTTCTTCCATCTCACACATACTGTTTGTCTCTGTCTCCCTGGTGAATCCATGTGCCTAGATTCCTCCTCCCAGTTTCTCTCTCTCTGCTTGGAAGTCCTGCCTATTCTTTTCCTGTCTAGCTATTGGCCATTTAACTTTTTAAAAAAACCAATCAGAAGCCATCTTGGCAAAGACATATATTTTTCAGTGTAAACAAGTATTCCGCAATGGTAAATTATAAGCTAAATATGCTAATGACCATTTTGGAATGATAAAAAAGAATATATTTAGTATTGCTTCATTCTATTAATTGATCTATTAATAACTAGAACAAATATTTGCATAAATATGAAAAAACATGTATTAAGGGTCATAAAATGTTTAATTACTTTTACAAGCTACTTCTGCAACAGAATTATATTTTGAAGAAATAACAGACCAAAAAAATCCAAGTAATGAGGGCAACTCTTGTATAATATTAGATGGACCAGCCTTAATATTATACATCCCAGGGGCTCAGGAGAGAGAACTGCTAACGGCGAGGACTATTTTCAGGAAATAGAATCTCAGCACACCGAGCTCTATAGTCCACTTGCTTTAATTCCTCTGGCATAACATCCTTTATACCCAGCTTCAGTTCTGTTCTCATGTCTAGCTCCTTTCTTGGCTGATTTCTATATTTATCTACTGCTTCCTCTAAGTTCTATCTTAATTCTTTTGTCTTAACTCTGCCTCATCTAGGTCCTTTTCATCTTGTTCTTACCCAGCTAGTACTTCCCCATCTGACTCTTCCTCATCTTCCATCTCGTTTCTCTGGTGCTCTCCTCTAGCCCTTCAATCTAATTCTTCCCCATCTCAGTTTGTTCCTCTCAAGTTCTTACCCATCTAGTTCTTCCATTCTTTTTTCTCTTCTCCGTCCTCTGCCCTGGAAGTCCCAGTATATAAAGGGAGGGGTCCGAGCTAAATTGTGTAAAGCTGTTACTTAACGTCCACCTCTCCTAGGCAGTGTCTCCTTGTGGAATTTACCTTAAGTCAGGAGACTTGTTTGTGGGCTGTTATCACTGTTAGTCCTCGGAAATTGGGTGACCACCTGAGCGTTGTCTCCTTGTGGAATTTACCTTAAGTCAGGAGACTCGCCTGTGGGTGGTTATCACTGTTAGTCCTCGGAAGTTGGGAGACTACCTAGGCGGTGTCTCATTTTGTCCTTGAAAGTGGCTAGGGGAGATATCTGATTCCAGAGAAAGCCTTTCCTGAGGCTGTTCTCCAAATGCCTGGAATGTGTATATCTAGAGAGTGATCAGTCCACGTTGTTAGCCCTTCTTAGGGAAAAATCAATTGGGAAAACTATGAAGGCACACATGATTTTTATAAAAGAATACAGCTGATATGTAACAAGCCAAGTAACACCAAAAACTCCTTGGGATTTGGCTTCCTCTGGAGGAATTCCCTGATTCCTCCAGGTAGTGACTTTGCCATAACCAGCTGAGTTCTTATGATATATATGTTCCTGCGGCCTGCAGCAGGCAACAACTACCCTTTGATTCAGCACTTAATATTGCACTCACATTGCGCTGATATGTAAAGCATTTGAAATTTTGTTAATTCATAATATAGTGAATTACTTAGATTGTATATATTATTTTTCATAGTTAAGCCTGCAGAAAAAACAATTAAAAAATGTGAAATTGATTATTTTGCTCTTTTACTATTTCCTGAATGTTACTCTGTGTGTGTGTGTGTGTGTGTGTGTGTGTGTAATCCAACTGCAGAATGACTTAGCAGTGTCTAATACAGAGATATCATTTTAAAGGGGACATATATGGGTCATAAGACTCTAAATCCCATGGAGCTAGACAGCTTTCCTTGTTATTGTATTGCTAGTAACAGGTCAAAATGCTCATTTCATTATTTAACTAATTAAATACTTAAATTATCATTTGCTGAGTATTAATAGACTATTGAAGTATGAAATGGCTTGATGAAGGGATAGAATCTTGACAAATGTAAATATGACACCAGAGAAGTCAATGCTGAAATTAAATAGCCATTTAAAACAAACACAAAGCATCAACATAAGCCGAATTCAGAATTTATTTTTATTTTTTGTTACTGATTTGTAGTTTATTACCTAACTTCTGAAATATTTTTGAAGTGTTAGCATATACTCATTATATACAGTCTTAGGTTTCTTTATGGTATCTTCATACAAGTAAATCATTTAATTTTCTCATATTCCTCCCCACTATTAACCCTGCTTTTCCCATCTGTCTTGCTGGTGTCTTTTCTTCCCAATTAGTTTGTCTTCTACTTATATGCCAATATGCATATGTTAATATTTGCACTTAGAATCCACATATGAGAGAAAGTTGGCAATGTTTTTCATTCTGTATCTGGCTTATTTTACTTAACATGCTCTCTATCTCCATTCATTTTTTTTCACATGGCATAATTTAATTCTTCCTTATGACTTAATAAAACTCTAGTGTGAGGTCTAGAGATATAGCACAATGGGAGGGTGCTTGATTGGTATGTCTAAGGCCACACAAACAATCTCTAGCACTGAAAGCAAAGAAAAAATATCTGTCTCTATCTATATCTATATATATCACCTATATTTGCACATCAAATTTTTCTTTCATTTTTTAAAAAATTTTTTTATTTTTATTTTGCAATACAATTCAGTTCTACATATCAGTGACGGATTCCCTTGTCCTCCCCGCTCCGGCCCCCCTCACCTTCCCCCCAGCCCACCCCCCCATTCCCACCTCCTCCAGGGCAAAGCCTCCCCCGCGGACTGAGATCAACCTGGTAGACTCAGTCCAGGTAGGTCCAGTCCCCTCCTCCCAGGCCGAGCCAAGCGATCCTGCATAGGCCCCAGATTTCAAACAGCCAACTCAGGCAATGAGCACAGGACCGGATCCCACTGCCTGGATGCCTCCCAAACAGACCAAGCCAATCAACTGTCTCACCCATTCAGAGGGCCTGATCCAGTTGGTGACCCCTCAGCCATTGGTTCATAGTTCATGTGTTTCCATTTGTTTGGCTATTTGTCCCTGTGCTTTATCCAACTTATTATTCAGAAATTTTCTACTCACTACATACCACCCACAGATCTCCCCTCCTCTCTCCTCCCACCCCCCAGTCCTCCCTCCCTAGCCACCTCACATCCCCACATCCCTCAAATCAAGGTCTCCCAAGGGGAGTCAGCAGAGGCCAGCACACTGAGCCTAGGCAGATCCAAGCCCTTCCCCACTGCACCAAGGCTGTGTATGGCACCACACCACAGGCACCAGATTCCCAAAATCTTGCCCATGTAACAGGGATGGATCCTGATCCCCCTGCCTGGGTGCCCCTCAAACAGTTTGAGCCAAACAACCGTCTTCCATATCCAGAGGGCCTAGTCCAGTCCCATGGGGGCTCGACAGCCACTAGTTCATGGGCTTCTACTAGTACACATCAAGTTTTAATCGACTTATCTGTTAATGGGTTCCTAAGTTGATTCCTTAACTTAGTTATTGTTTCCTTCAGATAGTACGCAGATTTAGTTTTTTTTTTTTTTTCGGGGAAATATGATCAGAATGGGTATATATGGATCATATGACAGTTCTGTTTTTAGTTTTATGAAGAATGTTCTTAGTGATTTCGATCATGGTTGCCCCAATTTGCAACCCCACTAGCAGTGAATGAGTTCCCCTCTGCCTCATCCCATCCTCATTATAATTGTTTTCTTAATGGTAGGCATTCGGAGTAGGGTAAGATAGACTGTCAAGGTAGTTTTAATTATATTTGCCTGAGGCTAAAGAACATTTCATGAGTTCCTACTAGTTTGGTTTGGTTGTCTCTGTAGATTTCCCCATCATGATCTTGATGCCTCTTGTCTCTCTTCAAGTAGACTCCTGGAGCTCAGCCTAGTGTTTGGCTAGATAGGCCAGCAAACTCCAGGCACCCTCCTGTTTGTCCTTCTCCATTGCTCGGATTACAGGTGTGCCATGCTACCTGGATTCCTAGGTGAGGTCTAGAGCGTCAACTCAGGTCTCATGGCTTCATGGCTGAGCCATCTCTCTCTCCAGCCCACTCTGCCAGATTTTGAAGAACTTATGGGTGAGAACAAAAATTATACAATATATATTAATACATCTCTTTTGAAACATGGTGCTTCTGACTTGTTTAATTTGCCATTAATTTGAAAAATGTTTATCACAGATAATACTCTAAACAGTTCTTCATTAATAATATAAATATTAAAACAGTGTGTGTTTTTATTGTGTCTGTTTCTCTAGCTGGTGAAATTGGGTATGGAGTTTTCAATTTTTAATCCAAACCTAGACTAATTCATTGCTCCAATTACTTTTTATTTGAAAGATGTTCTTTTCTTTGTCAAAACATTTAAATGAGATATCGTAAATTAGTTCCCATTTGCCTTGTTGCTCTTTTATTATTAATCATGGTGACCAGGAACCCTTTAAAAACCTACTCATTTACTATCTACTTCCTGGAACCATTTGCCCTCTTTTGTTAAATGGTCCATTCTGTCAACTGCCTAAGCAAAAATGTTTTGTATTTTTTTTTAAGTAAAAGATCATCTTTAGCTAAATCATTATTACAACTGAAGGCACATGATCCCTAAACATTCAATTATTTATTATTCACATGTATTAAGCATATGTATAAATCACATATGTACACATAAGCAAGCTAAGTATGTCAACACATATAAAATATGAAAAGCATTAAATAATCCACAACCTTCCAAGTTAAAGTCAATTTAAGAAGAAAAAACATTTCCAAATGACATGAAAAGACCCTTTTCATAATCCTGAGACTATTTTACACACAGCTGTCTTGGAGTACTTTCTGCTAAACTCCAGAGTTTGTGCTTTATAGCCTAGTCCTTATTTTCCTTCACTATGCCTTTTATTTATTAGCTTATTGGTTTTCCTTGGTTGTTCTGTGAGGATGACTAAAATATGATATGTCTTTTTTTCCTTTGTAATCTTACCCTATGTTTATTTTTTCAATTTTGCATGGTTGTACTTTTTTGACACAAGAGCTATATGGTATTATCCCCACTCTCATTCTGCTTAAGGAAGTTGAAAAGGTTGATATCAAAAATATTTCTTTAAGAAGATAACTTTAAGGGAAAAGGAAACAGTAGCAGGTAGATGATATCAAAGTAGAAGGGAGGGTTGCTGGGAGTGTTAACCCAAAGAAGGGTATTCCCTTCTTTAAAATATCATTTTGAAACCTACTATCTTGCAATGAAATAAAAAAATATAATGTAGAAAAACTACAGTTTGAAGGGAGAGACTTTGAATGGCTGGAAGAGGCCGCTCCTAGAGTTTTTAGGACAGACATTAAATCACCATTACCATCACCACTACCATCCAGTACTAGGGGTGGGATTCTTCCTCATGAGGTTGTTAATTAAGTTGGTCCTAGAGGCCACCCCCTGCCAAAAAGTAGAGGGTATTACTGTTCTTCTTGATTCCTACCAGAACTATTTGGTAAGACCCCATTGCTGAAGACATCATACATCTTGGTTGCATAATATAGGGAGATTTAGCAGGATTTTTCCTTGTTGGCTGTGCCAGTAGGTCCTTTGCAAGCTGCTGCGGGAGTCAACATATCAATGGTCTTACCAAGCTGTGAATGCCACAAACTATGAGACTAACCTGTCAGACAAGATGTATCCTTTTTGCCAATGATAACACTATGGTTCTGAGGGTATCAACCACTCTGAATGGATTTGGTACCAGTCAGAGGAGGGGATTCATGTGTTTTAATGTAAATCTGATTACTACTCACAGCAGGGAATGTCAGAGACCTATGGTGTATACAGTTGTTTAGGTACATTGACTCAGTGTCACACTGCCTTTTAAATTAAATATTCATGTTCATACACTTAGACAAATGCTGCTCTGATTGTTAATCAGAGAAACCCTTTTCTAGTGAATAATGATGAATGCAGGGACTAATGACTCTACAATGTGCTGAGAATAAGTGAATTTTGAGTGCTTAGCCCTAAAGAAGACATTTATACACGCCCTCTAAGTTTCATGGAACATTCTGGAAGAAGTGGTGGAAGAAGATAAGAGATAGAAGGGAGGGAGAAGGCTATTCACAGCAACTTCAGAGCCCTGCACTCTGTATACACAAGAACAGCTTTATCAACAGTTAAACATGAATGGAGGAGAGACATGGGGGTCCCTAACAATCACTAATAAATTATTTGCTACTGATAAATTCTGGGAGAGGATGAGTTACTGCCCCCAGTGATATACTCTTGGGTGACCACACCAGGTTCCAATAGTTACAATCCAGGGACGGAAAGATGGCCCCGTTTAAGCCAGATATGTCGCAACTCCATGAAGCTGGAGAAGGGACCAGTTGTGAGGACTAGTAGTGGATAGAAGAAAATAAAAGAGAGTGTGGGGAGAGAACAATTAAAATATATTATATACATATATAAAATTGACAAAGAGCAGACTTTTAATAACAAAATAAAGAAACACAGTCTTTTAAAAAATAAAACAAAACAAAAACAACTAATAAAGAATCATGACCACAAATATATGAAATTGAAAGACTCTGAATATTGGCAGAAAATGTATTAAAGAAGCAATAAGACTTTATATGACATTGACTGGACTACAAGCATAAAAAAGTGTTTCTAAAAACAGGCTAAGTCAGTATAAAGGAGAGAGGAAAGTGAATTACTGAGGGATCATAGAAATATAATCATGGCAACTAATGTTAATTCCTGTTTAGAATTTTGAAGGTTTCATTTTCTGTCTCATAATGATAGACAGAATAATATACTGAAAATAATAATGAAGACCTATGACTACCTTAACAAACATTTGTGACCTGAAAAAGAAACAAGTCAATGTACTGGACCATTCTGGATAAGTCTGGTCTGGTGATGCTACAATGAGCAAATTTCTATCTATCTGTCTATTTATCTATCTGTCTACCTGTCTGTCTGTCTGTCTTACTATCATCTATCATTTATCTCTTTATATCTACATATATTTGTCTATTTATCATCTATCTATATCTATCTATATATCATCTATCTTATTTATCATGTCTACCTATCTACCTATCATCTATCTCTCTACCTATCTCTTTATTATCTCTCTATATATCTATATTATCTATCCTCTATCTATGTATCTATCTTTCTATCTACTGTCTATCTATGTATTAACTATATCTATGTATCATTTATCTCTATTTATCTTCTTATTATCATCTATCTTCTATCTACCTATCTATCTATATTTATCATTTATCTCTATCTATGTATGTATCTATGTATCTATCATCTATCTATCTATCTTTCTATTTAATGTACTTGGCATTCCCTTGTTGTATAAGGGACAAAGAGATGCTTTATTTTTTTGTTTTCTAAATTTATTCAAGTTGTTCCTCAGCATTTTCATTAAGGTATACAGTATATTGTGATTACTCTCCAATTACCTCTTTCTCTGCTGCCTCATCAACTTCCTTTCTTCCCTGTAAGTTCTTTTTTATATCAATAAGCATTTGTTTTGTTTTTGGACCAAGTGAGTTAAACTTGGGCTATCTATATGACTATGGGCTTTGAAACCCCCATCAAAACCTCATCGGCTTTCACAGCTAATGGCATTGACACCCCATTTCCCAGTGCTCACTAGTTCTGGGCAGGGGAGAACAGGGCTCCCAGAGCTCCTCTCTCATCCATGGTTGGCTCTTGACAGGCCTATGTTCATGCAAGCAGGCTCAGATACATGAAGTTCATGATTGGAATGACTTTTTAATGCCCAGAAAATGTTATTTAGCCTTTAGTTATTCTCAGCACCTAGAGCTGTCATATGTCTCTGCATTCACTGCCGTTCACCTCAAAGAGGCTTCTCTGATTAAGACTGAAAGTCGCATTTGTCAATGAATATTTTAATAGTACCCAAGCTAGTTTGATACTATAGCAATTTGGTTAAATACCAGTAGGGTTCAGGCAATGGGCTTTTAACTGGAGTTCATAGCACTAGAAATGGATTCCTTGCTATAGGTTGGCCTCAAATCCAACCAGAGAGTGATTGGTTACCACTATAACAATTTTACCTCATATATGTATATACACATCTTAGATGGAAGGTTGATATTGTAGTTAGTTTAGTGTAAAATGAGTTGAGACCATCGGTCTCCTTTCTTACTCAGTATTTTATGTGACTGTGAAGTCTATTTGAGAGAAATAAAGCTTTCATGTCAGTTTTCTGTTGATTTCTATTTATCTTGTCATCAGGTTGTATTGTGTCTTCAGTATTATGGTCTTCTCACAAAGTTCTGATGGGTAACCAAAAAGAATGATAGGGATCTTCATTTTTCATTTTTTTTGGGGGGGATGGGCCTTCATGGACAATAAATAACTCCAAAGTGGTATTTACACCGGGCACTGGAAATTTTTCCTTATAACCCATGACTTCTAGTAGCAGCCTTGTCCAGCCTTGAAGAGTATTGTTCTTTAAACTATTTTATTTAGCTAATTTTAAAAATTGAATTTCAAAATATTAAATTTCTGTATGAGATTTTTGAAAATCCTTAACTTTGTTTATCTTTTTCTGTTTCATTCTTCTTTTCTCTCTCCCTCATCTCCCCAAGTTACTTCCCAGCATAAAATTTCCTGTCCCTGTATCTTGCCTATTTTCATATTCCTATGTTCTACTAGCCAGCTTCCTTTAATGAATAACCCAGCAGCTTCTCTCTAGCCTTCTGGCTTCTGCAAGTACTCCAGGTTAAACACACGACACTAGAAATCTGAAGTTAGGGTCCACCCATAAGGGAGAACATGTGGCATTTAGTCTTTTGGGTTTGGGTTACTTGACTCTACATTTTTTCCTAGTTTCATCCATTTACCACAAATTTCAATTTATTACAGTTGAATAAAATTTCCATCATATATGTGTACTATACTCGAATCACCCATTCATCAGCTAATAGACATCCAAGTTGATTCTATTTTCTAACTATTGTGAATACAGAGAAGTGGGCATGGCTATACAAGTGTCTGTAAAGCAGGTTATAATAGACTACTGGCAATGGTCGAGAGAGTGCCTGAGCTGACCTACTCTGGTGATCGAATGGCCGAACACCCTAACTATCATGACTGAACTCTCATCTAGTGACTGGTGGAAGCAGATGCAGAGATCCATGACCAAACCCCAGGTGGAGCTCCAGGAGTCCAACCTGCAAGAGAGAGGAGGGATTATATGAGCAAGAGATATTGAGACCATAATTGGAAAAAGCACAGGGACAAATAGCCAAACTAGTGGAAACACATGAACTGTGAACCAATAGCTGAGGAGCCCCCATGGAACTGGATCAGGCTCTCTGGATAATTGAGATAATCAAGTTGATTAGCTTGAACTGTTTAGGAGGCCCCCGGGCAGTGGGACTGGGACCTGTCCTTGGTGCATGAGCTGGCTTGTTGGAACCTAGGGCCCATGCTGAGACACTTTGCTCAGCCTTGGTACAGGGAGTAGGGGACTGGACCTGTGTCAACTGAATGTACCAGGCTGGGCTGAATCCCCAGGGGAGACCTTGCCCTGGAGGAGGTGGGAATGGGGAGTGGATTGGGGGGGGGGAAGTTGAGGGGTGGGAGAAGGGAGGACAGGGGAATCCGTGGCTGATATGTAAAATTAAATTTATTATCAAATAAAAATATGTATTAAAAATTCCTAATAAAAAAGTAAATAAGAAAGAAATTTTATTCAAAAAAAAAGAGAAATATCTTGATTGCAAAGGAAGAATATATATTTCAGGGAGGCCCACATATCACAACTACATGGGACAGAGAGAAAGTGTAGAATTATCTGCAGGAGAATAAAAAGCCAAATAATTTGGTGAATAAGCTTAAGAGTTTGGTGGTGATAATGGGGAAGTCATTAAGAATAAGCACAAAGAGTGTGCAGTACACAGTGCTCTCCCTTGTACACCTCTGGTTTTCTCTCTGGTACTTCTCATCTTTCATGTTTACTTCGCTTGGCTTTCATTTGCCTTTTACACTAAATTGTAAGTGTCAATAGGACAGATTGGAGGATCATACGTATAAAAAGGAATCAAGGACAGTGGCAATCTTCTGAAGAGAGGTCTCAAGAATGAGTAATAGAGAGGACAAAGATCCAAACAGTGAAATGTGAGGGCAGAGAAGGCAAAGGCCACACACACCCAAGGCAAGCAAAAGCTGTAGGGCCTCTTGCTAAAGGAATTAAAGATGAGATATCAGGACACTTGGGGGTTGACACTATGATGTAGTTTAGTAGCAGGTGTGTATATGATCCATAATATGTTTTGTACTGGACCTATAGATTCAGGAGTGACTAACATTTTTATACTAAATGCTGTATTGTAGATGCCATATTATAGTGAACACTTTTAGAGAAAGAGAATTCAAAGAACAGAAATCTGGAATGATTGAGGACAAGTGGGTAGCTGAAAATTGGAGAATGTTAGAATATCCACCAAGGAGAATGTAGATAGCTAAAAGGAAAGGAATACTATAAAGAGTAAAATCGCCACCAGGTATGAAATGTTGCAGGAAGCTTTGCCGGAAAAACATTATCTTAGGGAATAGCAGTTGAGAGTAAGCAGTGAGCATTGGTTGGACAGCTTTCTAAGGTGGCAGGGACCCAAGACAAGTACAGAAGGCTAAAGAGTACTTGGTACCTGGGGAGATGAGAATAAGTGTGAATGCTCCTCAGAACTCATCTGAATGTGTAGAATATTTCCAATTTACTAATTTTCTGGTTGTTGACAAATAAATTTGTCAAAAAATCAATTCTCTCTGATGTATTTTGATTTTAATGAGAGTTTTATAAAGGGTGAAATCTTGATTTCGAAAACAAAGCATGTCATCACAGGATAGTGGTTGGAGAGAAATATCAACACACACTATCTCTGATGCAGCTAAGTCATACCAACCAGAGTCCTCTGCCCTTTCTTGCTCATTTGCACAGCAATACTTGGCTCTTCCACACCCTGTGCCCTCTGCAGATACACAAAGCAGCCTAATGCACACACACAGCTTTGATTTAGGAGAAAGTCAACAGGTGCCCAGCAAAGCTTTGCAAAAGCTTTTGCTTTTTTGTTTTTTTTTTTTTTTTTTGGTTTTTCGAGACAGGGTTTCTCTGTGTAGCTTTGCGCCTCTCCTGGAACTCACTTGGTAGCCCAGGCTGGCCTCGAACTCACAGAGATCCGCCTGGCTCTGCCTCCCGAGTGCTGGGACTAAAGGCGTGCGCCACCACCGCCCGGCAAGCTTTTGCTTTTTTGGCCTTTAAGCCGTGCCTCTGTAGCATGACCAAGTTGGTACTGGATTGCTTGATTTATTTTTCATTTTTTCCTTGGATGTATTAATAGAACAATCAATCAGATCTTGGCAGGGATCAGAATTGTCCATTAAAGGAGGCCAATACAATGAATCATGCATAGATTTGCTTTCTCCCTCCTTCTGATAAACAAATAGACCTGACCTTGGTTGTGCAAATGTTTCTTGCAAATGCATTGCATAGGTTTTCATAGTACATGTGATGTCTACATTTAAAAAAAAATTGGGGTGAGTCTTTCTGCTCTATAATCCTTCTGAAAAATGTTACAAAACTTATTATATATGCAGTGTAAATATACTTAATCAGATGGCTCCACACATCAGGTGCTCCAGACATTTATTTAAGTTGACAATTATTTAGGCAGAAGTTGGAATAAGAGATGACCAGGAATGTTAGGTTTGTTGCAATTTTGAAAGAGCATGCCTGTTTTGAATGTACCTCTTTACGAACATTAGCACTGCTTTAGATTATAACTGGAGTAGATGATTCACATATTAAGAAGGTCAAGGAAATACAGTGGTAGGCAAGAAAAACAGATCCCATCAGACTTACTTATTATTTTATGTCAGAACTTATAAAATGGAGTTTTGTTTTTGGGTACAAATTTACCTGAGAATGTGCCAAATGAATCATGACAACACAAAGACACCCTGAAGAGAAATCAAGTAGCCTTTCCAAGGCAGCTCAGTTTTCCAAGTGTATTTGGATCACATTATTATAAAAATCTGTGCACAGGCTTCTATGATCACTAGGGATTAAGAAATTTTGTACTATTTTATGCTTGTAACCATGCAATCAGCCTTTACTCTAGTGAAAAACCTCCTATCAGGAAGCAATGGCTGGGGGATTCTGCTCTCCTATTCACTTTAGCACAACTTTGTAGTATCTGTGAAGCAGTTTCACTGTGTGCTGGTTACTGGTTTAGCACACTACAGCTTGGACTGCAATGTATATTTCTCAACTGATCCTCATGAGAGAGAACATTCACATAGCTAGTTAAAAGAAGAAACTTTATACTCACACACAGCCAGTAAAAGACAGTAGTGCCAAGGACTCATGGCGAGCCAGTGCCCCAAGGCTGAGGCAAGTTGCCCAGTGTGACTGGAATTTCATGTGTGAATGCCCCATTTGCACTGATGCTCAGGGATCCCAGACAGCTGTCTACCTTAGGTTTTATACCTGGGAGGAGGCCACGGGAGGTACCATGCCAGACTTAAGCGTTCCAGGACATTATGCTTTAGGACTGGCAGACGCAGAGCCTGCGGTGACCTAGCAGGCTCTGTTTATCTCAGAATGTTTCATTCTCAGCACGTCCTACAGTTATTCTTGAGGACTGCAGGAAAGAAATAGAGGATGTCAATGCAAAGCTCCAGGTCTTACCACAAAGCAATAGAATTCTGGAGCTAGATATAAGTGAGCATTGCCTGGGGACACAGATGTACGTTATCTCTATTCCATGTTCTAATGTGGTGGCTGCTTATTGATGTTTTTCATAGAAACAAAACAATGGAATTCATAAATCAAGGTACTTAAAAATACATTGGTGGAAACATCAGAAAGGCAGGTTACAGTAAAGCGTAGAAAACCCTTCTGTAGGCTTCAGGCGTTATTGGATGACATTCTTGTCTCCCACCATATGGACTCAGGTAAGGAACTCAGGTTTTTAGGCTTCAAAGAAATTGCACTTACACACTGAGCCAGCTCTCAGGCCCATCATAGAAATTTTAATCAGTGATTCAGCCTTGGAGAATATTTAACAATAGGATGGCTTTCCACCCCTCTGCAAACTTTTATTTGCAGGAAGTATATCCATCCATGGTCATCTAGAGAATTGTTCTATGATACTGTCCACTGGGGTGTTACCTCTGAAAGAGATGGCATTTGGTGTGTGTGGGGGTATCAGGAGGAAGAAATTCAGATGACTATAAAACATGCCCAGGAATATTTAATTGTTTTATTTCTTCTCCAGAGATAAACTTCATAATCATAATTAATAAGCACAAGAACCGTTGTGACTGGGGAATGAGATGGGCCCTAAACACTTGTATAGGACTCATCTGCTCACTGAGTTTCCCAAGAGTAGTGTAGCTGAAAAAAGGCATGCAAGCCTGCTTGCCATCTTTCTTATGGCTATATCCTTTGCTGAAAGTTGTTAGGTCTTGCTCAAATGTAAGCTACCTTCATTTGCGGAGCTGTGATTAGACATAACTAAAAAGAACATAATCTAGAAAGTATTTGGTGAGAGGTAGGGGAAATGTCATCAGGAATGGCCCTGATTCAAGGTACTTATAAAATGCTTGTGTAATTCATAGTGTAATTCATCACTATATAAAGTTTTGTATTGTACAATGGTATATTAGAGACTAGACAAGTGATTTATAAATTAAGGTACATTGATTAATGTAAGATTTTGTTTGCATATGGGTGATATGAAATCCTGCTATAATTTTAACCATCATTTTGCATGCACGTATTTTGTGCTGTTCTAATCCTGGTCTCTCCTTTTCGCCACTTGCTTCTCATGAAAATCTACTAATGAGTTTCTATTATAAATGTCAGAAAGGACTCTGAGGAGTTCGGTACTTGTGACCCCAGAGTGTTAAGAGCATTAGACTCTTAAGACAAGATCTATCTTAATAGCATAATCAGTACATGGCCTGGTCTCTGGGCCCTTTTTGTTTGTTTGCTCTCTTGATGCAGGTGAACTAATAACACACTCTTGAACATTACCCTGAGGTGCACGGCTTTACATGCAGAAGATGCTTTACAAATGTTAATTAATGTTAATAACAGCCATATGGCTAAACTACATTGTTTGGATTCAGCTTTGCAAAGGTTCCTAATATTTATTCCGAAAGCAAGACCATGTAATTTTTGAGGCTACTCTGAGACACATCACATTACCAATCTCAGTAAGAATTCTGTCTAGGCAATGGTAAGCCTAGACAGAATCTGGACTTCATTGTTGCTTACACTTAGATACACTTTTTGTTTCTCTGTGTCATACTTTCTTTGCTTGGTTGTTATGTTTTCCTAGTTTGCTTGGTTGTTATTACTAGGTTTTAAATAAACCTTTGTATGCAAAGCCCTTTGAACAGTGATGACCATGTAGTAAGTGCTCATTAACTGTTTGCTAGTGGCTTGTTTTTCAGCAAGTTTGAATCTACCCTGTGGATTTGTTCCACCTTGTGGAACTCTTCATAAATGTAAGGACCTGCAGCAACAACACAGGAATCCTTCAATTAAAGATTTCTATTTAATTTTTGAAGATTACAATCTAGCTATTGTTTATAGCACATAATTGTAGCTTTGTCTTCTGGCAAGAGCATTTTGTCCTCATTTGATTAAATCTAGAGTTCACAATTTTCAATTGTTGGGTTGGCTGATTTCATCTTAAGATTTAATGCCAAAACAATTGTTCCTTTCTGCAGTTATGATTAGCTGTGGCTTGCATCAATTTATTTTGAAATGTAGTAATTATTATAGGGAAGAACAATGTGAAGGCTGTGTCAAAGCAGAACCAGGGAAGGGAGATTTTCTTTGAAGCTGGTTTTGTGGTTATCTGTGACCGCTTCTTTCCACAGGTACATTGACCCCAACCATTCCAAAAATCATGTGTAGGAGATCAGGCCTTTACTTCATAGAAAAGTTATAGATATTTAGCATTGAATAGAGCTTATGCCTCTGCTAGTCAGGCAGTCTTCACTCACTAGGAAAACTTTCCTGCTTTCCTAACATAGCAGTAACAGTAGAAGCAAATTCCGAAAGCAGCTCTATTTGGATGTTTGAAAGGAAGGATGCTTTTTGCCTTACATGCTAAGAGAAGCACACAATAGACATTTAATAAGAGATTGCAGAAGAAATTAATAATGACTGAGTAATGACTCTTTCTCCAATTTCCCAGTTGTCTACAATATTAGTCATATTCATGACTCTAAGACTGATATATGCAAATACCTGAAAAATAAGAGTTGCTTTTTTTCTGTGGCTCCTAAGGGAGAACCAATGAGGGTCTGTTCCATCTTGTCTGGAGGTTAAATGTCCTTTTCTTAGTGAAGCTTTTGGTCTAGTGTCTTTGTGACTGTGGCCCAGGGTGATACAGCTCAGTTGATTAGGTACTCGGTGCCCAGCTTTCCTCACAGCTGGAATCTGGAATCTGACCTTACGTCTTTGTCCTGTGCCTTGATGCAAGAGCTCACACACACTCCTGTTTATAAAAATTTTTTTTTAATCATTCATTGAACAAATACATGAAAAATCTTTGGATATGTTCTGGAACATAATAAACATTCAATAAATATTAATTAAAATAGACTTTAGAATTTGGAACAAAATACACACATTATTTTTAGTAAGTATTGCTCTAAAATGTCAATGTTTTTCTACTGAATCAAATTGAATGTTCAACAAAGAATGTACATAAAATGAATAAGTATTTTTGTATTACAGTTCTATCCAGCAGTCTGCTTTTGGCCCCATATCATATATACGTGATGAAGTACTAGCATAGTATATTGATGATCGAGAAGGCCCTGTGGGCAAAGGGCATTGTTGACAAGAGAAAGGAATCCTGTAAAGGTGAGTTATTTTTAGCAAGCTTGGTCCAACAGTTTCTCAAGCACCTGTTGTAAGAATGAAATTGTTGATGAAGGAGAACCAGTAAAGCATGGGTGGACAGTCATGGGAGAAGCAACACTAGAACAGACCAAATGTTATTGTCTTAGTTAGGGTTTGCTTCTGTGTCAAGTTGACACACAAATCCAGCCACTACAGCTATGAAATCATTGTCTAAAGAAGGGGTTGACTATTAATAAAACTAGAGAGTTTCAATTGGAAGCAACAAAGGTAAATTCTTAATTCTCCAATCTATAAATCACCTCCAATGATTCAGGATAGTTAAACCTGCATCACTCTCATTGACTTGGTCTTCTTGGCAAGGAGACAAGGTTACCATTAATCAGAAACAGGTCTTCCTTCTCATGTCCTTATGGTCAGACAAATAACTCTTTGTAGTCATATCATCAAACTAGAGAGATATTCAGAGCAGTTTTTACATCTGTATAGTCATTCCAGCAAGAAAGGAGATTAATGGGTTGTAATTTAAAAAACTCAGAGAAGCAATATACTATATATTGATTATACTTGTCCATGAAAATGAAGAAATGAAATTGGGAATTATATTTGAATGATGGTAATGTCATCATTAATAAAGATTGAGTAGATTTTTGAAGTCTGGGCAGATGCATCCAAATTCACAAAGGTACAAGGTCAGAGCAGTTACAACTTACTTCACTCTGTTCTAGCAGTAGCATGGGGGCAGACATGCGTGGAAGTCATGGAACATTTAGATTTCATCATGAATTTACAAGTCAGGTGACAGCTAACAGAAAGCTCTCTTTATTTCTGATTTTATTACTTTAGTATGGACAAGATACATTTATTTTTTCTTAATATATGTAAATCATGGGAAGACATTCATACAACTCCATCATATTTATTAATCCCCTCTATTATACATATTTATTTATTATACTTCTATATCAACTCCTCTTTCTGTTGCTATACCTTTAGTAGTCTCTAGAAGGCTTATTTTCAAACACATTTTATTGGAGAAAAAAAATGTCCTCACTGTAATGATTTTATTTACAAGTATATTTTGTTCATAGTATACAAAATCTTATGTAGGTGTTTGAACAGGTTATTTTAAAAGTTCACAAATTCTTCCTTCACAATTTACACTATAAAATTATAATATGCTTGTATGAAACACCTTATGTGGTATAAATAACTGAAAAGGGTTCTGGGGTGAACAGCTCTTGAAGGATATTTTAATTACAATTATTCAAGGAGAACTTGAACCACACATGGTGCATTCAAGAAAATGCGGTCTCAACACTTCTTGTGCAACAGTTGACCATTGTGATGAAGGTTTGATTCATATCTAAAAAAGAGATGAAGAAAGGGAGTAAGGAAAGAAGGAAAAGAGAAAGAAATGGATGGAGAAAGAGCAAGGAAGAAAGGAACAGAAGGAAGGAAGAAAGAAGGGAGGAAAAGAAGGAAGGAAGGGAGGGAGAGACGGAGGGAAGAAGATGACATCATTAATTTTTTTGTGTCATAAAATGATAGTAGCTATGCCAGTGACTATAACTACTGAGTATCCAGCATCTACAACAGTAAGCATGAGATGTGCAAAGATTATTGCTTCACTTGTACATACTTCTTTTTCTCCTTCTTATTCCAGAAGTCAAATTGTCCTCTTTGTATCTCTGTTATCCCTCTGCCCAGAGCCCTGGATGCCCTTCCACCACTCACCATGAGAGATGAAGTTCTTACACAGGCTTGTAGCATGCCTACCATCATCTGAGCTTCAGCTTTGGCCTCCTCTTCCTCTTTCCCTCAGGTGAATTCTACTTTACAGCCATTGATCTCCTTGCTCCTGCTAAACTGCCTCACATGATACTTGAACCGGTCTTTTTTTTTTTTTTTTTTTTTTTTTTTTTTTGGTTTTTCGAGACAGGGTTTCTCTGTGTAGCTTTGCGCCTCTCCTGGAACTCACTTGGTAGCCCAGGCTGGCCTCGAACTCACAGAGATCCGCCTGGCTCTGCCTCCCGAGTGCTGGGATTAAAGGCGTGCGCCACCACCGCCCGGCTTGAACCGGTCTTTTACATGAACCATATCCTCTTCCAGAAAGTTATCTCCTGATTTTGAGAAGGCTTTTTTCCTCCTCCTTTGTCAGCATTGGCTTGCACCATCTTCTCAATGGGAGTTGCCTGATTATATCATACTCCCATGACTTCTCTTCAAGCCCTCCTGCTGCTGCTCAGGTTTTCCATCATATGTGGTAACTATGCTAACACACTCTGTCTTTATTATGCTTCCTGTTTGGTATATATCACCCAGCACTAGCAGTGCATGAGCAAGAGCTTTGACAGTTTTTTTCCATTCTCCTATCTACAATGCCTAGAAACCTGCAATTCATTGAAAAACTCAATAACTATTTCTGAGCTGAGCTCCTAGGTATGCCAATGTGCCTATCTGAATTTTCGGGTTATTGTAAAGATTCAAATAGCCTTGTCAATGAGGCTTAAGTATGGCTTTCTTTTGGAGGTTTCACAAAAATTTCTTGACTGTAGAATGTATCTTGTCTTTAATTTCTCCATTTCTTGAAAATTAGAAATTTATCATTTTAAAATTACCATGTTAATTTCTTCCAACTAGAAGCATCCCAGTTATCAAACAACATCTTCATTTATATTTTATAGTGAGAAGTTTAACCAATCTACTTATTGTATTTCCAAGCCACTTCTCATGTTTTCCCACTCTTTCAGTCTGTTTTCTGAGTCACTCTCCTACTTCATTATAATGAATTCCATTCACTAAAATATAAGCCAAGTCAGGTCATTCCACCTTTTGTATTGATTTGCTCTTCATCTCTAGACTAAAGTACCAAATACTTATCAAAGAACTCAATACCTTCTGAAATCTGTTTCCTCTCCATGCTTGAAGCATCTCTTTTTAGTTTGATACAATGTGCATGCTCTGTAAACTCCAGTCACACAGGCATAATTTCTTTTGCCTAAATAAGCTAGGGATTTTATTTCTATTATGTCTTTGCAATTTTTGTCTTTTATCTAAAAAATAATTCCCGTCTTCTCTCCAAAACTCTTGCTTATTCACCTTAGTTAGGATTATATAAGTTGTGCTGTGGTACCATACCTCCCTAACCTTGTATTTCTACACAAGGAAACAGGAAACAACGATACTCAAACAGTGGTTTATATATCCTAGAGAGCCACTTATAGCATATAGGTAAGGCCAAATACTTGAAATATACTATAGCATTGTTTATATTTTTAACTTCTCTGACATTTGCAATGATGTTCTAGCACTCTGGTCGTAGTGGCATCTACTATATTTGTCACTGCTTTGTGCTAGTTAAGGAAAAAGAAAAGTCCAGAGTTTCTGTAAAATTGTAGTCAGAAGATTTCCGATGTCCTGCCCGGTCTGCAACCACTCAGAACCAAGTAAACACACAGAGGCTTATAATAATTAAAAATGCTCAGCCATTAGCTCAGGCTTATGACTGACTAGGTCTTACACTTAAAGTCAGCCCATTTCTGTTAATCTGTATGTTGCTATGTGTTCTGTGGCTTTACCTGTGTGCCATTACATGCTACTCCCTGGATGACAGGCTGACGTCTCCCTTGCCTTCTTCCTGTCTCTCTTTTGAATTTCCCACCTGCCCCTAAGCTGCCATGCCATAGGTCAAACGACTTTATTTATTAACCAATCAGAGCAACACATATTCCCAGCATAAAGAAAGATATTCCCCCATCACAAAATGGAATTTCTAAACTAGTAAAACTCATTCCCTGACTTTTGGCTCTTGAGTGACACATTGGGAGGAATGCAGGAAACATTTCCTTTACATATCAAGGTGTGATCATTGTCTTTTGGAAAAGCTGGAACATACTGGTTTGAGTTTTGAGCTGAATTAGCACATTAGTGACTCAAAAATCATTGTTATTATTTAAATGATGATTGACAGATACACTATTAAAAATTGGAAATTTTCAATAATAATTTCATGGTAATAATAAAACAGTTACAATTTATTAACAAAATAAATGTGGGAAGTGATTCTGTCATTTTGTGGAAAGCAAGAGAGGCTTTTTATAATCAGTATTTTAAGTGAAAGAATTATTGAAACCATGTATCTGAAACAGTGAATTTGACAATACCTTAGTGTCTAAAGATATTGCAAGTAAGAATGGTGGTGATATGAATAACTGTGATTTTTTTTTTAATATTGAAGGATATAACTTATCAAATGCTGAAGTTCTGGGGAATTCAGAAAAACAGTGTAATAGCTCCTCCATATGATCAGCATTTGTTGGTACAAAACTGTGTTATTGAGAGATCCATTCAAAGTGGAAGGGGTGCGTATCCAAAGTGCAAAGTGCAGGGGTCATGATCTTTGGGAGACGGTGAGATTATGAGTCCTCAAGAACAGCATTCACACCCTTATAAAAGAGGACTAAGGGATCTTCTTTGCCATTTACTCTAAGTAAGAAATGGAGCAGGCTCTCATCAGATACCAAATACACTGGCTGAGACTTCTTTGTCCCTTGAACTTTTGAGCCTCCCTAAATATGGGAAAGAAGTTATATAATTTCTATATTTGTATAAATTAAGATAGATGTATAATCAAAGATAGATTAGCAATTTAAACGCTGACAGAAAAATTTCAATTGTTTTGTTTCTTACAATAAATATTTTACATCAAATATTTTATTTTAATTAAAATACTAAATAAAAATTTCACAAATTTCTCTTTTAATGGGAAATGCAGTAAATACTAACAGGTTAAGTACATCTACCAAGGTCCTCCACAGTGGTTTAGAGGTATAAGTCACTGTGGCATCAACGTGTTTGAGAACTGCTGAATATAAGTGAACCCTTACCCAATCTATACACTCAACTTGGTTGGGTATGCTCTTCTAGGAGTTCATTCTATAACCTCAAATAATGGAGCCTCTGATAGTTTGTATTTATCTTATTTGCAAACTGAGTTCTGATCATAACCGCATGGAAACAGATGCAAAGCACAAAGCCACATGTAAAATTCCTTTCACCAGCTCAAAAATATCAAGGAAACCCAGGGAAAGACAGTATAAGAATATGTCATAAAATGTTTGAGTAGTTTTCAGTTAAGAAGCACAATACGGATAGGTAGATTGATTGGTACAAGAGGATAGCTAATTGACTTTTAGTACCCTTGAAGAAAGCCCTAGATTTGTCACATTAACTCTCCTAGTTACAAGTAAGTGATTTCAACTTTAATGAAGGCTTCACATTGGCAGATAACTGGAGACACATGCTTGGAGAGCCAAATGAGGTTAAAATGTGATGTTATAAAAAAGAGAGGTATAACTTGTAATTGGTGGTAGAAGAGAGAGGATGCAAAAGATGAGAGGATAAATATAGGAGAGAATTTGGAGAAAAAGAAATAAATTGGTTTTACCTACTGCCTGGAAATTCGTAATAAGGCATTTGCTGTATCTGCATAGTTACATATTCACCACTAAATTCTGAGATTCTATAAGCAAAGACTCTGGTTTAGGGGCAAGCATGAATTTGACAGGGGTAGAAATGTTTGCACTGGTGTTAGTAATTAAGAGGATGGTTAAATGACTTTGGTTGAGATGAAAATTAGCAAATGTAGCTAAGGCTTTCTAAATTAACTATTCATTAGCATGGATTTGTAATTGATGAGAGAGGACACAAGAGATGAGAGAATGAATATTGGAAAGAATAGAGAGAAAAAGAGATAAATAGGTTTTATCTACTGTCTGGAAACTGGGAAAAAAGTATTCAATATCTCTGTGTAGTTACATATTCATTTTCCTGTAGAGATTTTCTCAATTCCCCTTCTGAACCAGTCCTATTCGTACAAAGCATGTTTTCTGATAATGTGTATCTGCACGTCATTACTTATGAATAGTATTTTTTTTCTTAGATACATTTTCAGGTTGGCCATGATTCATTTTAGGTTGGAAAATATATTTTCCAATAACATGTATCCACATGCTGTTACAAATACATAATAATTTTTTCTTAGCTATATTTTCAGGTTGGGCAATAATCCTAGCACTGAGGCAGGAGGATTGAGGTTAGCTGGGTTTTCATAGCAAGTATGTTTCAAAAAAGAGATTGTGGGTATGTTTCCAGAAGCATGAAATAATTTCCTAGGTACCCCTGGCAGGATGAAATGCTCATCATATAATCAATGCTTAAACATGGACTAAATTTATGATTATACTGTCTAATTAATTATTCAATTTGAAAAGAATTATCCATTCATTCATCAAAAGTTTTTACATGTAGGCATGAATGTCACCAGCTGTGTTTTTAAGAAACTGTTAACCAAACTTACTTTTTCCATTTATACTTAATAAACTTTAAAGAGAGTGACATAATGTTTAGCATTCTATATATAAGATGTCATTCTTTGCTTTCTACTATCACATAACACCATGTCATCAGCTTCTATCAAAGATCACAGTCCATGCCACCCTGAGTAACACTATTGGAAAAAATATTGGTAAAAAATAATGTGATCCAGTTTGAATTTCTATGTATTAATGAATTTATGTTTAATGCATCACACAGCACCAGGCAGATTCTTTTTTAATTGCTCCTCACATATTAGTTATGAAAACACCATGAAGGAGACATTTTTCCCTTTGCTTTATGAAATACTGGAAGCTCAGAAACTCAATTTTCCAAGTTGCACATGCACTGCATGTGTGCTGGAGACTGACTGTGGCAGGAAGCCAGGCTTTCCCAACATTTTTAGAGGTGAGCATTACCTACAGGACATTTGAGTTTCAAAGTCCCCATAAACATACCATTAAATTATACAGAGTCATTTTTTACATAGAAAAGCGGTCCTTTTTTTTTCCTTTAAAAAAAAAAGACATTGGCTTTTGTCAAATAGAGAGTTTTAGGAAAAATTCATATTTATTCAGAAAATCTGACTTACTTATATGTTCTAAGTGATACAATCTTTTATTTTACAATGAAATACTAGACATAAAGATATGAAAGAAGGAAACAATAATGAACTATGTAGATTTAGACATTGAAGTTCCCAAAACAAATGCAGAATTATTTGTATTGGTGATATAATCCTGTGTAAATGTCATGCATAGTAAAAGTTTCTTATTAAAAAACAAACTGCATTTTGTGCACTGAGAACTCCAAAAATAAGAACTGCTCAAATCATGAACACACACACACACACACACACACCACACACAAATGATCCTCCTCCTCTTCCTCATCATCATCATCACCAGCATCTGTTGCTATTTTTGAAATATATAGAGTTCATGGTATTGAGCTTAGTGGTGCAAAAAACACACAAATATACTTAAAAATTGCAAAAATAACCTTGAATACAATAAAAATTCCCATTGTGTCATGAAAGATGTTACAAGAGTATTTTTTTTTTGCTTCACAAAACCACTTTCTAAGCTCTAAAACTGGCATTAGTTTGTACAAGAAGGAAACTTCGTGTGAGACAGTACATAGAGACTTGAAATTCTATCAAATCAGATCCCCCTGAATTTTGGAGAATCTGATTTAACATTTGCAACCAATTAAATTTTCCTGTATAGAGAGTTGACATTTTTTTTTTCTTAAAAAGATCAAGCTGCCTCTTTTACTTATTGTTTTGCTGAGATAGACTCCTGAATTTAAACTGGAAGATTTTTTTTCCACTAAAGGTTTGAGAGTTGAAATGAAAGCTTGAAGTCAAAATGACAGCCTTTATGTACATAAGTATACAATCAACTTTAGTGACATGGTTGTTTATTTTAAAATAGAACGGAATGTGCTCTCCTAAAGCCAAATGATTTTGTTAGCATTTAAAAACCTAAATTAAATGTGACAGAAGCAACAGAACGCAGTTGTTCTAATCTTTAATTAGTGTGCGGAAAAATAGTTTGAAATTAAATATAACAGGCATTCTTATATTTTTAACTTTTCAGATACTGGAGAAAATATTGCACCAGTCTTGAATAAACTTTGAAGTGTATGGAGACTTTCAAACAAGCCTAGAAGCCTGCAAGAAGCAGGGACCAGCTGAACTGCCTAGAAGAAATGAAGACCAACTGAGATACCTGGAAGAGGCTCACACAAGCTCAGCCAAAAAGGACACGGTCCAATCTGTTGAGTTCTCTGCAGGTTGTGCAGAGTTCTCTGTGTTTCCAGCCATTTTAGCTGTCCCCCACTCTAGGGTGGACTTTAGTGATGCTGCTTTCTGAGTCAGGTTTTTGTTCCTCTAAGAAACCCCTCACCCACATTACTGTAAGTAACCCTTATAAAAATCACTGATTGACCAAGTTCGACTTTGATAGTATTTATACCTTGCTCTGATGTTGATCTCCTATCTGTGATGAATAGGTGTTGGTTTATGTCTCCCCAGGAAAAGTTTGTCATACTAGGCCTAGGGAGAAAGTTCAGTGGATAAAAGAGCTTGTTCTATAAACATAAGCATTTGAGTTCAAATCCTATGTACTTACATATAGAAGACAGGCATGAGAGTTATTATGAGAAATGTTAATGAAGAAACTAAGAAATGGACATAGAATACAAACTAGTTACTTCATTAATATTTTTGAGGAATAGTTTTTAAATGTTTTCTTTATATTCTACTTTAATTTGCACCTTCATTTCAAATTCCCTAAGGATTCCCCAACCATATCTGATTTAGAGTTAGTGTTGTTATTGTTGTTTGTTTCTTCAGAGCCTCTCATGGTCAAAGTCATGGTTCGGCAGGGATCAAAGTTCAAGCAGGAAGAATTTACCTTCAACCTCATTCACCTGTTGGAAGGTAAGACTGTGTCTCTTGGCATGGAGCTTCTCAATTCTTTACAGGTTATTGAATTGAACCCCAATCTCAGGCCAGTTCTCTCACTGTCCTATTTATATTTCATATGGAAATAATTAATCTTCACAATATCTGAAATTGACAGGGAATCCTTTGAGTGTAGATCAATATAGGGACTTTAAAGATAGATGGTTTACAAATTAAGTAAGATGCCAGCTGTTTTACTCCAGGCAGATTTGTTGCTAAAATAAATACTTGAAATACAAAAAAATTCTTTTTGTTATTAACACAGTATGGGGGAGATCAACACATAGCAGCTTGTCTTATCAGAGCAGAAAATTTAGTAGACTAAGCCATATATATATATATATATATATATATATATATATATATATATATATATATATATATATATATAGAGAGAGAGAGAGAGAGAGAGAGAGAGAGAGACTTGGAAAAGAAGGGAAGGATGAAGAGAGAAGAGAAAGTGAGAGAGGAAGAAAATGGGGGCAAGGGAGGTGTCACCATCTTCCAAAACCTAATTTCATGATTGACATCTCATTTTTGTCACAGTCTATCCACAACAAACAAGACAAGACAAGGGGCTTGCACCTGCATATAAATATCACGAAGCAGAGATCACTGACAACCATATGAGATACTACTTAACATGATTTGACTATCTATTCCAAATCTCATCCTGAAATGAAATTACCAGTGGGTGGTACTGGGAACTGGGAGCCTCGAGAAGTGTTAAATCAGGAAGGCTCAACATTTTGATGGATCAATGGGTTTGGGTTCATTACCTTGACAATGAGTTGTTACAGCATCGAGTTCAGCTTCCTGTTCCTCTCTGGCTTCCATATGTGTGCTCTTCTGCAGTGTGCTGTCTTCTGTCTGCTCATGATACAGCAACAAGACCCTCAACATATGCTGACATCGTGGCCTGGGATGTCCCAGCCCCCAGAACTCTGAGAGCTCGTATTATCTTCTTTGGAAACTACCCAGTTCGTAGTATTTGTCAATGCAGCAGAAACTGAATATAAAACATGATCTCTGTGAATTAATTAGACTATGGGAAAATGTAAGCTAATTCATCATATACTTAGCATTTTGTAGTAAAAGCCATTAAAAAAAACATTAAAATATTGTGAAGACTTGTCTCTTCTGAGGATGTTTGCCTTATCTGTACATTTTACCACAGTGTATTTTAAAACATTTTTTATTTGCATACTGTGTCTCGGAAGTCATGCTTAATAAGCCTTTTTGAGCCCAACTTTCATCTAACCATCATCACCTTGCTATTCCTGCTTTTGTTTTCTACTTTAAAACTTTTGAAAATGTGCTCGGTCCACAGTGAAAAGGCAAACCTCTAAAGTGTGAAGAAGTTACAAATTAGATTCTGCATTTATATGTGGTAAGATAAACAATACAAACAGTAGCCTGGATATAATTATTCAGAGGGAAGATAAAGCCAATAGTGTGGAAGCTGCTGGGAAGCTGTATAAATGAGTTGACACCGAGACTGAACCCGAGTCTTTCTTGTTCCTATTCGTGTCCAAGCCTTCTTGATTTTAGGGAATTTTCCGGGGCTAATTTCCTGGCAAAAAGAAACATTCTACATTCCAAAGTGCAGATTATCTCTATGCCAACCAGCATAAAGTGCATTTGACAAATAACATTGTCTATCAAATATTTCTCCTTAGAATTTTTTTTTTGTGTGTGTGTAGGGAGATTAGTCAAGATGAAGTAAATTTCTTTGTGTGTGTGTTCGACCCTTCGGAATTGCTTTGATTTCTTTTGTTTATCTAAGCCCAGTTTTCCAGTAAGCCTGTTGGCTCCTCACAGATTCCTCTTGTGCTTAACACTGACAGCATCTGTTTATTGTGACTGCATTCAGGAACTTGGCTGATATAGCCAAATGTCATGTAGGCAAAGAAGCATGCAAAGTTTGTTTCAGGTTAGAGAAACAAAATGGACAAAGAGCAGTGGCCTGCAATGTGATTGATATTTGAAAATGATCTTGTCTTTGTATAATTAATAATATGGACAGATGTGTATGTCTGATCTAGTGAGCACGTCTGTGACAAGAACCATGAAGTAAACAGATAATGCTAATTAGACAACACCTGTCTCTGATAAAGATGAATGTGAAAATATTTCACCGTAATTTTGAAAAAAAAAAGCCTTTTATTACTCCATAGAACTGATGACTGAAAGAACGTTGTATTGTCAGGGCTGGCAATGATAACAGAAGAATCTCCACCTGCTATTCCGTCTGTCCTCTCTGGAACCCCACCATTATTAGGAAATAGGACCCACAATAGATAGAGGACAAGCAAGAGCCACCTGTTTTCCATGACTTGGAATATAGGATAACGGAGAAGCACATGTGAGCAGAAGTGTAACCCAGATCTCAGACCGCTTCTCTCATTGTCCTGTGTACTTTTTACAGGGAAGGAATTGGTCTGCACAGATCAGAAGGGGGATCCCCTGACTTTCCCTAAGTCTTCCTGAGTCCACATAAACAGAGGGCTTTGGAGGTAGGTGATTTCCAAACCACGTGAAATGCCAGCTATCTCACTCCAGGAAGCAATGCTACAATCAAGCGGCAATAATAAATACTTGAAACACAAAAGAAAAATATTTTCAGTTGTTAATGTAGTCTTTAACAATAGCATTTATTGTTATAGCCTGAAGGTAAAAGAATTTAGAAGAGGCTATGAAGCCAATAGTGCTTTGATGACTGCATTTTATGAAAAGCAAGGCAATGCTACTTTAATAAGCATTTACATCCTTTTTTAATTATTTTCAGCCATATTTTGTAGGCTTTGCTAAACCTTCCTAAACTGCTCTGTATTAACATAGTTTTATGGATATTATTGAATAGCAGGTCTCTGCAATATGCAGAATCTGTTTCCAAAGTGAAGGCTGAAGTCTTAATGTGATTCCCTTATTGTTCCGTTTCTGCTAGACTCAGAACTACTAGGCTCACAGAGTTAACAGTACATTTCCCTCTGACTTCATCATTTACTACGCAACCTAAATAGCATTTTGAGAAGTATACATAATAAATGCATTCAGACATTGCAGCTGTTTTTTGTCTGTTTTCCAAACACATAATGTGCTAATTTGGAAAAAAAATCAACAACAGCTGCAAATACATGTCAACAGTAAGATCTTCAAGGGAAGGCCTTAATAGGTTTTGTTAATCAGTGGTGAACCAGGTGTGAATAAATAATTAACACTCTTGATAACAGAGCCCTGTTGCCATTCCTGCTACAGCTAAAGTTCTGATAGCCTTTCCTTTAAGTTTCAAGATTTCCCTGCAGTCTTTGAACATAAAAACACTTAATCACTACCAATTCAAGACAGCAAAACTGAGATTTAAAACACAACATTGAGTGCCAATATAAGGGATGAATCTTACATATTTTAGCATGCAATTTATTTGTACACATATGTAAAGATCTTACAACCTATTTTACTGACAAGGCGAATTTAAAAGCAAGGATAAATGCTTGTCAGTCTGGAAGTGATTAAGTCAAATTGATTTTATTTAGAACATTACAGCGTGTTCATTAAAACTGTGATTGTTATATCTTCCTTTTGAAGATGAAAAATGCTGTCATTCAATATAGCTAAAATTTGTGATTATTTTCTTTAACTCTTATACTGTATAGGTCAATAAATCTAATATATTATAAATCCTTACAATGTAAGGGTATATATAGGAAAGAGGCACATGAAAGATTGTTAATGAGTATAAAATACAACTTATGAAATGCTATTTCATAATATTTATGGATAATATTATAAAGCAAGACAGAAGAAGCATCCTTCCATAGGATAATGAGTTTTGAAATATGCCCTTGTCTCTCAGGCAGTGGTTCCTGGATTGGAAACATCAGGATCATCTGGGAATTTGTTCAAAAGTCACACTGTCAGGCTTTACCTCAACTCGAATAATCCAGAGCTTTGGGAGAGGTGTGTAGAGATCAGGGGACTTGAGCTCCATTAGGTGGTTTGAATGCTGGCCCAAATTTGAGAACTATTTGTCTATGCTAGCCACATCTTTGTATAACAGAACTTTGATAATTGCCAAGAACATGATTTGATGACTAAGTCTCATGTCTAGAGACAGAAGCTGTTTGGTATCCCACACAGTTTTCTGGGAAAACTACCAGATGTTAGTGTTTCAACAGAGTTAGTGTTGCTAAGAGGCACAGGATAGCACAGAAGTAACCACCAACTCTTCTCTTATGACAGAAAGGAACACTTTATGGAATGCTTAAGGTGTAGACATCTTGTCCCTCACTCTTAAGCCCTAGTGGTATTCTACTTAAACTTCCTGCAGAAGAGGGCCGTAATTATGGATAAGTGCCTGTGGGACAGAAAGCCAGCAGAAGAAGGGGAAGAGGCCATCAAAAATGACTCAAGGAAGGTGACCTTGTGAAGGAAAGCCTCAACTTTTTAAAATGGACATGAACTAGATGTTCGTATAACAAAGACTTAACCTCCATTGTGATGATGTCTGGAGATGAGGCAGATCCATGCTAGCACACTCAGAATTAAATTTAAGTTTCCCATTCTGTAGTATAAGAAAAGGTTTAGTTAATGGTTTGGAACTAAAGTACCCCTCAAGACCAACTACTAAAAGCTGGCTTGCCAGTCTGTGACTGTATTGGGAAGTGATGGAACTTTTAAAAGGTAGGGCCTTGTGGAAACAAGGTAGGCCATTGAGGATGTTGCTTTGGCAGGCATTTTATGATGAGGACATTTTACATTTTAGTATTGGTTGTTGTAGAATATTATTTTAAGGTGTGTGACTTTTGTTTATGTTGCATTTGTTTAACTCTGTGAAGCTGTGTTACTTTGCCTGTCTAAAACACCTGATGGTCTAATAAAGAACTGAATGGCCAATAGCAAGGTAGGAGAGGGAAATAGGCGGGGCTGGCAGGCAGAGAGGATAAATAGAAGGAGATATCTGTGTGAAAGAAGAGAAGCAGCCAGAGAAGGACGAGGACATCAGGGGCCAGCTACCTAGCTACACAGCAAGCCGTGGAGTAAGGGTAAGATTTACAGACATAGGAGAATAAGAAAAACCCAGATTCGCCGGGCGGTGGTGGCGCACGCCTTTAATCCCAGCACTTGGGAGGCAGAGGCAGGCGGATCTCTGTGAGTTCGAGGCCAGCCTGGTCTACAAAGTGAGTTCCAGGAAAGGCGCAAAGCTACACAGAGAAACCCTGTCTCGAAAAACCAAAAAAAAAAAAAAAAAAAAAGAAAAACCCAGATTCAAAAGGTAGATGGGATCATTTAACTTAAGAAAAGCTGGTTAGCAACTAAGCCAAGCTAAGTCTGGGCATTCATAATTAAGAATAAGCCTCCTTGTGTAATTTATTTTGTAGCTGGGTGGTGGCCCCCCAAAAAAGAGCAAAAACAACAACAACTGGTCTTATATTTTTATCATGAAGTGCTACCTTGCAAAGGCCCTGGAGAACAAGACCACACTAACCATCGATGGTAATCTCTAAAACCATGAGGTGAAAAGTCTTTCTCCTTTCTATGAGTTTTTCCTCAGATATTTTATCCCACCAGCAGTAACCCCCCATAGCCTGCCATAGCCTACAAAATTAAAAAGACTGCTTCGTTTCTAACCTTGTGTCTGCTATTTTTCATTTTCAATAGGGCAATATGGTTTATTGATGCCTAAGGCATACTTCCTATAAATCAAGGGCAGGATGTCAGTGATCTTTGCATGGTTTGAGCTGGTGGTTAAGCTTCTAGCTGCTCTATTACATATAGGGTGAAAGATGTTTCAGAGTACCAACCTAAAGATGTGAGCAGCTGCGCCCATGAAGTTAAATGCATGTGTCCATACTCTTCTCCAACAAAATGTATTTCTCACAATGAAGTTTCAGAATGATGAAATTTAAAGGACTCTTCCTAGTTATTTTTAAAGTGTTCACAACAGGTCAAACCTTTATCAATAGGTAAAGTATTCTCTTTCTTCCTTCATCTCCTTCACAAGTAGTTTCAGTGTATCTACTGGAAATTGAAAGCAAGCAAATAGCTTGCAAGAAATTGGGACCTAATTGTGTTAGGTCAGTTAGAAGTGATATCAAGATACTCATATGAAACTTCTAAAACAAAATGCACTGCAGGTGATAACACATTCACTACATATCTCACAGTACCTTATACACTATTTCTGCAAATCTCTAGATTACAGGAAACACGTACCAGCATATCCTCAGCCGTATGCATATTAAACATGCACTAGTTTGTACCTTGTGGAATAATTAATCCAGAGTTTTCTAATTTGCACAGTGTTATCCATATCATTTTAATCATATAAGAATGGTGTAGTCAAACTGGCAATTGTGAAAATGTGGGCTTTCATGCCTGATGCTGAAAATTAGGGCAAAAAATGTATGGGGTAGAGCTGGAGTTGTCAGTTGGTCCTTACAAGACCTGAACTTGACAATAACTGAGAAAATGTTTAAAGATTAATACAATATCAGTAAAAAAAGCCCAGACATATGGATTTCTGTAGAGGAGGGAGTTATGGTTCCAGTGGGAAACAGATGGAAGGTACAAAATCAGAATTTATGAAGACAGAAAAGATCTACTTCATTATACTAAAGAATGACAGTGGTTGGGAAGGCAAGACTCATGGTCCAGAACATCACTCTATTAATATTATTCTTTCCCACTGCTGTAAATCTCAAGGTTTCACAGTTATAAATTGAGGACAACGATAGTATATAAGTCATAGAACATTCTAGATTAAGGCAATGACTACTTCTTAGTTCGTTATATGAAAAAAGAACCAATAAATTGTGAATTTAGAATAATATTATTGTATTATTAATAGAACCTTTAAAAGTAGTTTATGCAATTAGATACAACACAAGTAGAGAAAATCAAATATTATACTTGGAATTTAATTATTTTATCTCTGAGGAGCTTTGTATTTTCTTCTGAATATAGGTGGATTTTTGTGTTCTGTCATATATAAGAAATAATTGCTGCTTTCCAGCAATGTACGGTTATGCTTGATTTTAATACTTAGCAAGGATTATAAGAGAAGCTACAAGTTTCTTTATATATTTTTTGTCTAGTGCAGAGATATATTTTCTCCATTTTGTTAGTGGAAAATGAATACTTTATTGATTCCCATCAACTTGAGTCAGATTTCTAGTTTCCATTTATATCTACCAGCCTATATATTTTGTCATTTTTTTTATACACTTCCAAATCTAGTTTCTCAGAAAAGTTGCACATGTGTGTAACTTTGAGTGAGAACCGTCCATCACATAAATGATACTTAGCAAGCACACAAAACACATTAACACTTAAGTAAAAATGAGTGTTTGCCCCATCATGTCACCTGCTTCTGATATAAGAGCAGTGAGAAAGAGGCACTGAACAAAAATACCTGTTGGGAAACATGATTGAATGTGCAGTAAAGCTGGATTCCCATGATGGGGAAATCGCTTATAATGAGGTGTGACTGAATTAAACACCTGGTGGTTGCAGTATACAATTAAATCACTTCCCTTGAACTCAGTTTCACTTATGAACTTATGAGGTAACTCGTTTTTTGTTTTTTTTTTTTTTTTTTTGACACATGGCAAATAAATTTCTCAACCACAATGGTGGTTAAGTCTTGCTTAGGCAAGAAAAAAATGGCTTTTCAAAAGTTTTCCTAGTCAACAACTTCTCATTTCAGCTCCAAAAATTGATTTACTGGATGAAGGCTCTCTGATGACAATTGGGATAGTCACCATCTGATTACAGGAGAGTGCCAGTTCAGTCTACTATCCACTATTGTTAGGAGTCTTAGCTGGGATCATCCTTGTAGATTCATGGGAGTTTCCCTTACATCAAGTTTCTACCTGACCCCAAACAAGTGCCCCCTTTCCAATGATCTCTTTCAGTACTCTCCACATCCGCCCATCCTTCAACTGGATCTTTCAAGTTCCCATCCCCATCCACCCCAGTCTACCCAGGAGCTCTCTTCTATCTCCCTTTCCCAGGGGGATCCATGTGTGCCCCCTTGGGCCCTCTGTGTTACCTAGCCTTTCTGGATCTTTTAATTGTAGCATGGTTACCCTTCACTTTACAGCTAGTATCCACTTATGAGTTTGTCTATCTGGGTCTGAGTTACCTCATTCAGGGTTATTTCTAATTTCATCCATTTGCCCTAAAATTTCCTGATGTCATTGTTTTTAACAGCTGATAATACTCTGTTGTGTAAATATACCACATTTTCTTTATCCATTCTTTGGTTGAGGGACGTCTAAGAGGCCACTTCATTATTACACCATAAAGTGGATCTGCTCACCTATTACATCCTCATCATCAACATGATAGTGTTAACAGATGGAGCTTGGGGGAGGTGACTAGAAAATGGGCGTGGATCCATGAATGTGACAAATGACCCCAGAGAGGTGCTCATTTATTTCCCAGTGTCAGAAAACTGCCACAAGTCTACCTCTATCATCCAGAGACCAAATCTGGTAGTGACTTGAAGCTGGATATCTCGACTTCCAGAACTGTGAGAAATACTTTCTTTTGCTTGAAATCTACCTAGTCTGTGGTGTTTTGTTCTAGTAGCAGGAATGGACTATGACCAGGGCCCTTGCTTCTACTGGGAAAAGGGAATTCTTCACCTCATATTCATAGTGAGCTGGGATTCTTGCATGTGTTCTTCACCTTGAACATGGCCACTGTGTATATATATATAATATATATATATATATATATATATTATATATATTTATATTACACACACACACACACACACACACACACACACACACACACATCTAGGCACTAGGTAATGGGGGAGAGATAGCTTTGTGCTAATAGAAAAGTACTTAAATTAGATTTTTCACATTTTTGTAACCACACAGATTGTTTTCCAAATAATCACTGGATTACAAAACAAGAGATAGGGCAAAGGGATGGAACACAGCCGAGTGTAAATACTCAGATATTTAATGATGAAGAACTGGCTCTTGTTGAAAATCCCGAACAATTTGAAAGACTGGGAAATAGATCATAGAACATCAAACAGTTAATATTATGGATACTGACTTTGAAAGAGTCCAATTCAAGCTTTTTCTTTACCCTTTAGTTATTGAGGGGTTTTTAAGCCAGTTTAAAGAGAATTGCCAAAAGTATTTGAGTGATTTAAAGATAATGGTAAGAAAATTGAGTAAGTGAAATGATAGAAATAAAGAAGATCTCCGAAGTAAAAGGAAAATACAAAATGGGAATCTAAGCTCTGTGGAGTTGTAGATGGCCAGGCTCTTACATTTCTGAAAGACAGATTCATCTATTTATTAAAAGGGAAGGAATGTCAAAGCAAACTTCTACTAAACTTTCTAGCTCTAATTTTTTTTGATGCATGATGCTACCCCTAGTTTGAGTGCTTTGAGTGTATTTAAATAGGAATCAAGTAGTCATTAAATACCAAAAAAATTCTGTGAATATTTTATCTATGTCTTTCAGAAATCAGATTCAGAAATAAAAACCATATATATTTTAAAACAAGTATTGAAAACAAATCAAAATGATGTGTGCTGTAAATGGCATGCATTATTTATAGAATCGATTCCAATCAGAAACATTACATATGCACATATATCAATTATGCTAAATAGAATTCAGATATTTAATGACTAGCTTCTACAGCAGGCTCAGAACTAATTATGAAATGAGTAAACTATTATCCATCTTTCTGGATGGTTCTGAAATATCCTTGAGTATTTAGCATTGTTTTGAACAAGACATCATATATTAGTTTGTACATTTGACAGCGAATTAATTTTATTAATCAAATAGATGTGCATTAATATTTTCACTAACACAAAACTGGAATGAGTCAATGGTAGAAAAGTTGTTCAAAGTCATTTTTGGGTATAATTGAGCACTCCAAGTCTCTGGTTCTGTTAAAATATTAATATACTGATGATGTTCAAAGCTTTTCTTCTACATCAATAATGACATTCTTTGTTATAATTTCAGATGAGATAAACCTGATTTTTTTTTTTTTTGGTTTTTTGAGACAGGGTTTCTCTGTGTAGCTTTGCGCCTTTCCTGGATCTTGCTCTGTAGACCAGGCTGGCCTCGAACTCACAAATATCCACCTGCCTCTGCCTCCCGAGTTCTGGGATTAAAGGCATGTGCCACCATCACCCGGCTAAACCTGAATTATAAGTGGTTATTAACATCAAGCAAAAGATTTTTACAAATATCAAAAAATTGTTATTTTAAATACAAAATTGATTTTAAAATATTTTTTAGTAAATTGTTATTTTCCTCATTATTGTAAAATTAGTGTTTCTAACCCCCCTATTCCTTTGTGTCCTGTTGTGAGAATTATAGGAGCAACCCATGTTGTGTGTGTCTTACATATGGAAGTGTCTTTAATACTGTCCGATGTATGATGTATTATTTGCTCTCAAGCAAATGAATTAAACTCATCGAGAGTAATAATTGTGATGATTAAGTGATATTTAGTATCTTGGAAACAGGTAGACTTCAGCCATATTCCCCTTATTTTCTTGTGGTGCTAAGTCCTGTTCTTACTACCTACTGTGGAAGTAGGGTCGAGGGTGGGCCTGGGACTTTCTCTGGAGAGAATGAATTTTGGCTCAATTGTCCATTTCAGCGACAACTGACAGCATTTGGTTCTCATCGGGATGTGACTCTTCTGACTGTGGGATTGTGGAAGATCGAGCCAGTTGGTCTATTTGAAGACAACGAAGACATGAAGCTCATGTCAACAATCTAGCAATCATCTGGAAAAATTTTAAAATGCCATGCTCGGTAGGCTGACTAATATATATAATGACAAGTCATGTTTCATTATTTTCTCAGAGGCTTTTTCCTCTTATTGTTGAACATCAGCTATTTTCCCTTGTGGGTTGCCATGGCAACAGTAGAGTAGGTTCAGTTTTGGGAAGTTTTGGTAGTTTTTCTTTCTTTTCCTTTTTTTTTTTTTTAACTTTTTTATTTATTCTTTGTGTCTTTTGCAACATGACTCTTGATCCCACCCATCTCCTCCACTCCCCCAAAATAAAACAAAATAAAATTTAAGAGAAAAAAAAGGGGAAAAGGTGGGGGGATCTCATCATGGAAGCTGCAATGTGACACAGTGAGTTACCCAGTAAACTCCTTTATCCATACATCTTTACATGCAGATGTTCATGGAAGAATCATTGGTCTGGTTCAAGGCCCCTGGTCTCAGCTACACCATTTACGCTGAATCCTCACTGGGACTCTTCCTGGACATCCTAATGCTGCTCTGTGTCATGGAGATCCTGCAGCCCTGGGTCCACAGGACACCCACCACCTTGCTCCAGAACATGACAGATGGGATGGATGTCGGGCTGGGCCAACACATAACCCAGGTTTTGGGCCTGACTATTTGCAGGGTTGGTCAGCCTGCCAGCTCTACCCTGTCTTCACTACCAGGGTAGGCTTCCACATTGCCCTAGCTAGTTCTCCCCTTCAAGTAATAAGCAAGGGACCGGGCCAGTTCTCTGGCTTTCACATCCTCAGAGTTGGTTCTCCCACATCTACACCTTCAGGGTCAGGTCTACTGTGTTGCCCAGACGAGGTGTAGGGGACACTCTCCTGAATGTTGCAGCTGATGAAGGGCAGTGACAGCTTTCCCACTCTTAGGACCTCTGGGCCGGTTTGCATAGTTTTCTTTCCCCCAATATCATCATTACTGATTTATTTCATGTAACCAAGGAGTCAATTATCAAGGTAATTAAAATATTTCAACACACACATTTCTGTAGATCAATCTGAAAACAATGATAAACTGCTTTGTTCATTTTTTTTTCCTGGACAATGCCAACATTGAAGTGTTAATAAGGTTGATCCTTATAAATTACTTCTAAATAAAACTAGCTCATTTTAGTTACTATGCATTATTGACTTGTTCTAGTAGCAAATGCATTTTTCAACAATACCCGACTGCTATACTTTTCCAATAAATTTACTATTAATTGATTTTTTTGTACATTAAGCGTATTTCCAGTCACATAATAAATGTTCAAGAAGTGACGTTTCAGTTATTATGCCTTATTGAATACAGATTTGAGTATAACTGGATCATGTGAGCAGACCTTGTTTTCATAGGCAATTAGCTGACTAGTTAACTAGTTAATGTGGAGATAGACACTGAAATATGTCTTTGAAAAGAATCCCTTTGGTTCTCTGGGCATTGCATGGATTCTATATGGTTTTGGAGGTCAATCCAGATTTCCCGATGGAGTTTGATCTTTTCAAGTCATGGAGAATCATTCTGAAGTGAATTTGTTAAGAGAAAAGGAGGCCTTCCTTTATGGGATGGGCTCAATGGGTGCAATGGGTAGAAGGAAACAAGCGGCCTCTTCTTGTTGTGACAATCACTTTAGGGCCTCGACTTTAGTTTGTTCTGAAATTCATATCTGCATTTGCTGTGATGATCACAGGTGTGGGCCCAGTCACACAGCCAATCAGAGGTAGAATAGGGTATATGATGCCAGAGTTTGGCTCATTTCCACTGCATGATGCTAGCTGTCTCACTCGGGCTGGTCCTCAGGGCACTGAGTCAAACCTTGCTGACTAGTCACAGAATGTTTTCATAGAGAAACTCTCCAGAGTTCTAAAGAGTGATTCTTTTCAGTGCCATGGAATCTTTATGAGTAAAGGACTTTTCAAAATTTCAGCTTTATTTATTTTAATATCTTTCAACTGCCTCTATGTGTGGGTTGTACAGTCCAAGGACTAGCACCAAGGACATTGCTTTAAAAATCCAGATATGTAGCCCTATTCGGTTTATTGAATCAATGCCTGGTTTTTAATCAGTGTCCTCAAGTGATATATAGCCACTTTAAAATTGAGGCTCACTATCCTACTCCACCATCAAAATGCTCTTAAATAACCCTGGAAACAAGAGAGTAAACAAAAGCATTACACTCTCTCAAGTATCAACAACTGTGTTTGGCTATGCTTATATTCCTAATGGAAATACATGCAACACATTAAATAGTAAACATTTACCAGGTAAAGTATAGTTCCCAGCCTCAGTAACTCTTGATTCCCTGCCACTGAGGTCACTTGATTCCCATCTGTATGACTTTCTTACATTGCTGCATTTCTTGGAGAAAACTTCATTTAAGTAAGAAAATTGCTCAACAATTGCAGCACTCACTACTCTGTGGCTCAGCCTCAGGACATCTCTAGTGCGTTCTGAGATCATGCAGTCCCTCTTCTGTTGCTGCATCTTCAGAAAAATATCACATTATTTCTTTTGCAGGTCTGGCTTTTCCTTCTCAACCTTCTGGGAGCTGGTACTTATGTTGACCCAAAGAGCTGCCCCTAGTCTTCTGGGTTTTCTGTTGTTATCTTACGGATGGGCTAATAAGCTTGGATCCTGCTTAGATAGTCTGGTACTTACTTGAATTTGATATCCAATTTTGAATGCGTAATGTCTGATTGTTTTGGTAAATTACAGAACTCATTTAGCTTTGATTTTGCCTCACTCAACACATCCTTTTCTAAGACCTAATATGGTGGAGTATTTTCTGTCTGAGGGGGTGATTTGAAATTGTATTTCTATGGATTTCTTGTTTCACTGTTAGTCACCTACTCCTGAACCCAAAGAAACAACAATTATAGATTTATTTGTAATAAGTTAGTTATTATGAATATCACTAAATGTGCAGATTACTTATAAATTAGAAAACTTATGTGTTTAACATTCTTATAATTTCTACTGTCATCTTTTGATGGAGAAGTTTGATTTTTTTCAAAGTGACTGAAATTAGAAAAACGTGATAGCTGTGAGTATTTTGACAGCTTATTCAAAATCCACAAAGAGCATATTATTAATATATCACGTTAAATGGAAGTTCTGGCATAGAGAAAATATGTAAAACTTTAGAAAACCAATGATGAAGATAATTTAAAATATATTATCCCTAAAAGTAAAAGTTTGACATGAAGATTATTACTTGACTGTAAAAAAATAAAACCGACTTTAAATCTGTGTTACATGGTCCTTCTTCAGGCCCTAGATTATTAGTCTTCTAGGAGGTCTTGTTTTTGATGTATTGTTTCTATCCCAAACTGTCTAGTGAAGACAGAGCCCCAGGATTTTCCAGAAACCTATTTCTGCATTGCACTCGCCTTTCACTCTGTGCTTTCAGCACTAGGCTGCCCGAGGTCTAACATGCTAGAACAAAGTTCGCTCATTTCTTCCTGTCATGTTATATTCAATCATTTTTATTGCACTATTGCCTCCCAGACTTTAGAAAAACTTCTCTTTCTGCACCAAAAATAGTCCCATCTTTATTTTGGTTAGCACAAAACTATTTTGTTACAATTCCCTCCTCTTCGGTTTCCTAGTATCTACTTTTCTTTTTCCATGTAATTCTGTTTATGAGTTTGAGACCATTGGAATGCTTTCTTCATGAGACTTTCTTTTACAAATGTACTCAATTTACTTTCTCCCTTCCTTCCCCGCTCCTCTCCCTCCTGTCTCTCTTTCTTTTTTTTTTTTTGGTTTTTCGAGACAGGGTTTCTCTGTGTAGCTTTGCGCCTTTCCTGGAACTCACTTGGTAGTCCAGGCTGGCCTCGAACTCACAGAGATCCACCTGGCTCTGCCTCCCGAGTGCTGGAATTAAAGGCGTGCGCCACCACCGCCCGGCCTGTCTCTCTTTCTAACATAAAGACACAGACACACAATAATTAGGTAAACTTCTCCATCTTAGCACTTTAAAATAAGCTTTGAAAATGGATATTTTATGTCTCATTTCATGACACAGTCCTTGCAGTCATGATCTCAAGCAGTTATAGCCACTTGCACAAGATTGGCCCTGTCAACAGCAAGCATAAATCAGGGAGGGACTCACAGACCTATAGCCCGCCTTGCTCATCTATTTGACTACTTACTGATGGATTCTGGAAGAGAGAGGGTCACTGTCAGCCCTACCTGCAGGTGAGTTCACCAGACTCCACTGCATAGTGCAAAACTCATGGACACACAGACAGTCTTGGTTAAATTTCAGTGGGTCATAAGACAAAATATAAGGCTATGAATATAGAAAAGGGACTTATAAAGAAGAGGGAGGCTTATGAGGGATAGAAGTTAGATAGTAGAAGGGAGACAGGAGAAGATGAGTCTGAGAGTGATTAGAATGCATTGCATATGCATGAAACTGTCAAAGAAAGCTTAATAACAATTATACATACATAAACTCTAGGTGCATTTTAAGTAGTGTAATGGGATACCACTTCTTCCATTCCATCCAGACTGGGACATACAACTTCTCTTTGTTCAGCACATACACGCAGAACATGATGTCCACTTGTTAATCATTTAGCTACTTTGGTAATCAGCTTGACTACTTTGGTATGACAGTGCTTGTGCTCAATAAGCTTTCTTTGTTTAATGGTGTTACCAAAGGGCAAGAGTCAAGTCGTTGTCAGTCCAGATAGATCAAAAAGAAGGCAACAAGTAGTTCCTTTGAATGATAAGGTGACAGTGCGACAAAATAAGCAGAGGATCAGAGCCTACTTTGGCCTGATTTTGTATAGTGCACGTTTATAACTTTCTATGACTCTATGCATGTTTGTTATTAATCGCCCACTGTTCTTAACATGCAAATTAAATTGTACCATAGTCACACACACATAGGAAAAGAAATCACATATACAGTAGTTTGGATTATCCATGATTTTACTCAGGACTCAGAGCAAAACTCTTATAAATAAGAATAGATTATTGTGTATGTTTGTGTTCATCTATATTTGTTTGTATTTATGTATGGATTCACACACACACACACACACACACACACACACACATATATATATATATATATCTTCTTAAACCTGTCCAAACAGTCCTACCAACTGGTGATAAAGTGTTCATATACATGGACTTATAGGTGACATTCTCATTCAAACTACCACATTCCACTCCCTGACACTCATAGGGTCATGGCCATATCATAATGCAAAATGTATTTAATATGTGTGTGTGTATTGATATACCAATGAATACAGTTGATAAGCTAATTAACATTGTGCAAACAAGTCCCAGAATAAAGAGAAATATCCTCTAGTATCCAATATCTTCAAACCAATTTTTACTGAAACTTCATCCAGAGCTCACTTTTAAAATTTTAAGATACTTATATTTTTTGTTATATATGCATATATGAGTTCATAATTGTGGTTATGTCCACATAGAGGCCCTTTTCCAGTACCTTCCTCTATCATTCTCCAAGGCATGTTTCGAGACAAGGTCTCTCACTAGACCTGGAGATCATCCATTCAGCATGACTAGCTGGATAGTACACTCCCAGTATCTTCCTGTCTACATCTCTGTAGGGTTAGGTTTACAAGCATATACCATGATATTTTCCCCTTTTACGTGAGTAGTAGTGACTAGACCTCAGGTCTTCCTGTTTGTGCAGCATGCACTTTTAACACATGAGCTGTCTCTCCAGTCCCAGCATTCCTGTTATACCATGGCCACCAATCAGATGAACTAAGTCATGATGCAGTAATACAGAAGGCCACCTGACTACAGTAAAAAAAATAAAGACTTTTCTAATTTAATGTTAAATGTTGTTGCAGTTCTGTTATATATGGAATTCACTAATTGACACATTGCCCTTTTTGATCCTAAAAGAAAGAGAAATTGTCATTGAAAATTATACACAAGTACTTGAAAGCCTTTGCACAGTGAATATGGTCTGTTTTAATTATCTTCCTTTCTATGCTGCACTGCCCATATATTTGCCTAAAGAGTTGCCCAATTTTATAATTTATGGCTATAGCTATCATCATCAACAGTTCCAGAAACCTACTTATAACAATCCCAGTATAAATTAAGAGCTATGTTTAGCTGGGCGGTGGTGGCGCACGCCTTTAATCCCAGCACTCGGGAGGCAGAGCCAGGCGGATCTCTGTGAGTTCGAGGCCAGCCTGGGCTACCAAGTGAGTTCCAGGAAAGGCGCAAAGCTACACAGAGAAACCCTGTCTTGAAAAACCAAAAAAAAAAAAAAAAAAAAAAAAAAAAGAGCTATGTTTAACACTGCAAGTTAAACAGTCTAAATTAGAAGTGTAAATTTGGCTCAAATGGTCTTAAATATCATTGGAGGATGTTTTAAGATTTTTGTTTAAGGGGATAATTTTCTTTGTGTATCTGAAGTTTTCATAAAATTGGAATCGAACTCCTGTAAGGAGATTTTTGTTACTTCACCCATCACCTTGAAACATTTCTTTTTTCCTAATAAGAATGTAAGATAATTGAATCATATTTCCCTTACACCTTCACCTTTTTCTTTCTTTATCTCTTTTTCTTTCTTTGCTTCCTTCTTTCTTTCTTTTACATCTCGACTGCAGTTTCTTCTTCCTCCTCTCCTCTATTCCCTCCCCCCAGCTCCCCTCTGGCTGCCCCCTCAATCCACTCCTCCTCTGTTTCTGTTCAGAAAGGGGGAGGCATCCGGTGGGTGTCAGCAAAGCATGGCATAAATTGCCATAAGACTGAGCACCTTCCTTCATATTTAGGCTGGGCAAATGCCTTCATTTAAAAAAAATTAATTAATTTTTTGTGTATGTAATTACTTAGGACATTTTGTAAAACATTGGGTTCATAAATGCATTTCCCTCTGCCTTTTCAATGTTATATTGTTTTAGACACTTGTGTTTATGTCTGTAAGCTGTGTTTTATTTATGCTTTACATGTGACTCAAGTTTTTAAACTTCTTTTCTTTTTTTTTTAATTTTAATTTATTTTGCAATACAATTCAGTTCTACATATCAGCCACAGATTCTCTTGTTCTCCCCCCTCCCATCCCCCTCACCTTCCCCCCAACCCCCCCCCCCCATTCCCATCTACTCCAGGGCAAAGCCTTCTCCACAGCCACAGACTGAGGTCAACCTGGTAGACTCAGTCCAAGTAGGTCTAGTCTCCTCCTCCCAGGCCGAGCCAAACAATCCTGCATAGGCCCCAGGTTAAACTTCTTTTCTATTGACATATAATTATTCTGTGATTTCAATCTAGTTTTTAGAAAACATTAGTTTTCACACTGTATTGTTGTATTGGTCACTTTTCAAACATGGTGACCAAAGTAACTTACAGAAGGGAGAGTTTCTTTGGGCTTTTGCTTCCAGAAGACTGGAGTCCCTAATGGTGAATAATGTATGGCAGGAAGAGGTAAAAACAGCAGTTGGAGCAGGATCCTGAGAGTTCATATCTCATCCTGAGTAGGACCAGGCCTTACTTAATCTCTTAAAACTCTCCCCCAATGACATACTTCCTAAGGTAAGGCTACATCTTAAACCTACCCAAACAGTCCTACCAACTGGTGATAAAGTGTTCATATACGTGGACTTATAGGGGACATTCTCATTCAAACCACCACATTCCACTCCCTGACCCTCATAGGGTCATGGCCATCTCATAATGCAAAATGTATTTAATCCACCTTCAAAAAATCCTCTCTGTCCTTCACAGCTTTAAACTATTTAAAGGTCCAAATTCTGTTCTGGGACTCTAGACAGTCTCTTAATTTTAACCCACTGTAAAGCCAAAAGGAAAATTACATATGTCCAATGTGTAATGACCCAGAATACACATTATCATCCCCAAAGGGGGGTGGGGCATAAATACTGGATGGAAACTAGACTAAAACCCAGCAAGCCAACCACCAAATCCTGTAGCTCCATGTGCAGTGCCAAGTGGCTTAGATGGCTCTGCCCTTCATGTTTGTTGCCTACAACACAACCATTTCCCTTGGGCTGATGCTTCTCCCTGCATGTAGCTCCCCTTGGCAGATATACCATAAGGGCTCTTCCCTGAAACCCAAGCTTCACTTCCGCTGCTTCATGAGATGGCTTCTCAGAGCATCTTGTTCTCTAAGGGCATGCAGAGACTCCACTTGCCTGGCCCTACCAGATCTCTGAAATCATGGAGGAATAGATCATGACCCATTTACTCTTGAATCCTTCGTGACTCTAATCTCAGCACCACTCTGCCAGCTTGGGATAGACCCTTAGTCCCTCAGATGCTGTTTCTAGCAGCCTTTTGTAGTGGGTAGCCGTTCCAGCTTTGACCTGGAAGTTCCAACCCCCATTGAGGCTTTGGTAATGGTCACACCTACAAGGCGAGGGTGAGAGAGGATGCTGAAGACCCGAGATCCAGATGCCCGGGCTCTTTTGGTTCCTGGACTCTGGACGCTGGAGGTAGACAGAGCAGAGTTCTCCAGAGAACACCGCTGGACTGCGCTACACCTTTCTCAGACCCTGATACCTATCCCTTCATTTGTGAGTTACCCCACAAAATAAACCTCCCTAAGGATCTCTTTCACCAGTTGGAAATCCAGCTGGGTGGATTTTGTCCTGGAGTACTTCTCTCTCTTCCAGTGTAGAACAGACTTTTCTTTATTGGTGCCAACCTCCTTATCTCTTTCAGCACAAGCTTTGGCTGCAATCTTAAGTTGACTGGTGTTCTTTTTCTCTTTAAACTGCACATTTGGATGCTCTCTGTCCCACTTGCTCTATTTCATTGCATATATATGTAACAGTCATTAATAATAACCATGCCACAGATGGAATATTATGCTGCCTTGAAATTGTCCATGTCAAATAAATTAGTCAATTCATTTTTTTTTAATTTAACACCAGGCAAGTTCTTATCAACAGGTCAGAGAGTAGCCACATTCTTTGCCAAAATATTACCAGAGAAGCCCCTAGCTTGGTTGCTGATACTGTTCTTGATTGTGAAACCCCCTGTGCTGGGCACTCATAGTCAGTTTTGCTCTCAGCACTGACTTTCAGGCTCCTGTGAGGACAGCCTGTTAAGCCCTGCTTACAGAATTCAGATGCTTTTTATTTTTATGCCAAAGTTCCAAAATTTCTCATGTTTATTAAAAAAAAAAAAAGCCAACATTGTTAGGTCTGTCAGAGCACTGCCCCCTCCTGGAACCACCTGCTCTTCTAGGTAGGTTTCTGTTGATGTGATAAAGACCAAAGCCAAGGCAACTTGGAGAGGAAAGGGTTAATTTGTCTTCCACTTCCACATCACAGGTCATTATTGAGGGAAGTGAGGGTGTGTTGTCTAGCAGGAAGCTGGAGGCAGGAAGCACAGCAGCCACCCTGGAAGAATGCTGCTTATTTCCTTGCTCTCCCACTTGCTCAGTTTTCTCTTTCCTACAACCCGATCCTTCGCTACTTGTCCAAAGATGGAAAACTCCCACAGTGGAGCGGGTCCCTTACATCAATTAATAATCACCCAAATGCCTCTACCTCCTTGCTGAGGTCCAAGCCTCTCAACTGAAATTTATTATTCCCACGTGACCCCTCTTGCTTCTGTAAAGTTGACAGAAGCGAAACAAAACAAAATAAAGAATCAAACAGCAACAACAAAAAAACCCAACCAACTAACAGACCTGTGTGCACTTGAGTCAACTTCTAAACTGTTCATTTCCTTAAAAATAATGTTAGGTCTAAATGATAACTTTTTATTTACTGCAGCTTTGTGACTGCTAATGTCAGGTATGTTAGCCCTCCAAAATATTCTTCTTTGTCAAAATTTTGTGTTATTTATGTTGGATGAATTTTCAGGTAAATATTGGCTTTAGGTTATAAATTTCTACAAAAATATCTAGAGACTTTTGTCTGGGATTATATGAGCAAACTGGTATTACACATACACACACACACACACACACACACACACACACACACACAGTCTTAATTATCTAGTTGTTTGTTTTCTTTATCTGCACTGTTTTCCATATTTTATTTACCGAGTTTGCACATCTTTTGCATGTTTGTGCCCTGTCAGGTTTATGCCTTATGTCAAGTTTATTGATTTTGTTCATAATATGAGCTGAATATTAAAAAATTAAACATAGTTAAGGTGTGCCTTTCAGTTCCTCACACAGATGGTTTGTTCTTCACAGTGTCCAGTGGTATTGTGCCACTACACAAACGAGAAAAATCTACAGACTTAGTTTTGCTTTTTTTCCTTCCTACCTCCTGCCTCCTCCCTAAACAAGCGAAGAAACAAACACATTTGGGCTTCTTTTCATCGCTTGATAATTGAAGTCAGGTATGTTAGCCCCTTGAAGCGCATTTTAGACTTGTGATCCCTTGAAATACAGAGAATAAGTGAGTGTTCTGAGCCACTGAGCTTGTGGCATTTTATTAATGCAGAAGCTCATGTTTCAGGAACGGCTGTTCTTTTGCTAGCTGACGCCTAATGCCTTCAAAGCTAGTGTTTTGTTTCTGTTAGCTTTTCAGAATTGGAGGGTAAATCTGATCATCCATGTTTCATCTGTTTGGAAAGGACCACAACAAATTTATTATTATTATTATTATTATTATTATTATTATTATTACATTACAAAGGAATGATCCCTCAAATTCTTAAAGATCCATGCATGGAGTAACTTGTTTTAGGGACAAAGTAGCTATTATATACATCATAAATTTCAAAACTGATGATGTGGTGGTAGCCAAAGTGAAGGAGCATAAGGATAGTGTATTGTAATAACAGAAAGAAGAGTCATTAGTAGAAACAGCATAGTCTGATGCAAAGAAGGGATTTGAGAGTCATCTCTGAATTCATTTTACAGCTTTATTTTGTCCTACCTTGTGATTGAGACAAACATTAACTTCTCTGATACTTGATTCTCTTACTTATAAGGACAGTATTACCATAATTATAGCGTACAAATGGAAGTTTCCTAATTCATAACGTCTTCTATGAAAATGGAGCCTTAGATAACAGAGGAATTCTGATAAAGCTCCCATTTCCTTTTAGAAAGCAGTATTTGCTATTGACTATTTAGATCCCCGGCTTAGTAGTGGCGGGCTCTTAGGTAAAAGCTGGTGCATTAAGGAAGTAATTGCACATTTCAGAATGGCAACTGTGCTAAATAAAACTGGGGCTTGGACTCTCTGAAAGAAGTTTTCCTGTTGGAAATAATTTTACAATGAAGGGAGACCAGGAATTGAGCACCAATGAGAGGAAAACCTCTTTTGTTCAAAAGAAAACACTTAGAAAGTTTCAGTTAATTCATCTCAGTGTAAATAGCAAGTTATTTGGGCTGAGGCAACCTAAGGAAAGAGCCACTTGCTTTGCTGAGGCCTCCGAGGCTCTCATAAAAGAAACCCCATTCATGTTTTCTCAGCTCTTGTACTGTATGCTTTCCCAAACCCCACATCTTCCTTTATAGGTCTTCCTCTGAGATCTCTAACCAAGCTCCACCCACTTGCCTTTGAGCAATATTTATTTATTTTTTTATCATTTTTCTTTACCCTAATGGAGTCTTCTTTTATTGCCTGTGGTAGTCATAAACTCCCAAGTTCAAGCCTTTTCCTTCCTCAGATTCCAAAGCGGTGGGGGCTGCAGGCCTGTAGCATTGCTCATGGCTTGCTTGCCTAGCTCATGCACAAGTTGTTCTCATTTGTAACTTCCTATGGGGGTGTTTGGTGCGGGGTCGTCTGTGTGAGAAACGTAATGAAATCCATCAAAGCACTGGCATAGACTTAAATTTTAAAATGAGATAAGACTGAATTTATATGTCATATTGTTTGGGTGGATTAAACAAAAACTCTTTGAACTATAATTCATATTATGTTGAATTTACAGCATTTAAATTCATATACACTATTTCTTTGCTATGTTACTTTGGACAAGATATTCCATTTTTCTTTTGCTTTTGCTGTTTATTTTTTTAAAACATAAATCACAGACCATTCATCATGTGATTATAAAAATGAAATGATAGCTAATGCCTTTTTTTGTATTCACAAGTCATAGTTTTTCAGGTCTCCATTTGAATGAAAATCTTTGCACATTTAATTCCCTATATAAAATGCACAACATTTGCATATAACCTATGAATTCTTGCATATAGTTAGCATCATTTCTATATTAAAATCTAAGACGGTAGACATGTCATTGAAATAGCTGCTATACTGTATTTTTTAAGAAATAATGACAATAAAAAAGGCTTGGTTATGGTTCAGAATAGAAGACAGGAGCTATAACAAGGCTCGGTAGGTAAAACACTTGACATACAAGAGTAAGGATATGAGTTAGAGTCCCACAACCCAAATAAAGTCTTATTAAATAGCATGCATCTTCAATCCCAGTGTCTCTCTGATGGAATGGGTGAAAGAGATAGGTGTCTCCTCCGATGCTTCAGGACCCAGCTACCCTAATGGACACAGTAGAAAAACATAAGAAACCCAGACTCAAACAAGGTGGCAATGACCAAAAGCAAGATTGTTCCCTGACATCCAGGTGTGTCCCATGGCATGCATGCACCTGCACTTACACTTGCATCCACACAACTAAACATACAACGATTACAAAGAAAAATTTATACAAGTGCAGCCAAGATGCCACCATCTCAAGACTAATAATGCAAATACACACCAATAGTAATGCAAATTTTTTCTCTGAGGATTTTTCAATCCACAGTAGGCTGAATCCCGGGGTGCATAATCCACAGATATAGAGGGCTGATAGTATATATCAATGTCCCCTAACACCTTAAAATGTGTATGGTGTATAGTAAGTGTTAGATAAGTTTCTAACTGTCAATTCAAAATTCATGCTAATGTAGTTAATGATGGTATTTTCTTTAATACAGTGCAAGTTTGAATTTAAAATAGTTACTTAAAATATGCAAAATTCTAAGATGAAAATATTTTCTCAATTTTGACTTATCTCTTTGGAAAGCCTTGATGCTTTATTCTTATAATATTAGCTTTGGATACATCATCAAGGGTATCAGAATTATAAACCATATGGGCTTTTAAGACATACTTTTCCTGTGATGTAGGAGTAGCTTAGTGGTAGAGGACTTGTCTAGTCCTAAGATTAATATACAGTAAAGCAAACGAAATGAACAGATTTTGCAAACCCATTGCCCTCTATTTCAACCTGGTAAGGACACAGATACCTCACAGCCTTTGAGATATTGTTTTGTATTATTTAATCCACTAAGTGAGTAGTAAGGCAGATGAAATAAGGAAATTATATTTGACAATTGTAAAGTGTCCATTATATATAAAAGCAATTAAAAATTCATATGTAACACAAAAGACCACACATACTAAAGCTATCTTGAGCTGAAAGAACATAGCTGATGTATGACAATTCCTGATCTCTAATTATACTATAGACTGACAATGATTAAAAAAAAAAGTGTCGGAATAATAACAGGCATGTAGAGCAGTGTAATAACATAGAGAACAGAGCTACAAAATCGTATGACACTGACTATTATTTTTAAAATTATCTTCTTTACTATTGAGATTATAATTATATCATTACTCCTTTCCCCTTCTTCCCTTTAAACCCTCCCCTTACCCCTTCTTCCTTTCAGATTTAGATCTCTTTTTCATCAATTGTTATTACATACATGTGTTTAAATGTAAATGAATGTGTGTTCCTTTGTATAACCTTCTCAGCCTGTATAATGTTACTTGTATATATGTTTTAAGGGCTGACCACATGGTATTGCTCTGGCCATACATTTTATCACAGGCCTCAGGAACACACATTGGGAAAAAAATGACAGGTTTTGTAACAAATGGTGGCAAAACTAGACATACTCTTTCAAAAGAATGAACTTATATTCACATTTCTCAGTCAGTATAAAATCACTCCAAAATGGACCAGACATTGACTTAGAACCTGAAATGCTAAAACTGATATGGGAAAATGTAGGGAAACTACTTGAAGTTACATGTGTAAGAACTTTCTAAATGGCACTCTGTAGCTAGAGTTTTCCTGCCTGGCCCACAGTCAGGACAAATCTCTGTCACCAGCCAGTCCCACAGCAGCTCAGACTCGACCAAGTAAACACAGACACTTATATTGGTTACAAACTGTATGGCCGTGGCAGGCTTCTTGCTAACTGTTTTTACAGCTTAAATTAATCCATTTCCATTAATCTATACCTTGCCACACGGCTCGTGGCTTACCGGCATCTTCACATGCTGTTTCTCATCATGGCGGCTGACAGTGTCTCTCTGCCTCAGCCTTCCACTTCCCAGCTTTATTCTCCTCCTTGTCCCGCCTATACTTCCTGCCTGGCCACTGACCAATCAGTGATTTATTTATTGACCAATCAGCAACACATTTGCCATACAAAACATCCCACAGCAGCACTCCAATAACACAGAAAATCGTCACAAGAAGCAAAAAGGTCTACATGAAATTAAACTTTCTGGATTTCAAGATAAATTGTCAGCAGAACAAACAGACAGCCTAAAGAATGGAAGAAAATCTTGGCCAGCTATACCTCAGACAGGTGTTGATATCTAGAACATATAAAGGACAACAAAAATTAAACACCTAACTACAAAAATGCCAATAAGAAAACGGGCCAAATAAACGACCAGGCGTTTCCCAAAAGAAGAAATGTAAAAGGACAATGTATGTTTAGAAAGCTTAGTCACCAGGGGAATGCAAATCAACCCACTTTGCAAATCAGTCTAGGAACATGGCTCAAGCGGGTAAAGGCATTTGCTTTCCAGCTCGGAGGACTTGAATTCCATCCTTGCAAACTACATAGAAGAAAGAAGAAAATGAGTTCCTCAGGCCGTCCTTTGATCGACATACACATGCTGTGATACACATGCAGCCCCCCCCCACCCCCACACTAAAATACATAAATTACAGGAAACCACTTTGAGATTCCATTTCACCACAGTTAGATGCCTATGATCAAGAAAACTAATTACAAATGCTAGCAAAGCTGTGGGGGCACAAAGGAAACTTTATCCACAGCTGCTGACTCTCTAAGGCAGCTTCAGAATTTGTCTGTTTTATTTTTGTGTGGATGCTTATTTATTGGTAAGAATGGGTAATGGAGTATCCCTCTATCATTGTGTAAGGGTCAGTATGTGATTTAAGCTGTAACAGTGCTTTTTGGTTGCACTTGTGTGCCCTTGGGTTCGGGGCATAGATGTTAAGGATTGAAATATCCTCTTGGGGGATTCTTCCTTCGATGAGTATGTATATGACACTGGCCTTAATATTTAAAAATCCTTCCTTCCTTCCTTCCTCACCTCTTCTGATTAGTTCTGGTTTGATGTCTATTTTGTCAGATATTAAAATGGCTCCATCAGCTTGTTTCCTAGGTCCATTTGTTTAGAATATCTTTTTCTATCCTTTCACCTTGAGGTGATACCTTTGATGTGAAGGGGTGTTTCTTAGATGCCGCAGAAAGATGGATCCTGCTTTTGAATCCATTTTCCTAGTTCATGTCTTTTTATTGGGAAGGGAGACCATTGATGGTGAGAGATATCAAGGAGGGTTGTCTCCTAGTTCTCTGTTACTTTGTCACTGTGATGTGTCGTTCTCTCCCCACCCCTCCTTTTGATTGGTTTGTCTGAGATTATTTATTCCTTGTGTTTTCTTGGGTGTGGTTAATCTCTTCAGGTGGAAGGTTTCTTTCAGTGCCATCTGAGTTTCCTCTCTTTTTAGAATTCTTTGTAGTTGAATTTGTAGGTAGATATTGCTTCAGTTTGGTTTTATCATGCAATGTCATATTTTTTTTTCATCTATTATGATTGAAAGTTTTCTTGAGTATAGGCAGACCTGTTAGGATAACACTTGACTTTTCACTGGAGAGTCTGAAAGCCAGAAGGACACAGGCAGATGTTCGACAAACTCTAAGAGTCCACAGACGTCAGGCCAGACTACTGTTAACTACTTGCAAATGAGTAATTAGTTTTCTCCATAGGAGTTTCACTGGAGAAACAAACCTTCTTAAGGATATCCCATTCTCAGCAGTAGATGACCAACACTATGGGAATTCAATGGCATCTTTGGAGGCTCTTGGTTGTATAATGTGTCACAGAATTTTTTTCCCTTACAGGTCTTTTGCATGTATATTATGGATTCCGTTTTGTGATTTTGTGGGATTCCTGTGTGGGAACATGTCTATTTCTGCATTTATGTATTTCTCATGGTTTTTCTTTGGCTTTTTCTTTTGTTTGCTTGCTTTGTCCTATTAAGTCTATTTGTTCTAACTTGTTTGTTTTAATTGTATCTTATTGTTAGTCCTTAGACGCTTCCTTGTTTGCTAAGGAAAGACAGAAAGCATGTGGATTCACATTGAAGGGGATTTGGGGAGGAACTTGGAAGAGTAGAGTGAGAGGAAAGCATAATCAGACTATATTGTATGAAAAAATCCATTTTAATAAAATAATAAAAAAGTATTTGCAAGATAAGATACTATATTTTCTCAATAGAAAAAGATTTACTAAAGACTATATCTTTTTTCATGTGTCTTCCTCTTTTCATTCCCCATAACCTCACAGAAAACAGAAAAAAAAATCTAGAAACATAAGAAACCTAGAACTCTAAGGAGAACAAATGCTTTGAGTGAATTTGTGAACATGAGCTGTGTTTAACAAGTGTCTGGGTCCTAAGTTTTTCAGCTAGAGTTGGAAGTTACTATGTGTAGCTGACGTTTTTTCTGGCTACATCTATGCTATTATTTTCTCATCATTCTTGAACAATCAATCAAGGAGTCAATGCATTTTGTGATTTTTTTTTTTAAATTTGGGAATAAGGAAGTAGACATTGGTCACACTCCTGTGTTTAAACAAAATAGTGGCTTTTACTCTTTTGCCAGCTCTCTTCCTCCTCCTCCCCCATAATCTCAGATTCCAAAGATGTTCTTTTTATCTTTGCCCTGTCATGGGCACAGATTGTCTATGTTCCATGTGTGACAGGTGTGTTTCCTCAGCTTACATGGGAGATGATAATTCCTGGTCTACCCCTTCTAGTGGGGTCTTTTCCAGAGAGACAATGTGAAAGTGCATTGAAAAACATTGAAAAACCCCAACAATTGAGGACGAATGCAGCCACCATCTTGTCCTTTGAGATCTAGATGTTATTTATACTACGATCAGAGTGCTTAACTCCTTAGTTTCTAACTGTGGGTAGCATTTGCTTAATAGACAAATATTTTCTGAATGGATTTAACCAAGGTTCCTGTAAGGTTGTTCTATTAGAGAAGGTCTAACATTGCTCCCAAATTGACCACTAATCTCCCTTTTAACTCTACATAACAGAGGTGCAAGAAGTGATCAAGGGAGTGCCCAAGTCAGTGTGGGAAAACAGGAGGTGTGCACAGCAGTGTGGGCAGGGAGAAGTGGGAAATGGGTTGTTTTATCGCAAGTTGCTTCCAGGAAAATGTGCTTGACATAAAAGAAACAGTTTCTTTGTCAAAAGTTTATTGTAAATGTAAAGCCAAAAGAAAGTCTAAATTCAAAACCCTATGAATGGACTTTTCTCAAAATATTAAAAATAGAAATACCCCATGACTCAACTACACCACTCTTTAAGGGATTTGTATCTTACCTCAGAGATAACTGTGCATCTGGGTTTATTGTTGTTCCACTCACAACAGCAGTGAATGGAACTAGCCTAAATATCTATCAACAGAAGAATGGATAATTAAAATATGGCACATACACAAAATGAAGTTTTCTGCTGTAAATAAGGATGAAGTTTGCAAGCTAATGAGTAGAATTGGAAAGTATTATATTAAGTGAAATGATTTACTCTTAGGAAGACAAATTATGTTCTCTATATTTTTCTGTTTTATCTTAAAATTAGTTCTTTTTTTAAAGCTTTGGTCACTATTCTATTTTAGTTTTTCTTGATTGAAGAGGACAATTTTCATACTGCATGTTCTGATCACAGTTTTCCCCTCCCGAATCTCCTCCCAGATCTCTCCACCACTTTATCCATCTAGCTCCATTCCTTCTTTCTTTCAAATAAGAATGTTTTTGAGTGTTTTGTACAAAATATTTTGACCATATTCACTCCCCAACACTCAATTCTTCCCAAATCAACCCTTCTTTCCTGTCTAAAGAACATTACATCATTTAACAGTCAGACAAGATGAATAAATTTTAGAGTACTGTTATATAATGCTGTTCTTATGTTCATAAGTTGCAGTATATATTTAAAAGTTTGTGTTTGTTAAAGTAGTTTTCTTGTCAAATACTCTAATCACAATAAAAAGAATAAAGTCAAAGGTGCTCCTTGGGACAGACTATATAGGGAGTTCAGGTTACTTTTTTATGAGTAAATATCCCAGAGAAGATCTTGACTTTTTCAAAGTTTATTTACTCAGTAAATTACTTCAGGTTCTTGTGAAAATGCAGACTATGAACCAGAACTCCTTGTGAGGGGCTTGATATTCTCTGGGCATTTCATTTTTGCTGCTGGTCCTTGAACCTTGTTTGAAGAGTTGATAATATAAGGAATGTTAGACTATACGAAGGATGAGGTAGCTTGCCATCTAGGTTTGAAATGCAACCTATGCTCATGAATTACAGCTCTTATAAACATTTAAAATAACCATATTTGTGGTTTTCATATCTGCTCTACATTGCACTAGTGAAATAAGTCTCTCAGATAATACATATTAAGAGATAAGTGACAAAGTCACTCCAATAATTATTTTACTCATATGTCATTGTGAAAGTTGACAGAATTAAAATTAAATGGATCATATGAAATCTCAATAAAATTCAGTAGGGGATCTAGAGAGGGAAAATTTTCTTCCATATTTGCTCAATAACAGGAACCACCACAAAAGACTGTCCAATCTACAACTATGCATGAAAACAACAATTCTTTGAGGATGCCTGATCATTACATGAACTCTCCTTGAGGGCTAACATCTTCCACGTTGGGCAGATGTTTCCTATGCTACTGATTCTTACAGTCAGGACCATTGTTTCAAAATAACTTTTGTCACTTTTACCATTTTCTCTTTAAAAATCATATTGTTCATACATACCTGTGTGCAGTCTGATGTTAATGATAAATATCTTTACATTGAGGAGCCAGATTCATTTTGCAAATCTCAAGCTGACAGTAGTTCACATTTGAACTTTGCTGTTATGGATAATCTTGGTTGGATTTGGGATCAACCAAAAGATGTGACTCTGGACATGTCTGGGAAAGTGTTTCCTGGAATGATTGTTAGTGAATTAGGACAGTGCTTCTCCAGGGCAGTGGCCCAGTTATAGAGATCTGAGGCAAAAGCAGGGCGGCTCTTGCTTGCCTATCTATATGCTTCATGTTCATGAGAGCATCTACCCTGTTGCTACTGTAACTGTTGCCGTTCCTCTATAATGCAAAAAAACCAGCTTTGGTGCCTTCCCACATGGACTGAAGACCAGTGGCTCTCAACAAGATTTTCCCAGGCCTTCAGCATTAGACCAAGGCTTCTGAAGATTCCAGCTACATGGACTGAACAGCTACCTGGATTTCAGGTTCTCCACTCTGCAGAATTCTTTGTTGTACTACTCAGATTACATTGTGTAGACCAATCCCCTTTGTAATATATTCATTTGACTGCTCTGTTCCTCTACAGAACTCTAACACACTATCATATTCATTTCCATTGTTCAGTAAACACCAAGTTTAAAATCTGCTATATGTGTGATTATAGCATAACAGTTAGAAAGTACATCTTTTTATTTATAAAAATAGTTGTGCTTGTAAAATACCAAAATTTCATCTCTTGTTCAACACTGAAATAATTGCAATCAGCATATATAATTATTTGAAGAATATTTGTTCATACACATATTTCCTAAGCCAAGCCAAGCAAACCCAAAACAACAAATACTGGTTCAGGAAGCACCCAAGCCCCAGAAATGTTTCTAACATCTTAAATTCAGGTACAACAATTAGAAAAATCTAATTACAAAGATTTAAAGTTTTATATTCCAAAACGACCAAATTTCGTGAAAAGTTGAAAATTTCCTAATGAAGCCCCCTTTAAAACCAGAAAAACATAAAGATATTATCAAGAAAAGTATCAAATAGACATGTTTTAGAAGCCTTATTCCAAGAATAATTATTTTGAGATTAATCCCCACCATCTCTTTATGGATTAGTTTATTATTTGCCTCAAGGTAATAGGTACAAACTTTGCATGATATCTTGTTTGTGTCTAGCCCATATCAACCTTTGGTCTGCTATGCATTTCTCTTTTCTAACTTCTTAACTTGAAAGCTGAAGTGTCCCATTCTGATGAAACACTGCCTAAGTTTTGCAAGGACACCTATTGATATTGATAGCATTTTTCTCTCAGTAGATGGTTTCAATAGGAAAAGATTTTTTTTTATCAGTTTTCTGCTTCTTTCAAAAAAAAAAAAAAACCCTAAAACTAAAATCGTTAAATCCAATTAACAGAGAAGTTTATAGTTGGGTCCAACTACCTTATGATTCTGCTATCTTTTGAAGTGTTTATGATAAGATTGGATGTTACCATGGAAATCGTCTGCTACCATGAACCTTACATTTAAATTTTGGTGTAATATCAAGATGATTATGAATTATCATTGTTTAAAAATTTAAAGATTTAGTAATAATATGATAAGTGATTAAATTTTAAGCACTTAAAGGTTAACAAATTTATGCCCCAGTGTGAACATTTTCAGTATTCTTTATTCTATTAAGGATATAATCATTAGAGTGAATAATATAGTTTAATAACCTTTAAATATATGAAGTTATCATTTTATTACCAATTAAGTAAAAAATGATTTCTTCAGTGAAAGAAAATTTGTTTTACTACCATTATAAATGGAATCAATTAGGCCCAGCAGATATAAAGTCACTTACCTTCTTATAAAACCCATATTTTTGATGGTATCAAACCAGTGTCTTTCCAGACACCCCTAATTCATTTAATATGAATTCATTTAGCTTCTAACAAGTGCCTGACTACTGCAAATGACTACATGAATTCTCCATATTTTAATTAATTGGAAGACAGAGATCTGGTTACAATGGTTCAGATTGCTTGTTGATAATTTCTCTACTGCAGTTCAGGATTTCTTTAACATGATGTATTTTAGCTTAAGAATGACTATCAGTATTGTTTCAAGGTAATAAGTTTGTGGCCATCTGTTACAGATGGAGGAAACTGATACCCTTTATGGAACATACTCTTTACACAATATGTAATTTTATCCATTTTTTTTTACATAAGCATTACCTCATATGTTTATTTCCATGTTGAGAACACCAAAATGTACCTCACAGCTATATAGGAGGTCTCAGCAGGGCTGGGTTCCTTCTGCCTTCCTTGGCTTGAGACCTTTCCCTTATCTTATTCTTCCTTTAGTCTGGTTTAGACCATGTCGTCTGTGTGTGTGTCTGTGTGTGTCTGTGTGTGTGTGTGTGTGTGTGTGTGTGTGTGTGTGTGTCTGTGTGTATGTGTGTATGTATTTATGTATGTATATGTGTGCATATGTGTGGAAGACACAGGTCAGCCTCAGTTATCATTTCTTAAGTGCTGTCCATCTTTCAGGATTTTTCATTGCCAGTTAGTCTGGGCTGTATATTCAGTAAGCTCTAAAGGTCTGCCAGCCTGCACAGTCCCAGAGCTGGGCTATAAGCAGACACCACCACAACTTTAAAAGTTTTATTAAAATATTTACTATTAAAAAATGGCTATCAGTATTGGAACCACAGAAACTCAAGGGAGTTAGCCACATGCTAGGTCTTGAAGGTTACATTTCTTTTTCTTCAGGTTATTTTGGGAGTAGTGATGAAATCGTTAAATAACTCTATAGAAACTTCCTTTTTTCCTTGCTTTGTCATTTCATTCCTGCCTCTGCTAAAACACATCTGATTGGGCTAATTTATAGACTAAGAGAACATCGAGAGAGAGAGAGAGAGAGAGAGAGAGAGAGAGAGAGAGAGAGAGAGAGAGAGAGAGAGAGAGAGAGAGAGAGGAGAGAGAGAGAGAGAGGGAGAGAGAGAGAGAGTGCAACTGTGTGTATGTGGAGGCTAAAGGACCCTTTCCAGGAGTTGTTTCTCTCCTCCTACTACGTTCTAGGGATTGAACTCAGGCTATTAGACATGGCAGCAAGTGCTTTAACCCAACTTGTTCATCTATCTTCCTTTTTCCATTTATTTTTCATTCACAATAATTCTGAAATCATACAATTTTCTTCTTTTGATTTTTATTTTCAAGATTATAATAGAATTAAATAATTTCCTCTTCTCCACTCTCCCTCCAAACCCTCCCACCCACCTACCCTTGCTCTCTTTCAAATCCATGGCTTTTTAAAAAAATTGATTGTTGTTCCATACATATGTTTATCTATTTTTAATACATAAAAACAACCTGCTCAGTCTGTAGTCTGTTTGATGTCACTTGTATGTATGTTTTGGGGATGACCACTTTTTAAGTGTGGATCTCACCCTCGATCAAAGAACCTGCTCTTTGGCACAGTTGGAGTCAGTTACAGAAAACCATAAACAATCAAAATACAGAGTTGCGGAGCCCACTCATAGCCGATACAGCTACATCTGGCTCCTAAAGCTCTAAGATTATTGCAGAAGAGGCGGCAGAAAGCTTGTAAGGGTCAGAGGATCAGGGAGTTTGCTATGAGATTGTGTTTCCTAGGAATGTCAGAAGCTGCACCCATAAAGTCTGACCAGCATGACTGACTAAACATGAGCTGACCAAGGAAAAGAACAATGGGCATGATAACACGGAGAGGTCTTGGGATAGGTTGATATCAAGCCCAAAAGTCTAAACTCTACACAAAGAACTGAAGGCTACTAAAGAATGCATTCCAAATGGTTATTGAGTACAGTTTTCTTTTCAACCATTATGTACCTGTGACAACCTTCTCTATCCACTGCAATGTAGTCAACATGGAGATAGACGTATTAGCTACTTTTGTAAGTAGCTTAAAATGTATGGGAGACTTAAGAAAAATCTATTTTATTTCTCCTCTAAGGCCTTCTTTTCCTTGGTCACAAATATGAAGCTTGAGAAACGTTTCTTATTAAATTGAGTATAAACAAGCTGAGACTGCTATGTAGGGGAGGGGCTGAGGGAAAGTGTTTCTTCAGCTTGACACCTGAGTTTTATCTCTTCCTAAAGTCTGGGCAGCTGGAGCTTTGCTTTTTTCCTTCTAGTTCCCCATAGTTATCAATGACTCATGATGGAAGCCAGAAGTAAGTGACATGAAAGTTTACGTTTCTGTTGAAAATCTCTTAGCTGCCTTTACAATGTTGCTTCACTGTATGCTGTGGTATTCCTTTCTGCCATGTTTTCTTTGAGATATGAATCTAACTGACCATAATCAAAAGTATGTATCATAAATTGTGCATGTGCAGAAGTGTACCTGCTGCAAAGTGCCTTCTTCATATAAATATGTACAGACTTCCCTAATATGCTCCCACACTTTCTTTGAGGACAGTATATCATCTGTGAAAGTTCTGTTTTCCTACATGCAGATAATAAAAACCCATTTTTTTTACCCTTTTGTTTGCTTGCTTTGGTATTTCACTTTGTACTTGATGTTTTGAACCTATTGTGTTTCCGTACACATTTACTCAATGCTCTTTCTAATACAGGCAAAGGTATCTGGAAAACAGAAGTTGTTCAATAGTGTATTTTGAGCAAATGAATGAATACACTGCCTACACTGCCACTATGGTATCGCCCTGAGCTAAGACATACAGGTTACATATGTGGCAATACATATGTATTGGCTATGTCCAATAGTCAAGAGTTTATTAAAATAGTCAAGATAGGGAAGGGAAAAGTCAAATGGATGAGGAAAAGTGGGGATCCTCTTTACTCTCTGAAGTCTGTCTGTATATTTTGTTTATGAGTGCTAGAGTTTTATCACTTTATATGTATTTTCCTTCACATCCTACTATTCTATTGTAACTCAAAATGGAAGAATGTGTTATGGAATGGATGAAATGAAAAAATCTTTACTGTACAACTGTAAAGGTTTTCACAGATGACTAACAGAGAGAGAGAGAGAGAGAGAGAGAGAGAGAGAGAGAGAGAGAGAGAGAGAGAGAGAGAGAAATGAGTATGATCAGACCTCTTCAAAGAGAAGCATTAATTTTTGTTTTCTTACATAACATGTAGCATTCAGGAAACACATAATGAAACTTCTCTTGTTCCTTTTATTAGAACTACTATTGTCATAAATAGATGAACTCTTCACAGTTTTATATTTTGTTTACTTAGAAAAAATGGTTTAAAAATATTATTTTACTTTTCCTGAAAGAGAGTTCTTTAATGCAATGTCATTGATGTGCTAATAAAAATGCATCACAATTCCATTAGGGCAAAAGATAAATTCTAAGTCCAAACCAAATTTAGGTAGCAAACAATCTTCTCGGATTTGTTTTTCTTTATTTATGTTTCTGTTTTTGCACGGTGTCATTGCTCATATGCCTCTGAGCATGCTTAGAAATGATCAACACAATATTAACAATTGATCTTCCCCATCTAATTCAGGATAAAAGCCAAACTAAATCAATAATTTTACCATTGTACAACACTTTGCTATCATTTACTTCCAGGGTAATTTATTGTGTATGTTCAAAGATGGCTGAGAAATTTATCCCCAGGAGTATCTTCAATAGGCCCTTCAGGCACTGTTGTAAAACTGTCATTTGACTCACTATATTTTGTTTGTCCCGGACATCTATAGTTTTTGATCTACTAACTATGATTAATTTCTACACACTACACAGAAGGGGAAGCAGTTCCTAAGGTGTTATTTGTATTCTTACACTACCTCATAAACTCAGTGTTTTGTATTAGGTTTACAGAAAACACAGCATGAGAAAATCACTTTACAATCAGTCAGGGATTCCCAGGGGGTAGATTATTTCCTAGGTATGAATGTGTGGCTGTGTTACAGAGGAGAATTCACTTGTTCATATCACCATATCTGGCTAAGTGACTAAGCAGTGTGGGCAGAATATGGAAGGAAGCTTCCATTAAGAAAGTCTCCAGGGAGATAGGAAAAGAATCTTGTGGTTCAATGACAGGCACATCTGTGCCTTATAGTTCTGAGACTAGCTCTTAATTTTTCTTGGCCATTAGACTAATAGTAATGGACCCTGGTCTGTTGAACATATAAATTAATTCACAAAATTGAAACAAATAAGAAGAAAAAAGTATCAATAAAATGACTCCTAATTATATCCTGCTATACTCACAGATTATCAGTGGCTTAGCCAATTATCATCTGAGAGCCTTCCTCAGGCAGCAGATGAGAACAGACGCAGAGATCCACAGAAAGGCATTACTTGGAGAGAAAGTCTCCATCAAATCCCTCCCTCAGATCTCAGAGACTCCAAGGAAGAGGAGGGGGAATTGTAAGAGCTGGAGAGGATGGAGGATACCAGGAGAGCAAGGCCTTCTGGGTCAGCTAAGCAAGGCACACATGAGCTTACAGAGACCAAAGCAGCGAGAACAGGGCCTCCATGGGTCTTCACCTGGTACTCTGCATGTATATGATAGCTACTAGTTTAGCGGGTTTTTCTAGGACGCCTGACCTTGAGAACCAGTGGGTCTCTGATTCTTGTGCCTGCTCTTGGGACTCTTCCTCCTGTTGAGATGCCATATCCCACTTCAATATGATAGTGTTTTGCTTCCTTTCATTACATTTTATCTTGTCATGTTTGGTTGTTATCTCTTAGAAGCCTCTTCTTTCCCAGTGAGAGCTGGAGAGGGAATAGATCTGAAGGGGAGAGAGAGTGGGGAAGAACTGGGAGGAAGAGAAGGAGGACGGAAAACTATAATCATGATATACTATATGAGAAAATAATCCATTTTTTTCCTAGACAGGGTTTCTCTGTGTAATAGCTCTCACTATCCTGGAACTCTCTTTTTAGACCAGGTCGGCCTCAAACTCACGGAGATTCACGTGCCTTCACCTCCCAAGGGCTAGGATTAAAGGCACGTGCCACCAGTGCCTAAAAGAATCCTTTCCCATAAAAGGAAAAAGGAACAAGAAATGAATCGAGAATTAAATGTCTGAAGCACAAAGTCTAGAGGTAAGGTGTTGACAGACTGAACTGGAATTTTAAGTCTGCATCAGAAACATCAGTATTTTGTTATTATTGAATATAGGTATACGTTAAAAGAAACTATTAGCCATGGATCATTCTGATTCTGCCTCTCACTAATTAGGTGATATAAACAAATCATATAAGCTTCCAGTGATTCCAGAGTTTACTCATGTATAGAATGTAAAAGACTCTTCTTCTGTACACATTTTAAAATATTTTATGCATTTACAGACACTGTGCCTACAATAGGTTTTGGAAATGTCATCACCATGTTTTTTCAATGAAACTCAAGCATTTGTCTATTAAAATATGTGTAATACACATATTTTTATTTCCTTTATCAAAAAATTTATGGAAAATTGAAGGTTTGAATAACTATATGAATGGAAAATAAAAGAAATGAGTAGAGAAAACAGGTTGGTTATTAGAATTACTCTAAAAATAACTAAGTCAATTTATAACTATTAAGTGATTTTTAAATATATCTACATTTGCAAATTGATATTATAAAAAGTGGAATTTTGTTTCCTCCACAAATTCTGTACATACTGCTGTGAGGGCATATCTCAAGTTCCTTTTGTCCTGTAGAATAAATAGTTACCTAGAACATACATTTTTAGTCAGATGCAACTTTCTCTTCTCAGGCATCTTGATAAATATCTTCCTCAAGTTTCATCAGAGACAATGCAGCAAGATTTTAGAACAATTTCATGTGAAGGTCAGTTATAAATCCTGCCTGTAACTTCGCTAGACAGGGACTATTTCAAACTTCTAAATTGTAAATGTTCTCTCAGCATCTAGACAATTTCACAAGTTTGATTCTTCTGCTTTCTTCATAAAAGCAAGAGTATGATATAGATTTCTTCTCACTTGCTTTGTCTTGACTTCATTCAGTCTACCAGTGAACATATTCTATGATACTGACTGAAACTAACAAAATATCTGTTGGGACCTTGACCTGAGATAAAAGTTGTTGAAGCCATAAGCATATGTCAAAGATCTATTCTTTATTGATAGTGGTCAAATTGGTAAATGAAAAATAATTTGCATACGTTTACCACCTTGCCTTTCATGAAGAATTTAAAGTCAATTTCTGGACATAATACAGTTATATGTGCAAAATATTCACATAGCTTTCATTCTGTTCAGTCCCAATAAGAGTATGAACCAGAAAATTCTAGCATGGCCAATTCTTCTGTGGCACTTATTTTAAAGATACAAATACATTCCAGAGTGATTGATTGTTCAGGAGAATTTTCAGTGTGACATTATTTTCACATTTATGTATGGGCAATTTAACTCAAGAGAAACGTAAAGTGAATACATTACGCTCCGTCTAGATGAATTAAGTCTTTTAAGACACACAAACCACACATAGCAGTATACTTCTCAGTTAACAGGTCTGTGATGATCCAGACCCAATTATAAGTTATCCTTTGATTTCAGATAGCCTGTTCTCTACCACATCATCATATGGAAACATTTTTTAAATGAAATGTCACAATCATTGGCACATTTGTGTACTTTTAAAGTAATTTAGTGCATAAAATTTTGTTACTATTTGAGGGCTTTGTGTAATTTATTAGTATTGATGCTTTTGAATATTGTATTACAATGAAATTGCTTTTAATCACTCGATTTTGGATTGAAGAGTGATTTTTGAGAACCCAGATGAGGTGTTATTACGGACCAGTTTTTACAGTGATAATAGCATATCTAGGTGCGTGTAACCCTGGACTGAAGCAGGAACAGCATAACACGTATGTACAGCTTCTATGCAACACTGTATTATTCCAAAGACAATCAGTGATCTGGGTGCCTCTGTTAAAACTGAAGCAGGTAAATAATTGATTATGCTTCTGAAAAACTGTTGAAAGGAAAAAAAAAGTCAGTGAGTTTACTTTCTGCCTTTCACTTTGAATTTGCCTCAATCCATAGGCTTATCTTCACTCAGTTTTTAGACCACAGAAACTTATATATAAAATATGTCTGATGTTTGTTGGGTAAATATATGAATATAAGATATATATTACATCTATAGATGTAGATATATATTGATAAATATCTACTAAGGACAGTGAGCACTTTCTATCAAAACAGAGCAGGGGTATAGCTAACAATGTGATGGGTATTGGTGACCCCTTCCAGATAGGAGCTAATGTGAGCAAACAACACTCAAGACACCTTTTATTCATTCTACAGAGACAATGACCGCTTCCTATAGATGAGAAAGGGTTGGCATATTTTATCTCACTAAAAGAGCAATGAATTGATAGAGTAACAAATTTGTCATCAGGTTTTTAAGTTGAAGAAACACATTTTGGGTTCATTTTTTTTCTTCATACTTACAAAATTTCAAAAACAGAAGAATTAACAGTATTAAATTTTAATCTGCACTTGGGTTAACAATATATCTGTATCATTCACGAAAATTTTTAATTGGTAAAAATCATATCCATAAGTAAATGTGACTTCTCTCTTTAAGCCTTTCACCCCAGAAAAAAAAGAACACAAACCCACATTCATTTTCTGTTCTCAGAATAATTAAACCTGAGTGAGAATAACAGGGAATTTAAAATATTTTATACTTAATCAGTTGCATTGTTTTGAAGATATTTCTTCTTTGATTAAGGGCCATTTCCTCAAAACTCTGTACCAATAACCATAGAGAACTTGTAATGCTCAAAATAAGGTTTACAGTGATATTTATGTCTAAGTAAGGTAAAATCCAGTTAAATGGAGTCTATACAATTAGAAAGCTTTGTGAGAATTTCCCTACATGTACGCATGTACCCTAATTATTTCTGCTTAAAAAGATGAATCTGAGGCTCTGTAAAATCCTAAATTACCTATTGAATTATCAATAATGAATTTGAAGTAATCAGTATATTCATATAAAACTGAATGCAAATAATTTTAAAATGTGTGCTAGATGGATTATTTATGTTAGGGCTGAAAGAACTCCTTCAGTGAAGAGGAGTTATTAGGATAGGAAGCTTTAACAGTTTTGAGTAATTTAGACTTCAGCTAAAATGTCATATAAAAGCTACAAGTCACAGTGTATTTGTATATAAAATGAATACCATGAGATCTATTTCACTTGGTGGCTATAAAATTATATATACATATATATATATTTGTATAATATATATCAAAATATTACTTTTCTTTTTTTAATGTACCAGATGCATATTTTTAGTTTTAAAGAGCAATTTAATCAGAAACTTATGAAAAAGTAATCCTGGATACTAGGAATTATTGAGCTCTCACTTAAAAATATTAAGAGAAGTGATTATTGCTGTGGGATGGTCTGTATGTCAAATGTGTGCTCTGGTCAATAAATAAAACACTGATTGGCCAGTGGCCAGGCAGGAAGTATAGGCGGGACTAACAGAGATGAGAATTGAGAGAACAGGAAGGTGGAGGGAGACACTGCCAGCCGCCGCCATGACAAGCAGCATGTGAAGATACTGGTAAGCCATGAGCCACATGGCAAGGTATAGATTTATAGAAGTGGATTAATTTAAGATTTAAGAACTATACAGCTAGAAGTCTGAGCCATTAGGCCAAATAGCTTAAATAATATAAGCATCTGTGTGTTTATTTTATAAGTGGACTGTCGGACTGCCGGGGCTTGGTGGGACCCGGAGAGAAAACTCCAGCTACAGATTATTTTTACACCTGATGCAGATGAAAGATGGCAATACAGAATTATTTATGTATTTACTACGAGACTTCTTTAATATATTTCTTAAATCTCTGGTTGAGTATGCTTTTTTAACCTTACATTTTCTGGCAGTTATAGCTTTAAATTTCAGTTTGTGGAACACACACAAAGACATACACTTTAACATTGGATGTTGATTTATAGACTTGCTTGAACTTTTGGAAAACATTTTAAGTGATGGAAGCAATGCTACATTCTATGTGAATGTGAAAAAGGAACAAGAAGTAACTTCCTTTGCTCTAATTCCACAGTAGTAGTAACAAGGATATGGACTTTGGTACTTTTTGTAATTTGAATGTATCCCAAAAACTCCCACCAAAGTTCTTCTTGCTCTTGACCTCACAGTCACTAGCAGAAGCAATTTCCCAGAAGACCAGTAGAACTATCAAGTCTTCTGTAATGGAAGGAAGCACACACGGTTGATCAAGTTTGATAATTGCCCAACTAAAAGTTCAAGTAATTAAGTTCACTGGAGGAGTTGAAGAGTCATCATCATTTGGCGTTGCTTTTTGTCTCTCCCTCTACCTATTGGCAATGTCTGCAACAAATTAGAACCACATTCCTGGGACTGTTGTTTTTACAATGTCACCCAGGGAGTGTTTGAAAATTCTGCTGGGGAGCAGTGGGTCTCCTTTAAGACTTGAGTGGTAGAGCTCATTATGGAATATATAAGCATAAAATAATTTTCTTATGCAATAGGCAGTGCTGGTATGAATCACCTTTCATACAACAGTGATTATGTAACTGATGTTAAAAGAATGAAACCCTATAGAGTCTTAATGATCAAATACTTTGAACATCACTCTCTTAGAATGGTATTTCCTTCTTGATAAAATAACATCAGAATAAGAGGGAGGTTTTTTTTTTTTCCTTTTCTTTTCAGAAACAATTACATCTTTGCTGTTAAGTGTCATTGAGAGTTGTGGGTATAACCCAGTAGAAACATATTGTATATGCCTTCAAATATGGACACAATTTACATCCACGTTGTGCCCATATTTGGATATAATGATGAAAATGAACATAATGTTTGTCTATACATCTAGTGTTTTAGACTGCATTTTTCTCCAATTATTTTTTTGTATTTTACTTTCATATGGAAATTTTAATAAGGAATATACAAATATGTGTGCACTATAACATAATTTAGAACATTCACAGAAAATATCAAGATATTTAAGGTTAATTTTAAACTATTATTATTTTATATTCAGATAATCACAAAATTAGTTTATAAAAAACTCAATGGATATCATGAACTTTTTCTCACCAGTACGATGGAAAAACTTAAGGAAGGAAGTATTTATTTTAAATCATGTTTTCACTGAATACTTTATTATCATGGTAGGGAAGGGTAGGGAATTATTATGAAATGCATTGGTCAGAGGTGGTAGAAGCTTCCACGTGACTTATTCACATTTTGGTGGGGCAAGAAACAGAGAACTGGCCCCAGAAAGCTATGTGGATTGAGATTGCTAGTATCTTTATGAAAGAAAATGTGCTGATATCTTCTATTATCTTTGTCATCTGTGGATATTGTATTCTATTCTCTTAAAACTTCCTAAGAGACATAATGAAGAAAAATAAGACATAATAGGATATAGAGAAAGAATCAAGATAATAAAATATCCATAGGGACATATAGAGATAGCAACTGAAGTTAGGGTACTTTAAAATAATTGAAGAAATGAACAGGAAGTTTTCATGAATGTGGATCGAAAAACTAATTTTTTTAAATTTTATAATTTAATTTAATTTTACATATCAGTCACGGATTCCCTTGTTCTCCCCCCCTCCCGCCGCACCCCTCCACCTTCCCCCCAGCCCACCCCCCATTCCCATCTCCTCCAGGGCAAAGACTCCCCTGAGGATTGAGTTCAACCTGGTAGATTCAGTCCAGGCAGGTTCAGTCCTCTCCTCCCAGGCTGAGCCAAGTGTCCCTGTATAAGCTCCAGGTTTCAAAAAGTCAGCTCATGCACTGAGTACAGGACCCGGTCCCACTGCCTGAATGCCTCCCAAACAGATCAAGCTAATCAACTGTCTCACTTATCCAGAGGCCCTGATCCAGTTGGGGGCTCCTCAGCTATTGGTTCATAGTTCATGTGTTTCCATTCGTTTGGCTATTTGTCCCTGTGCTTTATCCAACCTTGGTCTCAACAATTCTCGCTCATATAAACCCTCCTCTTTCTCGCTAATTGGACTCCTGGAGTCCCACCTGGGGCCTGGCCGAAGATCTCTGCATCCGGTTCCCTCAGTCATTCAATGAAGTTTCTAGCATGACAATTAGGGTGTTTGGCCATCCTATCACCAGAGTAGGTGAAAAACTGTAAACTTAAAGTACTTAATAACACACAAAAAGAAGAAAATGTAACTATCTGAGTATTATCTTGATGTGACTTTAGTGTTTACTAGCTGCTCAAATCAAGGAAATATTAATTATCTTTCTCTTTACATGAACACAATATAGCTGGAGCTTAAGGCCTTATGGTCGCACAGGAGATGTCTCCAAAGGACATCAGTAAAATAATTAACTACTTTAATGTATAGTCTCTGTAATTTTCCTTTTTTAAAAAAAAATCTGTTCTTCTCTCATACAATACATCCTGTTTTACCTCATCTACCCCCACTCCTACACTATTTCTCCCCCAGATCCACTTCTCTCCATTTCTCTTCAGAAAAGAGTAGGCCTCCCAGTGATATCAATTTAACACAGCATAACAAGATGCAATAAGACTAGGCATAAACTTGTTCATAACAAGGTGGAAAAGGCAGCCCAGTAGGAGGAAAAAGTTTCCAAGGGCAGAAAAAAGAGTCAGAGGCACTCCCACTCCCACTTTTAGGAGTCCCATAAACCCACCTAGAGGGATTTAACAAGGCAAATCCGTGTAGTTTATCTGGGAGTTAAAGGAGGCTTATTTTCAGGTAACTTCCAGCCAGTAAAGGGGTTGGTTACAGTATCTGGTAGAGGTGAGGTGCAGTCCAGTGGGGTTCTCTCAAGAACTCTAACTTGGTCTGCAATCCAGCATCCAGGATCACGAGGAGCCAAGAAGGTCTTGGTCTTAAGGGCTCCCTTCTCCGCCACACCCCAGGGCAGGTCATATGTAGGCGTGGCAGTTGACTGCCTCACTGGGTGGTGCTTCAAGGTCAAAGCAAAACAGCTACCCCAATCAAAACAACAGCAATACATATGCTGAAGCTAGGACACACCCATGCATTCTTCATTATTGCCACTTTAGTCTCTGTAAGCCCTTATGAGTTCTACTTAGTTGATTTTTTTTTTTAGGTTTTTCGAGACAGGGTTTCTCTGTGTAGCTTTGCGCCTTTCCTGGAACTCACTTGGTAGCCCAGGCTGGCCTCGAACTCACAGAGATCCACCTGGCTCTGCCTCCCGAGTGCTGGGATTAAAGGCGTGCGCCACCACCGCCCGGCTTACTTAGTTGATTTTTATCAGCCAAGTTCTCGACCGCTCTGGCTCATACAGCTCTTTCTCCCCCTCTTCCACAGGGTTCCCCATTTCTGCCTAATATTTGGCTATGGGTCTCTGCATCTGCTTCCATCAACTGCCTCAAGAAGCCTTTCTGATGACAATTAGGCTGGGCACCAATCTGTGAGAATAGCAGAAAATCATTAGGAATCATTTCATTGACTTTAGGGGCAGGCAGTTGTGTTTGGTTCTACCCTAGGTCCTTAGGGCATCCAGCTTCTGATTCCACACCACCGAAGCAGTATTGGGCATTGGTCATGAGTTCTTTCTCTTACCATGGACCTCAAGTTAGACCAGTCATTAACCACTTAAGGAAGCTTTGAGCCACCACTGTCTGAGCCACTACTGTCCCAGGATACCTTGCAGGCAGGATAGATTTTGGGTTGAAGATTTTGTGGCTGGGTTGGTGTCCCAGTCCCACCACTGTAAGGCTCGCGTGGTTACAAAAGATGGCCAACTTGGACTTTGTATCCTTCATTACTCAGAGTCCTTGCTAAGGTTCACCCTTACAGGTTGCAGGAAGTTTCTACTGTGCTAGGTTTCCACATTGCCCCCCACCAAATGTCCCCCAATTCCAGCCGACCTCCCTTACTCTTTCCCTCTGTCCCTCCCTCCTCCACCTGTTTTTTCTGGTTTCCATCCCCACCTGGCCCACAGTCCACCTGCATAATCTATTCTATTGCCCCTTTCCAGGGAGATCCATGTGTCCCACCCTAGAGGTAGTCTCCTCAATTTTCTGACTGATAACTGGTCATAAGAAAGATAGATGTAAAGAATTCACTGAATTGCAATTACAAACACCAGACAGAAGTTAATTGTTTGCCAAGTTAAAAAGACTTTATGACAGAACCCCAAAGCACAAAAGGTACTGTGGTCCTGGTCATGAAGAATGAGTGGTAAGAAGCATAAGCATGGAGTCACCTTAGCAACACAAATCACAGTTTATGGTAACAACTCTACTGTGCTCTAGTTTTCCATTTTAAAAGGGCTGATTGTTAAATCAATAATGTTAGCAGTGTCTAGAATGAAATCTCAAATGATCAAACAAAGACACACTCCAAAAGTGCAAAACTCTGATTTTTCTAATAGCTATAGAAAGGATTTTGAAACAATACAGAATCAGCAATGAAAAATACCAAAAGAACCTTATTAGCTTAAAGATAGCATGTATAATAAAAACTTCAGAAAACATCCTAAGTCATGATGAGATATTTTAATATTTTGTCTTTGAAATTAAAGAAAATAGAATGATACCCTTTCTTCATTCATCACACAAACTGGTAACAATTGGAATGGCACCACTTACATGGAAGCACTTTGTTGTAAAAACAAAAACTTCAAATAAAAGACTAGAAAAGTTTATTCACCATGTCTCCAGTAAATCTCAGGCCAAGGTTGCATCTTCCATAAGACCATTGCAAATCACAATAAAATTGTTGTAAAAAATATAAAATAAACCTTATGTGGATTCTAAGAAATACGAAATATCTTGCAGTGTCTAAGTAGTATTATAAAAAACTACAGAAATGATCCCTGGGGTATGGTCTTTGAAGAGTTGTTACTAGGATTCAGTAAATCAAAGAAATGGCTGGGTATATAGCACATTTGCAGTCCCAGTACTTGTGTGTTAGAGGCAGGAGCATAGGGAACTTAAGGACATCCTTGGTTGAATATCTATTGAGGCTGAAGCCAGCCTGAGCTATGCAAAAACCTATCTCTGCAAAAAACAAAACAAAACAAAATAAAAAACAAAATCCCAAATCAAAAAACAACCATTCCCCCCCCCCCCCAAAACTCAATACCAGGAAAACTGTGTCAAGGATGTATCTCATAATGTATTATTAATAATAACCATTATTAAGAATAATATAATATTTCATACAAAAAGCTAATTGAATTAAAGATGTGTAATGAAAAGATATTAAAAGATGCCAAGTAATGAGTAACCAAAGCATAGATTAAATGAAGTGTGTGAAAACTCACAGTAGAATGTAACTTTTAATCTCAATTTCATCAATTGTTATACTAAGTACTATCATTAAATAACAAGGACCAGGTTAGTGGATTGTAAACAAGCACATCTTCTGTGGAAGAGATACATTAAAACTGACCATGGTGAGGCAGAGGCAGGCAAATCTCTGTACTTTTGAGGCCATCCTGGTCTAGATACAGAATTCCAGGTCAGTGAAACCCCATTCACAGAGACAGAAATGAGGGGTAGAGACGAAAGAGATTAAAAAATATATATCAGAATAATGGGAAAATATATGATGTGCCAATACTAATAATCCTCAAGACTTAATATAAACTCTTTAGGATCCAAATAAGTAAAAATCATACCCATAGTAGTCTAACTTTTGGCATAGTAGGAATACATAACAATGAATTGGTAAGGATTTGTTGATGAAACTTAAAAGTTTATAACACAGATGAGGCTCTATAAAGATAAATAGGTAAATCCTCAGTCATGTTTGGAGATTTTTCAAGTAATTCAGTAACAAATTTTCAAGTAATTCAGTAACAGAGCAGGAAGACAGAAATTCAGAAACATACAAAAGTTTACCAAGCATTAAGCCAACAAACATAACCTCATTATCATATAAAGAACACTGCATTGAACAAATGAAGAATAAAGATCTCTTTATATTGCTCAAAGATAATTTACGGAAATTGAACATATGTCGAGGCATATAGTAAGTATCAACAATTAAAATGAGTGAAATTATGGAATATGTTCAGTCACAGTATAATGGGAAAGGAGATCAGGAAAAAAGGAAAGCTGGAAATTCCCCAAATAGTTTGAATTCATAAAACACATTTCTTATCATTTTAAATTTAACACAAGCAGCATTTATATATCTCTATGGGATATATAAATACAGCAAATCAAAAGTTGTGGGGAAGCAGCTGTATTTCACTAGAAGGAATTGCCAATCTGAAAATACATCCTTTAGTACAAAGTGATCCAAAGCTATAATAAATAAGATTAAAAAATAATATCAACTAACACTGTAAGATTAACAAAATTCACAATATAATATGCAAACAAGAAGATACTGGGCAATCCAAGAGTTAACTATTTACAAAACAAGATTGCTAAAATATGTCTGAAATGCCTGCTCCAAATATCACAAATGGGGAAATGTTACAAAAGTATACATAATTTTAGAGAAATTAGAAATATCATGTGGGTTATAATGAGAATACCAGGTTAATACTCATGAACAATTTAAGTATTATGTTTTGTCTTTTAAATTTTTATTAATATATATTAATTATACACAATGGGATTCATTATAATATTTTCACACAAGTATATAACGTAATTTTATATGTTTCTAACCATACAATTATTTCAATGCTGGTAAAGCATGAAGTATTTATTGCAACTCTTGGGCAGTTAGAGTTGTCCAGTTATTCACTGCTTACATTACATCAGGTATCATTTGCCACAGTTCAGGACTGCTTGCCCTTTCTCAAAGCAAGTGTTACATAATTACACTAAGTGACTGCAATTATGAACTCATAACTTCCAAGAATGTCGTTTACTGACTTAATTGAAGTAAATTTGGAATGAGCTTTTTTTCTGTAAACACAAAATTAATAAAGACCGTCCTTTGTAGAGGACTTTAATTTCATAAACTGCACAATCTGTACACTATGTCCTAATATACATATTCTTCCATTCATTAAAAATTTTTGATTACCTAATAAAATAGGCAAGGAATTTTATACGTGAATATCAATGGAATTACAAATATAGTATAATGGGTGTTGATGAATTCATGCTGAATTAATGTTCAGTGTGAGCAGTCTAGGGGATCTGGCTGCTTACAAGTAATCTTACTTAGAATTAGACTAATGTGACAAAAAAAAAACCCTGCTGTACTAAATGGAAATCCATGTTAGTCAAGTAGCAATCAGAATTATCATTGGTTTTCTATACCGTGTTTCCAACTGACATTCCTGAATATGACTGTACTTCGAAGAAATAGTTTAGGTGATGGACCTACAAACTATCACTGATGAAGAGCTGAAGGAATCAGAAATGGCCAGCACATGCTGAAGATGGAGAATTGATACACAATTGTGATTTCTGCTAAAACCTTAATAGTGAAGATGCAATTCTCTATAAGGTTCTAAATGATACAATATACACATTGCATAAGATATCAACAGTTAAATCTTTTGAAGGAGAGATGTACATAAACAAAAAATCTAATATGCAAAACCCACATTTAATTAACAAAACTTATTGCCATGTGATAAAGTAATACCCTAAAACCATCAAGGAACTTCCTCTGGAGCTAACAGACATTTAACAGCCTTCTAATAAGCTAAAATTAATAGAAATTTAGGAAGGAAGAACCTTAGAGATAGGAACATTAAAAAGCACAAACACTGCCCTTAAATTTCATTTGTGTCAAAGAATAAAATTAATCTTGAATCCTTTATTTTATATAACTAGCCAAAATACACAGATGTGTTATATAAAGTATGTTTGAAATATAATCCAAAGATTACTCAGAGGAATTTTTGTAGTAATTTTACTGACTAGAAATTAATCTGACTAATTGAATTATCTGATTTTCTAAAATGATTAGAAAAAAGAGGAACAAAACAAATTAAACAAACTTGAAGAAAGGACCAAATTAAGATTAAAAGCAAATTTTAATGAATTAAAAACTCCCATTTTAAAATTACTGATTCTTTTAACGTTAAACATATCAGGAAAACATGAAATGTCTTTTCACGTGACAAATGAGAAAATAAATAAGGCCATGTATTGTTGGAGCTTGTGAAAAGTTGGAGAAAATTCAACATTTACTATAAATATAAATTACCACAATGGACTTTATTAATGATGGAATATTAAATCCCAAGCCTCTTCTTAACCCTGAGAACACAATGTACACCTGTGTCTAGACCTCCCTTGTCAACGTTTGCAAACATTTCTGAAATATCTTTTCAAAGTAAATCATTCCAGAATTGAGGAAGGGAGAAATTATGAACTGTTATAAAAGGGAAACATAATACTCTATCATTCTCAACAACATGCAAGAGAAAGGTACCACATGGTAGCTCATTAGCTTTAGTGATGACACTCAATGAAAAATCCTACAAAGATACTAGCAAATTGAAACATGCAACATAACATAAGGTAAAGCCATCATATGAAACTCAATGTTTATTAATGTAATAAAATGTTGAGTTTATCATCAGAAGTGTACACAACAAAATTGATCAAGGGAAAGCTTATCCGTTAGCACCTCAATAACTGATTAACATACAGTTTATAACTCTTTTTCTGACATAAAACTTTTTCAGGAATATGTATGGGATCACACAGATATTCACACACACACACACACACACAGAGAGAGAGAGAGAGAGAGAGAGAGAGAGAGAGAGAGAGAGAGAGAGAGAGAGAGAGCCAAAGACACAATTATATTTAATATCAAACACTGGTTGGGGTTGGAGATTTAGCTCAGTGGTAGAGCGCTTGCCTAGCAAGCACAAGGCCCTGGGTTTGATCCTCAGCTCCAAAAAAAAGAAACACTGGTCATTAACACTGAATTTATTGATGTTCAGTATTCTCACTATTTGAAGCACTTCCTGGTAGAACCTGACCATACAATTATGTAAAATAAAGACATAATTGGTACAAACACTGAACAGGAATAGTCTAACTTATTATTACATGCAGATCTAGAAAATATAAAAAAGTCAGTGGAAAAATTTGTAGGAACAGAGGAGTTCATTAGAGGAGTTATTTATAAGATGAAGATTTTTTTCCTGCATACACATTATAACCTTGCAATTGCTGGTGAACTCCCTGCAATTGGAAGTGTTCAAACAGAGAGAAGAGATAAGGTAACCAGCTGTCAGTGCTAATATGGGAAGACCCCCTGGATGGGAAGGCAATTTCCCTAAACAAGTTCTAAACTCAGTCTCCTACTACTGTTTCAGAATTTGTGGAATCTGAATCTATGGACAAAGGGTTAGTTGAAGAAATTTTATGATCCAGCTAGCTTCAAGTCCTGAACCTATCCTTCCTATCCTTATCATTATGATAATTATAATACTCTTGTCAAGTTCTGTCCTTCTGCATCTTACTCTTGATGTATGAGTGTCTTTATGTATATTTGATGAAGTCCTATTTCTCTGATATGTTTTAATGAGTGTCTTTATGTATATTGGATTAAGACCCATTGCTCTGATATGTTGTTTGCAGGTTTTCATCATGATCTCTGTCTATACTTATCTGAATTTGCCTTAATTCACAAATCATGTCAATTTGCATGTTTTTCAAAGTACAATAAATGATATTGAGTCTGTGTGGAAAGAGAAACCTTTATTAACTGAGGGAGTACAGCAGAGCTCAGCCATTACAGAAATCAGTAGGGCAGTTCTCAAAAAGCTACAATGACCTTGACCATATAACCCAGATCTACCAATCTTGGGCTATACCAAGAAAACCATACATATGTTAGACACATTCATGTCTATTTTTACTGCTACATTGTTCACAATAGCTAAGAACTAGAGCTGGCCTACGAGTCTGTGAACAGAAAAATGGATAATGAAACTGTGGCACATGGATAATGAATGACACATGTGGGTAATGAAACACACACACATACACAAAATGGAATTTCCTTCAACTGAAAAGAACATGATATTATGAAAATTTCAGGAAATTTATTACTATTACTTTTTAACTTTATAAATTACAAATTTATACATTATGCTGCTAGAAATGGATGTTGTATTAAACTAACTTCTAATGACTTATGATCATGCTTATAAATCAATGCATCTCTCAACCCTCACCTAATGAGCTTTTATTTGCGGTAGGTGGTAAGTAACACAGAGGCCCACAACCAGCCAAGGTGCAGAGAATATGAAACTATAGAATTATAATTCATAAAGGGGAAATATAAGCCACCCAAGACTCAAGGATCATTGCAGAAAAGGGAAAGAAGAGGTATAGGAACCTTAGGCTATGAATGACCACAAGGCAACATTATCTTCTGGAAGCACAGGTAAGCTGCACCTATGAATTGCCAGTAGTTTGACAACATGCACACAACCTGTAGAAGCACAAGCCAGACCTAATTCTAGATTGGAGAGAGTAGTTGGGCACATAATTGTACCCATAGGCATGATGCCATTGGCAATTGTTAGTTGTTGGGAAAGGGAGAGGCAGTTTTGTCTAAGAATATAGCCCTTTGTCAATTGGTCACTTCAGTGGAAGATCACCTATGCATGAATATTTGGGCATCACAAATTGTTCTTGAAGGAAAAAAAAAACTGACACAAGGTAGGGTGGGTAAGAAAATTGGGGTAGATCTGGGAATAATTTCAGGAGGATGAATGTGACCAAAACATGTATAAAAAGAACAACAACAAAGAAAACCCATGAATTATGTTTTAAAATGTCATCGTTACACCTGATAAACTTTATTTTAATAAAAATACAAATGAAAGCCGCAGGTTTTTGTGATAGTCTCTTAATTTTTGGATTTCTTTAGATCAATAGCATGTGTTCAAATATCTAGAATACAGCAGATAGGTAAGTTCTTATGAAGTGATCACATTTTCTAAAGTTGCAACACAATTCCAGTTCAAAATATGGACTTCTCAAGTTTAGATTCATAATTGCTTTCAGATTTCTGTTACAGGCTTGAGAAGTAGTGTTCTGCTTGTATCTGCCCTGCCCAAGATGGTCTAACCTAGAGAGTCTTCACTGGGAAATCATGGAAGACCACAGAGTCCATATGAAGACCCAGGTTTTATTTTTATTTTGTACATATCTTAATTACACACAAATTCCTTTATTCATATGTCTCTATTCTAGTTAAGGTAAGGCCAGCTGGTCTTCACATTTCTTTTCAATGGTACTATATTTTTCATTCCTGTATCTTGGTAAGCCTTACTGACCCCACATCATGGTATCTGTCATGTCTTGAATAGAGGAATTTGTGTTCCTGGAGATGATACATTTGGTATTTTGTTCTTCTTTGTCAATGGAATATTAACAAATATAGCAATACTTATTTTTAACATCATATAGGACAAAGTATTCATGCTTTACTTTATTTTCCTAGTGTGTATGGTGTTTAGTATATGTCAAAGGCTAATTTTTTTCATGATTTAATGCCTGTATCAATGAATGGGTTCTATAAGGACACTTAGCTGAGTGTACCCTTTTGTTATGCACTAAATTTAGTGCTCTATAAGCAGTGAAGAGAATAATTACACTTGACAGGGAATGTCTACTCATATAGTTGCTTTAGAGACAAATAGATAACTGTAACTCTAATCAAAATTTTCCAAAGATGAGGCTTCTGGTATGAAGCGCTCTCTCTCTTTTTCTCTCTCTCTTCATCTCTCCTCTCTCTCTTCATCTCTCTCTTTTAATTTATCTTCATGAGTGCTTTTCCTGCATGAATGTAAGTGCACCACATACTCAAAATGTTCCTGGATGACAGAGAGGGTATAGGATCTCCAGGAATTGGAGTCATAGATGGTGGTGAACAGCCGTATGGGTACTGATAGCTGAACCTGGGCTTTCAGCAAGAGGAGTGATGGCTTCTAAATGCTGAGGCATCTATCTAATGGCATTCTTTGTTTTCAAGAGTAACATTTCCAAATGTTTATTATTGATAATTTCATACATGTATATGGTCATGCCACTATTGCATCTATAGGCACTACCTGCCTGAGAGGTTAGTATTGAAGTATGCAGGGTTCAGCACTGGGTAAGATTATTTCTATATTTAGATATATTTAGCAGCTTACAAAGCACCTTTGCTGTGGGATGTTCTGTATGGTAAATGTGTTGCTGATTAGTCAATAAATAAAACACTGATTGGCCATTGGCTAGGCAGGAAGTGTAGGCGGGACAAGGAGGAGAATAAAGCTGGGAAGTGGAAGGCTGAGTCAGAGAGACACTGCCAGCCACCATGATGAGAAACAGCATGTGAAGATGCCGGTAAGCCACGAGCTATGTGGCAAGGCATAGATTAATGGAAATGGATTAATTTAAGCTGTAAGAACAGTTAGCAAGAAGCCTGCCACGGCCATACAATTTGCAACCAATATAAGTCTCTGTGTTTACTTGATCGGGTCTGAGTGGCTGTGGGACTGGCAGGTGAGAGAGATTTGTCCTGTGTGCCAGGCAGGGAAACTCTAGCTACACACCTTCTAACACTATACAAAGTTTTCTGGTCAGCTGGAGATTAATTTTTTTTGTTTTTGTATCAAATCATGTGGTGTCTTCAGCAATAGGGTCTTATCATGTTCTTGTGGTGTATAACCAAGGAAAAAGACAATAACCTGTGTTGGTCTCATTGTGTATAAAATCAACTCCAAAAGGATCAAGGACCTCAGCATAGGGCTGGAGACTCTGAAACTGCTAGAGAAAAAAGTAAGGAGTTTGCTTCAGTTTATAGACAAAAGTAAGGACTTTCTGAATCAGACTCTAGTAGCACAAGAAACAAGACCAACAATCAAAAATTAAGATCTCCTTCACCCCCAGTTTGCTCATGGAGATCTCATCTACTTCCCATTCCCAGGGTGATTCCTGCATCCCTCTTAGGGTTCTCCTTGTTAGCTAGTTTCTCTGGCACTCCATAAGGGAATGGGGTGGTCGAATAGGAAATATTTGAATGGAATAGGAAATATCAAAAATGGAATAGGGAAAGAGGGAGAGAGCAAAGAAAGAGATAACATGATAGAGGGAGACTTCAAGGGAACAGGGAGAAACAGGGTGCTAGGGAAGTTCCCAGGAATCCACAAGGATGATCCCACCTTAGACTACTAGCAATAGTGGAGAATATGCCTGAACTGGCCTACTCTAGTAATCAGATTGGTGAATACCCTAATTGTCATCATAGAGCCTCCATCCAGTAACTGATAGAAGCAGACGCAGAGATCCACAGCCAAGCACCAGGCCAAGCTCCAGGAGTCCAGTCGAAGAAAGAGAAAAGGGATTCTATGAGCAAGGGGCATCAAGATCATGATGGGGAAACCTACAGAGACAACCAAACCAAACTAGTGGGAACTCGTAAACTGTAGACCAATAGCTGTGGAGACTCCATGGGATTCAACTAGGTCCTCTTCATAGGTGAAACAGTTGTTTAGCTTGACCTGTTTAAGGGGCCCCTGGCAGTGGGATCAGGATCCATCCCTGGTGCATGAGCAGGCTTTTTGGAGCCCACTACCTATGGTGGGACACCTGACACATCCTTGGTTCATGTGGAGGGGCTTGAACCTGCCTCAACTGAATGTACCAGGCTCTGTGGACTCCCAATGGGAGTCCTTGCCTTGGAGGAGGTGAGAATGGGGGCGGGTGGGTTGGAAGAGAAGGCTGGGGGGTGGGTGGGCGGAGGTAGGAGAGGGGCACCTGAGGTTGGTATATAAAATGAACAGAAAATTTCTTAGTAATAAAAAAAATTGAGATCTCACAAAAATAAAAATTTTTTTCACAGCAAAGAAAACTCAAATGAGCAGGAAGCCCATAGTATGGAAGATCTTTGCTTGCTATTCATGCTACAGAGGATTGGTGTCTAGAACATACATAGAACCAAAGAAATTAAACAGAAAAACTATAAACAACCCAATTAAAAATGAATTATAGAATGAACAGAAAATTGTCAAATGAAGAAATGGCTAGAGACACGTGAAAAAGTGATCAACATTCATAGCCCCCAGGGAAATGCAAACAAGTTTCTACCACACTCTAGTCAGAATAGCCATCATCAGGAATACAAATAACAGTATATTCTGGCTTAGATAGGATGAAAGGGGGAAATTTGATGATGATGCTTTGTAGAAGACACTGGCTACTAAATCAAAATCACAATACAGGACATGAGACACTTCTTTACAAGTTATTGGCCAGAGAACATACAGAGGCTCATAATATCACAATTCATTAATCATTTGAGAATTTCCTACTTGTACAAGATACATTTTGATCATATTAATTCCCAATCACCTTCCTAACTCCTCCCTAATTCACCACTGCCCTCTTCAACTTACAGTCCTTTTTTAAAAAAATTGCTTATTGAATCATTATTGTGCTTTGCATATACTCATAAATATGAGGACTCAGTAGGAAGCCCTTTATACTTAATTCTGGAAGAGTATTGTGAGGATGTATTTTCATATGCCAACCAAAAGTGTTTGTTTTGATCTCAAATTGTGTCTTTATAATATATCTATTCTTATTAGTCTTAGATAAAGAATATTTTAAAAAAATCACGCTAGTCTCGGTATTTAAAATTTGTAGTATGTTCCTTGTACTTAATAAAGAAAGTCACTATCAACATAATTTTCATACTTAGATTCTTTAGAGTATATCAACTACCAGGAAGAAGCCTCTTTGGGCCATTCTTGAAGAAGGGAAGACAAAGTTACAGGATGTAAATACCATGTCTTCTGTCTATATACTTATAGGAAGGAGAACTACATTTTTTATATTATGTTATTAATGTCTCTAAAGTCAGACTTGCTATATACTTAACACGAAGTTATTATTTTCAAAGACATTGTTTTCTAGGGAATGCATTTTGCTATCCCAGCCTTGGGCTGGGAAAATCATTCACAAGTTTGTACAAGAAAATCACTATCACTGCTTATTCCAATCAAGATAGGGCATCAAAATATTCTCTAATTTCTAAAAATGACACAGTTCCTAATAAATATGGCACTCAATTATGTATAAAATTATTATGTAGCCGGGCGGTGGTGGCGCACGCCTTTAATCCCAGCACTCGGGAGGCAGAGCCAGGCGGATCTCTGTGAGTTCGAGGCCAGCCTGGGCTACCAAGTGAGTTCCAGGAAAGGCGCAAAGCTACACAGAGAAACCCTGTCTCGAAAAACCAAAAAAAAAAAAAAAAAAAAAAAAAATTATTATGTAGCAGTAAAATCACAAAGCAAATTCTTTCTGCCTTAGATTTTGAAATTATAGAAAAGTGTAATTAAACAGGAGAAAATGTTTTTGTTATTCTTCAAATACTTTTAGGGAAAAGACAGAATTAAGTTTTGTTACATTAGAAATAACTTTGATAAGTGATCATAAATTATTTCATTATTTTATGTTAACTATTTAAAAGTCCACTTTCATTTCTTTTTTAAGACTTTTTTATTCATTTTACATACCAACCACAGATTCCACTCTCATCCCTCCTCCTGATACCCCCCAACACCCTTCCCCCGACCCACCCCTCATCCTTTCCTCCAAAAGGATAAGTTCTCCCATTGGGGGACAGCAAAGCCTGGTGTATTCAGTTGAGACAGGATCAAGCCCTTCCTTGCTGCATCAAGGGTGAGCAAGGAATGTGACCATAGGTAATGACATCCAGAAAACAGTAAATCCAGGATTTAAAAAAAAATTCCTTCAGTTAATTATTATAGAGCCTGGTATGTTAAAGTAGATTTAATGGAGTGGAATAAAGATGAATAGATTATAGTCTTGAAAGATATGATCATCTCATTGATGATGGAGAATGCAGGCCACATAGCTTTATCTCTAGTCTTCCCACTACTCAAACATTCAATGGTCTGACTAATTTACCTTTTAAAAAAAATTCTTCTCCAAGCTCTCTTCTTTACCTACTTACTCTTTTCATGGAACTCCATTAAACAACATTAAAAAGTCATCTCATTGTAAAAACTAAAATTTGATGAAAATTTGGGGAGTTTATACAAAGACAGCCTAATAAACAATGACATTAGACTATCATATATATTATAAGATATAGTCATGTCATTGTGGTTTTGTAACAAAATAATTTAATTCTTATAAATATGGAAAAACTATTTCAGGAGGAAAAACTAATTTGTAAGTGACCTTAAATACTACAGATGTATAAATGTGAAGCTTTGTATATACTTTAATATATTATTTAATATACTTTAATATTTAATATATTATTTAATTTTTTGATTTAATATAATTATTAAATTATTGCTTATTCAATGAGAGAAATTTAAATATATATATAATATAAATATATAAATATATAATATATATATTTCAATTTCATTTATGATTCTCTATATATATTGAGAGAGACACACACAAAAATTCATATCTTTTTTGTATCATATTAAATACATTTTAACTTGAGCATAGCTATGTTTAATCCATCATTACTAGAACTTCCTTTTTCCTCCATTATTTCTGGCAATTTAGTTTCAAAATTGCTTAAAGTCAGAGTTACAATGTTTACTAAGATTGACCAGTGAACTTTGCTTTCAATACACTTACATTAAATTTTAATATGTATAAAACATGTGAATTGTTAAACAATTCACACATAATGAGTAATTTACCATGCTTGCATTTTATTTATTTTACATTAATATTTCCTTATAGAAGAAAGTGTCTGTTGAGGTACAGCCTTTTAGATAAAGATGGTTGATTGGATCCTGCTTTATAACAAAGATGGGGGAAGAGTTCTAGTCTAGGGTTTGATAGAAGTGAGCCAAGAATTCTATGAGCCAGGATTACTTAGTGACATCTTTAGAAGACTTCCCCAGAATACCATAAAAAATTTCTGCCATGAACCTCCTTAGACTTGCTTTGCTTGTTACAAGGGATGCTAAGTATTCAGTTTTTCAGACAAAAGTTGTAATGTGAGGTAAATGTGCTTTACTACAAATAAGAGAACAGTGGCAGTCAACTAATATTCTGAGTACAACTTTAAAGATAAATTTTGTTTTCATAGAAGGTAAGTATGAGTGAGTATAGTAAAAATGTTCCTTTGGACAGGCATACATTTTATACAAAACCAGCAACATTGAAAGTTACCTGTATTGAAGAAAGTTAAATATTTTTGGTTTATGGAGAAAATTGATGCTAATGAAAAACAAGACATTCATCATTTTCCTTGTTCTTAATTAACTTCATAATACAGCAGATTTTTCTTTTCTTCTCTAGTCTGTGCTTGTTTTTGAACTATAAAACTCATGTTATACCATAATAATTAAATATAAGAAGAAAGCATACAAAATAAAAGCTACCTTAACTCTTTTTCTTTAAATTCCTTTTTTTTGAGATTATAGTATAATTACATCATCCCCCCTTTCTCCTTCTAAACCCTCTCATACGCCCCTTCATTCTCTCTTTCAAATTCAGGGCCTCTTTTTCCCATTTATTGTTGTTTTATATACACACAGACAGACACACAAGTGCATACACATGTATATATGCATACACACATTTAAGGATATATATGTATATATCCTTATTCTTAAATACTGCTAAGTATGTGTAATGTTACTTCTAAGTTTGTTCTCATGGATGACCATTTGCCACTGGATAACCAGTTTGTATGATTTTCCTTGGGAAAGGTGATTTCTCTAACTGTAGGCATTCCTTAGTTCACTATAGTTCTTTGTGTAGAATTGAGGCTTGTTAGCTTTTACCCATCTACTTTGGCACGTCTATGAACAAGTTTCTGTTCTTGTTTTGCTCATGTTTGGACAGTCCTGGTGAGAGTTTATGGATGTAGCTTCTGACATTGATAGGAGACACAGTCTCACCACAAACACTTTAATCCTGGCTCTTGAATTTTTTTTTTTCTGCCTCCAATTCCATAATGATTCCTGAGCCTTACTTGTGGAATTTGTATTGCATATGTATCCATTAGAATTGTTCTCCAAACTGTGTTTTGATTAGCTGAGACTTTCTGAAATGATCTGTGTGTGTTGCAAAAAGAAGTTTCCTTGAGGGAGGGTAAGGATTACATTTATCAGTGGATATAAGGACAAATATTTGGAAGTAGTTAAGGATTATGTTGGTTCAGTAAAGTAGCAATTTGAGGTTCTCCTCCAAGGTCCATGACTTCACCCGCTCTGGGTAGTTGACTAGATTTCCAGCCCCAGGTATGATTTTCCTCTTCTTGAGCAGATCTTAAGTACAGATAGAAAGGCACTGGTTTTCCCCAAGGTATGCCTGCAACTACTGCACCATTAGGATTATTGTGACATGTTCTTTGTTGTGGTTCATAGTCATCACAGATGGGTGGGACTGTTGGTTTATTCTCTCCTTTGGAAATCTGCATGGTGCTCTCTGGTATCATGAAGTTTTGTCCTCATGGAGGAGGATTTCAGAACAGTTCCAGCTCAGAGTCCTATGTCTGACATGCATGGCAACTTTAGCAACAGAGACTTACTTTCCACCTATGGGAAGCATGGGCAAACAAGCATGATAGCAAATAGCATTAATATTTTGGGAGCCTCTTGGACAACCCTGACCAATAACTCAAAATAGGGCTTCTCATGCCTGGTGTTAGGTTTTTGTTAGGTGGACTTTGACTCTTTAGGGGAGCTTTGTCAATCCAAATGGGAAATTTCATTTAAACTATATATGTTTGTTTATTCACATACCTAATATAGTATAGAATTTTTAGGTAGATAGTATTTGTTGTGACGTTTCTGACAATCCTTATTGTTTTTTCATCCTGCTAAGCCCTTCTGTATTGCTTTTCCTCCCGTTCCCTAGTTAGAGTATCACCCCACCTTTCCTGTTTCCCCTATTGGTCGCTTGGACCCTGCTATTCCTGTCTGTGCTTCCCCATCTCCTTAGTCTGGCAATGGTCCTCTTTTACTTTTCTGCTTTCTGCAGTTGCTTCAGAATATATACTCACATCTAAAGATTGGGAGCTAGGAGTCTCAGCTGAGGGAGAACGTGACTTTTGTCCTTCTGAGTCTAGGTTTCCTCACTTGATATGACCTTTCCTTATTGGGCAAATTTCATTTTTCTTTACAGATGAATAGTATGCCATAGTGTATGTGTACCACGTTTTCATTATCCATATTTCAGTTGAAGTAAATTTAGGTTATTTCCATTTCCCAAATATTGTGAATACAGCAATAATGAACACGGCTGAGTAAGTGTCCATGGAATGAATAGAGCATCAAGTCCTTCAGTCATATGCACAGGAGTGGTATAGCTGGGTCACATGATAGATTTATTATTACCTAAGAAATGCTACTTTTTATTTCATACACTAACTTTCCTAATGATTGCCAATACTCATAAAAATTGTTTCAATTTTGTTTCTGCCAATGCTTTGTAATCTAGATTTTTTTAACTTTTCACGTGGTGTGTGTGTGTGTGTGTGTGTGTGTGTGTGTGTGTGTGTGTGTGTGTGTATGTGTGTGTGTATGCGCATGTATGCACATGCAGGCTGTCACTCATATGCACATGTGACATGCACATGGTGGTTTGAGGACAACTTGTGAGTCAGTTCTTTCCTCCAACCATGTGGGTCCTGCCACTCAAACTCAAATAATCAGGTTGTGTAGCAAGCCCTTTTATGTGCTGAGCCATTTTGTTGGCCTAGAATAGGTTCTTATTTTAATTCAATTAGAATTTTTTTTTATCATATCATTCAGAAGATAGAAAGTGTTTCCATTGTTTTATTTCAATTTTTATCTTGCAATTACAATATGGAAGAAAATACCACGTCTTTTACAGTGTCTCTATGATCTACCGTCTCAATATGTCTTTCATCACCCTTTTCTTATTTGCTAATAAATAACAGGGAAGCAGAATTTTAGAACTGGACAAACAAGTAAGAAAGGAAGAAAAAAGGAGATAGAAAGTTCATAGCTGTAGGAGAAGGAAGCTGCTGCTATAAGTGGTGAGTTTGCCTATGGTAAGAGAATGAAGAAACAGAGGGCAGAGCTTGGAGCAGGCAGAGGAGTTTGCTCTAGAACTGAAGCAGAACTAGACTTTACCCACTGTGTCCACATCATAATGTCTTTGTATGCAGGGAAGCAGGAAAATTAAATAGACGAAATGGGAAATTGTTATGGATAATTGCAGGTGTCTGAAAATGATCAGCTTGCTTGCAATCAGATCTCGATAAAATAGCAGCCCACGTTTGTCTTGTTTTAAAATTTTATTTATTTAATTGTTTTTCATTTTACATACCAATCCCAGTTCCCCCTCCCTCCCCTTCTTCTGCCCCGGTCCCCCAATCCCACCAGACCCGGAAAGACAAACACAGTATGTACTCACTCTTAAATGGATATTAGACGCTCAGCAAAGAAGAACAAGGCTACAGTCCACAGCCCCAGAGAAGGTAGGTAACAAGGAGGACCCTAAGAGGGACACACATGGAGGGTCCCAGGAGAGGAAAATAGTTAAGGACTTATCCTGGGTGCACAAAATGTTTGTCTTTTTCTGATGAAGGCAGAGAGATTTTGAAATATTGTTGAACTACAGTATTGAAATTATGATAACCTGCATTCTACATTGGAGGTGGGTATTTGTATGGTACCTACTGAAAAATTTCAGTGAAAATCAGCTCCACCTCTCTTGTTACAATTTCCCATTTTTTCTGTACTCACACTCTCATAATCCCTTCTTTACATGAACTTAGACATCACAATTTATATGAGCTCCTTTCATATTTATCCCCAGCAATACCACATAATGGTTTTATGTTATTTCATGTGTTCCTTCTAAAAGCTCAGTAATATACATCTATTCTGATGTTATTAGAACTGTACTAGTTACGGTTCTATTTCTGTGATAAAATGCTGATCAAAAGCAACTTAGAAAGGGACAGATCTATTTCATCTTATACTTCCAGGTAAGAGCCTTTCATCAAGAAAAGTCAGGACAGAAATTCAAGCAGGGCAGGAACCTGGAAACAAAGAATAAAGAAGAAGCCACAGAGAAATGCTGCTTATGGCTTGACTTGTTCAGCCTGATTTTTTATAATATTCAAGGCCATCAGCTCAGGAGTGGAACTGCCCATATTGAACTAGGAGCTCCCACATGAATCATCAATCAAGAAAATGACCCAGAGGTTTGCACATAGGTCAGTCCTGTGGGGCAAATTTCTCAGTTGAGATTACATCTTTCCTAATGACTAGCTTGTGTCAAGTTGACCTCAAACTTGCCATCACATATACCCATTGTCTTAGTTAGGTTTTTATTGCTGTGAAGAGACATCATGACCATGGTAACTATTATAAAGAAAAAAAAAACTTAATTAGAGCTGACTTACAGTTTCAGAGGTTTAGTCCATTATTGTCATGGCAGGAAGCATGGTAGCATGTAAGTAGACAAGGTGCTGGAAAAGGCGCTGAGAGTTCTACATCTGGATCATTAGGCAACAGGAAGTTACTGTTATACTAGACCTGTCTTGAGCATTTGAGACTTCAAAGCCTGAACCTAGTGAAGAACTTCCTCCAAAAAAGCCACACCTACTCCAACAAGGCCACATCTTCTAATAGTACCCTTACTTATGTATCTATGGGGGCCATATTTTTCAAACCACCACACCCAGATATATAAATATTTGGACAATTGTGATATTTACATAATACTATATATAGTGGAATAATTATATCAGGATAAATAACATTTATCATCTTATCTGCTCATTGTGGTAAGGCTCTCTCTGTGTGTGTGTATGTCTTTTTAAGCAGTTTTGAAACATCTATTATCTATGGATACAAAGCAGTCCAATAGATCACTAACACTTAATTTACCCGTTTAGCTAAAACTTTATAATGTTTGACCAAAATAAACCCTGTCCCTTTCCCTATCATTAAAAATATCCTTCAGATACATTCACATTGGTCAAAAATAGAATGCCTTTCTTTCTAAGGACTGTATTCTGTCACGTTATTTAAATCATGTGTGTATGTATATATAAACATGTATGTACACATATAACAGATTTCTTTCACCTACCCATTGAAGAACACTTAGGATGTTTTCCCATTTTGACTACTGTGAATAATGACAAAGTGAACATGGAGCTACAAACATCTTTTTAACAACTTCTACAATCATCTTTGGAAATGTGTATCCTGGAGTTGAATTGCTGGATCACATGGTAATTATATGTTAATTCATATGAGGACACTCCATGCAGTTTTCCATGATGGTTACACTAATTTACATTCTCACTAACAATGTACCAACATGCACTTTTTTCCATATCCTGTCCAATATTTTCTATTATTTGTCGTTTTAATAATAGCTGTTCCATCAGATATTGTATTATACCTTATTATAGTTTTAACATGACAGGTAGAAATACATTCATTGTGTCTAGATAGAGTTCTATTACTTACCATTGTCTTAAAAATTCTCATGTCAACATTACCTGTTAACAATTGCAAATGCAGTTAAAAAAAATCACTCTTAAAATCAAAAGAACTTTTAGAGGCAGAACAATAACAACAACAAATCTGGAAAAGAATTGTGACATTCTTAAGATCAGGTCATTGTTGAATTTCATTTTTAAATGCAAATTAATTTTTTCCTTTTGTAGACATCAAGGTTTAAGAAAATAAATAAAAGATGGTCATTTTATAAATTTAGAAAACTATAACATAACAATAGAGTTTCAAATGTATTTTGCAAATGTAGAAAAATGAAACTTAACAATAATGTGTCAAGTGTATAACGTGCTCAGTACCGGCTAAGAAGGAATTAACTACAAGGGAAATGTGAAACTCACGATTATAGAAGGGTCAAATGCTTGCACTTTTAAAGGATTTTGTTTCTAGAAAAAAATTTGATGGGGTGTAATATTTTAGCAGAAACAACTTAAAATAATTTTAATTTATTTTTTTGAGAATTTGGGATATTTTTCTGTCTTGCCTTTTTAAAAATTTTACCAAAATCTTATTATTTGAAAAATTCTATTTAAATAAAACTCTCTCTTTTTCCTTAGTCCTGTGCATGTCACCAATTTTAATGTTACCTTTTAAGTTCATCTAACCATTCTTTTGGACAGTGTTGAGCATGTACCCCGGCCTCTCACTCGTTTCAGTACTTTAAGAAAAAATATTGCATAAGACTTTACCGTCTCTATTCTCAGTTTCAACAAGAAATTCGAGTGTAGGGGAACTGAAGCAGAGAAAGGGCAGCTGAGGGGAGGCAGCATTGTGTTTGATGAAGCTACATGACAGACTTGCATGACACTGTCGTACTGAAACTCATAATTTGGCACCATAGTATAAGATATATCATATATGTCTTATATAATTATATATAAGGATATAGTATAAGAAAAATTAATAAGACATGTAAAAAGGAAAATAATTCTGAGCACAAAAAGGAAAAGAAATTAGACTGTACTATGACAAAAAGTAAGAGTTTCTTACCTCAGAGTTGAGTGAACATGTCTGTGGAAAAGAGAAAAATTAAAAGAAGTAGGAAAATGATTCTTCCTAGAGTTATATAGAAAGAGAGGTCTAGCAAATACATATGAATTATGACTGGAGAGAACACAGTAAAAAATTCAATAAGGAGAATTACCGAGGTCCAAACAAGTGGGAGAAAAGAGGTAAAGAGCAAGCTGAGCATATGTTGGGCATTTAATAAAGATTTGTTTACCATAGTCAGATTTCTTTGGGGCCACCACCCGGCTCTCAAATCATGACATGGAGACTTAATATTAGTCATGAATGCTCAGCCTTATCTTATTCTCAGTTCTTGTTAGCTCTTATAACTTAACCTGTTTCTTTTCTTCTATGCCTCAGGGCTTTTTACCTTTCTTCCTTCTGTATATCTTATTTCCACTGCTTCTTGTGTCTGGCTGGTGGCTGCCTGGCGGCTGCCTGGCTTCTGGCCCCAGGTGTCTTCCTCTTTTTCTCCTTCATTCTCTTCTCCTCCTTCTTGTCTTCTTCTCTCCTCTTGAGCCTTGATTTCTCCTTCTACTTATTCTCTCTGCCTGCCAGCCCTGCCTGTCCCTCTTCTGCCTAGCTATTGATGGTTTAGCTTTTTATTAGACTAACCAAGTGCCTTAGGCAAGCAAGGTGAAACAAGTGCAACACATCTTTACATCATTAGCAAAGGCAGCAGAAACAAATGTAACACACCTTCACAAAGTTAAAGTAATATTCTGCTGCATAATCAAATATAACACATCTTTGCCTAGTTAAAACAGTATTCCACAATAGTTTACATGGGGCTTTGTGAGATTTTTCAATGGACTTTGGCTTTTAAGATGGTTTCCAGTTAGATATAGAACTGAATACACACACACACACACACACACACACACACACACACACACACACACACACACACACACACATATATTTGAGGCACTGTTTCTCTGGGTAACAGTACTGGCTGTCCTGGAACTCGCTTTGTACACCAGGCTGTCCTTGAAATCACAGAAATCTGTCTCCCTCTGACTTTTGAGTGTTGGGATTAAAGGCATGTGCCACCATGCCCAGTTGTAACTGAATTTTTTTAAAAACACCATATACTTATAAATCATTTGAAGTTTTGAAGGTAGTTATAGGAACTTAGGTTTTTTTTTTTTTTTTTTGGTTGTTTCTTTGAGGTGCCTAAATTCTTTAAAATATATCACTTTTCTTATGACTTACCAAGCTTTGAATGAAATGTTGAAAGAACAACTGTAAGAGATTTTGCTCTGCTTTCCTTTCTTGAAAACATTCTGCATTAATTCCCTTAAGATATTGCAAGGGATGAACGTGGAGTAATTGTTAAAAAATTACTAGACACATCAATCCAAACCATGAATATTGGTTTCAAAGTACCAGGTTCTAGCTAACAATAAAAATGCTAATGGTGCATCTCTAAGAAGACTAGGTAGACTTAGTTCAGTGTTTTATACAGTCTGTTTTTATCATTGATTAGTCAAGAAGATAGGACAACCATAGGCCAAGATTGAGAACTTGTAAGGAAAAATCTTCTTTATTGTGATGCTATGAGAGTTCAAAAACCACTGATGCTGTTCATCTTCTCAATTTTAAACACAAATGTCTCCCCCTGTGGAAAAGATGGTAAATCTAAAGTTATCATTGTTATTATAACTTGTGATGGGTAATACTAATTGCAACCATAACATCATAAGTAAAATGTAAATCCAGTAAGTGAGACACTTGATTAGCTTGAACTGTTTGGGAGACACCCAGGCAGTGGTACTGGGACCTGTCCTTAGTGCATGAGCTGGCTGTTTGGAATCTGGGGCTTATGCAGGGATACTTTGCTCAGCCTGGGAGGAGGGGACTGGACCTGCCTGGACTGAATCTACCAGGTTGAGCTGAATCCCCAGGGAAGTCTTTGCCCTGGAGGAGATGGGAATGGGGAGAGGGGCGGGAGGGTGGAGGACAGGGGAATCTGTGGCTGATATGTAAAATTAAATTAAATTATAAAATAAAAAATTTCAAATTAAAAAGAAATGTAAATCCGGAAGGCTAAAAAATAGGAGTTGTAGGGTCAAATTTCTAACATATCTTACTGTGTTTGCATCCACTTCTCAAAGCTATTCATAAACTGTCTGTTTTTTGTAATTGTTTTTAAGTAAATGTCTATTTAAATGCATGATTAATGCTAGCATTCTGTGTTATATAATTCAAAAAGCAAAATACAACCCTAAAAGATGGCTATTCAATCAATGTCCAAAGTCAATTTCAGCTTCTAATAGTAACTTCAGGATGCTATAAGTGACAGTCAAAGCTCAGGCAAAAACCAACATAAAGCAACAGTATTGAAGGGTATTTTTGGAAGAAAGAATCTCATTTTATAAAGATTATATGAATAAAAGAAAAGGTTCGGAAAGGAAGAAGAAAAAAAAAGATTCTTTCCCTAATCACATTTCTTTCTCTTCCCCAATGACTCTAGATTGAGCATAATTTTCAACAGTTACCAGAATATTTATCATTGAATGTGAATGAGCACTTCACACAGGTTCACAAATAATTTTACCTGTGAGGAGACTTTGTTTTGTATATGAGTTCATGAAGCTTTATAGTGTTTTTATTTTTTATTTTTAGCAAAACAGTGAATCTAACAGCTACATATATAACTGGGGCTACTATCTCAAGTTTTCATGGCTACACCAATTTCTGCCTTGATTACACTTATGAAGACAGTGGGTTAAAAACACAGTAGACAGGATTTCATTTTTGACTCTTTTTTCGAATTCAAGTAAAATTATCAGATATAAACAACCATTTTTAGAATTTCAGAAGTGAATGTGCCTGTTTTCCACCTGTCTCTGCAAAGATTTTATGCTGAAAGTGAGTAATGAAGCTCTCTACAAGTGACTTATTGAATGTCTGTTAAGTATATGTGTAGTCTGAGAGGATTTGGGACATCTTCAACACGTCATTATTAAGCATAGTTAGTGGAATTTCCTCAAAAAAGATGAAAGTAGATCTATCACAGTATCTAGCTCTAGGGCCTATTACTACATTTTATTACAGAGACATAGTTGCATCTTATTACAGAGATACTTGCTCATCTATGTTCATTGCTACTGTATTCATAGTAGACAGAAATTGAAAACAGCCTAAATTTCTATCAACTGATGAATAGATAATGAAAAAGTTGTCCATTTATACATTGGAATATTATTCAGCTGTAAGATAAATGAAATAATTAAATTTGAAGGTAAGTAGATGGATTAGAGGCAATCATTCTTAGTGAGGTAACTCACATCTTGAAAATACAAACATTCCATATTTTCCCTATATTTGGATGTTAGCTTTTAAGATTTACATGTATTTAAAATGTGAAATGTGAATAAATACCTAGTAAAGGACCATGATGGAGGGGAAGATCTTTGAAGGAAGGGGAAACAGAACATAATGTTAAAAAGGGATTAAGTGGCAGCTGCAATAAGATGATGAAATGGGTGAGGTACAGGGTGTAGGTACAGAAGGGACTATGGAAAGGGACAACTAACACTAAAGGCCTTTTAAAAAGTCATATGGTCCTTATATTTTTGGTTGTGAGCCTAGCCTTTAATGGCTGAGCCATCTCTCCAACTAGATCAGGCCCTCTGAATGGGTGAGACAGTTGATTGGCTTGATCTGTTTGGGAGGCATCCAGGCAGTGGGACCGGGTCCTGTGCTTATGGCATGAGTTGGCTGTTTGAAACCTGGGGCTTATGCAGGGTTGCTTGGCTCGGCCTGGGAGGAGGGGACTGGAACTACCTGGACTGAGTCTACCAGGTTGATCTCAGTATGCAGGGGAGGCTTTGCCCTGGAGGAGGTGGGAATGGGGGGTGGGCTGGGGAGAGGGGTAGCAGGAGGGGGGAGAACAAGGGAATCTGTGGCTGATATGTAGAACTGAATTGTATTGTAAAATAAAAATAAAGCCATATGGAAACATACTACTGTAGAAACTTCCTAAAATATAAAAATGGGATTTAAATGAAGTTAACATATAAAGGGTGAGATAATGCCCCAACAAGACAACATATGCTACCAAGTAGAACCCCTAATACAGAATAGATGCATCATTCTGAGTCCTTGGTCATAGGGTCTGTAATGGCTAGTCTTGGTTGTTAAGATGAGGAGGATTTGCGAGAGCTTTGGGGAAGGGAAATAATTTGATCAAAATATATTGTATAACAAAATAAAAAATAAAAGTAGTTTAGTCTAGCACTTAGGTACCCTAAACCAAGAACAAGAATGAGATTCTCTGTGAGTATTAGAAGAAATGAGGTAGTATTTGACTATTAATAATGCTATCTAGAGAGAAAATCCCAACTGGGAACAATCACAATGATAGATATGTATATTTATTGTATTTTATTATTTTTATTTAAAAGTCTCATGCAATATATTTTGATCATATTTTATTCTCCCTCATCTCCTTTTAGCTACTCCCCACAAGTCATTCAATTTCATATTCCTTCTCTCTCTCAAACACACATTTGCACATGCATATACACACACAAGCACCTACCCAAGCACACAAAGCACAAAAAAAGGGCCCAGGTCTATTTTGCATTAACCAACTACTCTTGAACATGAGACCAGCCCTGGAATGTTTGACATACCCACTGTTACGACTGAGGACATCTGATTTTTCTCTCCTATAAAACTATCAATGACAAACAGCATTTTGGAAGGTAGCTGTGCTCATCACTTTACCAATAATGTGACACACATCTCTCCTTATGTGCTCACAGCTAACTATAACTAGAAATTCTTCTCTACAGAAGAAAAGTTTTCCTTTTGTTTTCTCCTAACTTATATTTCAACTCCTTTCTTGCAAGATTCATCTTTCCTGCTTTGTCCTAACAGTTCTGAAGCAGAATGTTTTTTTAATAGAAGGCCCATGAGATCATGTAGAAAGGTTACAAGGACAGGGACTTTCCCAAAGATAAAAAACTTTTTGTCTATGAACCAACTTCTATCAATGAAAGTGAAAGAAAGTCTGGGATGTAGCAAAGAGAAAAAAAAAAAAAAGGAACTTTGTGATCATTTCTACTTCCGGATTTTATCTGGGTTGGACTTGGGCATGTCTTGCGGGCACTGGCGCACTCTGTGAGTTCACATGTGTCTTAGTCCAGTTGTGTCTGGAAGACACTACTTCCTTCAAGTCAGAGAGGTCTCAAGTACACAATGCTGACAAAGTATACCATGACATGTAGGATCATTATTTATGCAGGAAATTTAGAGTGCTCACATAGCTGGTATATCTTCTAGGCATCTAAGGTTGTGATCCCATTAATACACAAAATCACTCAATTAGGTGAAAGTTACACCATTAAAACTGTCTTAATCTATTTTTTCACATGTCTTTTAGCTTTATACCCAATGTATGCAGTTTGTACAAAGGGCACTACTACATTATGTTAATAAAAATCAATTAATTGATCAATAAATTAATATTTATTTGTAATTAAAATACCACTCCAGTTCATATACTTAATTATGATACTTCTCCAAAATTAAAATATAGCCTATGCCAGAAATTAATGTCCATTTAGAATAGTTACCTGCTATCAATAATACTGTTTGCATTTATTTTGAGATAATTTTCATTCTTGATCTATGTGAAACTGCTAGCCCCCTTTTATCTGAACCACTTACTTTCATTTGTTTCCAGAGAACATTATGCATGTCTGATGTATTTTTGCATTCTTTCATGAATTTTCCTTTCTCTTTTGCACCATTAAATAAGTGAGTCTTCAAGGGTCCTGTTTTGCATTTTTCTATGCTTTTTCATTAGTCTGATATACTAAGGCTGATTTCCTTCAAATGATGCACACACACATAGGTAATAACTCTCTTGTTTTCATGCTTGATGTGGCTTAAGAATGTGTAAGTAAAATGTATCTTTAGAAACTTTCAGTAAACCTGTCAAAATTAACTCTAACTTATCCAAGCTTATTTATTCTTTTCTCTTTCTCCCATTCCTTCTTTCTCAGTTCTCCTCTTCTGTCCTATTTATCCACTCTATTCTTTACCATTGATTCCTAACCTGAGAATCTTTCTAGTCTCAAATGAACCAACCATATCAGTTGATTAATATTTCTCAAAGGCACCAATTTCTTTCTTTCCTTTCTTCCCTCTTGAACATGATGGTTCCAGCTAGTCATTCTTCTATGTTTATAATCTTGTCTTCCGCAGATAGTTCTTTCATTTTTCCATTGTTTTACAAAATATATATTCTTACCTTTACCACATTTAGTATGATTACTTCCCCTGGTTTATATTGTCACTGGATTTTTTGTTGTTGTTATTTTTACATGGCATTAGTGGCAGTTTATGATTTGGCTCCTGATTAGAGCAGGAGCATTGTCTCTGGACCTTCCCTTTCCTTTTCTAAATTTCAGTTAAGCTGAATGTGACACCTCACCCATAGGCATGCCCTCTCTGCCTTCTGCCTCCCCCTTTTTGTTTTAGGTAATTGTAACTCGTATTAAATCATTTCTTCCCATGGCTAATTCTTACTCAATCTAGAGTTCTAAGTTAAGAGGACAATTCCTCCAGAAGTACAATTGACCTCTAGGGTCTTATAAGAATTTCAGAAACTGCTCCAGAACACCCTGCTATATTTGTATTAGCAAATATCCTGCCATCAAAGATTCTAAATCTGTCTCTGTCTCTGTCTGTCTCTGTCTCTGTCTCTCTCTGTCTCTCTCTGTCTCTCTCTGTCTCTCTCTGTCTCTCTCTGTCTCTCTCTCTCTGTCTCTCTCTCTCTGTCTCTCTCTCTCTGTCTCTCTCTCTCTCTCTCTCTCTGTCTCTGTCTCTGTCTCTCTCTCTCTCTCTCTCTCTCTCTCTCTCTCTCTCTCTCTCTCTCTCTCCCCGTGAAGTTTGGAAGGAAAACAGTCATCTTCATGACTATAATCCCAGCCTAAAAATCTAAGTACCCAGGAGCCAAAGGCAGTTGGATCTCTGTGAATGTGAGGCCAGCTTGGTGTACACAATGAGTTGTGAATCAGCTGGGGATACATAGTGAATCCCTGTATCGAAAAATACAATACAATAGATAACACCAGTGTTAAACATCCACCCAGAAGGAAACTATTTCCTGAGGTTTGGGTTTTTCCCTTAAATTTATGAAGTGAAATCTTACTCTTGACTGTAGTTGTATTGAGAGTTGGGCCATTTGTGGGGTGATTGTGAATAGAAGACCCTGCAGAACTTAATACTCTCTAATTTAATAAATATTTATTAAATAAGTACAGGCACTATGGTCCTACCATAGAACTAACCCTTCAGATCTTGCTAATATAGATGGATTGCCTGTGAATAACAGAAAAAATCTTAATTTCTTCAGAACTCAAGCAGTGCCAAAGGGAATAGAAATGATGGAGCAAAGCAGAAGATCCACTTCATTCCAGCTTCCCTGCCTTCTTCAAGGTGTGAGATGGGGGTAGCACCACACACAATTGGCATAAAGAGCCATTTATGTAGACCCTGTTAACCTTCCTGGAACTTGGGATATCAGTACACAGCAGCTACTAACTGCATATCTAACTGAATTGCAGCAATTAATTGTAGCAGAAAGATTAATTTAATTTTGAAATTTGCATGGATCTAGTTCTTTCTACATTTTAGTCATTTATTCTTAGTTATTTCAAGTTCCTCTCATTGTAATTTCAGATAACTCGTTCAGCTTAAGGTATTCGTATTTCTACTTTATGTCATTAACAGTAGAACTTGTACTTTTATGTGTTTGTGTCTTGCTTCTTCATTCTCCAGGAATCCTGTGTAAGTTGTAAGTATAATTAACCACATTGACTGGATTGAAACAGATTATTCTGCCATTTTTCTGGATCATGGACTGATCTCGCCTGTTTATCCTGCCTGTGAACTTCCTTACTATTATCCCAACTCTGAAAACATGGGTGGTTTCTGATTTGCCAATGTAACCATCCTTTGTCATCACATAAGTAGATGACGGCTCTAGAGGTGGACTAATAAGTCCTTTCTGTTTTCTTCTTTGTCAGCTTTGCTGACGGCCAGGGATGATTAGACATTTGTGAAAACAGCAGCATGAAAAGGTGGTGAAAGAGTTCCTGTGCTCACCCACCTGGCTTTCAACAAAGAATTCAATATTTCATGTTATTACAATTTCTGTAGCCAATAGCCTCAAAATTATTTTACAAAGCATTGATTTTCATTAATATTCTTTTTTAAAATTTTATTTTACAATATAATTTAATTCTACATATCAGCCACAGATTCCCTTGTTCTCCCCCCTCCTGCAACCCTCCACTTCCCTCCAGCCCACCCCCCATTCCCACCTCCTCCAGGGCAAAGACTCCCCCGAGGACTAAGATCAATCTGGTAGACTCAGTCCAGGCAGGTCCAGTTCCCTCCTCCTAGGCTGAGCCAAGCTTCCCTGCATAAGCCCCAGGTTTCAAACAGCCAACTCATGCAATAAGCACAGGACCCGGTCCCACTGCCTGGATGCCTCCCCAACAGATCAAGCCAATCAACTGTCTCACCCATTCAGAGGGCCTGATCCAGTTGGTGACCCCTCAGCCATTGGTTCATAGTTCATGTGTTTCCATTCGTTTGACTATTTGTCCCTGTGCTTTATCCAACCTTGGTCTCAAAAATTCTCGCTCATACAAACCCTCCTCTTTCTCGCCAATTGGACTTCCGGAGCTCCACTCAGGGACTAGCCGTGGATCTCTGCATCCAGTTCCCTCAGTATTGGATGGGGTTTCTAGCACGACAATTTGGGTGTTTGGCCATCCTATCACCAGAGTAGGTCAGTTCGGGCTAATATTCTTCTTAATGAAATGTATTTTTCTAGGATACACCAGTGTTAAGCATCTATCCAGAAAGAAACTATTTCCTGAGGTTTGGGTTTTTTCCTTAAGTTTATGCAGTGGAATCTTACTCTTGACTGTAGTTGTATCGAGAGTTGGGCCATTTGTGGGGTGATTGTGAATAGAAGATCCTGCAGAGACTAATGGATTGAGGACTTATTCTGAGAATGACTTTGTTACCATAGAAATTATCATAGTTACTAGTCATTCCATATGATGTCCTCAAACATGGGATGATACAGCAAGAAGTCCTTAACCAGATGACAAGACGTGAATGCCAATCCCCGCCTCAAGAACTGTAACCTGAATAAACCTCTATGGTAGTTTGAAAGAGAATTGCCCCCACAGGCACATAAGGAGTGTCACTATCAGGAAGTTTGGCCTTATTGGAGTAGGTGTGGCCTTGTTGGAGGAAATACGTCACTGAGGGTGGGCTTTGAGGTTTCAGAAGCTCAAGTCATGCCCAGTGTCGCTGTCATTTCTTGCTGCCTATAGATTTAGATGTAGAATGTTCTGTCACCTTTCCAGTATCATGTCTGCCTTCATGCTGCCAAGCTTCTCACTATGATGGCGATGGACTAAACCTCTGAACTGTAAGCAACCCCTAGTTAAATGTTTTATTTTATAAGAATTGTCATAGTCATAGTATCTCTTCATAACAATAGAACATCGACTAAGATAGAGGTTGGTACCAGGGACTGGGATATTTCTGTGATAGGCTGGATCATAGTTTTGTTTGGAGGAATGTGAAACACTTTGCAAATTTGTAATAGAAAAGCAGGGCATGGTGACACATGCCTTTAATCCCAGTACTTGTGAGGCAGATTCAGGTGAATCTCTGAGTTAAAGGACAGCCTGGTCCAGGACATCCAAGCTTAGGCAGTAAAGGGAACCATCAAAAACAGGTAGATGGTGAAAACATATTTGAATGGGGGGCCAGGTTCCAGCCCCAGCAAGCAGCAGAACTTGGCAGCTTTGGCCATATGGTTCTGACTTTAGAGTCAGGGATACAAGAAATGGGTTATTGAATTTGCCTTTGACAACAAGGAACCCACTGAGGCCTAGCATGGGGCAGAGATGTCCTTGCATGGAGGACCAGAGAGGCCACTGCATGAAGCTGTGAAAATGAAACTTTATTGCGTTGCAGACCCCATGGAAAGCTGCAGACAGGGTGTGATTCCAGCCCAAGAAAGAGAGTGCATTGCAGTCAAAAAAGCTGAAGAGAGATGGAGATTTGAAGAGTGCTTTGGCATCAGACATAGAGATGCAGAGTTTGGAGTTTGTCCAGATGTTTTTCAGTCTTATTTTGGTCCAGTATTTCCTCACTATCACTTCTTCCCTTTGGGAATAGTAATGTATATCTTATGGCACTGTATGTTGAAGTATATGATCTGCCCATTGATTTTGATTTTACAGGGGATTTTAGTAAAGAGATTGCCATGAGTCTTTGGAGAGACTTTGGGCTTTTAAACACTATTTAGCCTGATATAGACTATGGTGACTTTTGAAGTTGGATTAAATGCAGTTTTGCATTAGGATATAGCTACAAGCCTAATGAAGCCAGGGAGTGGAATATGGCTGTTTGATTGAAAATGGCTCTCATAAGCTCATAAGGAATGGCACTATTAGGAGATCTGGCCTTGTAGGAGTAGGTGTGGCCTTGTTGGAGGAAATATGTCACTGGAGGTAGGCTTTGAGATTCCAGAAGCTCAAACTAGGCACAATGTCACTATCACTTCCTGCTGCCTGCCAATCCAGATGTAGAACTCTCAGCTACCTCTCCAGCACCATGTCTGCCTGTGTGGTGCCACACTTCCTACCATGATGATGATGGACTAAACCCCTGAACTGTAAGCCATCCCCAATTAAATGTTTTACTTTAGAGAGTTGCAGTGGTTATGGTGTCTCTTCATAGCAATAGAAAGCCTAACTAAGACAGCTCCATTATTTACAAATATAAATCATTTAGTTTGTGATATTCACCAACAGCAACAGAAAATGAACTAAAATAGTATTCAAACAAGAGGTAATCTTTATGGTACTCAGAACAACACTTCATTGGTATCTTAGGGCAGCATGAACAAAATACAGTTTTTCAAAGTTTTGAAGTAAAACGTCAGTGGCTATATTCTTTGTATGGACGTAACAAATCTTTCCTTATACAATTTAATGTGATTTTGATGTGTTGACACAGCAATCTCTGTCTTTTCATTGTTTTCTTTCTTCGTTCTGTCAGAGTTTCTGTCTTCACATGATTTTTTTTAAATTTTTTATTTTTATTTTGCAATACAATTCAGTTCTACATATCAGCCACGGATTCCCTTGTTCTCCCCTCTCCCGTCCCCCTCACCTTCCCCCCAGGCCCCCCCCCCATTCCCATCTCCTCCAGGGCAAAGACTCCCCCGCAGACTGAGATCAACCTGATAGACTCAGTCCAGGTAGGTCCAGTCCCCTCCTCTCAGGCCGAGCCAAGCGACCCTGCATAGGCCCCAGGTTTCAAACAGCCAACTCATGCAATGAGCACAGGCCCGGTCCCACTGCCTGGATGCCTCCCAAACAGATCAAGCCAATCAACTGTCTCACCCATTCAGAGGGCCTGATCCAGTTGGTGACCCCTCAGCCACCGGTTCACAGTTCATGTGTTTCCATTCGTTTGGCTATTTGTCCCTGTGCTTTATCCAACCTTATATACAGCCCGAACTGACCTACTCTAGTGATGGGATGGCCAAACACCCTAATTGTCATGCTAGAAACCCCATCCAACTACTGAGGGATCTGGATGCAGAGATCCATGGTTTGGCCCGGGAGGGAGTCCAATTAGCGAGAATGAGGAGGGTTTATATGAGTGAGAATTTTTCACATGATGTTTTACAATGAGATATTTGTTGGACCTATGTCCTTCCCCAGTACAGTGCTACCTTTTATTAACTTATTTAAAACTAGAAATACCTTATTATCAAAGAAATTCTTGCTCAGAAGTATAAGAGAGTGGTCACACTTCTCCTTGAGCATGTCTTTTTAGAAGACAGATAAACATGTGCTGTAGCTTTCTCTCTCTCTATCCCATTGCTATGAACAATTATTACATCATGTAATAAAGATTTACTTGGCGATCATATTCCTCCTTTGCAAGATGGAATATTTACCATGTAGAAAATGGACCTGAATCTATAAAATTATTTATGGATTATTATCATTAAAAAGTTTTTAAATAAAGTCTGCCTTACTAAGTTGGGGCAGGACCAAGCCAGACTTCATTGACTCCCCAAGGGAGATCTTACCCTCTCTTAGGAGTGGATGGCAGGTGACATTGGGGGATGTGTAGGAGCAGGAGAAGGGGAGGGAGGGGGAACTGGGATTGGTATGTAAAATGAAAAAAAATTAAAAATAAATAAATTTAAAAAATAAAAAAATTAAGAATAATATTTATAATAATCATTGAGTATATCTAATAATATATTTTCAGAGTAGTCACCTCTTCCAAACTCCTCCCATATCCACCTGTCTACCCAAGTTCTTATCATGAAGGAAATCATTGGGTCAAATTTGTGCTGTTCAGATACTTTCAGACACTTTTCGGTATAAGAAGTCTGATTGATACACCATCGATTGTACCCTTAAAGAAAAATTATTCTCCTTCCTCTAGCAATTACCAATGTCCAAAAGCTCCTCAGTTAAGCATGGAAGTTGATGACTACATCCTCATTCCATTCTAAAATATTTTCTGTGTTGTTTGCTGAGGTCTCGTTCATGCCATCACACTTGAGCTGTGAGTTCATTCATGCAACTTCCCAGTTTTGTCAAGCAAACACTATTTCATGTAGTCACCTATCTCCTCTTGCTCCTCTACGTTTTTGCTCCCTCTTCTGTAATGATCCCTGAGTCTTGGGGGCAGGCATGTGTCTAGTTGACCTTTTTAGAGCTGAGTATAGCCTAGTCTCCTCTTCTCTGCACAGTGACTGGTCTCTGTGTTACTGAAGATTTTGTTAAAGGAAGAAGATTCTCTGTTAAGAGCAGAGAGATGTATTAATTAACAATTGTAATATAATAGTAAGTCACTAGAATTCATTTTAATAAAATGTCCATTTAGCTGAATAATAGTATTAGATTCTCCCTTAGGGCCTATAACCTCTCCAACCACAGGCTCTTAGTCTTAATAATAGTGTCAGGTATGGATTCCACTTGGTGGCGTGGTGCTGAATTCCACAGAAAATGTTTGGGTACTCCTATAACATTCATACCACTATTGTAAGTATAGGCATATACTCTCAGACCAGTCATTATTGTAGGTCACAGAGTTCATAGCTGGATAAGATTGGTGACTAATTTCCCAATCCACTACTGTGCCTTGTGCTTTCTATTGCTGAACAGTCCAGAAATACTATGTAATATTAATCCCACAGATGTGAGGAGAAAGACAACCAACTCTAATCACCATGGCCAAATTAATTAAACCAGGCAATGAATTAAAGCACAATTTTTTTTTTAATTCTTGTGCATGGGCTGTCTCTCCCTAATGTCAACACATTTGGATAAGCAATGAGAGCAGGAGAGTTGGGAGGGAGAGTGTAGCTGAAAGTTTTCCTGCATCCCACCTGATCTGAAGCCCAAATAAAGTCCGCTGAGATCCAAGTAAACACACAGAGGCTTATAATAATTAAAACTGCTTCACCGTTAGCTCAGGCTTACCATGGACTAGCTTTTACACTTGAACTCAGCCCATTCTGTTATCTTATATGTTCCCACGTGTTCCATAGCTTTATCTGTGTGCCATTACACACTGCTCCCTGGATGGCAGACTGGTGTCTACTACTCAGCCTACCTTTTCCCAGAATTCTCCTTGTTTCTTATCCCACCTATACTTCCTGCCCGGCTACTGCCCAATCAGCTTTTTATTTATCAACCAATCAGAGCAACACATTCACAGCATACAGAACATCCCACAGCAGTCAAGCACCTAAATGGGTTCAAGAGATCAACATTGGATGTAGGGAAGATTAGGTATTTACAGTGCAGGAGTAGGGAGTTTGCAAATGGGGGAAGGCAGGCTTGCAGAAGCAGAACATATGCTTAACAATTGCTCATAACAACTTGCTGCTGTTGTTGCAAGGTGGTCAGCACAAGGTAGTAACCAAGTAGTCATAACAAGTTGGTCATAACAACAAGTAGTCATAATAACCTTTTGAAACAGAGGAATGGTTGCTGTTTCCTGGAACAGACAGTACAGAACATTTTGTTTACAGATGAGAAGTAGTCCCAACCTTGAGAAACAGATTTAATCATGAACAAGAATTAAATCTAGTTTGTTTTCACTATAAGATGGCTTTCAAGTCTAAGATGGAGGCAGGTAGGTTCATCATTAAGACATTTCTCTTTTACAAAGTCCCTCAAATGTTCTTTAAGTTATTATATGTGGTAATATTTTGCTTGTGCTCTAACAAATAAAGCTTACCTGGAGTTCAGAGAGGAGCTAGCCACTAGTGAACCAGAGAAGCCAGGCATTGGTGGCATATACCTTTATTTCCAGCACTAGGGAGGAAGAGACCGGAAGTGATATGGCTGGGCAGAGAGAGGAATATAAGGTGGGTGGAGACAGGAATTCAGCCCTTTCAGGCTGGGGAGTTGACAAGCTAAGAGGTGACCATGGCTTGCTCCTTTGTCTGTCTGATCTTTCAGAATTTACCCCCACTATATGGCTCTGGGTTTTTATTATTAAGACCAATTAGGATTTGCACTACAGCTGCAAATAAAATTAAGGGGTTTATAATGGCTGACAGAGAAGTTAGTGACTTTGGCTGCTTTCTCTTCCTGCTCTCCTGATCTGCTTGCTTATCTCCATTTGTTCCTACTCTAGCCAGACTTGGTTCTGCTACCTTGAGTAGCAGCTCTTCCTGATGTATGTGACTCAGGACCATACTACCTTCAAGGTTTTTTACCTCAAGATTTAACTTCTTAAAGAGATGCATGCCTAATTTAAAATTATATTATTTCTCATTTCAGTCTCTTCTACCCTGATATCCTTTTATTTTTCTGTATTTTTACTTCAATATGCTACATGAGCTATTTGTCATTTCTTTACTATTATCTGCTGGAAATATAGCACTATAGGAAAAAGGCTCTCTCTATGTTGTATTTGCTTGTTTATTTCAACTACATAGATTTATCTCTAGCTCATGGGACATATACAAGCTCATGTATTTTAATAAATGAATGATATTGATAATTTATTTTTACAGTGATTTCACAGTGGATACACAGTAATATTTGTCCACTTTTTTTCATTTACAAGTTAGAGTACAGAAAAATGAGTTTCAAAGCAATAGTCAAGTCTATTATTGTCGATTGGTACTTTCTGCTGTGTCTAAGGATTGTTTAGCATAATTCAACTTGATATTGTTCAATGTTAAAAGTTTCTGTAAACAAGACAACCAAGATTTTGTCAGATTAGATAATTTGTTAGATTCTAAACATCTTTGACAAGGAAGAGTCTTTGTGGATTGAAATACCCCCTAACTCTTCTGGGTTGAGTCTACTATGGTTATCACTCGGGGAACAGGAAGGGTCTTTCTTTCCTCATACACGCCAGCTTTCATATGTAGTCAAGCAACATTTATATGTGCAGAGGCCACTGCTGCTGCCCACAGAGCTCTGAATTTGTTAGTCTGGATTTGTTAAAAGCACCACTCGTATTGTTATTGTTGGTTTTATTCCCATTGTGATCAGCTTCCTTTTTAAAGCAATCTGTGACACATTGAAAAATACTTCTAGGAAATAGCTTTGCAACTCAAGAATGGCACTTCAGAACTGAGTAATTTAATATTTCACAGAGGAATGCTCTGAATATACCAATTTCCTCTGGGCTTTGCTGAGACTCACCTACATGACAATGTGCTACTCTGTAATAGGTCCTGAGCTTCTTCATAATGGGTTTTTCTTTCATTCTTTTTTAATATATGTGTAGGTGGCCTAGAAATAATTGTGATAGTCATCTTTAAGAAGATTCCCTGTCATGTAATCCTAAATAACATCACTTCTGCCTTTTGAAATTAATTTTCTAGCATAAATAATTTCCTTTTTTACTCATTGGCATAGGTTTATTTTCTGAAACAAGCATTATTTTTCCTTAAGGAGGCATAATCGCATCTCTTACTAATTTGGACTTTTACTAATTTCATTTCTTACTCCACTAGCAAATTTGTTTTATTATTGTCTATATAACTTGAATTAGATGAGAGGAAAGGAAAAAAAAACAGCATTAATGTGCTACAGTACATGTAAAAACAATATAAAGCTGGTGTAAATACCAGCATTAAGCCCAGAAGTATCAGGAAAGATTGAAAAAAATGCTTCCATCCTGTTTTAACTCCAGATGTTTGCATTATGAAGTCCTTAGAGTTAAAATACAGTCACTTTTAGAAGTTAACATATGCTAATTTAAGCCTTTAAAACTCAAAAGGGAAGTTGGGGCTCAATTTGGGAACTAACCTGTTTGGAGAGCATTTACTTAAAGAGTGTGGGGTAGAGAAACACACATGATTTCTTTTCACAGTGGAAATGTTTACCCATGATGTTTTATGGCAGGCTGACTGAGAAATTGTTTATCAGGTTCAACTGTTCAAAACTAAAACTAAACTTGTACACCTCTGTGGAATGAACACCGAGAACTGCAGTTAAAGTCAAGAAAAATAACTTTTGTTTCAATTAAAAAAATAAAAATTTAAGGATATCTTTGAATCAGGCTCATACACCTAGATATATACTTTATTTTCAATTCAATATTTAAAAATTATAGTAAAATTTTGAAAGCTTCCTGGGAAATTCAGGTTTATTAAAATGTTTAAGATCTGAAATCTCTGATACCTGACTAAGTTACCTTCATATAGTTTTTTCCTTAGTTCAGGATTCCATTGCTTACAATAGATTTGTGTAGTTATGAAAAGTTATTTGTGTCAAATATCTCTATTCACTGGTAATCTTTCTACTTTAAAGTAAAACATTTAAATAGCCTCCATAACTCTGCATTTAATTGGTTGTAGTTTTCTGTAATGGTCTATAATTGTTACAAAGAAGAGCTCATGAATTGGTTATTCAATACAAAATCATCCTTATACATAATAATGTACTGACTGAGAGTGGTGTGCTGTGTATTTAGGAATTTTTTTTTAATTTTTTTGAGACAGGATTTCTCTGTGTAGCTTTGCGCCTTTTCCTAGAACTTACTTTGGAGACTAGGCTGGTCTCGAACTCAAAGAGATCCGCCTGCCTCTGCCTCCCGAGTGCTGGAATTAAAGGTATGCGCCACCACCGCCCGGCTTGTATTTAGGAATTTAAAGTTAAGAAACATATGTGTATGTAAAGACAATGAAAAAACAGAACATTAATTTGAAGTAGAGCAAGGAGGGGATTATGGGACGTTTTGGAGGGAAAAGAGGAAATCAAGAAATGATGGAATTATATTATAGTATCAAAAATAAAATAAACAACTAAAAAAGATAAATCAAATAGTAAAGTTACATACTTGGAAAACAACTTCCAATTTCTACATTACTACATGTTTACTGTTTGCCTGACCTAGGTAAATTGTTTACAGCTTCAACCTCTAACTTATTTAAATGTTTTATTATCTAAATTTTGCAGTATGTATAATATCAATTAAGGCAAATATCAGTGAATTGGGGAATATTTGGTTGCTGTGGATAACTTGCATATACCTACAAATCTTTTAGTTGGTGAAAGAGTTAGTTTTCCTGATGGCATCTAGTTACACTCCAGTCAAAATTAGCTAAGGTAAGCGTTGCAAGAAGTTTAATTCCAACAACAAATGTAAAATCTTCTGGTGATTGAAAAAGAAGCTCTTTCCATTATTCAAGCCTCCAACTCAGCAGGCAGTCCCTGGGAACACAGGCCAGTCCTGCTAGGGAAGAAAGCAGGCTAACTGCAGATCTTCATCTTCCTCCTCTCATCCACATCCCTTCCTCATCTCTGCAGCACATAATCAGCTGCAGTCCTCCCCCAGCCACCTGACACCACTTCCAGGGGATCACACAGGTCTTCCCCTCAAAAATTCCTTGTCCCCACTCATCCTAGGCCCCAAATCCAGCAGGAAGTCCCTAGGAATCCACAGGGCCCTCATGCTAGTGAAGCATGTAGGCTAACTGCAGATCTTTGTATCTTCCTCCTTTCCTCCAAATCCAATAGCCCAGTCTCACCCTGGGTTCTTTAGTAGACCTTCTGTTGCCTCTCCTCACTCTCTGCCCCCATCCCCAGGGGAAAAGAAGCTCCTGGTGGACTACCCTACTTTCCTCTCTCTTGTGGATACTCTACTCTTCACCCCATCCCCCAGTCTATCCCCATTCCTAAGTCTCAGCTCCCAATACAAAGACACACATTTCACCTGGAACCTCCAGTAGCCATACCTAACAGGATCTAAGAACAATTTCCTACCAGGCAACACAGAGCCACCACACTCTCCTACAAACCACAGAAAGAAACAGAAACCACAGAACAAAACAAATACCCAACAAAGACAAGACTAGATGTCGGCATGTAGAATTTCATCCTTCCCAAACTCAGATGCATAAGATGCCTCAGTAAAAATACAATAAAATATATAAAATGAAAAAAAAAAACCTTTTTTTAAAAAAATAAAGAAAAAAATAGGACAATATGTCTCCACTAGGGAACGCAACTTTACTACAGTAGACTCCGAGAATAGCAACATAGCTAAAGCAGATGGAAAAAAAACCCAAAACTTAAAATAGCTTTTATGAATATGACAGCATACAAGCAAACAATGAATGGAAATGAGTAAAACCATGTAAGACCTGAAATGGGTTTGAAGTGGAAAATAGAATCTATACAGAAAACAAGCCAGGCAGTAGTGGTATACACCTTTAATCCCAGCACTTGCGAGGCAGAGCCAAGAGGATCTCTGTGAGTTCAAGGCCAGTCTAGTCTACAGAGAGAGATCCAGGACAGGCACCAAAACTACACAGAGAAACCCTGCCTATCTCGAAACAAAACAAAACAAAACAAAACCAATATGCAGAAAATCTAGAAAAGAAAAAAGTAGGAACTCTAACAAGAACCTTAGAGGCAAGTCTCTATAACAAAATGCAGGAAATGGAAGAGAGAATTTCAGGTATGAAAGACATGAGAGAAGAAATAGATACCCCAGTCAAAGAAAATGATAAATATAAAAACAGCAACAACAAAACTCAACAACAGCCAAAATCTCCTGTCACAAAACATCAAGGAAATTTGGGACACTATGAAAAGGCCAAATCCAGGAAAAATAGTAGAGAAAGGGGAAGTAACCCATGTCAAAAGCACAGCAAATATTTTCAGCAAAATCATAGAAGAAAATTTCCTTATCCTTAAGGTCATGCTTATGAAGGTATGAGAAGCATAGAGAACACTAAATAGACTAAACCATTAAGATATATTGTGTCCCCCAATATATTGTGCATCCTAATAAACTTATCTGGGGTCAGAGGACAGAACAGCCACTAGATAGACGTAGAGACCAGAAAATGGTGGCACACATGCCTTTAATCCTATTACTTGGGAGACAGAGATCCATCAGGATCTCTGTGAGTTCAAAGCCACACTGGAAACAGCCAGGAATGGTGACTCAGGCCTTTAATCCCAGGAAGTGATAGCAGAAAGCAGAACAGTATATAAGGCATAAAAACCAGGAACTAGAGTTGGTTAAGCTTTTAGGCTTTTGAGCAACAAACAGTTGAGCTGAGATTCATTCTGGATGAGGACTCAGAGGCTTCCAGTCTGAGGAAACAGGTTCATCTGAGGAATTGGCAAGGTGAGATGGCTGTGGCTTGTTCTGCTTCTCTGATCTTCCAGCATTCACCCCAATACCTGGCTCCAGGTTTGTTTCTATTAATAAGACCTTTTAAGATTCATGCTACAAGTACATAATAACCAAAAGTCTAAATGTACAAAATAAAGAACGAATATTAAAAACTGCAAGGGATAAAGACCAAGTAACATATAAAGGCAGATGTCTTAGAATAACACCCAAATTCTCAATGGAGACTCCAAAAGCCCAAAGGGCCTGGGTAGATATTCTACAAAATCTGAGAGAACACACAAACCAGCTCAGACAACTATACACAGAAAACCTTTCAATCACCATAGATGAAGAAAATAAGACATTCCATAACAAAATCAAATTTAATTTTAGCATTTATCTATCCACAGATCCAGCCCTACAGAAGGTGGTTGAAGGAAAAATCCAAGCTAAAGAGAGTAACCACACCCAATAAAACAAAAGGAATGAATAATCTCAGACAAGCATATAAAAATAGGAGAAACACACACACACACACACACACACACACACACACATACACACACACACACACAGAGAGAGAGAGAGAGAGAGAGAGAGAGAGAGAGAGAGAGAGAGAGAGAGAGAGAGAGAATAAATATAAATCAACAAAAAAACCCTGCTCATTGATGTTTCTCAATACCAGTGGTCTCATTTCCTCAATAAAAGGACACAGACTAACAGAATGGATGGGAAAATAAGATCCACCCTTCTTCTGTATCCACAAAATACACCTTAACATCAAGGGTAGATGTCATCTCTGGGTAAAAGGATAGAAGAAGATATTCTGAGAAAATGGACCTAAGAAGCTAGTGGGTATAACAATTTTAATATCTGATGAATTAGACTTCAAACCAAAGCTGATCAGATAAGACTGATCAGAAGGGGCACTACCTGCTCATCAAAGGAAAATTCCACGAAGAGGACAGTGCAATTCTTAGTATCTATGAATCAAACACATAAGAATCCAAGTTAATAAAAGAAACACTACTACCCTCAGAATGGATAAGTTCAAGGAAACGAGTGCTCATGAGAGCAAGGATGTGGAATAAAGGGATCACTCATCCATTGCTGGTGGGAGTGAGAACTTGTACTATGGAAAACAGTGTTTTCAGATGGGAATTCACCTACCTCAAGACACAGATATACCATTCTTGGGAATACACCAAAGGAAGCTTCATTCTTCCATAGAGACTTTTGTCCAACCATGTTCATTGCTGATTTATTCATAATAACCAGTAATTAGAAACAATGTCTATCAATGGATGAATGGATAAAGAAAATATGGTAATTTACACAATGGAATATTACTCATGCATTAAAAATTGACATCATTACATTTGTAGGTAGATGTATAAAATTACAAAAATATCATCCTGAGTGAAGTATCCCAGATCCAGAAAGACAGATATGGTATATATTCAATTGTATGTGCTTATTAGCTGTTAGGTCAATGATAAACAAACTGCTATTGCTAAAATCACAGAGATGAGACAAAGTGTAAGGGACAAGAGTTTTTAGATCTCATTTGAAAAGTGCTGTGGGATAATGCCCTTGTACACTGGTTTAATAAAACGCTGATTGGCCAGTAGCCAGGCAGGTCATATAGGCCAAGTGAGCAGAGGAGGGGGATTCTGAGAAGAGGAAAGGCTAGGTCAGGAGTCACCAGCCAGATACAGAGGAAGCAAGATGACAAGGCAGAACTGAGAAAAGTTACCAAGTCATGTGGCTAAACATAAATAAGAATTATGGATTAATTTAAGTGTAAGAGCTAGTCAGTAATGAGCCTGAGCTAATGGCTGAGCAGTTATAAATAATATTAAAACTCTGAGTGATTATTTTATAAATGGGCCACAGGACTGCTGGGAGCCTGGCAGGACTGAAGGAACATTCCTACTACAGAAAAGGAAAGTAGAATTTATAGTTATGCATAGTAAAGGGGGGCTGAAATGGTAGGATCAAGTAGGGAGTGGGAGAGAAGATGGCCATGAAAGAGAGAATACAAAGAGAGATAACTAAAAGTAAGGATGATTTGAGGTGTAGTATGTAAACTTGATACAGTTTAAGTTTCCTTAAATATATACATATATGAAGATGATCTAAATGAAATACCACATAGTGGGGTATTCAGAGGTCCAACTGGTCATCTCTTGTCACCAAATGAAGCTTCCCATATCAAGATTGGGTTACAGCTGATTGAATTGTTAGCCAAAGTATCCAATGGGAATCCCGAACAACCCAGGCTGTTGCTAAGAATATAAGTTGCTCTTCACAAACTGACATCAAGGTCCCATGCTGAAGACAAGACCTATACAACTCATTGAACATGGAGAAGTATAGTGGGTGCCTACAGAGAGGCTTCAACTCTATGTTTTAATATTTTTGTTATAGGAAGATACTCTGCTAGCTACCAAAAGAGAAATGTAAATAGCAACCCACCCACATATCCTTTGATTTACAATGGTGTTCTGCCTAAAGTTCATGAGTTCCCACTAGCTTGGTTTGTCTTTCTCTGTAGATTTCCTCATCATGATCTTGATGCCCCTTGCTCATAGAATCCCTCTTCCTTGTCTTCATTTGGACTCCTGGAGCTCGACCTGGTGCTTGGGTGTGGATCTCTGCATCTGCTTACACCAGTTACTGGATGAAAGCTCTATGATGACAATTAGGGTATTCACTAATCTGATTACCTGGGTAGGCCAGCTCAGGTAGCCTCTCCACTATTGCTAGTAGTCTAAGCTGGGGTCATCCTTGTGGATTCCTGGGAACTTCCCTAGCACCCTGTTTCTCCCTATCCCCATGATGTCTCCCTCTATCCAAAGGCTATGGAGGCTTCATAGGACTGGACTAGGCCCTCTGCATGAGCGAGTCAGTTGTATAGCTTGGTCTGTTTAAGGGGCCCCTGGCAGTGGGATCAGGATCCATCCCTGGTGTATGAGCTGGTTTTTTGGAGCCCATTACCTGTGGTGAAACATCTTGCACAGCCTTCAGCAGTGGGGAGGGGCTTGGACCTGTCTTGATTGAATGTGTAAGACTTTGCTGATTCCCCATGGGAGGCCTTACCTTTTCAGAGGAAGGGGTGGTGGTGAGTTGGAGGGGGAAAGCTGGGAGGGAGCAGGAGGAGGGATGAGACAGGGATTTGTGGTTGGTATATAACATGAATAAAAAATTTCTTACTAAAGAAAAAAAAAACAATGGTGTTCTGCCTGCAAGTTATTCTAATGCAGTGGGTTTCAACCATCCTAATGCTGTGGCCCTGTAATACAATTCCTCTTTTGTGGTGACCCCTAACCATAAAATTACTATTGTTTCTACTTCATAACTGTAATTTTGCTACTGTTATGGACTGTAATGTAAATATCTGTATTTTCTGATGGTCTTAGGCCACCCCTATGAAAGGGCTGTTTGACCCCTGAATGGGTCAGGACTCACTGGCTAAGAACTGCTGTTCTAGAGCAAGGGTGGCACTATCCACCTGGAAACAACCAACCAATGTCTGGTTTGTCTAAAGTCCCACTCCATGAGGCAGAACCTATACTGACACTGCTTGAGTGACCAAGACCCTGAGACTAGGTAAGTCTAGGACCTCGGGTAAAACTAAATACTAAAATAACAAAACAAAACAAAACCCAACAACAACAACAAAAACTATAGCAACAAACTACTCCAGATGACATTCTGCTTTACACATAGATCAGTTCCATGCTCAGCCATTATCAGAGAAGCTTCTTCTTGCTGCAGATGGGAACAAATACAGAACCCACAGTCAGAAATTAAGCAGGGAGTGAGATCTTGGCACACTCATCCCTGAAGGGTATGTCTCCATCAAATCTCTTCCCTCAGGGCTCACAGAATCCTGCAGAAGAAAAGGCAGAAAAAGTGTAAGAGCCAGAGGGGATGGAGGACACCAAGAAAACAAGACCTTATAAATCATTGGGATATTTGCACATATGAACTCACAGAGAACTAAGGCAACATTTACCAGATCTGCATGGATCTGTACCACATGGAGTCCTAGAACTGAAAGAAGTGGACATGAGCTCCAATACCTAAGACAGAAATGATCTCAAATTGATAACCACTTGCAAATGAAAATTAATTTTTCTTCAAGGGAGTCTCATTTGGGAAACAAACTACTATTGGTGGTAGAAGTATGCCCAAGAGTAGATGGCCAACAGAAAATGAACTCAGTGGCATCCTTGGAAGTTTCTTTCTCATAATGCCAGGCCATGGCTTTTGTTCTCTTTTTCCTTTTTTTTTTTTTTTGCCTTTTTTCTATTTACTTACTTTATCTTTTTTTTTAAAGATTTATTATTTATTATGTATACAGTGTTCTGCGTGCATGCACCCCTGCAGGCCAGAAGAGGGCACCAGATCTTATTACAGATGGTTGTGAGCCACCATGTGGTTGCTGGGAATTGAACTCAGGACCTTTGAAAGAGCAAGCAGTGCTCTTAACCTCTGAGCCACCTCTCCAGCCCCTCTTTTTCCTTTTAACACACACACACCCACACCCACACACACCCACCCACCCACACTTTAGATATATATGTTACAGTATATATAATACATACACACACATATATATATGTGTGTATGTATATATATATATACATACATACATATATATCATACACATACTTTACTTCTATATTATGGTGTCCAGTTCAGTGTTGTATGGGATTCCTGAGTGTGAGAATGAGTAGGTCTCTTCACCTATATCTGTTTCTTGTGCCTTTTCATGTGCTCTTTTTCTTCTGTTTATTTGTTTTGCTTTATTCCAATTGTCAATTTTTGTTTAATTTTTTATATTATATATTACACTTATTATATATTTATCCATTACAAGCCTGTTTGTTTTCTAGTGAGAGACAGAGAGTGGTAGATCCAGATGGGAGGGGAGGTGGAAGGAACTGGGAAATGTAGAAGGAGGAGAAACTGTAATCAAGATATGTAAGAAATAAAGCTATTTTCAATAAAATGAAAAAAATAATTTAAGTATACATAAGTTATTTTCTGGATAGAGATCGCTTAAAAGCATTATTCCTGATTACTCCTTAGGAAGGAAGGCAGATGTGTTGTCAAAAGGTTGTGAAGAGTTTGCTGACAAGCAGATAAACAGACTGTGTAGTAGACAGACAAATAGTGATTACCCAGAGGCTAGTAATCAACCCTAGAATAATATTAGTGGGATGTTCCCCTGCCTCCTGAGACTTCACGTAATGTGTTTTCATAGTAAATATCACTTTATCTGCGCTACTCTCTGAGGAAGTAAAAGGCAGTTCTTTAACTAAGCTTCCCCTTCTTCTTGGGGGTATTCTTCCAGCTTTATAGATCATGTTTTCTCTTATCCTGACCATGTCATTGCTGCCATGAAAAATCATAGAAAGAGCTATTGGCCACCTCCAAATTCAGCAATGTTCTTGATACCTTGTCCTTGAAACTCCTATAGCAATAATAATTTTGATTGGCCCTTCCCCTGGATTCTTTGAGCTCCTCATAATGTTTTACTGTGGCTCTTTGTATCTGCTTCCATCAGCTGCTGGAGGAAGCTTCTCTGATGATAATTGAACTAGACACTGATCCTACAAGTATAGTAGAATATCACTAGGAATCATTACTTTTCTTTTTAAAAATTTTTTTGGTCAGTCCTGTTTGATTCTACCCTAGGTCTCTGAGCCATCCACCTTCCAGATTCTGACTGTCTAGACTGTATCAAGCATGTCTTCACTCTCCCTCTCATGGCTTGGGCCTCAAGTTAGACCAGTCATTATTTGGCCACTCCTACAAGCTCTGAGGCAACATTGTCCTATTACATCTTTTAGGCAAGACAGTTTGTAGGTCATGGGTTTTGTGGCTGGCTTGATATACCAGTCCCACCACTGGGAACCTACCCTGGTTAGAGAAGATGGATGGTTTCTTAACTAGGTGTCCTTGCTAGAGTTACCCTCCTAGATTCCAGGAAGTTTCCACGGCACTAGGTTTTGACATAGCCCCTGAAATGCCCACCTGTACCAGTTGTCTCTCCCTGTATTCTCTCCTTTACCTGAACCCTCCTGTTCCATGAACCACCCACCTCTAGTGCACCCACAAAATCTATTCTATTTCCCCTTCGCCCAGAAATCCATGTGTTGCCCCAAGTGCCCGACTTGTTACTTAGCCTCTCTAGCTCTATGGATAGGGCATGATTATCCTTTACTTAAGAACTAAATCCACTTACAAATGAGTACATATCATGCTTGTCTTTCTGGGCTTGGGTTGCCTCACTCAGGATGATTTTTTGTAGGAGTCAGAGGGGTCAAGGGCAACATGAGAACAGGGCCCACAGAATCAACTAAGCAGGGCTCATAGGGACTCACAGAAACAGAAGCAGCAACTATAGAGCTTGCACAGGTCTGCACTAGGACCTCTGTATTGTATGCTGTGACTGTTTAGCTTGGGATTTTTGTTGGACTCCTAACAATGGGAATGGAGTGTCTCTGACTCTTTTGCCTGCTTGTGGGACCTTTTACCTCCTATTGGGTTAACTCATCCAATATTGATAAGTGGGTTTATGCCTATTCTTATTGCATCTCGCTATACTCTGTTCAGTTGATATCATTGGGCGACATGGCTATCTTTTCTGAAGGGAAATGGAGGAGTAGTGGATCTGGGGGAGAGGTCAGTGAAAGGGTTGGAGGGAAGGTTGCGTTTGGGATGTTTTGGATGAGAGAAGAATAAATTTAAATAAATAAAAAAAGAATTTTGATTGGCTTGATTGAGTCTGATATAACATATAAATGTTAAGACCTAAAGCCCTCTTATTTTCCTTATACTTCAATAATGAAAAAAAATATGTTTAAAGAACGTGAAGTATACAATAAAATATGAGCTGGGTGTTATTTTGGGTTACAGCAGTTTGACTCAGTATACTTTATTACTTTCTTTTTCCATACATGATGCTAACTTTATTTCTATCAGAATCAATAAACTAACGATTGCAATTGGCAATGCTTTTTCAGCTAACACTTTGCTTCACTAGAGGAAGGAAACAAAGTCTTTGGAATTATAATGAAGTTTAAAAATGTGTAAAATGGCACTAGTAAGAACACTGACAGAAATTTTCAACTCAATCAGGAAAGTTTTGATTTTCAACTCAATCAGGAAAGTTTTGCTTTATCCTTAATTGACTTGATTAATGTAGCACATCTTACCAATGTTTGCATATTTATTTACTATGCCTGAAAACATCAAATGTATGTAAAATATATCCTGGTAAATTGTTATAAATACTCATTAGAGATAAATACTTTAATTTGATATCAGGCTTCTTTTTTGGATATCACAAAAATATTATTAATTATTTTCCAGGGTGAGAACAATAGTCTGGTTTATATGAAACATGAAAACAAGGAGCACATGTAGAATTTAATCTGCAGCATCTCTACATTGAATGTCACACATATATACTCTGTACCTTTCAAAGTACAAGCAAGTCAAGGATTATATATATATTTTTCTTCTGTGTATATAGTCAGCAGCCATCAAGCCAATCATAGTAAAAATTCTTCAAAATTCTACTATATATAGTGAAGGATTACAATGTTTATTTTAGCCTCTCGAATAGGGTGTTTGTGGATAATGATCTCCATTTTTATTACATTATTCATCTACTTTACATCCCCACTGCAGTTTCCCCACCCTCTCTGACTCTCCAGTCCCTGACCTAAATCTACTTCTCCTGTTTCTGTTCCTAAAGAGGCAGGCCTCCCATGGGCACCAACAAAGCATGGCACATCAAGCCACCAAGCTCCTCCCCCTGCATTTGGGCCAGGCAAGACAATCCAGTATGAGTAACAGGTTCCCAAAAGCCAACCAAAGCATTAGGAACAGCCCCTGATTCCATTTTTAGGAGTCCCACAAATAGACTAAGCTACACAATTGTTGCATATATGTAGAGGGTCTAGGTTGGTCCCATGCAGACTCCATGGTTGTTGGTTCAGATTCCACGAGTTTTTGGGAACCAGATCAGTTGTCTCTGTGGATCTTCTTGTGATGTCCTTCACCCTTCTGTCCCCTCCAATCCTTCTTGCCTCTCTTCAGCAGGGTTCCCCAAGCTTAGGCAAAGGTTTGGCTGTGGGTCTCTATATCTGTCCCCATTAGCTACTAGATGAAGGCTCTCTGATGACAATTGATGTAGTCACCAATCTGATCTCAGGAGATGGCCAGTTCAGGCCATGTATCCACTATTGCTAGGAGTCCTAGCTGGGTTCACCCTAGAAGATTCATGGGAGTCCACCTTTCATGGGAGTCCACCTTGCATCAGGTTTCTATCTGTTGTAGAAAAGAGCCCCCCCCCCCCACACCTAGTCATCTCCTTCTGTACTCTTCCCCTCCAACTACCCCCAACCTCAGTCGCTCCAGTTCCTATCTCCACCCACCCCCAGTTCACCCAGGAGATCTGCTCTACTTTCCCTTCCCAGGGAGATCCATGTGTTCCCCACTTGGGCCCTCTTTGTTACTAAGCCTCTCTGGGGCTGTGGATTATAGTCTGGTTATCCTTTACTTTACAGCTAATATCCACTTATGAGTAAGTCCATACTATGTTTGTCTTTCTGGGTATGGGTTACCTCACTCAGGATGATTTTTTTTTCTAATTTCATTCATTTGTCTTCAAATTTCACAATGTCATTGTTTTAAACAGCTGTGTAATACTCTATTGTGTAAATGTATTACATTTTCTTTACCTATTCCTCAGTTGAGAGATATCTAGGTTGCTTCCAGGTTCTGGCTATTACAAATAAAGTTGCTTATGAACATAGTTAAGCAAATGTCCTTGTGGTATGATTGAGCATCCTTTGGGTATATGCCCAAGAGCAGTATAGCTGGGTCTTATGGTAGGTTTATTCCCGGTTTTCTGAGAAACCACAATACTGACTTTCAAAGTAGCTGCACAAGTTTGTACTCCCAACAGCAAGATTGTTCCTCTTGCTTCACATTCTCTCCAACATGAACTGTAGCTTGGGATTTTTATTTTAGCCATTCTGACAGGTGTAAGATGGAATCTCAGAGTAGTTTTGATTTGTATTTCCTAATGGCTAAGAATTTTGAATATCTTTTAAAAGTGATTCTCTGCCATTTGAGATTCTTTGGTTGAGAATTTTGTTTAGGTTCATATCACATCTTTTTATTTAGATTATTTGGTTTTCTGATATCTAGTTTCTTGAGTTCTTTGTATATTTTGGAGTTCAGCCCTCTGTTGGATGTGGCGTTGGTGAAGATCTTTTCTCATCCTGTAGGCTGCCATTTTGTCCTGTTGACAGTGTCCTTTGCTTTTCAGTCTCATGAGATCCCATTTATTAATTGATGATCTTAGTGTCTGTCCTACTCATGGTCTATTCAGGAAGTTGTCTCCTGTGCCAATTCATTCAAGGCTCTTCCCCACTTTCTCTTCTATCAGTTCAGTGTCACTGGATTTGTGTTGAGGTCTTTGTTTCACTTGGACTTGGGTTTTGTGCAGGGTGATAGATGTGGATCTATTTTTGTTCTTCTACATGCCTACATCCAGTTATCAGTACCATTTTTTGAAGATGCTTTCTTTTTCTCCATCGTATAATTTTGGCTTCTTTGTCAAAACTCAAGGGTCCATAGGTTATGTAGACTTATGTTTTGGTCTTTGATTGGATTCCATTGATAAATGTGTCTATTTTTATGACAATGTCATGTTGTTTTTATTACTACAGCTCAGTAGTAGATTTTGAGATCAGAGATGGTGATACCTCTGCTGTTCTTTCATTGTACAATATTGTTTTACCTATCCTGTTTTTTTTCCATATAAAGTTAAATATTTTTCTTTCCAAGTCTGTAAAATATTGTATTGGAATTTTGATGGAGATTGCATTGAATCTGTAGATTGCTTTTGGTAACATTGCCATTTTTACTATGTTAATCCTACTGCTCAATGAGCAGGTGAGATCTTTCCATTTGCTGATATCTTCTCCAATTTCTTTCTTTAAAGAGTTGGAATTCTTGTCAAACAGATCTTTCATTTGCTTGGTTAGAGTTACTCCAAGAGATTTTATAATGTGTATGGCTATAATAAACAGTGTTCCTTGATATTTTTCTTGCCCTTTTATCATTTGTGTATAAGAGGACTACTGATTTTTCTGAGATAATCTTGTATACAGCCACTTCACTAAATGTTCTTATCAGCTGTAGGAGAGAGTTCCTTGGTAGAACTGTTGGGGTCACTTATGTATACTATCATGTCATCTGCAAATGGAGATACTTTAACGTCTTCTTTCCAATTTGTATTCCCTTGATCTCCTTTTGTTGTCTTATTGCTCTAGCTAGAATTTTGAGTATTATATTCAATAGATATGGAGTGAGTGGACAGTTTTATTTTGCTCCTGACTTTAGTAGAATTGTGTTGAGTTTCTTTCCACTTAATCTGGTGTTGGCTGGTTGTTTGCTGTATATTTCTTTTATTATATTCAGGTACATTCCTTGTATCTCTGTTCTCTCCAAGACTTTTATCACAAAGTGGTGTTGACTTTTGTTAAAGGCTTTTTTTAGCATCTAATGAGATAACCATATAGTTTTTCACTTTCAGTTTGTTTATATGGTGGGTTACATTGACATATTTTCATATGTTGAATCATCTCTGTGATGCATTAAGTCCACTTAATTATGGTGGATGATCTTTCTCATGTGTTCTTGGATTCGATTTGCCAGCGTTTTATTGAGTATTTTTGCATCAATGTTCATGAGGGAAATTGGTCTATAACTCTCTTTCTTGGTTGAGTGTTTGTGTGATTTAGGTATCAGGGTAGCTTTGGCCTCCTAAAATGAATTTGGCAACTTTCCTTCTGTTTCTATTTTGTGGAATAATTTGAGTATTCTCTTCTTTGAAAATCTGGTAGACTTCTGTGCTGAAACCATCTGGCCCTGGGCTTTTATTGGTTGGGAGACTTTTAATAACTGCTTCTATTTCATTGAGGTCTATAGGTCTGTATACATTGTTTTTCTGATCTTGATATAATTAGATGTGTGGTATCTATCAAGAAATTTGTCCATTCCTTTTAGATTTTCCAATTTTGCATAATATAGATTTTTGAAGTATGACCTAACAATTGTCTGCATTTCCTCAGTGTCTATTGCTATGATACCCTTTTCATTTCTGATTTTGTTTATTTGGATATTCTCTTTCTGCTTCTTTGTTAATTTGGATAAGGGTTTATATATCTTGTTGATTTTCTCAAAGAATCTACTCTTTGTTCCATTGATTCTTTGTATTGTTCTCTTTGTTTCTATTTTATCCATTTAAGCCTCAGTTTGATTATTTCCTGCCATCTACTCCTCTTGGCTGAGGTTGTTTTTTTTTTTTTTGTTTGTTTGTTTTTGTTCTAGAACTTTCAGGTGTGCTGTTAAGTTGCTGGCATGAGATTTCTCCAAATTCTTTACAAAAGCATTTAGTACTATGAACTTTCCTCTTAGCACTGCTTTCATTGTGTCCCATAAGTATGGGTATGTTGTGCATTAATTTTCATAGAACTCTAGGAAGTCTTTAATTTCTTACTTTATTTATTCCTTGACCCAGTGGTAATTCATTTGACAGTTGTTCAGTTTCCATGCATTTGTAGGCTTTCTTTAATTTGTATTGTTGTTGAACTCCAACTTTTATCCATGATGATCTGATAGGTACAGGGGGTTATTTCAATTTTTTTTAATCTGTTAAGACTTAATTTGTGACCAAGTATGTGGTTAATTTTTGAGAAGTTCCATGTGGTACTAGCAAGAAGGTATATTCTTTGGTGTTTCACGCAAACATTTTATAGGTATTTGTTGGATCCACTTGAGTCATAATACTTGTTAGTTCCATTATTTCTCTGTTCTGTTTATGTCTGGACATACTGTCCATTGTTGATAGTGAGGATTTGAAGTCTCCCATTATTAGTTTTTGGGGTTTTAGATGAAATTTAGGCATTCTTTTACAACTGTGGTTGCTCTTGTATTTGGGGCATAGACGTTCAGAATTGAGACATCGTCTTGGTGGATTTGTCCTTTGATGAATATGCAATGTCCTTCTCCATCTCTTTGATTAATTTTGGTTTGAAGTCTATTTTGTTAGACATTAGGATAGCTACATCAGCTTGTTTCTTTGGTCAGTTTGATTGGAAAATCTTTTTCTAATCTTTTGTTCTGAGGTAATGTCTGTTTTTGATGTTGAGGTGTGTTTCTTGTGTACAGAAGCAGAAAGGATTTTCATATCCATTCTGTTAGCCTGTGCCTTTTTATTGGTGAATAGAGTCCCTTGATATTGAGACATATTAGTGACTGGTGATTGTTAATTCCTGTTGTTGATGGTGGTGGTGGTAGTGTGTGTGTTTCCTTTCTTTGGATTTTGCTGGTGTGGGATTATATATTGCCTGTGTTTTCATGGGTGTAGCTAACTTTCTTGGGTTTGAATTTTCCTTCTAGTACCTTCTGTAGAGCTGGATTTGTGAACAGATACTGATTAAATTTGACTTTATCATGAAATATCTTGTTTTCTCCATCTATGATGATTGAAAGTTTTGCTGGGAATAGTAGTCTAGGCTGACATCAATGATCTCTTAGATTCTGTAAAAGGTCTGTCCAGGATCTTCTGACTTTTAGAATCTCTATTGAGAAGTCAAGTGTAATTCTAATAGGTCTACTTTTATATCTTACTTGGCCTTTTTTCTTTGTAGCTTTAAATATTCTTTCTTTAGTCTGCGTGTTTAGGTTTTTGGTGATTATGTAATGAGGGGACTTTTTTTTCTGGTCCAATCTATTTGGTATTCTGTAAGTCTTGTACCTTTGTAGGTCTGTCCTTCTTCAGATTGGGAAAATTTTCTTCTATGATATTGTTGAATATATTTTCTAGGCCTTTGAGAAAGGATTCTTTCTCCTCCTTCTCCTTCTCCTTCTCCTTCTCCTTCTCCTTCTCCTTCTCCTTCTCCTTCTCCTTCTCCTTCTCCTTCTCCTTCTCCTTCTCCTTCTCCTTCTTCTTCTTCTTCTTCTTCTTCTTCTTCTTCTTCTTCTTCTTCTTCTTCTTCTTCTTCTTTCTTTTTTCTTCTTCTACTTCCATTCCTATTGTTCTTAGGTTTGGTCTTTTCATAGTGTTTCAGATTTCCTGGATGTTTTGTGTTAGGAATTTTTTAGATTTAACATTTTCTTTGACCAATGAATTTATTTCCTCTATTGTATCTTCAATGCCTGAGATTCTCTCTTATATCTCTTGTATTCTGTTGGTGATGCTTGCATCTCTAGTTCCCATTTGCTTACCAATGTTTTCCATTTTCAGAATTCCCTCAGTTTGTATTTTCTTTATTGATTCTTGTTCAGGTCTTGAATAGTTTCATTTGTTTCTGTCAACTGTTTATTGTTTGCTTGGTTTTTCTTGGTTGTCTTGACATTCTTTAAGAGATTTATTGATTTCTTCCAATTTTTTGTTGTGTTTTCCTCTATTTCTTTATATTTTTCTTTCATTTCCACATTAAGAACCTTTGTCATCTTCATAAAGTTACTTTTATGTTTGTTTTCTTGTGCTTTAGGTGCTTTGGAATGTTCAGGTCTTGCTGTTGTATGATAGCCCAGCTCTGGTTGTGACATATTGCCCTTTCTGTTACTGATTGTGTTCTTACACTGGCATTTGGGAATCTGGATTTGAGATTGATTCCTGTGTTTGTCTTTGTTGGATGGGTGTTTTGTTCCTTGGTTTCTGTTTCCTCTCTGGTCTTCTGGCCTATGTGGCCAAGGGTTCTGGTGACTGAAATCTTTGGACCCTGTAGGGTGTCTCTGCTGGGGTTTTAAAGCCTTGAGTCTCTTGATCTGGTCTAGCTTCCAGTTAAACTGAAATCTTGTTGGGTCTCTAGATCCAGCCTGGCTTCCAATAAAGCCTGAATCTTCTTCTGGGGTGCTTAGGACCAGCCTGGCCTCTGGTAGAGGTCCTGGACCTGTTCTTCCAACTTGTGTGGACTGTATCTGGACCTATGGAGTCTGCTGGAATTCTGAAGAAAAGCCACTTGTTGGATGGTGAGGGTCATTGTGGCTGGTGTGGTCTGTATCTCAGTGGCAGAAGTCCACTGGGGTTAGGGGCAGGGCCCAGCAACAGCTGGGCCAGGGATAAGTTGGGATAGCATTGTCCTGTAGAAGAGTCTCAGGAAATAGAATCCAGGGAGGGGTACAGTTCTATTGCCAGAAGGGTCATTCATCTGTTCTAACTAGTGTAGTCTGTGCCTTAATGGCAGAAGTTCACTGAAATTGGGTGTAGTGGTTCAGCAGCAGTAGGGCCAGGTACAGCAGATGCTGGGATGGCATTAGCCTGGGGAAGGGTCTCAGGGGACAGAGTCTGATCTCCATTTTATATGTGAAAATAAATTGAAAAGTAGTTATGTGGTGTGCTATAAGTCACTTGACTTTGAGGTGGTAGCACTAGAAATCTAGTCTTGCTTTGGTTTCTGAGTCAGTCCACTAAGGCCATTTTGGTGCATCACTGTAAACATGGTAGCTTGTAAACAGAAGAAATCGATTTCCTGAAGAATCGAGATCTGTTACGGTCTTGCTTCCTTATTGATAATGATCTCCATATGAGTTCTCACAGACAAAAACTAGGGGACTTAAATAAGGTGTTAATTATATTCTTGAGGTTTCCCAAAGTACCTACCTCCTGGTACTGTCACTTTGGGTATGAAAACTTCAATGCACAAACATCAAGAAATCAAAAGCATTTATTCACATAGCAGAACTATTAGACAATTTTAAATAAAAAGCTTCTTGTGTATTATCAATCAGTAAAAGCCTTGTAGCAAGAAATTTAGTGAGATCGAACATTATTGAACTGCAAAGTGTTCAATACTTTCTCCATTTCTTCTCAAAGGTACTAATAAACTGATAAATAGCACTGTCTGCAGGGACTCCTAATATACTGGAATGTTTCTATTGGAATGTGCTACAGTATCTGAGGATGTATTTAATTGAAACTCTACATGTTTTTCTGTTGTATGCTACAATTTGCCTGACACAATTTAGCACAGAATATAGGAGGGATATTTGTGCATTCGTGGGTTCAACACTGTCTATTTATGGCACATACTAACATGTCAAGTATAGAACATTACCTGTGATTATCACAGTTGGTATGGAGGGAGAATCTGATATACTGTGAAAACAAGACAATTAACTAGGAGAATGGAATTTGGGTATGGTGATGATGGGTGGGACATAGGGTGAATATTCTAGGCCAAAAAGACATGTGTGAAGTCCCTTAATGTGGCATGAGAAATGAAGATTTCAAGAAACTGAGAAGGCCGTATAATTTTAGAAAGTTGAAACTATGGAAATCGGTGATAAGTCAACACAAGAGCAGTGCCATTTCATTAACTCTCCTGGACATGGGCAGAAAAAAAATATTGCTTGAATGAAATGCAACTACTTCTTCCATACATGGAATAGAGTGAGTTGTTCTATGATCCGGCAGGACAGTAAATAGACAGTTTATACATAGAGATTCTAAGTGTGTGCTAACTGCTACAGGGTCCCTCTGCTTCTAGGTCAGTTACATTAGAGGATCCCTGAGAATCAAGGTTTCTGCCCCAGTTGGCAGGTCAGATAAAAATACATTGATTGTCCATCTTGATTACTGTATATGATACTATATATTACTGTTATCACTGTATATACAAAATTTTTAATTTTGGTGGTGTCCCCAAACGGTAAATATTCCCAGACATTAGTTCTTTCTCAAGTTCTTTGGCAATGTCAATATCTGCATTGGTTTTATGGCATGCTACTGACAGCAGATATTAGTTCACTTTGCCATCTTTTCTCCAGACAGCAGGGCTGATGTCTTACTTGCCAGAATATGAGTTCCTTCTATCCATGAACTAATTTATCACAAAAAAAAAATCAGAATAACCACAGTGGTGCTTGATTTGCAGAGTTTTGTTCAATAACTCTGACTTGCTCATTGGCCATGAACTAGAGTTTCACTCTGTCATATAGATGTTTTCGCTTGGACATCTAATTCCCCAAATACTCATTGCAGTTTGCAAAGGTGACACATTTATTATTTGAAAGGAGAGTGGCACTGAGAAATGTTTGTCAGTTCTTTTAAAGCTGTGAGAACTAGCAGCTGCTGTTTCCTCCACTTGACCCTTTGTATCACATGGAGAGAGTGAGGTGAAAACCCTTAAAGAGATGTTATCTTGTGGCTTTTGTCTTCACTTTATTCCTTAGCTCTCTGGGGTCTTCCTCCTGTAGTGAAGGAAAGTGATAGATTCCCAGTCATTTAATATTTAAAGGAATTAATATTTCAGTTAGTGATGGATCAAGCCAGTAAATTGAACTTTAGCTTGTAGATTGGTAGACTGAAGTCAGTCCAGAGGAACATCGAACAGATTTATTGCACACATGCACACACACACACACACACACACACACACACACACACACACACACGGCTTGCAAAAGCCACCATGTAAATTGGTCCCTGGTTACAATTTCACATTCTCAAAAAATGTGATTTTTTTCCTGAGAGTTTCTAAGATAATTTTCCCTTTTAAAGGAATGATTCTTTTCCATGATCCTGTGATTCCTTGGAAAACAATTTTATTTCTTCCCATGATGAGCCCATTGTGATGATCAGGCTGCGTGTGACGGTGATAGGTCTGTACTTCTGCCCAGTGCTATTTGTAGAGACAGTCTCTCAACATATTCTTTGTCTTAATTATCTGTTGTCTCCTCTAATTTTAGGCTATAAGAAACTCTGCATAGTTAGAATGAACAACAATATCAATATGAATAACGTGCTTTTCTGAATATCAAATTGATTTTGTATGCATAATTTCATTCATTTCTTCAATAACTGTATTCAAAGTATCTTTTTGCTTTTAAAAAAGTGCATGATTTAAAGGCTTTATTTGATATATGCACGTCCCTTCTGATGATACCTTTCTGTGCTCATGTCCCTTTAAAGAATTTTTCTTCTTCTTTTTTTTTTCCTGAGACCTTTCTACTGATTTTTATTTATTTTTATTTTTTTTATTTTTTTTTTTTTATTATTTTGCAATACAATTCAGTTCTACATATCAGCCACGGATTCCCTTGTTCTCCCCCCTCCCGCACCCCTCACCTTCTCCCCAACCCACCCCCCATTCCCATCTCCTCCAGGGCAAAGCCTTCCCCACAGACTGAGATCAACCTGGTAGAATCAGTTCAGGTAGGTCCAGTCCCCTCCTCCCAGGCCGAGCCAAGCGATCCTGCATACTTTCTACTGATTTTATTCTGGTTGACCACTCTGTTTTTAGTCTGTTTAGTTATCAGTAATTTTTCTTTTTAAATGGTTTAAAGTTTCTCCTAATATTTAATGACCGTGATTATTATACCAGTGATGACTCTGTGTTCCAGATGGATTTCTCTATAGGGTGACCATCTGGGTCAATTTGTGAAGGGTACATCTTGATTATACTTGTTTCATTCAAAAACATTACTCAGTGTCTGAAAGGTCTGGGATTTCAGACTTGATTATGATGATTATAGCCTGTTCTGATGACTAATGTACCCAGGACCCCGCTTCTCTCACCATTCCGCAGATTCACTGCCACTCTGGTCCAGAGGCTGAGAGCTGGATGCTTCCTGTTGAAGCTTCTCTGGGCAACCACTTGAACGCTAAATGTCTGGCCCAGCAGTTTGCCTGTGTCATGGTCCTCCTGCTTCCAGCTTGGTTTCCTAAGAAAGCTTGAGCTGGGAGACCTAGATAAGTGAGTTTTAAATTCAATTCCTGGAAGAGTCATGAAAATATAACATCGGCCGTTTCCTAAACAGGTGCAAAGCATTCAAGAGCTGGGTGTTCACCAATCACAATTGGGTTCTTTCCACATTCATAATTTTATTTATATATAAGGACAAAGAACAAAATTGAAGAGGTTAGAATGGATTCTTCAAATTATGTGTGAAATTAATTTTCTTAATGGAAATATTTGAAGACATAAACAATCAAAGCTAGGAAAGACCAAGTAATTAAAAAGAAGGAGGAAGAGGAGGAGGAGGAGGAAGAGGAGGAGAAGGAGGAGGAGGAGGAGGAGAAAAAGAAGAAGGAAGAAGGAAGAAGAAGAAGAAGAAGAAGAAGAAGAAGAAGAAGAAGAAGAAGAAGAAGAAGAAGAAGAAGAAGAAGAACCAAAGAAAGACTTTGAGCCTCCAGAAAGCTTTTTCTTATTAATATACCACAGAGACCTCATCTTTTTTAAAACCCCAAAACTGAATTTCTGTCTTAAGCACATGATTATGTCAGACATATAAGTGCTTCTGAAACTGCCTTTGAACATGATTTAGATCCACAAGAGCCTAAAAAAGAAATCTTTACAGATAGAGACTGGACAAGAAATTTTTTCCCAATGGGATTCAGTATGGTATTGTATGTAAACAGTTTATCAGATAGCATGGTTGTTAGCATATCTATTTTTCTCAAACACTTACCATGTCAAAATCCTTTCTTTTTTCATTTTACATAACAACAACTGTTCCCCCTCCCTCTTCTCCCATTCGCCCCCTCCCCCTATCATAACACTTATTCATTGCCCCAACTTTGTATGCCAGTCAGTGTTGACTACTCAAGGGCAGCCTTACACCCTATATGGACCTGGCGTTTTTTTTATTAACAAAAACTTTTTTGTTCATTTTACATACCAAAGATCCCCCTCTTCCCTCCTAACGCCCCTCCAGCCTCCCCCTCCCAACCCAACCCCCATTCCCTCCTACAAGAAGGTAAGGCCTCCCATGGGGAGGTACTTTTAGTAGAGGCAGATTCAAGCCATTCCCCCTGCCTCAAAGCTGTTCCAGGTGTCCCATCATAGAGGTGGGCTCCAAAAAGCCTGCTCATGCACCAGGGATGAATTCTGATCCTGTTGCCAGGGAGCCCCTTAAGCAGATCATGCTACACAACTGTCTTGCTATGCAGAGGGCCTAGTCCATGAACTGGACATGTATTTTCCCCATGAACTGTTGTTGGCAAATCTTGTGTTTTCTATTTCCTCCAAGCTTGGCTTGTACTGCTTGTGACATTTTTGTTTGGAATTTTGTTATGAAATATGACTATAATAAATTAAATAATGGCATTAGATAATGGTCACTGGAGCAGATACTGCTAAATGCTGAATCAATATCCATTTGGTCTTTTTTAATTGAACAATAATAAGTTATTGTTTGGGGTTGCTGTATGCGTAGCTCACAAGTGTCCATTTCTATGTTTCTCTTCCAGACAGACTGGCTGTGGAACTCAGTCCTGCCTTAGGTGGAATGGGTGGAAAGGAGTAGTCTTTTCAATCTCTCCAAACAGTAAAAAGAATGTATAGCTTTGTCTCTCAAAGCTAAGCAATCCACAACTATCAATATTGAAAACTGACAAGAAAATTTATAAGAAGAGGAAGAAATAGTTCAGAGATTAACTATGCAGAGGCAGATCGTGTTGTACAGAAGGAACTAATGCTGAGTTGATAATATTCAGGAAGCACAGTGGTTTGTGTTTATCATTATTGACTAGTTAAATTTTATTTGATGTGCAAGCAATAATTTATGCTGATTATCATTTAAAGGCATACATTTTGTATTCCAAAAATGGTTTATTCAAAGAAAAGATATGAAAACTGCAGCAAATAATGTACTATATATTTTTAATTTCTTTTACAACAAATATTGGCAAGACCCAGTCAAACTCTGTTTAGAGTCAGTAGTCCTCAATGTGACTTGTAACTTTAACCATGAATTATTTTTCAGTTTTTGCAGCCTCTAAGTTATTGCTCCATTAAGACGGTGGAGTCAATCCCACAGACAATCTTTTACAGTGATTGTAGTATGCTATCCTGTGCATCATTTAGTATATTACCAGAAGCATTTCCCATTGACAGAGTAGCAGGGAGGTACTCCTCCATCAGTACGAAGCAGCCATCCATCTCCTAACATATGTGGAGATGCTGGAAAATAGGGTCGTGCTGCTACTTCTTGCGGACACACACTGCTTCCGAGTACATTGTAGATTGTTCTCAATCCCAGCTCTCTCAGTATTGCTATGAAGTCAAACTCTCTCTATTCATCACTTAATTGGAATAAGTTGCCTATCATGGGGCAGACTTCTGTTTTGTTTTCACATCTTGCTGCTGAGCTGCCTGGCAGTTTTACTTTAAAATTATCAACATCTATAGCAGTGGTCCTATTACTGTGACCCCTTTTAATACAGTCCCTCATGTTGTGGTGACCTCAGTCATAAAATTATTTTCATTGCTCCTTCATAACTATAATTCTGCTACTGCTATTGGTGAAATTATTAAGGCCACTCCACGCAGTTAAAAGGAGATTTATTTAATGGCGTAACTTACAAGTTAAGGGATAGGTAGGTCGCGGGGTCTGGGGAAGGTGTATCGCAGTCCAGCGGTGTTCTCTGGAGCTCTGCTTGGCCCACCTCCACCGTCCAAGGTCTCGGAACCGAGTGAGAGCGCAGGCCCATCCAGATCTTAGGTCTCCAGGCGCCTCCCTTGGCCCCGCCTTGTAGGCGTGACAGTTGCTGAAGTCTCAATGGGGGTTGGAACTTCCAGATCAAAGCTGGAATGGCTACCCACTACATACTGCTATGAATCATAATATAAATATCTGTGTTTTCCAAGAGTATTAAGTGACTCCTGGGAAAGGGTTGTTGGACCCTCAAAGGGGTGGTGACCCACAGGTTGAGAATAGCTGATCTAGATGACCTATGAAATTTTAACTCTGATAATATCTTTCCCAAATTAAAATCCAACATAAACATAGTGTTCATATACAGATCTCAGCTGTAGTAAAGAACCATGAAGCAAAAATTAATGACAACGGGTAAGTTTCTTATTGTGTCTAAAGTATAATATAGTCATAGCTCATCATTTTAGGATTAGAACATAGAAGCAAGCTCCAGGGGCATATGTGAATTCTTTGATAAGTCTCAAATTCCCTATATACTTCTTAGTCTAAGCTTGATCACCTAATTGTCCTTTTTATTTCTATTTTTATTTTCTGTTCAATCGATGAAACCACCTTTGATAGATATATAGCAAAATGCCTACTTTGATGATAAACAGAATTTTCATTTTAGTTCTGTTAATATTCATTTCATACATTTTGCTTTTTTATCATCAGGTTCATGTCATTTAATATTATTACGTTTTCATGAAAAGTGAACTGTATTCATAGTTTCTTTTTAAATTTTGACTTGCAGCCTGCTGGTAATGTAGTTTTCCTTTTTTTTTTGATAGATTTTTTATTTTCTGAAATAGTATTTGAAATTACTTAGTCTAATGTTCTTGAAAGCATACTTTTCTGAATTTTTGGATAACAATATGCAGATTTTTTAAGCTCACCTAGTTAAAATCTAATCTTTGAAGATAAATAGTATGTTTATTGTGTCTATTGGGATTTGATAACAAGGCATTTTACATGGAAATTTTTGCATTATGACATTCATAATTAAATCTGATCAGAAATTTAAGAAACAAGTAACAAAAATCTTACAGAAAGTCTTTCAGAAAATGAATTAGGAAGGCACTTTTCCAAGTTATTGTAGGAATCTCAGATCATAATAACAAAACTGGAAGAATAAAAAACCAGTATTCTTCAATTGCACAGATACAAAAAATGCTCAAGAATACATACAACTTGACATGGTGTCTTGAAAATGTAGAATTTATCTAAGAAATACAAGGATTTTTTTCCACATTCACAAAATAAATAAATATTTGTTGCCTCAATATAATGTTCCTCAGGTAGGTGCAGGTGAATAGTTACCTGTTCTATTAAGACCTTTCATTATAAACTGTTCCAGTGAACAGAAAATGTAGAGCTCTTTCAAAATGGGTTAATGGAATTGTGTTCCTTTAAGTGTGTATGCTAAATATACATTGAAGACAGACATTTAAATATGCAACTGGAAACGATAAGAGAAAATTCACAGAGACAGTAACATCCATACGCCAGTGAGAAAGTGTCAATAGAACGGAATCATAATGACTTCATGAGCTTCAAATTGAAAGTCTCAGAGTTGTTAGAAAAACGATGTCTGTGTTTCCAAACCCCATTTGTGGTACCTATATGACAGCCTTGCTGACGATAGGGCAAACATGGAGCTTAGAGATGCTCTCCTCATAAACAGCAAGGAGCTAATGGTTGTCTTCAAAACCAGCAAGTCATTCTTATTGCTTGTTTGTTTCTTTTTGAGATTTTCTTTACTATCATTTCTTGGTGGTTTTAGAAAATCTATTATTTATTTAAATTTTAAATTACATTTATGGAGGGGGCATGCATGTGCCTGCCACAGGAAGTATGTGGAGGTCATAAGGCAGGGTGTGGTAGCATGTCTCTGCTTTCACCCTCTGGGTCCTAGGGATTGAACTCAGGTCATTATGCTGGGTGGTGAGAACTTATACCCACTGATCCATCTCACCAGTGAGGAGGAAATTTATCCCCATCATTTATTGTAACATTGTCATTGTAAGATTGACTCTGAACATCAAGGAGAGAAAGGAAAAACAAAGCTGTAAATGTTATCTTTATTTGCAGTCAGTATGAGAGTCTGTAAATGAAAGCCTAAGTTAGTCAGTATAATATTCAAATTAAATTGCTAAAGCTAATAAATGAATTTAGTGAGACTGTCAGACACGAAGTCTATAATCAAAATTCCTTTGGACTTTTATAATGACAGCAAACATTTGGTAGAAGAAAATTTATACTGTGCAAGAGAACTGAAATTTTGTCATAACCACAAAAACAAGATATGGATAAAACTTCAGAAGGAATAATGAGTAGATAGGTTAAAAAAAAACTAATGAAAATACCAGAACAATACATATGTATATAAACATATATGATGCTGAAAAAAAGATGGATAAGTGCTTAAGATTACCTTCAAACTGTAAACTACATCAAGTGTAAAATTTATTTTCTAGGTTCTAGAGATGATCTTCCTTTGGTAGTGTGCTTGCCTGGCACATTTTGGTAGTATGCTTGCCTGGCTTTAGATTGAATTCCTGGCATTACATTTACCAGGTGGGGAAGCAGACACCTTGAAACCCCACAGTTCAGGAAGTAGAGGTGGCAAGATCAGAAGTGGCTATCATCCTTAGCTAAAGATTGAGCTCTAAGCCAATCTGGGATATGTGAAACAGTATCTCAGAAATGCGTTTTCCCCCTTCCTCAGAGGATCGTCAGCATGCACAGAAGCTAAAACTAAGCAATGTAGGTATTAAACTCAAGAGAGAAAATCTTTATAATCTTGGTTGGTAACGCAAGGTGTTTTAGAGTAAATAAAATAATATAATAAAGACACGGGCCAAGCCATGACATTGTACATGCGGCCTTCCGTATTGAAGCATTCTGGTTCTCGTCATCTATTTTTCTGTGCTGAGCAAGGCTGAAATACTTATCACTTATGGAGAAACATGGGAGATCTTCACACATGGAGATACCTTTGCTGTGTCAGTAGCCCACAGACCAGTAGCCTTGTACCTCTGGCTCCATGATACTTTTTGGTGTGATGCTTTCTTCGGAAGCCACAGGGATGTTTCCTTCTTTGGAGGCAGAGCTACTAATTGGGTGTAACATCAGGTATTAGTGCTTGCAGCTGAACAGGAATATGTGTGACCTTACAAGACATGTTGATGAACGTTTCAGTAGTACTTTTAGACAAACTGCAGGGCCATTCCTAAGTGGCATAAGAAAAAGACACACATTCCTTTTTCTGTGTAAGAGAGAAATGGTGACTCATGACACAGCAGTGTAGTATTTCAGAAAACCACAGTTAGGGATGTGTAGGCCTTCACCAGGAGGCTGCTGGGCTGGATGAAAGGGAAGCAAAGGATGAAGTAATGCAGACCTGCCAGCTTCTTTGCTTGGCCCATGCTCTTTCAAGGCACTTTGCAAGCAGAAATTTGGGTAACATTTCTACCAGCCACCACAACTTTGAAGGGAGAATGTAAGTGCAAATTATTAAAACCAATGGAAAGTAACCACCAAAAGTTAGTGGCATCTTAAACAACATTCTGTACAAAACTGTTTCAGTCACTCAAAAAATTATTTCCCTTAATTTAAAAACTGTTTGACTTGAGGCCAAATGTAAACTTTCTTTTATGCCATTCAAGTATAATAAGTTGAAGAATTTTTTTTTAATGAGAAAACTACATACATTTTCTTCCACTTAAGTCAGCAGGCCATTTCTGCAGTCTGTCATATCAAACAAAAGTAAATAAAAAAATTTCAAGATTTTTCACAAAAATAGGCTTTGGAGAATAATGCTTCTTAACAATCACTAGACTAAAAACATTTCTACCCATTTATAGTGAAATTTACATATGTTGGTAGAAAAAAATGTTATCAAATCACAAACTTCATGCCTATGTTATGTTCAAAAAGCAGGTAAAGGGCCATATTTATCCTTGTAAGGTCTAAGAGTAAATTATATTCATTTGTCTCCTTTATTTTTATTTCAGTGAACTCTGATGACTCAAATGATCTACTGACTCAAATGATCTACTGAGGCAGACTGGAAGCGGGAGGCCAGAGAAGCTCACTGTGGTTTGTGGTTGACTGTGCTCTGAAGGTGTTCCAATCATGGACTTCTTGTTACTGTGTTGGCATGCTTCAGTGCCCTTTCTCAGTTACATTTATTTAAACAGGAAGGCTAAATCTGTGAAGGAAAAAAAAACTAAAAGAAAAACATGTGTACTCAAATTTCAAAACTTGAGGTAGCTAGGTGGTTCAGTATGTCAAGGTATTTACCACCAAGCCTGATGACTGGACCCCACATGGTGGAAGCACAGAACTGACATCCACAACTTGATCTTTGACCTCACATGCAAGCAGTGGCACATGTGTGCACATGACAGAATAGATAAGTGTTAGATTTTTTTCAAAACCTATTAAAGCTCCTGAGAGTGTCCTTGTCTGAATGTGTGTGTGTGTGTGTGTGTGTGTGTGTGTGTGTGTGTGTTTATGTGAAATATATTGTTATTCAATGCTGTGCCTTCTTTCTTTTTTTTCCCACTATTAAATGGCATGGTGCATTTGTTTCCTATTGCTGTGATAACAAATTATCACTATTATAGTGGCTGTTTATAACATAAACTTATTGTCCTATGTTTTTGTCAGTTTGAAGTCTAGAGTGACTCTATAGGGCTATGTTCTTTTGGGATCTGTAACAAAAAATGGCATTTTTTTTTTTTTTGCTGTTTAGCTTCTATGAGACACTCAGATGCAATGGCATGCATGTCTACATTGCTCTAGCTCTACATTTACCACCATCCATCCTTTGGTTTTGACCATGCAGCTTCCCTCTTACAGAGAATCTTATGACTGCATTGGGGTCACCTAGGAAATGTCCCTTTCTGAATATTCTTAGTTGAATCAAATTTCTGGACATGAGGATGTGTACATTTTTAAGGAGGTAAATTATCTGTCACTCAGGGAATTCAATACTAAAGTACTTTTGAGAAGTGCTGAAAATATGAAATGGCCATTTTTAAGGAAACAAATGAAGTTTTTAAAAATCATGTAAGTTTATAAACTTTAAATATATGTATAAGTAAAAAAATTCAAAAATAAACGTACCATTCTTTCCTGATCAACTTATAAATGTATAAACATGATGTGTAACTTAGTGATGATAGTGATCACTGATCTTTCATCTTAATCAATGCTTGATTCTGTTACTGTTTTTACTAACCAAACACTTCCCTATGTGTCTCTTAATATTTTCATCTTTGGTTTCATACTAAACTGAATTAGATACAATCTTATATGACTTTCTTAGTCTGATAATCTACAGGTTTAGTATCTCTGAGTCAAAGATATATTTATTAAAATCATGTATACATATGTCTAACAAAATAATTATACACTAACAGTATTTAATCTAATTTCCTAACCCTCCCTCACATTGTTAGCATGATTCATTTTGTCTTGACAGGTTTATGTGAAGAAAGTTATACTTCACTAAGGTTTTAAGCTAACAAAATCCTAGTAAAAACTTTCAGCAAGTCAAAGGTATCAGAGAGTCCATTGTCAAAATACCTATCATATCAGCTATTTAGACATCAAGAATATAGACTCCTCTAACAGAGCATAATAGAGAAGCATTTGATCCTTTTATATCATTACAGATTTCGTAGCATGAAAAAGTGGGAGATAACACAAAGTACCAGACAATGGTGTCACCATACTGATGTGTATGCATGGACACATGTAGGAAGATTTCAGACAATAAACTGCTATATATCCAATGAGTGGTATCATCTACTAGAATAACATGGTATACGAAGATGACACAGTGTGATAGTGTGGGAACTGAGAGTAGAATGAATATGAAGGACCCATCCATGCATGGAGAGATCAGGGTTATATACTGTGGGCAGAAGAGTCATATTATGTTGGAAATGGGACAGCTATAATGAGAACAATTTGACTGAGTCTGTTGTCTTAAGGTTCATCCTGGGACCAAAAGGTCTTGCTGTGGAATTGCAGACTGCTGTGGAATTATTTATAAGAAGAATTTTTCTTACACACCAGAAGAAGCCAATAGGAATTTAAATAGGGAAGAATGTAATTTAACTTATGGTTAAAATATCTTACTTTATTGTTTATATGTTTTCAAAGAATAAAGAACAAAACCAAGGAAAACTTAAAATTGAAAAGTTTTGTGAAAGTGAGTTATTATGAATTTTTTAAAACCAGAAAGCATACAGGGAATATTGAGGAAATGAGGAAGAAAAGGGAAAGAAACTGAAGAATTTTGGCGGTTCAACCTAGTTAAACAGTATCAATACTACAGAGCTCAAATCTGGAGCTGCCTTGCAGGAAGTTTTTTTGTACATTTTAATTCCTTTCCTTATTAGCTGTCACTTATTGATTTAGAACTAAGGCAGGGAGAAAATAGCTCCCTGTCTGTCTCACCATGTGAAGTGTGCTATCCGTGCCCCTGTAGGGAAATCCACTGAGAAACCCCATAGATCCAGCATGCTGGGAAAGAAAACGTTCCAGGAATGGTGTCTACCATCATGGCAATAGGTACTGAATACTGAAAAACTCTGGGTGTGGAACCAGGAATTGTTTGACTCTCTGAGTGTATGAGAACTGAGACAAATTGTGGCGGGTACTTCAGGGTTATGCTAACTATTTTCTGTATAATCCTGTCTGGATAGGAGCATCCTTTATTTCTGGTGTCTGGTATTTGATCTGTTGCTCCATGTCAGTTTCTCAGGTGAGTGATTTCTGCTTCTATTCTAATCTAAGCCCTTATTCTCTCTTACAGTTAGGAAGCAAATTTCCATCCTTTATTCTAAGGGCAAAATAGTGGTCCCCAAAACTATACACTTTTAATCTTAATTCAGCTTCTTCGGTTTTGCTCTTTTTTTTCTGTTTTTTTTTTCCTCTCCTTTATCCCTACTAAATTATAAATTCTGAAATTTCAGACTAATTTTTCTAGTTAGTTATATTTCTCTAAAAGGAGAGACATGTACAGGATAGTGAAACACATCAGAGTTGAGCTAAAAAATAATCCATGGTCCCTTCTGGAGTGATCCCTGAGATGTAGGTGAGAAACTTGTATTGTATTGTAGGTGAGAGACTTTTATTGTAAATATATCCACTGGGACTGAGATCCACAACTCTGCATTCTGATTGGCTGTGGTTTTCTGTAATGGTCTCCATCTGTTGCAAAGAGAAGCTTCCTTGATGAGAGCTAAGTACTCCACTAATCTGTGGGTATAAGCACAAATATTTAGAATGCAGTTAAGGATTATGCTGGTTTAGTAAAGTGGTGGTTGTAGGTCCTCTGTGATCCAGGGCTTCATTAGCCCTGAAGGATCATGAGAATCATAAGAACAGGGAGTTTAGTTTGAGATTGTATCTCCTAGAAATGTCAGAAGCTACACCCATAAAATCTTACCAACATGACTGACTAAACATGGTTTGATCAAGAACAACAAACATTCTAAAGTGGATGGGGAAGCCCAGTAGGCTTCAAATGTATACAAAGAAATGTAGGCAACTAAGAAATGCTGAACATGGGAGAAATAGTCCTTCCCATGGAAGAGCACATCAATTGGTTATCCAATACCAATTGGTCAGCCTTGAAAACACGTGCTTGAAAGTAACATTATACAAACTGAGAGTGTTATACTTATGTATTTAGAAATATTTATGTATGGATGCAATATAAATTATTGAAAAAAGAGGCCATAAATTTAAAAGAAAGTAAGGAGGGGTATATGGCAGGTATTTGAGGGGTAGAGTAGAGAGAAAAATGATGCAATTCTATTATAATTTTAAAAATAAAGAAAGAACTTGAAAAATACCTGTCTCTGGTATTTATATTCCAAATGTTTATGATGTTGCTTTGTATATTTAATTTCTGATTTGAAATTCTTTGGGCATATTTATCTTGTTCTCAGATAGGAAAGTAGGTAAATATCTGTTCATTCCAACTCCTGAAGATGTGTAAAAATGTTCACTGGCAGAGGAAGTTGTCATGTGGGCAAGAATCATATGAGGCAAAGGTAGAAAATGATTAAAAATCACTATTACATATTAGGATCAAGATCTTAATATGTCTTTTATTACACTACTCTTATTCCTTTTCTTATAAATCAATGCCACAAAGTTGAATGTGTTCTGACTCCCTCCAGCCCCACACTAAAGATGAAGGCTGAATGTCTTCAGCTGTCTTATACTCATTCTAAGGAGGGATACTGCTTAAATGCATACTTCACATCTTGTACTATGCTTGATATTTTGCATTTGTAATGGGAATTTCAACCTAGAGTGATCCTCTGTGTTAAATGCAAAGACCCTGAGTAGCATCACACCAAGTGCATGACACTGTACTGAAAATGACCTCATTTGAATGCTAGGGAAGATAAGTTCCAACTTTCACTTTGGGCTAATCAATTATAATCAAAAGAGAATATGATTTTAGTATTAAAGATCATGTGATTTTCAGATACCTTGAAATCACTGTATGTGTGAGGTTCAACCACTGAGTAATGATGGCTTGTTAAAAGGCACAGAATTGTGAGGATTTTATATGTGTTCTTTTTAATTAACCTATTTATTACTTTAACTTCTGACCCAATAAAGGGCAAATTTCATGAATTCATGATGACATGATAGCACAAAGGATAATACTTAAAATGGGTGACTATATATACATATACACACACACACACACACACACACACACACATACACACATATGTGTGCATCTGTATAATAAAGGACAGAATTTGTCTCAAGACATCCATTAATGGAAATGAAAATGTTTCTTCCATGCATAAATGCTACCCAAATGTAATTTTTTAAATTTATTTTTTTATTTTATAATTTAATTTAATTTTACATATCAGCCACGGATTCCCTTGTTCTCCCCCTTCCCACCCCCCCGCCTTCCCCCCAGCCCACTCCCCATTCCCCTCTCCTCCAGGGCAAAGACTCCCCTGAGGATTGAGTCAACTTGGTAGACTCAGTCCAGGCAGGTCCAGTCCCCTCCTCCTAGGCTGAGCCAAGTGTTCCTGTATAAGCCCCAGGTTTCAAACAGCCAACTCATGCAATGAGCACAGGACCCAGTCCCACTGCCTGGATGCCTCCCAAACAGATCAAGCTAATCAACTGTCTCACTAATCCAGAGGGCCTGATCCAGTTGGGAGCCCCTCAGCCATTGGTTCACAGTTCATGTGTTTCCATTCGTTTGGCTATTTGTCCCTGTGCTTTATCCAACCTTGGTCTCAACAATTCTCACTCATACAAACCCTCCTCTTTCTTGTCAGTTGGACTCCTGGAGCTCCACCTGCAAATATAATTTTTAAATCTATATACTAATAAATTTATGGTGGGTGAAAACTATGGAAAATACTGAGAACTTAATAATTATTAAAACAGTTCATGTTTTCGTAAATAAAATACAAATCAATATGCAAATAGAACTACACTAACAGCTAAGAACGTTTTGATTTTTCTATATATTCTAAATGACACAAAATTGTTTATTTCTTTGCCCTGCATTTTCCATTGTCTATACAGTTACGCATAAATCACTATATGCTAGATATATTCCATAGCATAGAGCACTCTCTGGTATATAGTAAATTATCAGTTAATATTGGTTCAGTGAATAAATGATGGTCGGAGGCTGTGAATCAGTAAAAAGGCAGTCAACAAAGACACCACTGAGATGGCTCTTCCCAGGATTTGGAAAGATGCATAGCTCTTCCTGAGATGTAATAGAGATGAAAGAGTCAATGTCAAAGGGAAAGTTTATGTAAAAGTCCAGTGGAAAGATTCAGTAGAGGGAATAAACATGTAAACATACAACCGAAGGAGAGAAGCACAGACAGGGAGGGAGGGGAGAATAAATGGTCTGCTGTGGGAAGGTGTGAAAACAAGCATTCAGTAAGATGGCTTATGACAGTGCTAATAAAATTTACTGTTTTTCCTTTTAGTTTTGAGAAATAGTTAAAAAAAGTGTAAGCTGTGGGTACGGCATCACAATTTTGTTTTTAAGGTGTTTGTTGTGGGAGCTGTTCATAGTGAAATTGGAAGGATTGTTTATAAAGCACCAAAGAAGGTTATAAGAGTTAAAAGAGATGTCAAGAGGAAATAACTGAGATTCTGTTAGTACTGAAGGAACTCAAGTAAAGAAAGGATCCCTTCCAATGAAGCTGAAAAGTAAGTTAAAGCAAAGAATCAACCAAGTGTTTATTGAGTACAAGGGCAGCATTACTAGCTTTACTAGAAGAAGGTCAAGTTACTCTCCATTATATATACATGAATGTAAATACATGATAAAGTTATTGGGTGATATTACCAGGCTTTACTTCAAACATGTATAACAGTCCAGAGTACAATACGATATAGTCAAGAGTCCAAACTTAGACAAACCTGAAAATCTTGAAAACCTGAATGTTTAATATGAACCAATAGTGGCAATGAAGTAAGAAATTAACTTTCTATGAATTCAAAGCTGTTTTTACAAGTTTATTTCTATTAGCGTATATGAATTTAAAATGTAATAGTTTTTTCCATAGATCTGTTTAACACAATTAGATCATTTTACTACCTGTATCCTTTCCTTGTCACCTTGCTGATGTCCTTTTTCTCTTTCTTCATGTCTAATAATACTAGTTTTATATTTCTTTCTTATCCTCTACCTAGACCCAGTATATGAAAGGAAATACCTGCTGCATGTTTTGTGTATTGACCTGCTCCCTTTCCTTGATGATCCCCAGTTTCACACATTTACCTTCAAAGTTCATAAATTCATTCTTCCTTGTAGTTGAATAAAAACTCACTGTGCATAGACCACATTTAGAAATATATTTGAGTGTATGTTTTCAGAGATGACCATTTGGTATCATATAACCAAATGTCTTTTTGTGTGTGTGCTTAGTGTGCTCTTCTCAACATTCCTTAGTTTCCTGTAGTTCCTTGTAAGTGGTTGACGTTTCCTGTTCTTTTTCCCTCCACTGAAACTGAAACTATGCATATTGATATGCTAGTCAGTTACAATGTAATGGAAACTCTGGATTTTAATGGCTCTCCAGAGGACATGAGATAAAGCTTCAGGTACATGCTACATGATTTGTCAGTGCTCAGATACTCATATAATTTCTATGATATCAGATGAGCACTGGCTGAGACAGAATCTATACAAGAGAGACAATTAAAGATGCAGTCTATCTAGGCTCCTATCTCTGGCCACTCTAGAAGTGTCAGGTATGGGTTCCATTAAACAGAGTGGGCCTTAAATCCAATCAAGAAATGGTTAATTTGTCCCATGTTTATTCTACTCCAACTTAAAACAAAATCTCTTTTGTTTTATTGTTGTTCGGTGTGTGTGTGTGTGTGTGTGTGTGTGTGTGTGTGTGTGTGTGTGTGTGTCTCACACAACATTGGACTCCTCCCACACCATGTAATGTCCTCAGCTCTTGCGCAAATTCCTTTTTTTCCCATTTATTGAAAATGGATCCTTTTCTCATAAAATATATCCAGATTGTAGTTTCCCCTCCCTCTACTCTTCCCATTTCCTCCCCACCTCCCCTTCCTTCCAGATCTACTCTCTTTCTCATTATAAAAGAATAGGCTTCTAAGAGATAATAATCAAGCATGACAAAATAAAATATAAGATGGAGGAAAATCTGTCATATCAAAGTTGAACATAGCAACCCAATAGGAGGAAAACAGTCCCAAGAGCAGGAACAAGAGTCAGAGACCCTCTCATTCTCATAGTCAGGAATCCCATGAAAATACTAAGCTAAAACCTTTGCTATATAAGCAGAGGACCTGGTGCAGACCGTTGTAGACTCTAATTGCTGCTTTGTTCTCTGTGAGCTCATATGCACCTTGGTTATTTGATTCATAGGGCCTTGTTCTCCTAGTATCCTCCATCCTCTCTGGCTCTTAAAAGCTTTCTGCCTTTCATTCTCTGGGATTCCTTTAACTCTAAGAGGAGGAATTTGGTGGAGACCTTCCATTTAGACCCTCTCCATGGAATATCTGGCTGAGTGTCTGCATCTGTTCCAATCATCTGCTGGAGAAATCTTCTCTGATGAAGACTGGATAAGGCATTGATGTATGAGACAAGCAGAATATCATTATGAGTCACTTTATTGCTCCATTTTTGGTTTTGGCTGGTGCTTAGTTTTACTCTAGGTCTCTGGGTTATATAATTTCTGATTCTTGGTTAACCAAGCAGTATCTGATATGGGTTCCTTTTGATGGTATGGGCTTTAAGTCACATCAGACATTGTTTATCTACTCCCACAAATTCTGCAACACCATTGCCCTAGCATATTTTATAGGCAGGACAGATTATAAATCAAAGGTTTTGTGGCTGGAATGTAGGGGTAGAAGCTCCATGTAGGCATCAGCTCGACTTCTCCATGTTCCATGAGTTGTGTGGGTGTTGTCCTTGGCAATGCAGCCGAACTGTCAGTTTGAAGAGAACAACCCTTTGTCTTAACATCAGCTTGGGTTGTTTGGGGATTTTCATGGGACCCCATTGGCCAACAACTCAATGATATGCAACCCAGTCCTATCACTAGAAGCTTTTCCTGGAGACAAGAGGTTGACAATTGAGGCTCCATATCCCCCATTACTAGGAGTTCTCATTAAGATCACCTTTGCACATTCCAGGAAGTTTCTACCGTGCCAGGTTTACACCCAAAGGCCAGCAATTTCACCCTTCTCTCCCTGCACTCCCTCTCTCCACTCTGTCCCTCCCATTTTTCGTGTTAGTTTTGATTTTTGTTTGCCTGGGCGCTTCTTAAAAGTGAGAGAGAGAAAGAAAGAGAACATAAAGTAGGGTGGATAGGGAAGTTGGTATGATCTGGGAAGAGTTGGGAGAGTAGAAAATATGATAAAATTATACTATATGAAAACAATTTAAAATTTAAACATATGGAAATAAAGCACAAAACTCAAAGATACATAATTAATTGTAAATCCAGAGGGTAAAACTAATGGACTGTTGAAGAGAAATTTTTTTTTTTTTTGAGAAAGGGTTTCTCTGTGTAACAACCCTGACTGTCCTGGAACTCACTTTGTAGACCAGATTGGCCTAAAACTCACAGATTCCATATGCTTCTGCTTTCTGAGTGCGTGGATTAAAGGTATGTGTCACCACCTCCAAGAAGAATTTTTAAAATATAAATTGCAAGAATTTCAGGTAACAGAGAACATATAAAGGGCCTTAGATTTTAAAAGGAAGGTAATGGTCAGGCCTGAAAAATACATAGGAGTGAAATATACAGGCTGAACAGGATATATTTTTGAATTTAGGAATATATGTGCATATCTATATTCACATATGCACCTATCAGTAATTAATGGAAAAAGAGCTCTTTAATTTCAAAGAGAGGAAGCAAGGGTATATGGGGGGGTGTGGTTTGAAATGAAAAAAATGAAGGCAGTAATGAGGCAATTATATCACAATCTCAAAAATAAAATGATTTAAAAAGCAAAATGAAAATCATGTGAACAAATATCTGTCTATAAGCAAATAATTGTTGTTAAAGTTACAAAGTTTCCAAAAACATGCGACTTTAAATGAACTCAAAGTGTAATGAAAAATTATCTGCCAAGAAAAAGAAATCGATGAAACCAACAGGATATTTCTCTTGAGCACAGATGGAATTTAGAAAAGAGTGCACAGAGTCATAAAAAGAAGGAATGCTAAGCAGATTGTCAGTATGTGACTTTTATGTAGGAAAGCCATTGTTCAAGAAAGAGAATTGAATGGATATTTTGTAAATGAATTTTAAAAACCGTATCAGTGGGACACATTCACTAGAAAAGCTTTCAAAGGTGTAGTTTTGGAAAAGGTTAAAAATAGAATGAAAATATTCAAGGGGAAAAATAAATAGAAACCAAAATAAAAGAGTAGATGTGGAAAAATAAAATGTGAAATATAGGACAATAGTAACTCATGAATGTTTAAGTATCATAAGATGATCTTAAAATATTTAAGACAGTGTTTGCATAGGGTGAACAGTTTACCTGTTAAATAACTAATATAAAGAAGGATTTAAAACATTAGTCCGGATTTGAAATGTTTGACAAGGGACATGTTAATATTTAGCATTATGAGATACTTCATGATCATTGTTAAAATATATTAAAGTTCTGCAGGATTTAAGGAAATGACTAGATATTGACATTAAAATGGATCAATGATTCATTTAAAATACAAGTATTACAACCTTGTAGACAGATGATGCACTCAGTCTTTACCAGACAAGTTTTTCTTTCCATTTAACTCTGGTGAAGGCAGAGTTATGAATGCTAAAATTTCTGATAACAAGTCATGTATAATTGGTAAGTCTGAAACAAAAGACTCATATCATCCCCTTTAAGGTTCAAGGAATTTGTGGAAGAGAAGACAGAAAGAATGTAACCACAAAGAGAAAGCGAGAAAACATATGAGTTGTCTTCTGAACATAATAATCATAGTCTCATTGTAGCCATGGTTGCTTGCACTCAATCTGCATAGAATTGAGCTTGTCATGAGTCAATCATAGATCAGGGAGGAACTCACAATGGCTTCAGGTGGATTTGGGGGCAGAGGTAGTCACTGTTTTCACCTGGTACCCACAGTGAACATACCGGGCTCAGAAGAATAATGCAAAACCTGTGGTCACACTGACAAAAATTGTTAAAGTCAGTGGATTATGAGATGAAAGAAGAAGACAAGAATGTGAGAAAATATTTTAAGGATGTAGGGGAGTTATCAGGGATGGAAGGAAGCAAGGAGAGTGTGGCAGGGTGGGTATGAATATCAAAAATACAATATATACGTGTAGATAATTGTCAAAGAAAACTAATGAAAGGTATAAAATAAGAAAAAGAAAATAGGAAAATAAATCATTCAACTCAAATGGATAAAACACACAAAAAAAATTGGAAGCACAAAATAAGTTGAAAGAAACACTGGTGAGGATTATTAGATTTACTTGAGGAAAAACTCCATCCTATGTAACTCACCACAGAATCATTTAAAGCTTATAGGCCAAGATAAAAATTTATCACCAACCAAGATAAATCTGTTCAAGTAATTTTAATATGACACAAAGTAGAACTTAAGGTAAACTAGTTATTTACAATAGAAATTTTTATTTTAATGAGGAATATAGAACAGTTCCAATTTGGTAGCTAATATAGTCAAACACATATTTACATAATCTCTCCACACTGATCCACAGTTTAGTAAAAGTATGATTTTAGATTAAAAATTACTTTTGTTCAGAGCTTGAAGACCATTTCATTCCAACCAACAATTTTGCTTCAATGCCTGGGGTCTTGCCACTTTTGACCCTTTGAACATGTCCTCTTGTGCTTTTGACCCCACTCTCTTGAAAATAACTTACATTCACATGTTAATACAACATGCTGCCTGTTCTATGGGTAAAATTTAATCTTAAGTCCGTATCCTTCAATTCTTCACAAATATCTTTTCTTATTGCTTAATAATTGTCATTTTTTTTTCTGTTTCCTTTCACACTTCACTACTGTCATCTTGATGTGTTTTCTAGCTGACTTCCTCTGTCGTTGTTCAATATTTTCTTTCAACTTTAAGCTCTTTCTTGATCTCCATTTTGTGCTTTTAGGATTGTCTTTTCCTGTTTTTTTGTTTTTTTAATTTAGTTTTCTTAATCATGTTTGCCAACCCTGAGGATGATATTATGTTTTTTCATTGCTAAGTCTTTAGTAATGTCTGAACTTGTATGTAAAAGTAAATTATTTACTGATGCAACTATAAAAGTGATACACTATAGGAAAAAATGCTTAATGTATCCATCTCCATCCTGAGACATTCCATTTTAAGTATTCAGAGACTCAAAAGCAATCCAACTAAGGATAAAGATGATTTGAATAACATATATTGAACCCTAAATATCAACAATAGAGTGCTTAGTTGTAGCTAAATGTTTTCTTGTGTCCCAGACAACCTGCAGTCAGGACAAATCTCTCCTACTTACCACCCCCAAGCAAACACATAGAAGCTTATATTAACTAAAACTGCTCGGCCATTAGCTCAGGCTTTCCATTGACTAGCTCTTACCTTTAAACCCAGCCCATTTCTGTTAATCTATATGTTGCCATGTATTCCATGGCTTTACCTGTGTGCTATTACATGCTGCTCCCTGGATGGCAGGCTGGTGTCTCCTCTCTCTTCCAGGCCTATGTACATTTTTACATATAATGTAAACCATTTAGAGGTTTATTTTACCTCAATCTGTCTTTTTGTGATTCTATTGCTTTAAACTTCAGCATTACTAGGACTGAAATGGCAGCTTTGGCTGCTGGCTCTGCCCACCTTAGCTTCCCAGCATGGTAGAACTACATTTACCACCAGCTCTGGGAAACATGCTCACCACTGACTATGGGAAGCATTAGGTCTATGCTTCTATCCAGCAGTGTGTAGCCCAGAAATCTCTAATCAAATGTCTTTCTGCAGTTAAAATTCCCAAAAGACAATATAATACAGACTCTGTGTGTGATTTCCATCTTTAGGTGGCTTATTTTTTATGTTACCTTTACTGTCTTTTTAAAACTGTTTCTTTATATAACTGTATATATTCCTTTTCCTCTCTCTTCATTTTACAAAATACAAATGGACTAGATATTGTAACTGTAATTCTTGCTTGATATATGTAATTTTACTAGGTTAAAGTTAAAACCTTCCTTTTATTTAGAAAGGAAAGGGGAAGTGATGGGGGAATATCTTTCTGTATGCTCTGAATATATGTTGCTCTGATAGGTTGATAAATAAAGCCATTTGGCCTAGGGCAAGGCAGCTTAGAGGCAGGCAGAAAATCCAAGCTTATAGAGAGGAAGGAGAAAGACAGAGCAGAGGAGACAACAGCCAGCTGTCCAGGGAACAGCATGTAATGACGCACAGGTAAAGCCATGGAACATGTGGCAACATATAGATTAACAGAAATGGGCTGAGTTTAAGTGTAAGGGCTAGTCAGTAATTGGCCTGAGCTAATGGCCGAGCAGTTTTAATTAATATAAGCCTCTGTGTGTTTACTTGAAGGACTGGCTGGTGAGAGAGATTTGTCCTGACCGTGGGCCAGGCAGGACATAGGAAAATTTTCAGCTACACTCAGTACTTTGTTCTTAAGTGCAATACAATTTGATAATTTTTTTTAAATAAAAAACAATCTGGAAATCAGTGTGGAGAACCCTTAAAAAGCTGGAAACAAATCAACCATATGATCTAGCTGTACTACTCCTTGGCATATAAGTAAACGACTTGAAATCATACTTTACAGACACTTACTTAGCTATGTCCATTGCTCTTCTATTCACATTACCTAAGAAATGTGCTTCCACTGATGAATATGCAGTAAATACACACGGTGAAAGATTTTTCAGTTGTAAAGAAAACTGAAATATGCAGGTAAATGGATAGAATTATAAAAGATTATATTGAATGAGGTAATCTAAACTTAGAAGGGCAATTTTTTTCCAAGTTGTCTCTCACCTGTGGTTCCTAACTACAGATCTTCAAATATGTGCATATAACCTGGAGTAACCATAGAAGCCTGGAAAGTTAATAGGGACCATGGAATTGTGGATGAGGGTGGAGAAAGGAAAAGCAAGGTAAAGAGTAATTTAAGGGGAGAAATGGGAAAATGGAAGTGGTTTAATTGGGAGGGTGGAGAGAGTGAAAATTAAGAATAAGGATTTCTGAAAACATGAGAAGGAATCGTATTATTATCTACTTTCTTAAAATTACATACAATACATATAAGTCTATATGTAGACATATAAATACATAGTTTAAATGAAAATTTCCCACCAGAGATGGATAATCCCACTACAATACTTCTACCATGAATCATAAACTAAGAAAACAATACCTTTCATGAGAAGTTTCCTCATGATTTGATGGTCAGAAGAGCCGAAGAGACTCCCCCAAAATATTTTAGGTTATTGTTGTTGCCATTGGTTGCCTACCAGAGGCTGAATTTAAGTCCCTACTACTGAAGACATTGTGCACTTTGGACACAGAACCCTGAATCTGTGCTGGGTTTGACTTGGCAGCCTCCTCCCAGGGACCAAGTTTTCATAGTACCAGAAGGTGTCATGCAAGCTTCCACAGGAGGAAAGAAATCAATAGTCCAAGTCAAATGAATGAAAGACAGAGAGACATGAGATATCACCTCAGCCCCTGTACTGGCAGCACTTACACAATCCCGAAAAAGGGATTCAATATTAAAATCTCATCTTGTAATTCAGACTGAGTAGAATAGTGAATAGAGATGGAATAAAAAATTAGAGGAAAATGGGTGAGGTTAATTTCTCTCTGGAAAATTGAGGAATTTGAGCTAATTTGATCCTGGTAGAGCTTTGTGTTTACTATCCTGTATCTCTCTACTTTGCTGAGGCCTCTAAGCACCCTGGAAAAACATCATGTCTTAGTGATTGCTCCATTTGGAGCTGTTTTGAGAGTTAAATGGATAGATTTATATTATGTCTACATTTTAGAATGTTAATAACTGAGGAAAGTGACTACTATAGCAAAACAAGTATAAGAGAAGCCAAGGTGGTGAGCCACATGTGTATGTGTGTGTGTGTGTGTGTGTGTGTACAGCATTCTAAAGAAGGGTGATGAGATCACCAGAATGAGCTCCTGGAGTAGGAATTGCCTCTAGGAATCTACACCTTAGGAACTGATTTACGTGTTCTGAGTAGGAGAATGAATTATCAGCTGTTTTAATTCTTTTCATCTATTTCATCAAGTTATTGTTTAAGTTGTTTCACATATATCTATATGAAAGCATTAATCCATATACCTATGTATTCATCTACTCATGTAAGATCTTATGTATTAGAGCTTAGTTCCTAGATGATTTATCTGCATTTTCTCAATATATTAATCCACTTATTTTTTCAATAAGCATATAGTAGATTTTTCAAATGTTGTAAATGCCTAAGGAGTTCCTAATGAGTAAAGTGACAATTTTATGAGACCCCAAATTCTTTACCCTAAAGCAAATATCCTGGAGCCCATCATCTGATAACCTTTAATAGTAAGAATTAAATAGTAGGAATATCATTGTCTGTATTCCATTTTCTTTTTGAGACAAAATTTTTCTATGTAACCTTAGCTGGCTCAGAAATGTTGATTCTCTTCTCTCAGCTTTCTCAGTACTAAAAGTATAGGTGTAACATCCCACCGATAGAATTCCATTTTCTGTCTGTCTTTAGATTTATTTTATTATGTGTATAGGTGTTTGGCCTGGATATGTCTATACACCAGCTTTGTACCTAGTGCTCTTGAAGTCCAATACAGGCTTTTGATTCTATGGACCTACAGATAGCTACAATATGGGTGCTAGACACTGAACCTGGTTCCTCTGGAAGAGCAGCCAGCACCCTTAACCACTGAGCTACCTCCAGCCTGTAGAATTCTGTTTTCTTGTGATTGCTGCTCTCTTTTTGCTTTTTGGTCTTGTGTTGAATCTGCCTACCTGATGTCTTCAAATCAGTCCATCACTATGTCTCTCCTCTCTCCTCTCTCTCTCTCTCTCTCTCTCTCTCTCTCTCTCTCTCTCTCTCTCTCTGTATACATATACATATGAATACATATTATTTGTATGTGTGTCTTAACACATGTGAATGCATACTTGTCAGTGTGCACATGTGCATATGGTTGTTCATAGAGGCCAGAAGAAGGCATCACATACCCTGGAGCTAGAGTTACAGGCTTATTACAGTTGTGCGCTCCCTGATGTGTAGGCTGGGAAATGAACTTCAGAAATGAACTTCAATCCTCTGCAAGAATATAGGCCATTATTTTCTGAGAATTTCATACAACATATCTATCTCTGCCCCTCCCCCTCCAAATTCTCCCGTGTCCTTCCCCAGACTCATGTTCATATTTTTTACCTTTCTTTAATTATAATAGTTATGCACACACATATATGCCCATTACATATTCTTGCTGAGTTCATTTTTTATTGCTCCCAAATATCTGTATTTAGGGCTAACCATGTGAGATTCTGTAACCTATCAAAGAACTCATCTCTTGAGAAGATAAATTTTCTCTCTCTGAGCAGCCATTAATTGCTTGTAGCTCTTCATCTCGGGATGGTGCCTTTTGAGCTTCCCCCTTTTGTATTAGAAGCCACCATATTTTGTCATTGTGCAAATTTAGTTTAGGTAGGCATATTTTTTGAAGTTTAATTGGTGCAGCTTCCTTGTCTTATACAGAAGACTATATTTCACAGATGATGTCGTGGTCTTCTGTCTCTTACATTCTTTTCACCTCCTTTCCAACTTGTTTCCTAAACTGGAGTTATAGAGTTATGTTGTAGATGTATCAGTTAGGGTTGGCCACTAACTTGTCAGTTGTTTTCTGAATTTTGACCAGTTCTGGCTTTCTATAATGGTCTCAGTCTGCTGAAAATAGAAGTTAGATGAGGAGTGAGAGTTATACTTATCTATTCAATGTAAGGATAAGTATGTAGGATGCAGTTAAGAATTATACTAGTTTAGGAAGTTGGCACTAATAGGTTCTTTCCTAGGTTCCTTGATTTCACCAACTAATATTTGGCTGTGTTTACATGAACAAGCATTAACTTCCTCTTGTTGAGTGGGTCTTAAGTCCAATTACATTACTCTAGGTTATTCCCAAGATAAATGTAACTATTGGCTGGTTGGGATATCTTACCAAGCTGGTCATTATGGCTTATGGGTTTTACAGCTGGAAAGAACTATTGATTGCTTTTTCTTCTTGGCAATCTGCAAAGTACATTAGAGCCATAGACTGTCCAATATAATCCCTAGTTTCTGGCATTGGAAACTTCCTATTTATTGTTCAAGAAAGTCTGAGAGACTCTCCAAATAATATGAGTTATTGCTGATGACTTTAGTTCTCTCTGACTTGAAGGTAAGTCCTTACTGCTAAAGTCACCACACTCTTTGGACACAGGACTTGAAGGAATTGAGCTGTAACTGACTTACAAGCACTCTTCAAAGCTGAGCCATCTCACAGCCCCACATTATTACATTTTTAATCCCAGGAAGATGAAGAAATGACACAGAGAAGGCTGGAATTCAATGGGCAAATCAATTTTGATTTTTTACATCGTTGCATTCCAGTTATCCCTAGTTCCCTTGCCATGTTTAAATATTTGAAAAGATGAAAGCAGGAAAGGTCTGGTTTGGGCCAAGGTTTTAGTCTATGGTCACATACCTCCACTGTTTCTGGGCCTTTGCTGAGACAGAACATCTCAGTTTGTAAGGCATAGTAGCCAGAGTTTCTCACCTCATCATGGCCAGGAAACAGAAAAGGAGGAGTAGAGACAAGATAATGTCCACAAAATCTAACTTCCTCCAGTAATGTCTTATCTTATTAGTTTTCATCATCTCTCAATATAAAATAAACTTATGAACTATTCAATAAATTCATATCAGAAAACTCATATCTAAATACTTCCCAAACTACAGACTTCTAAATATTGCTTCAGTGGAACACATAACCTTAGCAGAGCAAAATTCCTTGGCTTTGCAAGCTTTGTTTCACTCAGTATCCTTAAGACTACTTCACAGTACAAACATGATCTTCTCTTTGGGGGCTTGGGATTTTATATTCTATTCAAAAATGTTATCAATTATAAATTCTTTCAGTTCTGATTTTAAATCTGTTGTATTTTATGCAATAGGCCACCTTCAGTTTAACATACTATATTCAATCCAATCTCAAAATTACTTTAGATTATGTTACCACTCTTTTATGATACATATTTATCATTAATTTCATGTGTTCCATTAAGTCTTATCTTCCAGGACATTGTTAAAATGTTCTGTAGTGCACTATAGTTAGTGTGATATCTTGGTAGGTGGTGGAAATATAGCAGTTATCTCATATAATATATTAATGATCATATATAAAATAGATTCCAATCCAACATAAAATTAAAAAGATTAGTTTTCTTCTCAGTAGAGTGCGAAGCTGTACTTTCAGAATTTGTAAATTCAGTTTGTAATTTTAAAAGGTAGTTAACTTCTTTAAGAAATACGCAATCATTTTTGTCCAGTTAAGCACTTAGAGAAAAAGATTGTGGAAGCTTTTTAATGATGATAGTGCAATTGTGATGAAATAATAAACGTGTATATTTAGCTCCAAGAATGATAGTATCGATTGGACAGTAAATGGACTCCCCAAATTGTGTTTTGGATACTGACTTCCTACATATTGTAAGCAAAAATGTGTCTTGAGAGAATGTTCTGCCTTGGAGGAATGGGCAATAAGCCAACTACACCCAAACTCATCAAATTGTGATAGGGAAAGTGTATCCCTCCGGCTGGGAGGAAGGGAAAATTCCCAGCCATAACAATCCTTTCTTTAGTATAAAAGTGCACTAATAGGCTTCATTGAGCTACTGACAGCTTCTGTGAAGAGTTTCTTCCTTTCAAATGCAAATCTTTCAGAATCAGTCATGTTCCCAGCACAGGGATTTAAAGTCAAGTCATTCTCTACTGTGGGCTAACATAATTGCACACTTGGGACATTATATATTTATACAGATAATGGGTGCAATTTAAGCAGCTGTCTACTGAAGCTAATGGAAAGTCTGCCTATTGAAAAATGATACAAATTTATATACATATATGTACCTCTGTGTATCTGTATAATGCATATTTATATGTGAATACATATGAGTTTTCTTTTTATTCTACTCAGTCACTGACAAGGCATTTGACAATGCTTTTGCTTTGTAATTTGAATTTCCTCAGTGTGAAATTCATACTATAGCTCTTTTAGCTTATTTCTTTATTTATGCCTTCCTTCTTTTCTTCCCTTTCTTCCCTACTTCCCTTTATCCTGCTTTTTTTCAGACAGGATTTCATTACATGCTACAATCTGGCCTCTAATTTGTAATTCTCCTGCCTCAGCACCCTTAGTACCGAGATTACAGGCACATGTCCTGTTGATTTTTCTTACACAAAATTATGGAGTGACTAGAGGTGGGAAATTATGTATTGCCATCAAACAATAAATCTTCACTATAATTAGGATTAAAACTCTTGTTTTATAGAAGTTGTATGTATACCATTAATTTGAACATATTTTGGAATCAAACCTATTGTATTTTAATCCCAATTCTATCGACTTTTATGTAGGCACCTTTAAGTTGTTTAATTCATCTGAGACTTGGTTCCTTGTTCTCTAAAGTGATACCTTTTTAGTCAGAACCTGTCATATTAAGTATGGAGACTTTGAACTTTTGACTTTTGCTTTCGTGGAGTAGGCAATTTTTTTTTTTTTTTTTGGCTTTTCAAGACAGGGTTTCCTCTGGGTAGTTTGTCCTGGATCTTGCTCTGTAGAGCAGGTTGGCCTCAAACTCACAGAGATCCGCCTGGCTCTGCCTCCTGAATGCCGGGATTATAGGCGTGTGCACCCACCACCCAGTGGAGTATGCAATTTTGAAGTATTACAAATTTAATACCCACCAAGTGAGTTTTCCTTTAGATTAATTCTAATGCTATTGACAGAGACTCTCTGCCCAGACATTGCAGAAAAGGGGATGGGGAGGAAAAGATGATAGAAGCCAGAAGTAGTGGGTGTCCGCAGCAAAATAATGTTTTCTGGACTCAACTTCGTGGCACATATGATGCCACAGTGACTGTGACTGCTGTAAAAGATAAGCCAGGGGGTGGGGACGGAGTAAACAAGCCTGAATTTGGGAGGGGTTCATGAAATAATACCACTAGCTGTGGCAAAATTGTCGGTTGATGGCTATTGTGGAGGAGAGTTAATTTTATTCAGGAATGTGGTTCCTGATTGGTGACCCATAATCCACTGTAGGATATTACATTATACTATATGTTTTAACAGCAGCCACAACATTTTACATTTCAATTAGCAAAGGACAAGGCTCCTCTCTTTCTCCATATTTTTACCAACACTTAGTAGTTTCCATTTTGTAAATAATAGACATCCTAATGAGTGTGAAGTGATATTTCATTGTGGCATTGACTTGAAATTCCTTAATGTCTTTACAGACTCTACATTTATATCTATTTTTTGGTGTACTATTTAAGTCCTTAATTCACTTTTCAGTTGGGTTGTTTATGTTGTTGCTAAGCTATAGGTATTTATGTACTCCAAGTATCAATCTTTTATTATATATGGCTTTTATATTTTCTCCCATTCTGTGAGTTGTCTTTGCACTTCTGACATTGTCTAGACGTGTTACATTTTGCCAGATGATTTAATATTATGAAGACAGAACCAAAAAGTAACATGAAATATATGATAAATGATGTGTAAAATTATTCCACATGTGAAAATATCAGTATAAAATTGTCCCCGTGGAATTAAAAAAACACACATATAGAGATATTGTAATTTCTTTAGGCCAAGGGAACAGATACACTGAAGAAGTAATTAAAATATGATAGATATTGAACTGAAATATTTAATATAACTTGTAAGGGTCTATTTTCTTTTCAGAGACTGTTGTATGTAGGTAAAATTTGACCTAATATATGCATAGTTTTGTTTTATATAGCTGTTTTTTCACTTTCCACCTAAAAGAAACCATTGTAGAATGGAAAATTAATAATGATAAATGATGCAAATTCAGGCATCATCCTTTGGTTCCAGTGCTAACATAAGCAGGTCTTTTGACAGATGTCTGCTCAATTATTGACCAGAGCAGTCTTGCTTTAGGTATTTTTAGGGAGTAGGTTAATCAGACTTTCTGAATTACAATTATTCACACTACTTCCATCATCAGCATCAGCCAATGCAGACCCGAGAAAGATTCAATACTTATCACTGGACTGGGACACACAGGCCAATATATATTCAGGGGAAATAGAATAAGAACTGAAGAAGATATCAACTCTCTCACTAATACTGTAAGAGAGGAAAAAGCATTACAAAAATGAAGTAAGCATAGGATATGTTGAGAGTAGACATCACAAATTTAGAAGAGCTTCTGTTTGCAACTATATGCAATATAGATGTAACGATAATAAAGATGAAAGTCTTATTGAAAACTGAGCCATGGAAGAAAATTAAAAATATAAATGAAATCAGTCAATCAATCAACCAGCCCATTGTCTATCTAGCTGTCTATCATCTGTTTATCTATCTCTCCATCTCTCCATCTATCTGTCTATCTATCTATCTCTCTATCATCTATCTATCTATCTATCTACCATAATTTATTTATCTGCCATCTATTTATGTATATGTTTGTTTATATGTGACTTATTTTCTCACTATCCTTCCACCAAGTAGGAACATGAATTTAAATGTCCCGAAAATGAGAAAAGAATTCATTAATAAATTATTTAAAAATTTAATATCTTGCAGGTCATCAGTAAAATACCAAGTGTATAAGAAAGAAATAATTTCATTAAGTTCAGAAAAAGTAAGTGTAAATAACAGCCAAACATGTTCCAGGGTGGGAAAGTAAGAGGAAATGAAGAAAGACATGAGTGCAAAGCACCAAAGGAGACAACTTTCTGTTTGTTATTATCCATACCAAATACTAAGACAAATATTCAAAATGCTGAACAAAATATTTCGGTTTCATAACTTTATATTCAGTTGTATTATCATTCAAATTGCAAGATGGAAAATGTCCCACAATTTTTAGATGTGCAAGAATCTCAATAAAATATCTCCCACACATTCTTTTTCATAAAGTCTTGGGAAAGTGATAGAACAGTATTTTAAGACTTTCACATTTAGAAAGTACTTTGAACAAAGGAAATAGATTACAACACAGTCATTCATTACCTGTTCATTACTAGCTGGTAGGATGGAGAATGCCTGCTGGAGAAAACACACTTCTTCAAAACACTGCCATAAAAGACACATAACCTATGTGTCACTACATCAGTGAACTCTGATCACGTGGCCCAAGCATCAGAAAGGTCTTGGACATATAACTTTAGCCTGAGAATCTAATAAGTAGTGGTATCTTGTGTGGATGGGAAACCATAAGCAGATACTCAATGCTTAACAAATTAAATATATTCAGAGTAATGCATTCTTAGACGATTTTATCACTGTGAAAAAAAACAATGTATATTTAATATATTGTGGTTGAACACTGTCTTCCTGGTACAATGTAGCCATGGCCCTCTGGAATTGTCAGTAGCCATGATTACCAAAAGAAGACATTTGCAAGATTGTGCATAGGAACTTTCTACTGTTGGAGGAGGAACTTACAAAGTCCATTGCCCCTCAAAATTTATAGAGCTAAGGTGACTATGAGAGAGGAGCCATGAGGTCCTAGCATTCTTGAAGATATATTGGCAGGTAAAGGTTAACAGCAGGAGAGGTTCACGAGTTCATGTTCCTTCCTAAGAAACTAGATAGTTAACTACTGTTGGGAAGAGTGATTTTTCCCCTCAGTATTGCAGCTGCCGGAATTGTCCATGCTTCTATAAGTAATTCCTAACCCATGCTCCTATACATAACCTTAAAAACTCATTGGTCCAACAAGCTGTCCCTGGGTTCAAGTTTTGTTTATGTCATTCATGGCTCTTTAGAAAAGTTCATATAACACACCTAGTTGGGATACCCTAATATACATCCTGAACTATATAGAATATAAATAAATGGCATAGTGTATTGCTCCAAGGCCATGTTAATTAAAAAATAGATATTAAGTTAAGCATAGGCAGAAATTGTGAAAACAGGGTGATCATTAAATAAATATGAGAGGTCAGATGCTGTTGACTACTAGTTTTTTGTCAATTTGGATCATTTGGGAAGGGGAAACCTTAATTAAGAGAATGTCTCTATCAGATGACCTGTAGGGAACTCTGTGGGAGCATTTTCTTGATTAGAGATTGATGTTGGAGAGCCCAGCTTACTTTGGACAGTGACACCTTTAGGAAAGCGTTCCTGGGTTCTATAAGAAAGCAGGATGAGCAAGCCATGGGGACTGATTCAGTAAGAAACAGTAAGAACTGTTTCTTCCTGTTCTGTGCTTATTCCCTACCTCCAGGTTCCTGTACTATTTGTGAACCTGTCTTGATTTTTTTTGGTGGTAGAGTATAATCTGGATGTGGAAACCATGTAAATTCTTTCCTCCCCAAATTGCTTTTGGTCATGATCTTTATTAAAACCTTACTGATATTCACTGTATGTATAAGTACAGTAACCTAGGTAACTTGTTCATATTAATTTTCTGCTTTTTAAAAAAGTTTTCTTTTCAATAAACTATAATTATAATGCTGTTCTAGGACTTGTACTCTCCTTTAAAAATAACATTGGTCAAACAGAGTCCTTCTTAAATAAGTCTGTGTTGGGGGCAGTGCACGTGTATGCATGCAGATGATTCAACATTATTAAGCTTCAGTAAACTAGTTAAATAAAATAATGGTTCTTAAAACAGATATTCTATGCTTAATGGATCATAGAACATTAAAATTGTTTCTTGCTACTTTGAGTGTGTTCCCTAGAGATAACAGCTGTGTCCTGAAAAAAAAAAGCTCACTCATTATTTCTTTCAAAAAAAATCTATTTATTACAACCCACATATGGAACCTTGTTTCTCTACTTCTCCATATGTATTAGAGTTCTCTGCAGAAACAGAACATATATATGTGTGTGTGAAAGAGAGAGAGAGAGAGAGAGAGAGAGAGAGAGAGAGAGAGAGAGAGAGAGAGAGAGAGAGTTACATTGCATAGATAAATAGATTTACTATGAAGTATTGGATCACATGCTTGTGGAAGCTAAGGATTTTGCTAGCTTCTATTTGCAGGCTATGTAGACAATAATCCCAGTGATATGGTTTCCATGCTGCAGAGAGAGAGAGAGAGAACTATGGTTTATAGATGTTGCTGTGCATTTCACACTGAGATCACAAACTAACATGTATAGAACATCAGTGATCCAACTTAAACACTTAGGAAGAAGAGAAATCAAAGCTTTAACGTTTAGATATATAATATAATATAATATAATATAATATAATATAATATAATATAATATATTGATTAGAATAGATGATGCCAAGCTAAATTGGAGAGCATCATCTACTTTCATCAGTTCACAGCTATTAAAACACTTACTTAATCTGGAAATGCTCTTGTAGACACACCAAGTTAAAACATTCAACTAGATATTTGAGCACATCATCTTCAAATACAATAATCCAATTGATAATGAAAAGTAACCATTAAAATTTCACCCCTTGTTAACTTGGCATCATATATATATATATATATATATATATATATATATATATATATCCTTAAATGACAAGAAATTCCCAAATAAAGAAATTAGTAAAGACACAATTCCACCTAATGCAGAATTATTGTAATAGAATTATTACATAAATAATATATATATTTATATTCATTATGTATAGAAGTATTGTATATAAAATTAAAAGACATTCATAGAAGAGTAGCTAGAGAGGTGGAAGGATGTTTATTATTTTCCTTGATACCTTGTAACTTGTACATGATGGAGTAAATTTTCCAATACTTACATATATAACATGTGAGTCTTCTGTAGTTACATGTTAAAGGATAAGAGATAAAAGGAAATAAAGGTGTAGCTGGAGAGCTCTCCAGGTCCCACCAAGCCCCAGAAGTCCCACAACCCACATATAAAATAATCACTCAGACGCTTATATTACTTATAAACTGTATGGCCATGGCAGGCTTCTTGTTATCTACTTCTTCTATCTTAAATTAACCCATTTCTATTAATCTATAAGTTGCCACATGGCTCGTGGCTTATCGGTACCTTCCATCCTGCTTGTCATGGCAGTGGCTGGCAGGTCTCTCCCATTCAGCCTTCCACTTCTCAGAATTCTCCTCTCTCCTTGTCCCGCCTATACTTCCTGCCTGGCCACTGGCCAATCTGTGTTTTATTTATACAGAATGATATCCACAGCATAAAGGCATTTCAGAGCAAACAAAAAATACAAAAATTATAACCTGAGTTTTAAAATTACTGACATAGTCATATTTTATTTTCATATCAACTTGCAGTTCAACCAATTGTGGTTCTTTGCTATTTGGGACAACTCAAAGCTTTATTCTTGAAAATTCTCTATTCCCCTGTCTGAATTATTTCCTCACTATCTTCCATAATCTTTAATCACAGAGCATGGCAATTCTGAGTGATGCCTACAGGGTCTCTTGTTTTTAAGAAATACTCATTTTAGTTTCTATTATAGAGTGAGAGTCTATGTTCAGCTTTTAAACAGAGTGTAACTATACAACCAAAAGTTCAAATCAAAACAGGCTCATCTGACATTGTGTTATGTTTTCAATTAATCCAATTAATCCAATCACTATAAATTCATGAATATTATGAACAACTGTGATATCCACTTGAAAGGATTGACAATCATGTTCCTTGTGGCCAAATTATGACATATAGCAGAATACTAATATACTTCATAGTACTGTAAATGCATAATTTTGGTAGCACATGCATAAGAAAATTAGTTTGGCATGTCTTATAAATAGTCATAGTGAAAAAATCATTTACTATGTAAGAATAGCTATGTAGCAGGTATCAGAGAATGGTTACTTTCCTTAAATATCTAGTAATAATGACTACAATTACAATCATAACTAGGATCAACTGATAATAATTTTCTATCATTCTCCAACATCTACCAGTATTTTACACAAATAAAATATGAAAACTGAATGAGGATACAGTGGCAATCAACCAATCCTTATCTTTTAAGTCACAAATGGTGACACTAGTCTCTGTACATCCTTCTGGAATAAAGTATTATTATTATTATTATTATTATTATTATTATTATTATTATTATTATGGGTTTTTGAGACAGGGTTTTTTTGTGTAGCTTAGCGCCTTTCCTGGAACTCACTCTGTAGACCAGGCTGGCCTTGAACTCACAGAGATCTGCCTAGCTCTGCCTCCTGAGTACTGGGATTAAAGGTGTGCACCACCACTGCCCGGTGTATTATTTCTTATTTATAGTTTCTCAAGGTAGGTAGTTCAAATGACCGCCATTTCACTTATCTTACTATGCTGATTTATATTCCATAATAGAGGGGACTAATAATGAGATTCTACCCCCTGGTACATAGACTAACTCAAATTGTGTTTTCAGATACTATGGGAATAATCATAGTAGACACTGAAATCAACTTGATCCACTCTAAGATGGAATTTAGCTAAAATTGCTGGTCATCTGACTTCCCAAAAGCTTTTGGACAGCAGTTACTTTTTGGTTTCCTGGAATTAGTCTCAGTTTACATTTGATGTGCAGTAAGCAGTACCCTGAAAGTTACATTTGCTCCTAACAAGGCTATAGGTATCTTTATGGAAGACTTGGAAAAAAAAAATAAGCAGTTCAAGTTAAGTATCTCAAGGGGAATTGTTCTCACCTTCATGGAAGGACTTCTACATCTACTATCGGTCTCAATTATAGGAACCGGTTCAAGGACCATTGCTATTTTCTTACAAAAATATGTTCTGTTGACCTGGAACTCTTCTGCTCATACATGATTTATCAGAACATGTATCCTCTGTCTAGGGTCACTGAAATCAATGAGCCATTTGTAAGTTGTCTTGTCTGATTATTTTTTTCACAGTCTTCTTCCTTCATTATGTCAGTTAAGTGTGGTCCCTTGGTGCTAATCCCACTAACATGCAGAATCTCCACTTCAAGCATCTTCCTGAATTTAGCCATTGAATTTCTCAGTATAAGGTCTGGCTTTCAGTTATGAGCAATCAAGCAGGTATTAAATGTTGCTCAGTTTTGCCTCACATGTTAAATCTATACATTCTAGGCCATAATAATGTTTGTGAATAAATTGTTAATAACAAGCCCACTTTAACATTCCAGTCTCCATCCTTTGAACTATTTCCCTGTACTTTGAACCAAGGCATGTTCACTTGCATTTCCACTTCGCTCTTTGTAGGCCATATTTTGTTGTATATTTCACCCCAGTGAAGAAAATCACCTGTTTGATCTACTTGTAAAAGGTGGAGTTTCTGCTTAGTGAATAAGGTCAATAAGTTAAAACTGATCTAACTTTACACCCTTCTGGCATTAGCTTATATCCTTGGTGTCCATTTTTATATGTTCTCCTAGGATTTCAATCTGTGGGAATAAGAATTTGTTTTCTTTGAAATAGAATGTACTTCTTAATCAATTAGACTTTAGGAATCTGCTCATACTTGAATGTAGTTATAGCAAAAAATGTCATGAGAGTAGGTCTTGTAAATAATCAGAATTATCTTAAAGGGCAACTGTTTTAGGGGAGCCATTAAAAGATTTCCAAGCAATTTAGAGCTATTCGTTCAACTAGTCATGAAAAAGTGATATCATTGTGAGTGAAGAGTCTTTTCCGACTGTGAGTAGAATGTCCAATTTTACTCAAGCTAGAGAGAAATGAGAAGATCAATGTTGATGAGGATGGCGGAATCACATACAATAGGCATAAGTAGACCTTCCACACCCATAAAGAACAGCCATCAGAATTTAGGGACTACTTCTAGCTACCTCTTCTCAAATATTACCAAGCCAATTTTTAAGATGTCCCTCTTTCAAAGTCAATGTCACTTTAACAATAGACACCTTGGAAGTGAGAATTTCTGTTTGTATTGTGATTCATCTCTTGGGTAATTTCAGTTCCTGCATTTGATATTTTTTATTTTCAGGATATTTTTACATGACACTTATGAATCTATGAAATAAGACATAATTGTGTCTCTTCATGGGCTCCTCATTGGTTAGCAATAGTGAGTGTAGTCCAACCTCTCTACTCATTGAAGGATACAGATACCCCACTTGCCTGGATGGTTTATAAACTTCTCTGATTTTTCACTTACCAGTCATACTTTTTATTTATTTGCAATTTCAGGCTAACTTATACTTATACATTTTAAGTATTGAATTATTCTTATTTTCAGATTATGAGGCTGCATAAATATATTAGTGGTAAAGTGAAACTGGGACTCAAATCTGGAAGTCAGAAATTATAGTATGAAGATCTTTACTTGCTAGTTTTCTGATTTTAGAATAATAACCTTACTATATGTGAAAGGCAATTGTGAAGAGCATGTTATTGTTGGAAGTGAGCTGTGAAATTTTTCTGTTAACTAGGCATGTACAAGTCTAGAATTAAGTGGGAAGGGCAATGGTGGCTATATTCAAACTTGTTTTCTTGTGGTTTATAGCATGCAGTGAGGACTCCTGGGGATTATGTGTATAATAGGCTTTGATGGGCAGTATCACAGAGAGAAGTAACCATATCTGTGAACAGAGAGTCAATCAATTGTGCCTCAACCACACAGGGCAAAAAGCCCTGTGCCAAGAAGAGCAGCAGCCAGAACAACCAGGAGGGGAAGAAACTGAGAGCCAAGTAGCAGCTGGGCACTTGTATTTCTGCCAGAATAGACAGAGGAGTCACCAAGATCAATAGTGAATAATGTCCTCTTGATACACAAAATAAAGTCTACTTGAAAAGTGGGTGGCCAAACACAGAAATATAGTTTAACACATTTTGAGATCCTTCAATATTCAGTCACTCTGCTAGGTGGAGGTTACATGAAAGTGACAACCCCCCAAAAAAACAAAACAAAACAAAAAAACTACTAACCTAACTTTCATGAGATATATCTCCAAGTGGAAACTGATTTTATGTTCTAATTTTCAATGAAGCAATTCTCCTTAAAGTGGTGATAGAACTATTTCTGGACTAACTAAAGTGAAGGAAGTACCTTTTATTCCATAATGACTTTTCTTTTCTTATTGCTGAAATGCTCATTTTTCCAGAATTGAGAAAATTAAGACCAAAATGATCATCTTCACTGGTAAGTTATTAGAGCTCACACCATTTCTTCATCTTGGCTGAAACAGCTACTTCTATTAGTTTTATCCCCCTTTGTCTGTTAGTAAGAGTTTGAATTTACACAAAAAACAAATTTTTCAAGATTTTAATCACGTTTATTTATGAAATAATTTATATGGAAATCATCGCAGTTTTATGATTTTGAATTTAGTACTCTCCCTCACATGATTATAGTGCATATATTAAACATTCCTGAGAAGAAAGACAAGAATGTTTTGATTTCATTTTCCTGAACCCATCATTTCTATCTTTCTCTTGAGTGTTTAAACTCTTTTAAAAAATAAATTCTACCACATATGAGCTGATGGGCATTCCTGCATATCTACTTCCTTGTCTAATCTAGTTTTGATCCAAGTATAGTCACTTTAAAAATCTTCAGTAACATGTTAGGGAAGAGACTGTTATTGGTGTTGTGCTAGGGAAAACAATACTACTACCTATTCTTTCACTCCGCAACTCAAAGCAAAAACAAACAGAGCACAAAACAAAACTTCCCAACTATGTTACTTCCCTCAGTATTCTCTCTGAACATCTAGATGTCACGTTTAGTTTCACATTTCATTTCTGTTAGAGGATTCATGTCTTACTGAAAGATCAGTTGTTTTAAAGTTTTGGAAAGATACTGAAAAGTGTTTATAAGTGGTATGACTCTGTCAAATTTCATTATGTATGTGAGTGCCCAAATGCATGGTAGTCTAAAGACTTGCCTTTTCAGTTCTATGTCTATATCATTAATTATTTAAATAAATAATTAATATATGTGTCTATCTACCTGTGTATTATGTATGTATGTATGTATGTATGTATGTATGTATGTATGTATGTATATCTATCTATCTATCGTCTCTCTAATACACATGTGTTATCTAATACCTTTTCTGGGAATCTATCAAAAATCAATCATTCAATCTATCTATCTATCAACCTATTCATCCATTTGGCTGTCATCTATCTATCTCTTTAGTAAAAATATAGATGCTTCAGGCCCAAATTCAATGTGATTTAGTTAGTAAAAGGGGGGAGTCAGGAGGCTACATATAGTCATAAGGAATAATGATATAAGGTAGTATTAATTTTCTCATGAAAACATTAGTAAACATCCACTCTGTTGGTACAAAGAAATCATATGAGTGCTTGGAGATTAGCACCTATATTGGAGGCAAAAAGAGATAGTCCTACAATGATACTATTTTACCAAAATCTTTGTTTTGGATTTCCAAAACTACAGAATAAGTATTTGTAGTTTAAGTTACTAAGTTTGTGATTTATTATGGAAACCTGATGTAAGATAATGTTTGTGTTATTTTAAAATTCTTATGTTGGCCCCAATCCCATTATGATGATCTACTGATAGGCAGTCAGGTTATAGTGTGGCATGTACCTTGGGAACTAAGAAAATGGAGCCTTTGTGAGACAAAAGAGCGCTGCTCATTGTCAGCTCCTCTGTATGAAAATTCAGTTTAAGGGTAGCAATCTATAAATTACAAGTTGGGCTCTCAGCAGACTGGACATCTGGCAAGATTTTGATAACTCTTTACTTCCAGAACTGTGAGAAATGTAGTTTAAGCCACTGAATATAGTCGGAAGTTTCTCCAGTCCTACCTTGCCCAGCAGTTCGGACCAATCTCTCCCACCCGCAGGTCCCACAGCCACTTATAATTACTCAGAGGCTTATGTTAATTACAAACTGTTTGGCTTATGGTTTCAGCTTCTTGCTAGCTAGCTCTTTCATCTTAAATTAACCCATCCCTATTAGTCTACATATTGACACATGGCCATGGCATTACCTGTCTGCTAGCATCTTGTTGCTCCTTTGGTGGAGGCTGGAGTCTCTCCTATTTTCCTTTCACTGTCTCTCTTGAATTTTCCCTCCTGGATCCTTCCTGCCCTGCCATAGGCCAATGAGGCTTTACTTATCAACCAATCAGAGCAAAACATATTCACAGTACACAGAAAGACATCCCATAGCATCTGAGTATATTGTATACTTGTTAGAATAAATAAAAATGACTAATACATAGCATATATATTCATGTATACACATATCTAACCACAAATGATGCCCACATATGCAACAACTTAAAAAATTACATATGAAAATATGTTAGTCAAAATTTCTTTCTACTGTGTTTTATTTTGCAGAGGTGGTAGTCAATCATATCTTTTGCATACTCTTTAAAGGCTTTCTAGAAATATATTTTGTGTCTCTACAGTGACACTATGTAACATCAGTCTGTACTTTTAGAGTGATACCAAGTTCTAAGAGACTCAGTGGAAAGATTCACAGTAACTTGACATCAACAGAAAGTTAATTTTTACATTGAAGTTAAAGTTACAAAAGTCATCATGTCATGTGAAAGAATTTAGATCTATTGTCAAGTTAAGCTTAGCATTACATATAATTTGAATCAGGCTGAAATAATTCTTCTGATATTGATATATACAATAATTTGGAGAGAATTTTCCAAATTGTATTGAAGTCCAAAGGCAGGGATATCCAACACTTGGTCATGTCTTGGTTACAAGTAGAATGTGTATATACAGTGAAAGGATGCTAAAATTACTCACATCAAAATGTAATCAGAGACCAACTCAGAACATTCATGTTTTATACACAAAAGCACATTGTCTTTCAGTCCAGCTCCCTACTTTTGGGAACCACCTGGCCACATTAATCTAAAGTAACTGATCGTCTTGTGTTTCTCAGAATAAATCCCCAGAATCACAGTTTAATTACATTATTCCCTTTCCCCATTAGTACATCAGCTAATATTAAATGGAAGTCATCCTGGTAGGGGTTGGAAACAGATAAAATAGAGGGCACATAAAGCAGAAACTGGTGGATTAAGGAAATTACATTTAGTTAATACCGAGTGTTGTCCTAACAGCTTGTCATAGCTGAATGTGCCCTTGCCAAGACACTTACAAAAACAACCAAGCATAGCCATTGTTAACACACAGGCTGAAGTGGAGAAACAGGAGACAGTGGCATGTGCAGAGCTATACAAGAGGGCATCTGGGCCGAGATTAGGAGGATTTCCTTCTGCAGGCACTGGAAGATTCTCTCAGTTCACTTTGAAGCTGAAAGGATAAGAACAGAGAGACTGTCATTCTGGCGGTAGGACCAGAACAAAATGGGGCAATATGTATAGACAAGAAAAGCATTCACCTCTATACTTGCATCTAAGTCGTTGAAATGCTTTGGGAACTACTGATCTGGGAGTGCAGATGAATGTGCCAGAGACTTTCACTTTATGGGTTCTTGACTTACTAATATAGTCAAATCCTACCTGAGTGTGGCAAATTGCTAACAAGAAATGAAAGCTGTGTCTAAGGCGATTGTGTAATGGATCCATCAAAGGAAAGAATCCCAGGATAAAACCCCTTCCCAGTGGGTTCCTATGTGCCTGCACTAACTCGAACAGCTGTGGATCTCTACGTAAGTTTCCTAATCCTTCTGTGTCTGAGTTCCTCCATCTGTGAAGATGGATACTTCCACCTGTTCATGGCCAATTAGGTAAGCAGCCGTGATTCCTCCGGTCTGGTGGAGTCCCTTTCCTCACTAAGGCTATGCACAAGAAGTTGTTTGGTATGGCATTTTAAGGTTTAACTGCTTGAATGTTTTGGCACTTTAATTTTAACAGTTTAAAAATATTTTTGAATTGTTTACACTTTAATAGAGAGTGGGAGACGTAAGTCACTAAGTGAATCTGTTTAAGACCATTTCTTCTCCATTTATGGAAAGGATCTGTAAGCTCATTAGAGATTTTACATATCAATTGGACATTTCTAGATGAAAAACCATTCAGTAAAATAGATAGCAATGTTTTTATAGAATGCAAAAGCTAATGAATAATGAACAAATAAAACTAACTTGAGGAATATATATGCATGCATTTATATTTTTAATATTTCTCATATGTATGTGTACATATTTAATGCTGATTAATATTAACACATTTGTATATACACAACTATGAACACATATATAACTCCAAGTTACATAAAATTTTACACATAAAGGAGTAATACTTCAATACTGGTTTAAAGTTTATTTAAAACTATTTTCAATTGACACCCATTTGCAAAGGAAAATTTAGTTTGCTCCAATGGAGTTTGACTGAGTATACAAACCACTCTTAAGGATAGGTTCCATGTTCAGCAGTAGATAACCAATACAAAACAAACTAGTGGTACTTTTGTAGACATTTCCCCTCATATTGCTTTGTTTGGATTTTTTTTGTCTTACTGGTCTTTTGCTTGTTTATTATGGTTTCTACAGGTTTTGTTTTAATATGTACATGTGTGTCTGTATGTATGCTTGCTGTGGTTTCTCTTTGTTTTTAAAATCTTTATTGTTTTTCAATGACATAATGAAACTTGCAGGAAAATGGATGGAACTATAAAAAAATCATCCTGAGTGAGGTAACCCAGACCCAGAAAGGCAAACATGGTATGTACTCATGTAGCTAGAGTTTTCCTGACTGGCCCATAGTCAGGACAAATCTCTGACACCCGCCAGTCCCACAGCCACTCAAACCCAACCAAGTAAACACAGAGACTTATATTGGTTACAAACTGTATGGCCGTGGCAGGCTTCTTGCTAACTGTTCTTATAGCTTAAATTAATCCATTTCTATTAATCTATACCTTGCCACGTGGCTTGTGGCTTACCGGTACTTTACATCTTCCTTGTCCTGATGGCGGCTGGCAGTGTCTCTCTAACTCAGCCTTCCTTCCCAGCTCTAGTCTCCTCCTTGTCTCGCCTATACTTCCTGCCTGGCCACGGGCCAATCAGTGATTTATTTATTGACCAATCAGCAACACATTTGACATACAGACCATCCCACAGCATACTCACTTGTAAGTGGATATTAGCTTTAAAGAATAACCATGTACAATCTCATGCAGACAGTCTAGGTAACAGGGAGGGTTCAAGGGAGGGCAATCAGATCTCCCTGGGAAGGGGAAATAGAAGAGATCTCATGGGTGGAGTGGGTATGAGTGGGCATGGGAACATGAGGTATCAGGTGGGATAGGGATGGCGGGAAAAGACGTGGCTAGAAAGCGGGTTCATTTCAGGGTCTGGCAGAAACCTGGTACAAGGGACACTCCCAGGAATCTA